>NW_026902254.1:10650000-11372329 GCF_033783945.1 Neopsephotus bourkii | reverse complement strand
AAACTCAAATTTGATTTGAAGGGAAGCCTTCAGGTTTTTTTCCAGTCCATCGAACTTGACCTTTCATCATAGACTGCCTTGTTTTGAACACAGATTTTCCCATATCTACATATTAATGTTAAAATAAATGCTCCTGATGTTAGTTAATGAGTCAGGTGTTCAGAACAGAATAGCAAACACTTTTTTTTTGTAGCTAGCAAACATTTTGCACTTAATACAGAGTAAAAATCTCATTTTAGCATAACACTTGTTTAGTTTCATATAAATGGTAAGTAATGTACATGTTGGGGTAGGTAGTTTTAAAAATAGCTTTGGGAGTAGAATATAGTTTTAACTTTTATTCTTGCTATAGGCCTAAGCTATGAAAGTTTGCTTTATTTTTTGTTTCTGTAAGGCTGCTTTTAGAGGGCCAGATGGTAGCCTATGAAATGTAGTGTAGCTAGGGAGAAAACAGGCCCTTACCACAAGCAGCTAGTCATGAAAATTTAAGGGCTGTACTAGTCTTGATAAAAATCTGAAAATAAATCTGGAGTAACCATAGTGTTGATGGGTGTAATGATGCTGGTTCCAACATGCTACCTTGTTTGCTAAATGGTGAATTAGCTAAGGCTAATTCACAAGCTATTCATTGTCTTTAAAAAGGTGGCTTTGTGCTTGCTGGAGTAAAGTAGGTGTGTGTGTACTTCTAGCAGTTAAAATACCTGACTTTTTGTACCTGGTGTTGTGCCTAGTTCAGGGATGGGAATTTACTGATTTTTTAATAGTCTTGCATGTGTTATAATTTTAGTAGTTAAGACTTCACTTCTGGGTAGATAAATGAACATATATTGTGAATGTGAGCACTTTGAGATTTAAATCAAGAGTGAAATCAACATGTTCTATAAAATGGACTCAAACAGCTGGAAAATTGGTATGATTTATTTGATTTTTTTTACTTAGATTTTTATGGTAAACTGTTGAAACTTGCAAGAAGATATCATGCATTTTGAATGGTCCTCACACTTGTGTATTCTTTTGTGTGTCCACGTAAATTCTGTGTTCTATTTCTTGATTTTTCACTAATACATTAAAACAAAACCATTTGCCCTTGCTGTGACTTAGTATTCTGTGTCCTGTGCTGCAAATTCAGAGTTTGTATTGCAAGAGATATATTTTGTGTTGTTGGTAAGGAGCAGTGGAACTGTCAGTTCTTTATACAGGTGTGTTCTTTCCTCATGGTACTAGTGGAA
This sequence comes from Neopsephotus bourkii, assembly GCF_033783945.1. NCBI lineage: Eukaryota > Metazoa > Chordata > Aves > Psittaciformes > Psittacidae > Neopsephotus > Neopsephotus bourkii. Next base: position 11,371,100 of record NW_026902254.1, on the reverse strand, counting down.
GTGCCTCCAAGGTAATCAAACTTTTTATATTCTTGTAAAGAGAGTTTATGTAAATCCTGTGAGAAGTGGAACTACCTGTGCCTCAAGTTGTCTGCCAGCCTGTTATCTGGAGAAGGGTGAGCATAGAATTAGATTTTTACCTTTCTGCTGACTTTTCTGAAACCTGAAGAAACTTGACTTTCCTGAGGCAGCTCACCCTTTGTCATATCGAAAATGGTTGGGGCACTAACGCTTACCTTTTCTATCTTCTCAGCACTTGCAACAAGTGTTGAGAGCAAAATAGTTTTTCTTCCTCTTGGGAGATATGTTGGTTTTAGTCAAGAATGTGTTATGAATGAAATAACCAGCTTCATGTTATACATGATAGTCCAATAACTGTAGGGTGAGCTGATCCTGAGTCTTAAAGCCGTGCATCTAAGGCTGCTTGTATATATGACAGATTCTGACTTGAATGTCAGCAGCTGATAACGCTGTCTGACAGGTATGCAGGCAGGTTATGTTTTTTAATGTTCTGAAGCCACTAGAAGATTGATAGAAGATACTCCTGTCTGTAGGGAACCCAAGAGCTTAAATGAGACAGCTTTTGAGCTGAAGGGCTACTGTATTTGATTCACTTTTAGGATTAAGACTGAAGAGAGGTGAATGCCAAAGCATGTATGGTTTGGCAGTTGTGAACTGACACGTATATATGAGAAATTAATTGGAAGCAAGAACAGATGCGACAGAATTAGTCTTGTACGCAAAATCCTATCAGGCTTCCAGGTAAGTCAAGGGAGATCTCTGTAGGTAGGATCTGAGAAGTCTTAGATTTTCTTAATCTAAACAGGAGCTGAATAGTAGTCCTCTCTGACCTTGGATTCCTTCCAAACTACCTGAATGTATGGTCTTGGCCAGCTGGAACTGCAATGGGGATTCATCATTCAGCACACTGGAAGTGGGAGGCAAATTGCAGCCCAGCTCTGTCACAGCACAACTCTTGACAAGCTAACCTGTAGTACCAGGGCAGGCTTTGGAAGCCATGCTGAGCCCTGTGTTGCTAGTAGCTAGTTCAAAGCTGTCTACCATACTAATTGCATTTTATTAGGCACACACCTGTATTGTTTTGTCTGCATCTGTCTGAAAAGTGATTGGTCTTGCACAAGGCTTATGTGCACATCAAATGCAAGGTCAGTATATGGTGACTTACAGAGCTTAGCAGGAATAGAGGTGAGAAATAGGTGGTTTACATACTTTGGGACAGAGCACATCTGGACAAGGATTCCTATTTTTGAACAGGATATCAATCAAGAAGTCATTTGTGTTGAATTGTTTGTGGGTAAGTTTGTCCATAAAAGAGGTGTAAGGAAGCAAGCTATGGATGTAGTCATACAGAGAACTTCATAGCATTTAAAATAAATGCAGATTCTATGAAGATGAATGTGCTTGACAGCAAAAAAGTTGAGTTTATTTAACTGGTGCAAAAAAAAAAAAATCAATAAACTGGACAAGAAAGCATATAAAACTGGAAATCTTAACCCTGGAGGTCAGTTGGAATGAAAGTGTTTAAGCTGTATTGCACGAGTTGTAATTTCACTGACTTTTTTTGTTCAAGTGTTAAGAAGCTAGCAGAATTATTGATACGTGCACTGGCTTTCCAAGAAGAAACAAGCTCTACATAAAGAGAATGTAGTGGCAAAATTAAATGCAAACGCATAAAAGGAGAGCTGTATTAGTCTCTTTTTGTTGGCAGTAAACACTTGTGTAAACTGAAATACTTGTTAAAAAAGTGTTAATTAGCATTTCAGTTCCTCCTCATGAAAAGCAATCACTTATCATTTCCAGTATATTATAATTAAACTGGTGATAAGTACTTATACTCTTACAGTGAAATGCATATTTTTTCTTGTGTTTGTCCAATTGGCGGTTGCTGTATCACTGTAGTCAAGCATAGTCAGAAAGCTGATTTTTTTAAAATAGCAGTAAAACTCAATAGGTTAAGTGGAAAGAGATGTATGTTAAGAGCAAATAATAATTAAAAATATAGTCTGAGCTAATTAAGATCACAACTACATTTGTATTATGCTTATAAGCAGATGAAGGATCAGTTGGCAGGCTAGTCTCTTGTCCCTGCCAACATGCAACTAAAGTTGCAGTAAAACTTCTGTACTACTTTTTCATCTTGCAGTACAAAATATACTTGTAGACATGAAACAGGAGGTGTGGAAAAATGCAGCTTTTCTTGTACTGGAACCTTTTTTAGTTACAGTAACATTTGAATAACATGCAAGCTTAATCTTTAGGCTGTCTGAGGTCAGGACTTGAATTCTGTATTTGTAATGGAAGTGCTTGAGGCTTGCTGGGTGGGGCTTTGAGCAGCCTGGTCTAATGGAAGATGTCTCATGGCAGGGGAACTGGATGATCTTTAAGGTCCCTTCCAAAACAAACTGTTCTATGAAGATTCTATGAAAATGGCATCTAAGCAATTTAATCTCTTCTTGGTATTTTCTGCAGTTGTTGAAATGATACAAGAATTAATTTAAAACAATGACACTTTTATTCTAAGGAATGAAGCCAGTTCTGGACTGTCTTCAGTAGCTTCTGAATCAATCCCCAGGAAAGGCATTTAAAGACTGTTTGGATTGTTTTCCCTCGGTTGTCTTTTTTTTAATTTTTTTTAATTTTTTTTTTTATTCTGTAAAATAAATCATCCTCCTCATAGACCTGTGAAGAATTGTACTCACACTATAGATATTTATGCTCCTTTATGCTCTTAAACTGGATCAAGGAATTATTTTCTTATTGGATTTATTGACAACTTTAACCTAAGAAGTTGTTTTTCACAGATCACATTATCTGCTGGTGTGAACATCTTCAAAATTGAATTGTGAAGAGAGGTGTCTGAAGGTTTATCCCCATAAAGGAAAGAAAGAACTACAGTTCTGCAGTATTACTAAGAGGTGTATGACTAGAGATCACGAGCCTGATCCTTTATTTCTAGGTAAATGACTACCACATGCAAAGGAGTTAAAGTAGGTATTTGCCACTGCTGCCTTGATTTGGTAAGCTTGCAGTCTACAGAGTCAGTAGTGGTACATGTGTTCATGTAAAGTGGTTTACACTGCATGTAAGTAAATCTAAATCAAGTTTTGTCGTGACAATTCGGGAGTGTCTGTAGTCAAAACTGAATGACAACATACCCCCACAAGTACTACCAAGTTCCTCTTAGTAGCTAGAATCTCTCTTCACTGTAGGTTCCCTGCTGTGGTGAATTTATTTAATTCTGTGTCTGTACAGTACCCAGCACAGCTGTGTCCTGAATCATGGTGAGGACTAATAAGATTAAGTAGCAATGACTAGCTCCTTCAGAATGAGGCATTAGTTCTCTTTGCCTGCACTGTATCTGTGGAATTGTGCAACATTTTTCTAAGAACTTATTTCTGACTCAGCTGTGGTGAGCTCATGACCTAATTTTAGATATGGTTAGCTCTTTATAACAATAGCAGCTGCAGTTATACTAATGATATTTGTGTAAGTTCTTGAAGCAGCTTTGCTGCTGCTGGATACACTGCGTTTTTGGGAGGTTATGGCTTTAAAGGGCTAGAAGACCATGTAAGTATGTGTATGTTTGGAAAACAAACAGGATTCTCAAAGGTGCTTCCAGATGACCTAACTGCATTTGCTTTGAGTAAATTAAATGGTAAAAAAACCCCAGTTAATTCAATGACAGCAGACTTGGAGGCATTTTAAAAGATGGTTGGAATATTTGGTGATCAACAGCAGTGTGCTATAAGAGCCCTGGAGGAAATGGAAAGTGGGAGAAGGATCAGTAGTATAAAAAATGTATTCAGGAGAACTGTCAAATATTGGTCAATGTATGTCTTATTTGTGGTATTTGAGATCTCAAAATGGGAATATATTTTTTTAAAGTAAGTGTAATTGGTGTCTGTAAGGAAGCTGAATTTGCAGAAAATGTAAATAACAAAGTTCCCATTTGAATGGAGGTTTTCATGCACCTAATATTAATAAAGGGGTGTGAAGTTAGTATCCCCATTAGTATCAGGCAACAAGAACACCACCCTGCTGTTCAGAAACATGGGAGCAAAATCCCAGTGTCAAGGTGCTTTTTAACCTAATGATATCATGGCAGGTTGTCTCAAATGTAGTTGCAAATGTGGCTTGACATGCAGGTGGATGAAGGTACAAACCTTAGCTGTGTGAAAGTGGAGCCAGATGGATGAACAGATTTTTAGAAGCACTAAAAAACTGAATTGCCCAAAAGCAGTAGCCTTGACTTTTCCTGTTTTTTTTTTTTTTTTTACTGCAGAAGAAGCATTGCTGCTCTGCTTGAGTCAGGAGTTTGAGTTGCTTATAGGTTCAACTTTTAGTCCAGCAAAGGGGTATTATTGTAAGAGTTTAAGCAGGAGGAAGCTTGTCTGTTTTCAGCTGTTTTTAAGATACACTGCTTTAAGTCTCCATAAATGCATGAGTAAAGGTGGTGAGAGGGTGAAGCAATCTGTCTTTTCTTATGACCTGTGTATTTGTAAGAGTTTTTCACTTTTTTTTTTAGTTTTTATTAAATCTCAAAACAACCAGCAAACAAAATAAAACCAAACAATTTGAAGATGACAAAACAAAAATTCACAAAACCTTTTTGTACCCAAAGCGCTTTTTTACCTTCTGTGAGTAGTTCCCCCCCTGGAATGGCTGGAGCTGGGGACAGATGGGAGGGTGTGCCATGGAAAAAAGTCATAAAGTTTGTGTTCCATAATTTTTTTTTTTTTAAATCTTTGGTGTTACCCTTTTTAAAAGGTGTAAAAATCCATGAAATTCCCTAGAAGTTATTTCACTCTGCATTCTAGCAAAAAAGCAAGTCAGGCCATGTGTGAGGTAGCAGCTACTGGCCATCTCTATCTCCTAGCTGGTGTATGCACAGGATATGGTAACTGTAGTTCCTGCTGTATCTGCCTTCTACCTGCCTCCCTTTCCTGTAGGGTCAGTAAAATTAGAAGACCTCGAAAGGTTGGAATTATTGTTATAAGATCTGGAAGCAAAGACAGCAAATCCATTTTCTCATTCTATTGGTTCTGAGTTTTTCTTGTTATGCATGTTCACAAGCTTTTTTCATCTGCATTAAATGAATTTTGCAGGGAACTTTATGCTTTAGTAGCATAACTTCTTGATTTGCTGTGTTTAAAGAGTATTAAAAAACACTGAGGGAAGGGTGGGGAATTAGAAGAAGGTTCCAGTGTTTAAGGACTTTAGGAATAAAGCCTCTTTGATATATTTAGGATAAAACCTCCTTGACTGTTGAAAACCACGCAGGCTGTGGGTCCTGTTAAAGCCCTTATAATTGTTCAATCCTGAAGGTAAAAATACATTATTTTGAAACACTGGAGTTGTGCCATCACTGAAATGTCAAAGAAGGCATCAGTGCAATGTTTTAAAATATTTGGTTTGTAATCTGTCACTGACTGCATTGCAACAACTTGCTGTGAGGTGACACAAATAACTGTAGTGAAGTTGATATCAAAACATGTTGCAGGCTCATCATGAGGCACAGATGGAAAACCAGTTCTGTCTAATGGGAGGCACCTGTACCTGAAAATCTAATTGGCACCTGAGCCTTTGAGGTGTGACAGGATTATAACTCCGGACTGCATGCTGAATCTCAAAATCTGATAACATTATATATATAAAAAAATCTTGTTGCTCTTTGAGTTGTTTTTTTCTGGGTATCACATTTTAAAAACAATTATGTATTGTAACTGTAATATTTTACTTATTGACAAATCTGGCAATGTGAATACAACCGGAATTCTCTTTATTTTGTACTTCTGACCTCTGCTTCAGCCGTTTTCCAATAGTATAATATTGCCTTTAAAGATAGAATTCATTCTTAATATTTTTTTTCAAGGAAGTCAGAATCAGGCTCAGGACTATAACTTTCTGCACTAGTAATTTTTTTTTGAAGGGGTTAGTGCAATTATACAAACTTCATAAAAATCTCTTAATATAGAAATTTGACAGTTTATTACTGTCTTGATACTGAGAAAATGACATGGATTTCCTCTCATTAGTCCTTTCCCAGCCACAGGTCACAAATTTTTATCAGAAGCTGCTTTGTGGCTGTGGGATGAAGTTTAGTGTTTTTACCTGAGGAGTTACTATGTAGTCCTGGAAGTCCACCACCTTTTATGCGTGCTCAGATTCTTTATTAATATTCAATTAGAAAATTGTCTCAGAAGAAACATGGTGCACAGTTTGTATTAAAGAACCGAGTAACAACATAAACCATAATTTCAAGTTCACTTAAACAGTCTGTTTGGTTTTGGAATTTTATACTGAGCTGGGAGAAAAAAACCCAACCTAAAAACCAAAATGCAAAGCCCACAGTGTTTATAGATTGAATGAGTAACTTTTTTTTTGGAAATTACATTTCTTCATTTGCCATTGCTCTCAAACAGTAGGTTGACACAAAGTAATTTTTTGAAAGGAAATACAGAGCAAGAGGCTAGTAGTAGTTGCATTGCAAAGCAAGAGACATCTCAGCAAAGTAGATGCTTTGTTAATGAGGGAAGATAGTATTTACTGCAAGGGAAAAGGTGACATTTTGTTGCATGAATGCACTCCAGGGTTCCTGATGACATTTGCTACTTTCCTGCCTGTCTCAATAATTTAAGATCAGGCAGTGAGTGATGGTGCTGTATTTATCAACCCTATTTAGATTAATAAACAAGAAATCACCTGAAGTTGAGGGAAATAGCTGAAGTTGATCAAAAGCAATGCAAGTCCAGCTCAAATGTAAACATATGCAGGTCTTAACTGTGAGAGTATCTGGGCTGTTAGGTTAAGCTTCAAATTCCTTTCAATTTGCAGTGGTGGTAAGAACTCTCTATACTTGCCAAATAAGGACTTGCTTCTCTGAAAGTCTGTTCTTAACAAAGAAAGAGACCTTTGGTCGAAGATGGACAGGATAACAGTTGAGTTGTTTGTGTAACTAACCTTGAATGCCGCAATTCATTCCAGCCTGGTGTAAATTTGCACTCTTCAGATGCTGACATGATAATTCCTCTTTCCAGGATTGTCATCTGGGCCTGGAAGTCTATTCTAGTGTAATTCATGTCATCTACAATATCTAAACTAACAGAAACCAGCAGACCCAAAGGAAAAAGTTAAACTAAACATGTCAGTCCAGCCTCTGAGCATGTTGCAGACTTGTATACTTTTCACACCAGCAGGCTTTCTTAGAAGAGGAAATAGGTACACAAGTGACACAGGATTATCATGCTCATTCCCCAAGTCTCTTAACCTTTGTATCACTCTTCTTCATACTATTAGTAAGGTTTGGCTGAAAATTTTACTTTTGCCACTGTCAATAAAGGTAATATAGCCTTAAGAACATTTTTGGAGAGCAGCTTTCAAGTTTCTGGCATTCAGAATTGCACTGTTTCCCAGAGCACTGGTGCTGTGGATGTGTGCATTGTAAGGTGTTCTGTGTGTTAGAGCTACTCTATAGCAGTAGAAGCTGACTAGAGAAATACAGAATGGATTTCTTCCATGTAATTAACCCAGAATTATTGACTCATGTTTCATTTGACTCCGTTAATGAATGATTGCATTGATCCAAAGACTTCTGGATTGAATGAATCCTGCTTTAAGCATAATCTAGTCTTAAATGTAGAACAAGTAAGACTTAATTTAGAGATCAAGAAGCCTAAAATGATTTGAGGTGTGCTAGTACTTCACTGCAGTCATCGCATTTCAGGATTTCTTCACATTCAAAAACTGAGTGTATGTATACTTCAGAATCTGTTTCTGGGTTCAAACTGTTTTCTACAGCATGCTCTATTAATTGCAGAGGTTAGAGTGACTAAAGCAGATTTTTGAAAGGAATTCATGACCCCTGTTTCAAAGAGGGTAAAAAGTTTCTGAAGACGGTTTGTTGGAAAGCTTCTTTCAAGCTCTTGAAGTCGAATTTGGAAGTCAGCTGCCCATACAAAAGTGATAGAAGGCATGCTTACAGTCAAAATAGCATGCACTTGACTAATTTTCTGCTAAGAAAGATACATTGTGTCCAGTGCACTTGAAACTACTGGGATTTGCACTGTAAATGTCTTGGAGATTGATGTTTTACTACTATAACCACTGCATTAGTCAAAGAGAAAAAAAAAAAGCTTCTCAGGAAGCTCAGAACTATTGTGTGTGTGTGTGAGAATCTTGTACTTAGGATTTTTACCAAGCCAGAAGTGTACCTTTCATGGAATCATGGAAGACTTGTTTCAAGGGACCTTGGTACACCATCTAGTCCAAGCTTGTGCTCAGTGCAGGGCTGTTGCCAATGTTAGGTCAACTCAGTTGTGGCTTGTCTAAACAAATCTTGAGAGCTTTCACAGCTGAAATTTCCATGATATTTCTGGGTAACCTGTTCTAGTGCTGCAGCAATGTTAATCACAAAACTGTGTCTAATGTTCAGACTGATCCTTCAGAAGCTGACAAATGATCCAAGTGATCTATGCGAGTTGCATCCAGTGAACTGTTTGCTTACAATGTTGTTTGGTTTTCTTAGCCAGGCTTGTAATGATGTACACTGGAACTGAAAGATGCTTCCAACTGCTTGTTTCAGGTGCTCACACCAAGTGTGAATATAAAATCATGAAACAGCCTCTTGTCTCAGTTAGAAAATGTTTTCTATCTATCATATATTATGGTTTCAGAAGGTATATATTAAATTTGCTATTCACTGAAGTTGATGGAGTTGAAGTGAGCTTTTCCCTATTACAGGAGGCTTGCACCATGTAAGTGTTCCTAAATTTCTTGATTTTTGGATCATTCTGCATTATCAAGCTCAGTTCAATGGTTTTGAGCTAATTTAAAGACAGGGACAGATGTTAGGTAGGTTGTCACACGAGCTTGGCCGAAGGAGTCTGTAAGGAAATACAATGTAGCATGACTGTCAATAACAGTGACATCTTAAATACACTGTATATTATATGTATAGATAAAAATATTATATTTGAATGTACTCATTTTCTTGCTGTTTATGGAATGCTATACATGGTATTTTAGCTCCTGGATTTTGGCAACTATTCTGCTTTTGAATGGTTCATCACTAAGGACCTTACAGTTTCTGTAATTTTATGGCTAGGAAAAATCATTAGTTATTTTCCATCAACTTTGTATTTGCTGTACAGATAATAATAAAACTTGCTAATTACTGTGGCTGTTGTGAAGAATAGAGACTGTAGTTCTGATTAGTCCTTGCAACTTTCCTGAAAAGAAGCAGATTCCAGCCTAAACCCACTTGTATTCATTCAACAAAAGAAATGCAGTGGATGAAGCTGCTTTTCTGCCGTTTTACAAATGCCTGTAATGTGTTATCTTGTTCCAGATTCTAACATTTAGGCTATATCTACATAACATGATGCACTGCCCCCGTAGAGCTTTGAATGAGGGTGCTTAGATTATCAAACTGTTACAGATGCATCACAGCAGCATAACATTTGAGATAAATAGTCCTGTTGAGAAGCAGAAGGTATTATTCAGAGGAGTGCTGTGCCAATTCTGGTTTCTTGTTCTGCAGATATTCCCTACACTCTTCTTTCTTCTGAATAATATTTAAAATATATTTCTTTTTCATTATCAATCATGAAGCTACTCATTTTTCTAGCAGTTTCCCTGAATCTGACAATGAAATTCTGATCCAACAAAAGAATGCTTGAGTCCAGCTTAGCCCAGGAGAACACCAACTTCATGAGTTGCTTTGGTGTCACATTTAAATAAGAAAAAAGTGGCAAATGTTTCCTTTTTTTTTTTTTTTTTTTTGCTGCTATGAGTAAAGGCCCTCTTCTGCTGTTTCAAAGATGAGAACTTTTCTGTTCTTTTTGAGAAATGTGGTGAGAATATATGAGCTAGGGAGGCTCTTTCTCTTAGTGAGTAAATCCTCACTTGGCTTTATTCTGTGCAATTGCTTGATATTATGAGATGCAATAATAAAGTAGTAAATCTTTGCTTGTACTTGCATTAAATACAGTGAATGGATTAGTTTTATGTGCAAATGGGGCTTACAAGGGTCACTTCTCTCTTCTGTCCTCAGATGCATATGCATTTAAAATACCTTTTGAATTAAACAAATCTTAGCAAAATTGTAAGGAAAGTTCATTACCTTCAAGATGTTATGTTATTAGTAGCAATATTCTGGAAATGGTGTTGGTTGCAATGTGAAAATAAAAAAAATTTGGCATTTCTGATGGCTGCAAATAAATTCTTTCAACAAGGTTTGATTTTAAACATGTAAATGGATTCCTGTAACTAGAGCTCTGCTGGCTTTACCTAAACTAGGTTATATAAACATAGATGTTCAATATTAATGCAGAACTCCTTAATGCAGTGTTAAGACTGAAAATGATCTTTGGATAATCTAATGTTAAGGTGAAATACACATCTACTCCTCAGAGTATGCTGCTTCATAGCTTTAGAAATTCACAAACAATATGCTCTTACAATAATAAACAATATTATTTTTCAAACTTGGTTTGATTTCAAGTTTAATAGAAGTCACAAAATGAATGTTTGTCCTTTTCAAGGAGGAGAGCCTTCAACTTGACTCTTGTGTAGGAAAATGTCAACTCTGAAACCCATTTCTCTTGTTACTGGTAATGAAGTTGTCTCTAATTTTTTTCATGCATCACATGAGCATGGATATTTTGGTTTTATTTGGTTGTATTGGTAACCAAAGTAATGTTGGTTAAGCTTTGTTTTATTTACAAATAATTTTGGGTGTGTTCATTCAGGGCTTGTCTTTATTCTGCAAGTCTTGAATGTTATTGTCTGGAATCTGACAGCTGTGGTTGAATCCATGTGAGTCTGGGACTACTCAGACAGGCTTTGTCCAGCACAAAGCTGGAGGACTGTAATATACTGTGGGTGGCTGTAAATTTCTTTTGAATTTAGAATTCAAATGTGTGTTTAGACAGATTAATGCTTATAAGACAGCAGACTACTGCTTCTCGAAATAGAAACAAGTATTTTGGATGGGTAAATGACAATGTGTTTAGTGTAAGACCACTGTACCCTGGCAACTTCGCTGAAAAGCTCTTCACAGATAACTGCATCCAAGTAATTTTGTACGGATTTTAAATCAAAGGCTTAAAAGTCTACTTGTTAGGTATATACTGAAGTCCAGTCTTTAGCATAATGGCAATGAGAGTAGCATGTGGTAGAATGAATTCATTACTTCATGTGCTCATTTGATAGAAAATCATGACCTAATAAAGTTTCTAAAGTGATTTAGAACATTTGATTCTGGTCCATGTCTTTAAGTTAAATATCTGCAAAATGAAAATCAAAGTGTTTGTTGTAACACTTTCTGTGTTACTGTAAAAAGACATACTTTATTCCCCCTTAGGATATGTTTTTTAGGCTTGCTTGCTTAGGTGTTGATTTAAAAACATATAAACTGCTGAAACCAGACAAAGTGTTGTTAGATGCAGGTTACCTTAGAACTTTATCTTGTGGAATTAACAGAAAGTGAGGGAACAATTTCAAAACCTGAGCCTAAATATAGGCTGAAATTAGTGGTTCCTATTTTATGGTTTAAAGATTTCAATGTACTCAAATTTGAAGGTACTTGAAATGCTCTGGCCCTCCCTCCTACCCCACCTTCTCACTCCCCCCAAGATTAGGCTCTGCATCATCAGCATTATACATACAGAATTATTATTTGAAAAGCAAAAAACCATTCACTTCAAAATGAGAAATGAGTTAACATATTACCAGAGCTTTCAGAAGTGCATGCCTGAGTCAGTTACAGTAAATTCATTTTATGTTTGAACATTTAATCTATCTAAATGTTTTCTGTTAATGTTCCAGAAGTTGGTAATACAAAATATTTTTCTGGCTTTGTGCAGATTTGCAATTAGTGATATTAAAAAGAAAGGGAAGAAACAAAAAACCCAACACAACCAGAATACTCCAGAAGAAAAATTAACTTGTAGGTGGTCCAGGAGGTAAGACTGAAAAGTGGATCTCCAGTTACTCGAGAAATTGCTCCTTACGCACAAGACTTGAGAAGAAGTACCTATGTATATATCTGTTTATTGCCTTAAATTTCAGTCAGTCATCTCTGTAATTAGTTTTTTTTTTCCTTCTTCTTATTCCAAGAAACACTATTTTAGGAAGTTTGTTTAGGTGCTGGGTGTCACTTTAGGAAGTTTTAGTGACTGGCTGCAGTTGTCAGCCCTCCCAGAGGGGAAAAAGGGGATGCAAGTCTGGAAGTGTTGGGCTGTGGCTCTGCTCAGCCAGCTGTGCAGGAGAGCAGGACCATCATGCCCAGAAAAAAGCTGAAGGCTGAGATGCGAGGTGAACATACTCAAATGCTGCACTTGCCTTGTAGTCTTAGCTTGAGTTCACTGGTCATGCATTGCATCAAGCTTGTATTGTCTGCACATGGACCTTTGGTCTGGCTTTAACTTAAGAGCCAGCTGGCTGTGTTAGCAATACTGTTGCAGCAAAAGCAAGTGAGGGGGGAGCTAGCTTGCTCACAAGCTCCATTTCTACGGCAATATGAAAGTACCTGGCTCAAAATGTTGACTCTTCAACAGCTCTGGTTGCAGTTCTGAGAAAAATATTAGAAGGGACTTGGAAGTAAAATTGTGCACGTGGAGCAGTTCTGTAACAGTGCTTTGTCTCTTATATTCATTCAAATTCCAAAATATTTCTTCACAGAATGCTGAGAAAATGTTTCTGTAACCTTTTTCTGTTTGTTTGTTTGTTTCAATGTGTTAGTTTTTGAATGGGATATATTGTTGAGTATTGCAAAGTGGTGAAAACTTTTGTTAAAGAGTGAGTGCATTAAGAATTCCTGAGTTTTAGATTAACTGAAACCCAAGCAACTTCTTGGAGTTACCTGTTGCTAAAAGTAACCATACTGTGTTGTGCTCTGGCAATTGAATTTTCGTTCTCAGCATGAGCAGAAGGTAATAAAATGTTCTTCCTCTTCTTTTGCTTCCAGAGATCATAAAATTTTTCAGTGCAGTCTAGCTACCAACATATACTAGTATGCTAGAGACAATGTTCCCTGTGAACTTGATGCACATTGCTATGTGTGCACTTCTGTAGCTCATAATTTCTCTCCTTCATAGGATATAAACCTCCATGGGTTTACATCAGCTAGGGAGCTAGTCTTGCATGTGCTCTTTGCCAAACTCATGCAACACAAAGTGCATTGTTAGCATGGGAATAGCTGTGAAATTGGAACAGGGAAGTTCCCTGGTAGGAAAAACTGTATCATGTATGCTGCAAATCATTTCAAAGTGATACACGAGGTAATAGAGAAGCTGTATTGGTAGCATTGATGCTGGGTACTCTTGCTGCAGTGGTGAAAAGTCAGTTAAAAGATTTATGAAGTTGTGGTTATAATTCATTTATACATAATGAAGCTGAAGGCAAGATGCTTTTTCCTTTGAGCCCAATCCATGGCTGTAATGGACCAAAGCCATTTGAGTTTAAACTGTATGGGTAATCCTTCTGACAGAAGAGACCCGCTGCAACATAATGCAGCATTTGTTTGTGTGGTGTGAGCTGTGGCAGTTGTCTGACAACTCCTTGGATTTTGCTTTTACTCATATTCCAGCAGTTACAGGATGTGACTGTAGGCATGTGATAGATTTCGCTTTGTTGCCAAGAGCAATGTTATACAATGCCTTTGTATAAACGTGCAATCTGTAACATCAGCAGTGTAACCATGGTATGTCACTGCTGCTGACTGCTGTCCTCCAGTGTGTGCATAGCTAATGGCCTAAATCATTGTAGAGAAGAGCAAACAACAATGTGATTAATTTTATTAATAAACTTCATTATTTCAAGTGCCAGCTCCTGTGGAAGCCTGGTCCATTGTTGTTAATGAACTCTCCTCAAGATAAATTACTTTGGCTAAAGAGATGTCCACTAAGAGTTCATGGGTATGTTCTGATGTCCCCACACTGTAGCCAAAGGCAAACAAATCATGTCATGTGGGTCAGGCAGCGTGCAGTAATTTCTTAGTCCATGGTGAATCGCCACAAGTCCTAACCCTCCCCAAAGACACTGATAATCAGTGTTCTACATAGTTTATACTGTATTTTCTGTCTGAACCTGGTGTCCTGCATGAATCATAATCTCCAAAGAATAATGGTGCAGAGTTGTAGCTCTACCTTCCTTTGTCTCTTCCCTAACAGCACTGAAGTTGAAGTACCTGAGTAGCTATACAGCCTCTCTGGGTTTAAGTTGTCCAGCTTTGATCGCAATAATAGATTTGTTGTTCTAATGTCTTAGGTTCAAAATCACAGTGTTTTTCATTTAGCATTACTGCATGTTGGGAGGAGGAAGGTCATCAGGTCATTTTGACTCCACTGTGTGCTGCTTTCAGGTCCTGTTCAGAGCCTGTCAGCCTCCTGGAAAACTCCATGCTGAGTCTTTAAAATAAATAGCAAACAGCTGCTTGCACTTTTAAAATTAAAAAGTGTAAGAAGTGAGTGTTCATTGTAAGCTCATGTAAGCAGGAATGTGCAATTTTTATAATAGACTCTTGAAGTTCCTGCTCATACCTCTATGGTGAGCCTGGTCATGGAGCTGTACTGTCTCCCTCTGCAGATAACTTATTTTACTGGAATATCTGATCAGGATTATGGACATTTCCCCTGATTTTCAGAGGTGTCTCAGACCTGTTCAGGAAGAGGGTCAATAGCTAAATGAATCATTCTGACAGTTTTCCTGACACTTCCATTTTGCAAACATCTTGTAGCCTTATCACACCACTTTGAGGGGATTTATGAGGTGGGCACCTTATAAGTGGCAGGCACTTTCATTTTGATGCTTAAAGACCAACAGGGAAAATGTGTTTTGCATATCTCCATAAGAAATTATATACATCAGTCAAATGCCTAGACATACCTAAATGGACTATATATGAAAATGAAATGAAGCCAAATCCCATCTTGTATCAGTTTTTAGAATAGCTTTGTTGCTTCTGTGTGGTTTTTTTTTTTAACGTGGAAATGGTTAATACGTGGATTGAGTCCATATGTTCTTCATAATGATCTCTTAAAAGCAGTCCATTGGCCGTAGAAGATGGAAATGCTTTTCTTTGTATTAACTCTACTCACAGGGAATATCAGCTTAATAGCTGTGATGAGATGTTTTCTGAGTATAAGCACATTTTTAGGTGTGTTGTGAAATGCTGTTCAAATGAGAGTTTTAAAGTGAAGGAAAACATTCAGAAGCCATTTTTGTAAGGAAAAGTGATATCCAATGCTGTTGATTCAGTTCTGTTATACTTGTCTTCATTGCAAAATTTTAGTGATACATGTGATCAATTCCCCTAAATTCTTCTCAGGAGCTCTTCTGAGCTAAAACCAGGAGTACTGAACTAATAGCATTTATTTTTAGTGAGCATCAAAGAGAAATATAGACAAAGCTTTTCTAAAGTCAGCATGTGAAACTGGGGAAATCCTTTGGAATTCAGTCTGATCTGTATTAAACTCTAGTGGGGTGTCTATTCAGGAGGGAGAAGTAGCATGTGCTCATGGGGAAGCCCTATCTATACCTCTCTAGGGAGCTTTTTGGAGGACTGAAGTAATTCATGCTCACTTTTTTTGCTGAGGTTAAGCAGAAGAGTAGTTTCTAACAAGTTTTAATTAAGAAATTTATAGAAAGATCCAGAAACAGTAGACTTAACTGCTGGATTTTAGTTGTAACATATAATAAGACTTCCTATTTTAAAACTGGTTCTAAGTTGTCACTTGAGTAACACTTCAGACTTGCTTCTCTGAAGCATTGCAGTGACAGCAGGCACTGAATTTGCTGCAGCAAGGAAATCTGTTCTGAATTGCTATATCAGGTTTGCTCTTGGTGTTGGCTGTGGGAGCAGGCTGTGTGCATTTACAATGCAAATGAGAAAGGACTTCTTTAACTTTGCTCTTAGTAGATGTAAGCAGCTTTCACACTGGAAAACTGAAAAAGCGTTAACAGTCTAAATGTTGCAGTCCAGCGGTGTACCTTACTTCTCACTGATCAGCTCATTGTTTACTAAAATATTTTGTTCCTATAAAAAACTAAACATACAGTTACTTAATCTAAACCCACTGCCTACCTTTTATTGAAGAAACATTTGCTTGTTTCTGTTAATCTTTCTGGAACACTCCTGGGTCTAATTTCTAAAAAGCATCTGCCTCCACAGGTGGGAACCTAATTTGATTTGTCTCTTTAATTGTTTCTTATTGATTATGTAATAGGTATTTGTCTATTGCAAAAGAAAGTTTAACTATGCACTGCAAAAATTGAGGGGAAAAAGGTAGACATGTTTGACTTCAAATGCATGTTCTATCTCCTTAACCCCTACATAAGTAGAGAATTGTCTCTGGTTTTGAGAACTTTCAGTACTAGTAGTGGGAGTGAGCTCTATAACAATTTAATGAGCTTACAAATTGGTTTTGAGACAGAATAAGAAGCATGACAGAAGTATATCTTCTAGAGAGATTTATATATTGGCAAAGTAGTGACTGCACAGAAGAGGCGAGAATTGCATCATTCGCAGAGGACATGAGGATGGAGCAGTAAATTTGAAAAGCTGACTACAAAGAGAAACGGTGGCAGAATGGAAATAGGAGCGTATCTGTAGCTAAGTTTTCCCTTTAGATCTTCATTACCCTCGCAGCTAAATATTGGGGTTGATGAAATGTGACTTTTACTTAAGATTCACCAAAAATAAGTCTCAGGAGGAATTTGAATGAGAATGTGTGTGTGGGAGAGGGGTGGCATATTGGAGTGAGAAGGCTTTTTCTTTTCAGAGTGGGCAGCATGGAGGAAGTGTGAAAAAGTAGCAGGAGGAGACAAATAGGCATTTCTGACTAAGTTGTTATGACAGGAGGTAAGGTCCAAGAAATAATTTGGGATTGTAAGCCTTTAAGATCAGACCTAATCTGATCCAGTGATGTGGAGGACAGTACTGAAAAGATCTGAAGGAAAGATGCAACTTGAATTAAGAGTGTGATTGCGTAGATGTTTATTACATTTACCAGAGAGCAGTATTATAAGTACTGAGATGAAGTTTTAATGTATAGAGTACTAGATATCCATTACGCTGGTGAAAGTTTAGTGAATGAGATATGAATAGAAGTATAAGACTTTGTTGTGCTGCAGGAGTAAACAGTGGGGAATATAGAGGGTTTGCCAAAAGGAATGAAAAAATGCAAAAGGGACTGATGCAAGAGGAACAAGAGTTCTATATTGTCTGTACTAATAGCCTGCCATCTAATTTAGCCTGCCATCACTTGTTCAAGGTATTGTGCTAGCAGATAAAGGAGAGAGCAGATGAGCTATTAGGTGAAAGCATAAAAAAATCTGAGGTGTAAAGCAGATGGGAGAATACAGTAGGTGTGAAACAGCAAATGTGAAAGGTCTTGGTACAGAGATATAGCAAAAGTTAAATCTCAAATGTTCTGCTACTCAGTAGCCATTGTCGCCTACCTCTTAATGTCACAGTTCAGGTTGTTCTTTCCTTGCCTTATGTTATATGTGATATTGTGAATCCCTCATTTGACAAGTGTCATTCCTCAGGGGCTGATGCTTTTTAACATCTTTGTTGATGACATGGACAGTGAGATTGGGTGCACCCTCAGCAAGTCTGTGGTGTGGTCTACATGCTGGAGGGAAAGGATGCCACCCACAGGTCCTGGGGAGACCTTAGTGGGCAGCCTTCCAGTACCTAAAGGAGACGTACAAGAAAGCTGGAGAGGGACTTTTTACAAGGGCATGGAGGAATAGGACAAGGGGTAATGGCTTTAAACTGAAAGGGTAGATTTAGATTACATATTAGGAAGAAATTCTTTACTGTGAGGGTGGTGTGAGACACGAACAGGTTGCCAGAGAAATTGTATATTACTTCCTGTTCCTGGAAGTGTCCAAGGCTGGATGGTGCTTTGAGCAACCTAGTCTAGTGAAAGGTGTTCCTGCCTCTGGCAAGTGGATTGGAACCAGGTGGGATCTTTAAGGTCCCTTCCAACTGAAACCATTCAATAATTCTCATGTATAGGAGATGAATCTGTCTTGTGTTATATTAAGATAAATACCGTGCTTCAAATGCAATTTCATTAGAATCATCCAAAACTGAACTGCTGTAGCTGTTAGAACAGTGAAGATGTGAAAAATGTATTGCAGCGTACTTCAAAATCTGTAGGTAACTTCAAGCATCATAGGCTCATATTTATCTATGGTATAGGAAAATTCTCTGACCTAGGCTTTTTTTTTTATTTATTTACAAGGTTATTCCTTTCTATGGAGAGGTTTGTAGACACCCTTGACCCACTGTAATTGCACAGAAGTCCTATGTAGGAGTCTAGTTCTTCCTACAATATCTAACTGCACCAGGACTGTGCTGTCATGACTTTTTGTGGTGCTTGTGACCAGGCACATCCCTGCATGGTATGAGTGGTTACACAGTACTTGCTTAAAGCAAATCTGGCTCTGACTCTTCCAGAAGATCTATCTTCAATATCAATAAAAACTGAAGGGTTCTTGGAAGAAAAATTGTAGGTGAAGATGGATTAACCTGAGCACACTGCAGTTGAGGCAGTTCTTGATGCAGCTAACTCTGTTGCTTCCTTTTTTGTTATACCTATACCTATATTTCACAATTTGGATTCTGCATACTTTTCCTTTTTTGTTCTGTTTTTTTTTTTGTTTGTTTGTTTGTTTGTTTAGTTGGATTTTTTGTTTGGTTTTCTTTTTCTTTTTTTTTTTTTTTCCAAAGATCTTTGAAGTTAACAACAGCCTGTATTTGTTTCCTTGAGCCAGGCATTTCTGCCATTTAATTTGAATACAAAAAGCTTTGTTTATCTCATTCGATTCCTTAACGGAAAGCTGATGCAAGTTTAAATATAGTTTAAATGGAAAGGAACTGAAGGCAGTGAAATAAACTTGGAAAGCATATCTATCTCCATTTTCTGGG
This sequence comes from Neopsephotus bourkii, assembly GCF_033783945.1. Lineage (NCBI taxonomy): Eukaryota > Metazoa > Chordata > Aves > Psittaciformes > Psittacidae > Neopsephotus > Neopsephotus bourkii. The sequence goes on along the minus strand of NW_026902254.1, from coordinate 11,352,139 downwards.
AAAACAACAAGCTTACCCAAGGCTTTTAGCAAACCTTAAGAGACGCCTGTTATAAGATTATGTACTTTAATATTTTATTAAAACATCTTAATATAGTATTAGGAAACCATTAAATCGTATTAGAGAGTTTTGTTTGGATTTCTGTGTATATGGGTTTCTAGAGTGAACTTAGACTAGCAAAAGTTTCATAAGGCAGCAGAATGTTTTGGTGTATCCTTTTAGTCTTGTACTACAGGGACACTTGACAACAGATGAGGGCCAGGAAAGGCCAGCTGCTGTGTCCTGTGTTAACATGAATAATGGCTGTGACAATGCACATGGCCTTTGAATTCTTGGACACTGCAGAGATAACAGTAGATCTGTGCCTTGTGCTATATATTCCTTTGAAATCAATGAAAACTGGATGTCCTCAGTAACAGTGTTGTACACATACTTCACGTGTGTATGCCCTATCTTATTTGTAAGAGTTACTGATGGAAAAGAGAAATCTAAACTATTTGTTCTGTCTGAGTCTGGCAATGAGATGCTTTGTCAAACGACACGGAGAGGGCTGTGGCACAGAAAAATTGGCTTTGAATTTCATAGAGATCAGTGGCATGCTTCAGAAAAGCCTCTCAACAGATGGGAAATTAAAACAACTTCTGTCCCCTAACAAGGTGGGATGGCTTTAAATCACTGACCTGAATGTTAAAAAAATAAATAAAATAAATAATAAAGTTATCAGTTACCAAGTCTGAATTTATATTTCATTATAGCACAGTTTGCAGTTTCTGGAAAGAACTTGTGTTAGCTCTGAGGTGACCAACACAAAACAGCTCCTGAAGTTTGCCTGGGCTGTGATCAGAATGAACTAATTAGTTGAAATATTTTGTACTTTTCATTTCTGTACTTGTTTTCGTGTGCCACTTGAGACAGGTAAAATGTAGAATCACAGAATAGTTAGGGTTGGAAAGGACCTTAAGATCATCTAGTTCCAAACCCCTGCCATGGGCAGGGACACCTCACATTAAACCATCTCACCCAAGGCTTTGCCCAACCTGGCCTTGAACACTGCCAGGGATGGAGCATGTATTTTATTCTTTTTTTCCAAACAGAAGCACATCAATCCTCATGGAGATTAGAAGTACATATTGTAAGTGTCTGTTATCAGACAGGAAGGAGACTATTCTGTCTGCTTGATGGAAGTCCTTCTTCTTGTGTTATATGATTTCTTGTTTTGCATCATTACTGCTTGCCATATTCAATAGTTTACTTATGTAATGAATGCTGGACTGTAGAGAGCTAGTGTTTTTTTTGTTGGTGTTATAAGTGCCTGTGTGACACATAGAAGTTGGGAAGTTAGGTATGTTTTCTACTTTTTTCATAATCCACTGTCGTTGTCTTATGAAAAAGCAATGAGACATCAGAGAGTATCAAGGCAATTGTGGGAGACAGCATCTGGATGCTGTAGGTTAACTACAAACAGGAGACGTGCCCCTATATAACTCTGAATAGAGGATGATTTTTGAGACTTGACCCTGCTGTGGTTCAAAAGTTTGTAGCTAAAAGCCAGAAGTTGTCAACTATTTCTACTAATACTACTGTATAGTTACTGATTCATTCCAAAACACTGTGTAAACATGTATGTTTTGTTCTATATTCAGCCACTGTCCAAATGTTAATAAGTCTCGATTAGAGACTGAATGTGACTTTTGAGATAATAGCTAAGGTGGTATAAGATAAATGGTCCTAGTTTTAACCCACCACCCCCATATTTTGCATACAACTTTTATCAAATATTAAATCATGAATGTCTTTTAAGAAAATCAAGAACCTGGCAGTGGCAGATGCTTAAGTTATCTGCATTTCTTAAAAATTACATACCAGAATGAAGGAAAAAACTTGGAAAGGCAGGAGTTTTTCCTGTCTGGAACATCAGCTCTCTCAGGCATTAGCACAACAGCTGTTGTGAGACGCTGCTGGAGGTGTTGAGTGGGCCGTGGTGCCATGCAGTGACCTATTACAAGGGAAACGTGAATAAAAATACACATAAATGTCAATGCTGATGAATAGAATTAAGGTGTTTTTGCAGACCACATAGGGATATTTTTACATATATACTTCAATACATTTAAAAAGTATTTGCACATGGAGAGGCATATTCGATACAGAACGGAACATAAAAGACTTCTGTGAAGAAGCATAAAGTATTGTACGAAAGACCTTGATTAATAAATAGGAGATATGGTAAAGTAGTATAAAATGTTTAGATTATTTAGTTAAAGGAAGAAGCCATGGAATCATATGGTGTTTTGTTTGGAAGGAACCTTCAAAGATCATCTAGTCTAATCCCTCCTTCCATAGGCTAGGACGGAGGTGATGAGGAATGACTGAGTATGTTGCCGAGTACTGCAACTTATTTTTAGCTTTAGTTGGTAATAGAAAAATGGTACTTGATGGAAAATCTCTAACTCACTGCCTTTTTTCCTTTTTTTTTTTTTTTTTCTAAAACACTTTTTGCAGTAGGTAGGAAAAACTGTGCAAACTGGTTAGAAGTGACTTAAAGTCAAGTCTGTCTGGGAGTATTCCTTTAAGCCTTTATATTTTCCAAGCTCTCATCTTCTTCTGCACTTGCATTTGAATTATTGAAAGAGAAAAGGTTTTTATGGTACAAAACCTTTTTTCTAAAAGATTGATAGTCTATTTCATTTTTCTGAACTCTGTTTTAGAAAAGCATTTTGTTTGAAGAAATGAAGGTGCTTTTAAAGCATTATTATATTTCTTCCTAGCTCCTATACAAGTTTTGCTTCGCTGACAACTGTAATGAGGACTTACAGAAAATAACCTTAGGTGGTGAATATATACTCATTATTCTGAGTACATACTAATTATTCTGTGATACATGATCTAAATTCTGATCTTGTCTAGAGAGGTCCTGCTAAAAGTGGAAAGCTTTTGGAAAGCTGATGGGAGGCTGTCCTGGGCTTAAACCACAACAGAGGCCATACAAAATTCCACTACTCAAAAAATAAACATGTCTGGATCATTTTATCATGGTTTCTAGAATGTTGTGCTGATATTTACCTGAATATTTGTGTTGTTTTAAATTAAAATAAATATCTGTTCTGCAGCTGGATATGTAGATGTCTTAATTTTAGCAATGTAGGTATATTAATAATTCATTAATACATTTAGTTTGGATATAGCTAATGTTATGAAGGAGGAAAAATTGCATGTGGAAATGTACCAGCTATTCTGACAGCGTGCATTTCAGTAACACAACTTTTTAAAGTTTATTAATATTCACAATGCAAATTTTTCATATTACTTAAATTGTTGGATAGAGAAATTATTGATATTTTATAATAACTTGTGTAGCACATGTTGATTCTTATTTCCTGTGCTGCTGCAAATTGTACTTCAGACTTGTGGCCATAGAAACTCTTATACCTTATTTTTATAAAACAAACAAATTTAAAAAGCTGAATCCGAGAATGCCACATCAGGAATATGGTCCCTAATAGAAAAGTATCTTCTTTTGCTGCATATGAAAAGAACAATGCTACTGACAACTGAATTCTGGCTTTTGCAAACCTTTCTTTACCCTTTTATTGAAGAACACTTGCAATTTACTGGGACTGGGAATAGGTTACTACATATAACCCTGCTTCACTGCAAAAAAACTGCAAATGGAAATAGAATCATAGAACAGTTAGGGTTGGAAAGGACCTTAAGATCATCAAGTTCCAACCCCCCTGCCATGGGCAGGAACGCCTTGCTCTAAACCATATCACCCAAGGCCTCGTCCAACCTGGCCTTGAATACTGACAGGGATGAAGCATTCACAACCTCCCTGGGCAACCCATTCCAGTGCCTCACAACCCTAACAGGAAAGAATTTCCTCCTTATATCCAATCTAATCTTCCCCTGTTTAAGTTTTAACCCATTAACCCTTGTCCTATCATTACAGTCCCTAATGAAGAGTCCCGTCCCAGCATCCCTATAGGCCCCCTTCAGATACTGGAAGGCTGCTATGTGGTCTCCACGCAGCCTTCTCTTCTCCAGGCTGAACAGCCCCAACTTTCTCAGCCTATCTTCATATGGGAGGTGCTCCAGTCCCCTGATCATTCTCATGGCTCTCCTCTGGACTTGTTCCAAAAGTTCCATGTCCTTTCTATGTTGAGGACACCAGAACTGCACACAGTACTCCAAGTGAGGCCTCACAAGAGCAGAGTAAATGGGCAGGATCACCTCCTTCGACCTGCTGGTCACGCTTCTTTTGATGCAGCCCAGGATAAGGTTGGCTTTCTGGGCTGCAAGTGCACACTGCCGGCTCACGCTCATTTTCTCATCGACCAGCACCCCCAAGTCCTTCTCCAGAGCGCTTCTCTGAATCTCTTCTCTGCCCAGCCTGTAGCTGTGCCTGGGATTGCTCTGACCCAGGTGTAGGACCTTGCACTTGGCATGGTTAAACTTCATGAGATTGGCATCAGCCCACCTCACAAGCGTGTCAAGGTTCCTCTGGATGTCATTCCTCCCCTCCAGGGTATCAACTGAACCACACAGCTTGGTGTCATCGGCAAACTTGCTGAGGGCGCACTCAATCCCACTGTCCATGTCAGCGATGAAGATGTTAAACAAGACCGGTCCCAACGCTGATCCCTGAGGGACACCTCTCGTTACTGGTCTCCAGCTAAACATTGAGCACAACTCTTTGCATGCGGCCATCCAGCCAGTTCTTTATCCACCGAGTTGTCCATTCATCAAATTGATGTCTCTCCAATTTAGAGACAAGGATGTTGTGTGGGAAAGTGTTGAATGCTTTGCTTAAGCCCAGGTAGATGACATCAATTGCTCTACCCCTGTCCCTCAGTCTGTAGCCGCATCATAGAAGGCCACCAAATCGGTCAGGCAGGATTTCCTCTTAGTGAAGCCATGCTGGCTGTCACCAAGCACCTTGTTGTTTTTCATGTGCCTTAGCATGGTTTCCGATAGAATCTGCTTCATGGTCCTGCCAAACACAGCGGTGAGACTGACTGGTCTGTAATTTCCTGGGTCATCCATTTTCCCCTTTTTGAAAATGGGGGTTATATTTCCCTTTTTCCAGTCGTTGGGAACTTCACTTGACTGCCATGATTTTTCAAATATGATGGCCAGTGGCTTAGCAACTTCATTTGCCAGCTTCTTCAGGACCCACGAATGGATTTCATCAGCACCCATGGACTTGTGCATGTTCAGATTTTTGCATTCAGGTTTTAAGATGGTCTCAAACCAGATCCTCTTCTACAGTGGGCCTAAAGTCTTCATTCTCACAGTCCCTGCATCTGCCTTCCGAGACTTGGGTGGTGCAGTCAGAGCCTTTGCCAGTGAACACTGAGGCAAAGAAGCCATTCAGAACCTCAGCCTTCTCCAAATCCAGGGTAGCTAGTTCTCCTGAGAGCTTCCCGAGGGGGCCTATGTTCTCCCTAGTCTGTTTTTTATTTGCTATGTACCTGTAGAATCCCTTCCTGTTATCCTTAATATTCCTAGCCAAGTTTAATTCTAGCTGGGCCTTAGCTTTCCTAACCTGGTCCCTAACTTCCCAGACATCCCTGTACTCTTCCCAGGCAGCCTGTCCTTGCTTCCACTTTCTGTAAGACTCTTTTCCTTTGAATTTTCCTCAGCAGCTCCTTATCCGTCCAAGGAGGTCTCCCGGCCTTCCTGCTGCACTTCCTTCTAGTTGGGATGCAACACTCCTGAGCTTGTAGCAGGTAATCCTTGAAGACCAACCAAGAGTCTTGGGCCCCCCTGCCCTCTAGGGCTATATCCCATGGAACCTTACTAAGCAGGTTCCCGAAGAGGCCAAATTCTGCTCTCTTGAAGTCTAGGGCAGTGAGCTTGCTGCACGCTCTTCTCACTTTCCTGAGGATCTCAAATTCGACCATCTTGTGATCGCTGCATCCAAGGCTGCCTGCAGTGCCACATTTCCAATGAGCCGTTCCCTGTTGGTCAGCATGAGGTCAAGCCTGGCACCTCTCCTTGTCAGCTCTTCTATTACTTGCAGAAGGAAGCTGTCTTCCACACAATCAAGGAACCTCCTGGATTGCTTTATGCTGGGCCGTACCGTCATTCCAATAGATGTCGGGGTGGTTGAATTCACCCATGAGAACAAGGGCCTGTGAGCATGAGGCTTTTCTTATCTGTCTATAGAGTGCTTCATCTGCAGATTCCTCTTGATCAGGCGGTCTGTAACAGATCCCCACAGTAATGTCTCCCATTGCTGTTTTCCCTTTAACCCTGACCCACAAACTCTCTGTGAACTGCTCACCTGTCCCCAGACAGAGTTCCATACTCTCCAGCCTCTCCCTAACATAAAGGGCAACTCCCCCTCCCCACCTGCCAGGCCTGCCTTTTCTAAAGAGCCTGTAACTTTCCATTCCAACACTCCAGTCATAGGAGCCATGCCACCATGTTTCTGCAATGCCTATTATACCCCCATAGACATGCTATTAAGAATGCTATTAATTCCTCTTGTTTGTTCCCCATGCTATGGGCATTTGTATAGAGGCATCTGAGCTGAGCTCCAAATGAAGCTAGCTCGTCGGCTGGAGCGGCTGGAATACATCTACATTGCTCCGAGCATTTATTATAGGTGCTGGCAACTGACTGATTGTCTTGGGATGGAATGATGCCCCCCTCCCCCAACACATCTAGTTTAAAGCCTCCTTGACAAGTCTGGCAAGCCTCCTACGAAAACTGCTCTTTCCTGTCCCACCAGCTCCACCAGCCCCCACTAGACCTGGCCTACAAACTTGGGTCCCGTGTTCAAGACACCCAAACCCCTGACTATGACACCCCCCTTTTAACCATTTATTAACCTGGCTAATCCTCCTAGCTTTTTTTAGGTTCTCCCCTGTATCCTGGAGAATTGATGAAAAGGCTGCCTGAGCTTCAGAGCTCTTAACCACCTCTTCCAGGGCTCTGTAGTCTTTCATTATGTTCCCCAGGCTACTACTATCTATATCCCTAGCACCCACATGTATCACTAGAACCGGGTAATAGTCCGTGGGACTTACTAGAGCAGGCAGCCTCTCTGCAGCATCCCTGATCCGTGCCCCTGGTAGGCAACACACCTCCCTTGAGACCGGGTCAGGCCAACAGATGAGTGCTTCTGTCCCTTTCAAAGTAGAATACCCTACTACTACAACCTGCCGCTTTTTTCTGGCAGCACCAGTAGAGATCTTCTTTACCAGTGCATCAGCCGGCTGTTTCTGGCCGAGTGCATTTCCTCATTCACCTCCTGCAGGACAGCAAAGCAACTCTGTGTGGGGACAACAGATTTAGGAGGAAACCCCTTGCTTTTAATTGTCCTTTTCCTCCTCTTTTTTTTTTTTTTTTTTTTTTTTGTTTGTTTGTTACCAATTCCCAGCTTCGAGGGTTAACAACCTCCTTCTTTCCTCCATGAGCTAGAGGGGAAGCTTGAGGACTCTGCACAGTTTGGGCCCGGAGCAAGCATTCCTGCTTCCTCTCAGCTTCCCTGACATCCTGTAGCCTATTAATAGCATACCGCAGCTCAGCCACCTGCTGCAGGAGAACCTCCACCAGGGAGCACCCAGTGCAGCCCTGCCCATTGTGTACCTTTCCTTCACCAGAGCAGTGCAGGCACTCTCTACACCCCGAAGTCTGCACTGCAGCCTCCCCTCTCATCGGCTCTGTCTGGGTGCTTACGGTGGCCACCGCCGGGGCAGCCAGAGCAGAGCTCCCAGACCCGGCCCTGGTCATATGGCGAGGGCTCACCATCCCGCGAAAATTGCCCCACTGTGCTCCCTGGGGGAGGCTTTTACCCGGTCAGGGCTGGTGCCGCTCCTTCTGGCTCCGCCCCCTGTGAGTCCCTGCTCGCCTCAGCTGAGCTGCCGGCTCCTGGGCAGGTCCTGTCTAGGACTTGAGGCTTCTTTCGTGGCTCTCGCCGGTCTGAGTTGAGGCTCCTGGACTCTGAGCTTCCCCCTGCTCCGGTGTTGAAGGCGTCCTCTCTCGAGCTACTCACCTCAGCAATTCAAGTACCTGTACAATGCTTTGGAATAGGTGTCAAGAAAAACAAAAGTCTTAGAATAAAGAAGTCTTCCATCAGTTTTTTAAACTCGTAGAGTTTTAAAGATCTCTTTACCTTGAGAAATATTAGTTTATATTGGAAACTGTGAGGCTTATGAGCTCATTTTGCTTTTACATTAGGCAGAAAAGTGGCTCTCGCACAAAGGAACAAAAGATGAAAAGAGGAAATAACAAAATCAATAGGGATTAGATTTTAGTAATTTTTTTCCACTCTGTTCCCAACTTTGGTCATCTTGAGAATTTGTAGTCTCATAGGCATGCCCATTCCTCATCTATAAAAATGTGCTGTTTTTATAAGTACTCAGTTTCTTTCTAGGATGTAAGGCAGGCTCTTATATGTGTGTATAAATAGGTAAAAAATTAGATACATCACCTTTGTACAAGTCTGAAAAGAAATTACTGGTATGGTTCTTATGTTGAGGGAGCTGAACCACCACCCACAGAGCATCTGAAGTTTTGCTGAAGATTTTTCTGTCTTTGTACTGGCACGATGCTGTGAAGATAAGTTTTCAAAAGTGATAACACAAAAACTTGGTAAAACCTGAAGAAAGTTCTGTATGTGTACATACAGGGGTATATATGGGTGCAGCTACTATTAACTGCATTAGAGTTCTCATGTGCTGATGTGCCATTACAGTGGTGAGGTTTCCCCTGGCTACCTTCAAGCTCACAGAGGCAGGTATACAGCAACTTGGTTTGAATGTGAAAAGAGGTTCATGGAAGAAAACTACAGAAGTTTTTGTGATGTAATGGACAATTTTCTGGTTTTGAATATAAAACAAATAGTCTTGTCCTGTTAGCATTAATAATGAATAGTCAATGTTGTTTTGTATTGTAATGTTTGCTTAAATTTCTTGTGTGTGTGAAAACTTTGTTCTGAAAACACTAGCTTAAAAAGTCAGAGCTGCTATTGACTTGGTTCTTGGATACCATGGAGTGGCTTGTACATGACTAAACCTCAGGTTAAGGTTAAGAGAGTAAGCCCAGAGCTACAACTGTGATTGAGATTGGAAAGGGACTGCCAAAACAAGGTGATGGCTGCAGAAAGAATCCATCTCTGAGGACTTTTTTGTTTTGGGAAGGGTTGGGTTTCCTTGTCTAGCCTGTGGATTGTGAGAAAGGAAACCCAGAGTGACAGTTGTAGGGAAGCTGGAAAGCAATTTCTGGGGTCAACTGAAGGCTGGTGCTGAAGTGCTCGTTTGGCTGTGAATAGTGGGAACTGGAGATTGATACTCAGGCAAGGTTTGGTGTTGAGAAGGGAAAAATGAATAAGGCTGGGCTGGGCTGGAATGTGGCTTTTCATGGTTTAGGCAGAGTAAACTTACAGTGAATCTAAACACTACGGTTTATCTAAGCACAGATGAGATGAGAGGTTTTATCCTGCTTGACTAGCTCCCGCATGAACTTGCTTGCATGCAGTACTATGTTCCTTACTGCTGGTCCAGGGAGGCTGAGCAGAATGTTGTTTTGTTTCCTGCTTTGCGGCTGCAGTTAGTCTCTGGGATTGCTGACTAACGTCACTGGCCACCTCTCACATGTGTCTCCATGCACCCTTCTCCTTTTTTTTTCTGTAGCACAGAGCATTTTCTTTTTCTCTTAGCTCTCATTTTCTAGACAAACTTTTTTAGAACTCTTCCTTTTTTTTTGCATTAGCTGCTCTTTACAGAACCTCACTCCTTGTTTTTTTACAAAACCAAACTGCTTGGTTTTCCCTATCCAAGCAGTCTATATGCAGAAGCTCAATGTATGATCAGCTTTCTAACCTGTGGTTTATGTCTCTAATATGTGGTTTTTTGTTGTTTTTGTTTGTTTGTTTTGTTTGTTTGTTTGTTTTGGTTTTTTTTCTTTTCTTTCCTTTTTTTTTTTTTTTTAATGAATTGGAGTATTCAGGATGTGCTGCATTTGTTTAGATGTTATCAAAATATGCAATCAGCCCCTACTGGTTGGAACTAGCAGCTAGGTTTCTGCTTGAGACTTTGAAAGTTGTTTTGAATGTTCACTCCTGCCTTACACAGCTCCCCATTTATCTTCCTGTGTCTGCATTCACAACTTGAGCTACATGTTCCTGTGATAGGCAGCTGTAGTTCTTCCCTGGAGAAAACTGAGTCTTATTGTGGAGCGTGAATTCAAAACTGCCTGCTCAGTTTTGAATTGATACCAGGGCTGAGGGTCTGCTGCTACAGCCAGAATGGAGACAGTATGTGATTCCCGTATTTTGAGTATGCAAATATCCACTGCTTTTCAGTCAAGGGAAGAAGACTTGTGATGCCATTGCCCATTCCAATTGTACCTATCTTTCTAAACTGTATGTATAGGACCTTGATTTAGTGATGGTTTCAACACTATCAGCTATACTGTAGATGAATGTAAAAGTCTGTCTGGAGTTAAAGTGAGTTCAAGTGGAGCTGGTGATGTTTTTGCTTTGAAGTCAGCTTTACGGGTGTAAAGAGCCATACTTTTTTTTTTTTTTTTTTCATTCTTAAAATATCAGGTTTTGCTTTTACAGCTTGAGGTTGATATTCAACAGCTCTGAATTTCCAGGTAATTAGCATAACTCTCTCAGCAGGAAGGTTGTCCTTCCTGACAAAGATATCACTGTGAGTGATACTTTGCTTGACTTGCACCTGCTACAACTGCTGTGTTTTATTCTGACAGGTCAAACAGGTGGATATCAAACAGCACTTTCCCAAGGTGGTTTCAGATGTGATTCTAGGACCCAGTAAAATTGGTAGCATTTTCTTGCTTGCTTAATTTCTCTGAGTATTGTGTGCAGAGCTCAGTGTCACATTCTCCAGTTATAGTGTCTTCCTGAAAACTATTGTGCTTGTGGTTTCAGAAGTATGGTTTCATAGCATGTACAATCTATTGAGTCCCCATGAAAGGTGTTAAGTAAATAAATACTACTTTCCTTTGTATATTAACTGAGAATTGTTTGAAATGACCACTTCTGCAGAAAGCACAGAGCTTCCTGCTGCCCTGTCAGATTGACGGTCCTTAAAGCTAAATATTACTTGCATCCAAAGCAGACACAGCCTATTTGACAGTATTGATTTTCCAACATGAATTAGCCTGGGAAGATGATGAACAAATTTCTGTGATCTCCCTGTAGAGTCCTCAAATTAGGTTCAAATTAATGTGAGGGTAGGTTTAGAAATGAGTGCCTAAAGAAGTGCACTTGGTCCACCAGACTGTTAGGTGTTGATGATTTTAATTAAAACTAGTTAAGATGGAATCTAGATGTGCACATTTCTACATCTTCCAGATTTTATTTCTGCTTCCAGGTCTTAGGAAATGGGGAATTTATAAATGCTGTGAAATTATCTTTAGTACTCAAAGTGTAGGAGGAAGAGAGTAACAGGAGTTTTAAGGACCTAACAATCTCAGGAGGTAAAGTTAGGATGTTAAATTAGTAGAAGGTATCAGTAGACTATATTAGAGAAGTTTAAACATTCGCCGTTACTGAAATGATTTCCATTTTATTTCCATTACAATTGGCAAGCTATTTCAATAATGGATTTTTTTTTAATTTTTCTATTTCATTAAAAAAAAAATAACCTAAACCTGGATGTAAGGGTTTCAATTGCAATTGTCACCACTTGAGTAATTAGACAATTAAAGAAGGAAAGCTTTTTGATCGAGATAAGAAACAAGAAGTGCTTTTTAAAGATGGACTAGCTTCTTAGGTATATATGTGACTGGCGAAGATTTTTTTAATGTTTCTGGAAAATACTGTTTGTGCAGATCACAGGAGTTGTTTTGAACATTTTGGTCAGTTCTGCAGTTAGTTTTCAAAGATGCAATCTATGTACACATAACAGTCCTTTCAAAAATAACCAAAACCCACAACATAACCCAAGCCCATACAAAAATGCACTGTATATACTGAGAAGACAAGATTTAAACCAAATAATTTTGGATGTTTTTCACATAAAAATAACTTCTGTTTCTTAGAACATACAGTGCAGCTGTTCAGCATGCTTCGTTCTTTCTAATACCAGTATCTGCCTGCGTAATTCAGGTATCTAAATTTAATGTACTGGTTCTTAGTATTTAAACTGTACTCTGGGTAACTTTTGTCCTTTTTGAGTGGGTATCTTTGGAAACAAGCCTTACTGTCTTCATTTCTCTTTGAGTGATAATGCCAGGTGTAACACCCTGTGGCTGGATGTGTGTGACAGTCCTCCCTTTCCCAGCTGTGATGTCTGTTGGCTGATTCCACCATTTCCCACTGCAAATCTGACCAAAATCAGTGGTTTTAAAGCAAAATGTTTGTCTTACATGTAAACTGAGAGTGTTACAGAATCACAGCCAGAGAATGGTTGAGGTTGGAAGGAACCTCTGGAAGTCATTTTGTCTGGTGCCTTTGCTCCAGCAGTGCAACCTAGAGTTTGTTTGCCACATGTGTCCAGATGGCTTTTGAATGTCTCCAAGGATGGAGACTTCACAGTCTCCTTGGGGAACCTGTGCCAGTGTCAGTCACCCTCACAGTGAAAAAGTGTTTCCTGATATTCAGAGGGAACTTCCTGCATTTCAGTTTGTTCCTGTTACGTTTAGTCCTGTCACAGGGCTCCACTGAAAAAAACCTGGCTCTGTCCTTTACATAACCTCTCTTCAGGTATATATCTATGTTTATATGTTAATAATACAAATTATTATAACTATCTATGTGTTAATAAGGTGCCCCCTAAGCCTTCTCTAGGCTCAGTAGTGCAGCTTTCAGAATTCGCTCATAGAAGAGATGCTCCAGTCCCATCTTCATTTTCATGGACCTTTGAAAGAATGTCTCCAGTATGGCCATGTCTCTTGCACGAGGGAGCCCAGAACTGGACACGTCACTCCAGATGTGGTCTCAACAGTGCTGAGCAGAGGGGCAGGCTTGCCTCCCTCGACCTGTTGGCAACACTCCTAATGTAGCCCAGGATACTGTTAATTTCCTGCTACAAGGGCACATTTCTGGCTCATTTTCAACGTGCTCAGTCTTCCTTTACATGCACATACTATGTATTGTGCTGCTCTGTTTTCTGTATCTTTTGGTTTTGAAAATAGGCTGTTGGCAGGAATTATTTCAGCCTTGGTGAACATGGCAGTTCTCACTGGCAGGTTGTGGGCAGCTGTGACCTTACCTTCCTCAGGAGGCTACCAGCTGATGTGCAAAATCCTTCTTAATCGAGTTCTAGGCTCGAGAGGACTAACCTATTGCTTCAACACAGAATAGTCTTTTAGACTATAAGCTTGTGTAAGACAAATCAGTGGTTCTATTTGCCTATACTGTTATATATGCCTTTACTAAAATCTCCCCATCCCCCCCCCCCCCCCCCCCGGGTGTTCAGGCTGGAGGATATCACATCTGACCTGACAGCTATCAGCTATTGCTATCAGACATGTGGTAGAAGCAAAACTATTTGTATGTTATTGTTCTCTTTTGCCTCATCATTTTTTTGCCAGTTGGGAAAATGAAACCCAAGGGAAGATTCAGATCATTCTGTTTCCTTCTCGTGGTTTTGTGTATAATTGGGTTGATCGTCTTGGATTACTGGAAAAAAATACCATTCAAATGTGTATTTATTGTTCTGCAAGGAGAACTGTTAAAGAGCCCATGTCTGTTTCCAGGATGTCAGTACTAGGAATAGAGGCTGGTTATTGTCATTAATGCAAACTGTAGGTAGATGAACTGCATGAAGTCTGCAACTTTACAGGCCTCCCCTTAGGAGATGTGCAGGAATACTGAAAATCAATATAAATTTCTACTGTATTTTTAAATCTGCCTCGTTTTTTTTTTTCTTTGGAGTAATTCATCCTTGTTTTCCAGTTCAGAAAACACCTTTGTGTAATGGAGATATCCTGTACTAGTGGTCACTACTTCACCCCTGTATGTTTATTGAATGCCTAATATAGATTTGTGTGTGTACACTCCAAAATTGCTATGAGCTTAATTCCTCTAGTTTAAAGAATTCTTACAGTTACATCAGATTCACAGCCTAAATTTTACATGTATCTATAACTCAGGGAGAATGAATAGAATGTGCCAAACAAAGGAAATGGTGTAGCTGCTGTCAAAATACCTGGCTAGCCATAAATGGGAACATCTGGGATCCCTCACTCATCACAATGGACAGTACAAACAGCCAGTGCTGTATTTAGACCATGGAGATTTTGCTTATTCCTTTCACTTCACTGTGCTAAAGACATTAGAATTCATTCAGTTCACTGTTTTGCCCAAGTCTGGATTTTCAGATGAATGATCACATCATTAATCTACTCATCTTGTCCTTAGGGAAGAGCTGAATGGGAAGGATTGAGGATTCCTTCTTTTGAATTTTGAAGAGTGGCTCTGATTTACATTTAATTAAACTGTCCAGCTACTTTCAGGTACTTGGTCAGATCTTTGCCGATGTCTAAATTTCCTAGTAAGCATAATCATGAATTCTAACACCCCCCCCCCCCCCAAAAAAAGAATTAGTTAGTATAAATGTGCTCTTCCTGTCAAGATGACAGAAAACACCACTGCTGCACTTCCAAAATTATTCCTGTTTGACTTGAGGATAAGAAACTTTGAATTATATTTGAATATAATATTTTGTTGGTACTGCATCTTGAATCTACTTCTAATCACAGAGTGGTTGAGGTTGGAAGGAACCTCTGGAGGTCATCTGATCCAGCCCTCTCTTCAAGCAGGGTAAGATAGATCCAGCTGCTCAGAATGGTGTCCAGATTGCTTTTGTGAATATCCCCAGGAGGGAGATTCCACAACCTCACTCAGCAACCTGTGCCAGTGCTCAGCCAGCCTTACAGTGAAAAACTGTTTCCTGATCTTCATCTGGAGCTTTCTGTGTTTCAGCTGGTGTTCATTGCCTCTTGTTCTGTTACTGAGCACCGCTGAAAAAAAGCCTGGCTCCATCCTTTCTGCACCCTCTCTTCAGGTATATCTATCTATATGTTAATAAGATGCCCCCTGAGCCTTCTCTGGGTTCAACAGTTTTGTGTCATCAGTAAATTTGCTGAGGGTAACGCTACCCCATCATCCAGATTGCTAATGAAGATGTTGAACAGGGTTGGGCCCAGGATTGGCCCTTAGGGTACATTGCTACTTACTGGCCTCCCACTAGCCTTCAGAGTTGATCACCATCCTCTGGGACGAGCAGTTCAGGCAGTTTTTAGTCCACTCCACTCTCTGCTCATCCAGCCCATACTTCATCAGCTTCTCTGAGGACTCTATGGAAGGCAATGTCAAAAGCCTTACTGAAGTCAAGGTAGACAATGTCTTTGGTAGTGGACAGGGGAGAGCAGCCTCATCTAGTAAGCCAGGCATTCTAGAAGGGTTATCAAGCTGGTCAGGCATGACTTGCCTTCTGTGAGATAGAAAAGCATAATGTTATGTTTGAAACATCATTGTCCTTCAGGTGAGCATAGCAACTCAGCCTCTCAAGATTAAACTTTTGGGAGGTTGCAGATCAGATGCCAAGAGTGATAAAGAAGGAAGAAAACTATATCCTCTATTGGTTTTATATGCTACTTGTTGCAGATTTCCCTTTTGGTATGGAAGTGTGTTGGCTATTGTGATGAAGTTCAGAATGTGATATCTAGATTTTTAGTGTCTCTTGAATTCTATCCCGTCAGCAAAGAATGTGCAGAAAACAATGCTATACTAGAAAAATCCCACAGCATCAGGTTTAAAAGACTTAATACATAATTCTGTAATTAGATGAAACATTGAATGATGCTGAACTTTCTCTCTCACGCTTCTACAAACTTAGCCAGTTTGATATTTGGTACTTTCCTGTTGCCATTTCTTTAATGGAGCTCTATGTAAGAAATATACTTTCCTTCTGCACTGAAGAATTGCTTGTACAACCTGTAATGCCAGCATTGTCTCTCTAAAATTATATTCCTTGGATTTTTTTACGTTAGCTGATGTGCTAGGATTAATCAGTTTATGCTCAGTGACTGATTCATCCCCATGACAATGTGTAAAATCTGTCTGTGTTCATTTAGAGCTCTGACATGAAAGCTTGAAAAGACAGGTATAAATTAGAAAAAGGCTAAATACAAGAGGAATCAAAATACTATAATTGAGTATGTGCACAAAATGAATACAATAGAAATTTTCCCAGTGTCATGTATACATACGCCTGTTTGAAATGGAACCATTCCCTTGCTGCATTATAAACTCTGTAATATACAGGAGAGTCATTGTGGGTGATTTAGTACCATTCTGAAAAGGGAGAAGAGTGAGGAAAAACCTTAGGCAATAACAATCATAAATCCTAGAAGGTGACTTTTTACGTAGCACCCACAAACAGGATACTTTTCACTGCATTTTTCTGAAAACTTGCACTGGAACTGGTGTTTGTGCACCAGAGAAGTACCTGAAAGCAAAATTTTTGTTGCATGTGCTTGCTCTGCTTCTGTATGAGCAGCAAGTTTGTTAATGGATATATATGTGTGTGCATATACATACTCTTAAAAGCAAGCATTCAAAAATATTTTTCTGAATTCCAGTAATTTAAAGAAAATAATGTAGATACAAGCCATACAAAAATATTCTGTTAATTAGCCATATTGGAGTAATGTAAAAGCAGTAACCTAATTCCTAAATAACAGGACTGCTTCTAGTCAAATGAAAAGATGTAATAGCAGTTCTGCTTAAGATATGCAGTGTCAGACTATAGTGGGTGTGAGATCAGCAAGCACCAGGATACTGCTGTTAATCACAGGTGGGGTTTCTGTTTCCAATATGTTATAAAACCAACACAAATAAGAGCTTTAAAATATTTCTTCTTATTGCTGTAATATTTCTATGACATGATCAAGTGGAATTTGTGGTGGAATTTATGCTGTGTCTTGCTGGGGTATTTTGGTGGGTTTTTTTGGTTGGTTTTTTTTTTTTTTGGCACATCTTCACAAGAAGGTGCTGTGCTTGGGTCAGAGCTCTCAAACTGACTAGGTATGCAATCTAATGCCCTATCTTTTGCTTTTTGGAGATACAGGTTTTATAGTATTTTGTTTAAATATACATTCCAAACTTTCTTTATTGAAAATCACTGCTGGCAGCAGGAAGTCATGTTGTTTTGAGGCTAGGAAAGTCTCAGCTGAAGTATATATGAACTGTTTTGCACAGTGAAAATCTAATGGATGTCTGTGAGTTCACAATGGAATGCTTGTGTCCTTTAGGAAAAAACCCCAAAACATCAGCTATTTCACTCTTGGGTATCTTTGAAACAAGATGCATGCAAGGTTTATTCGGTTGAACAAGCATAAGTAAATAGCATGCAATTATTTTATTAGGTCCATGAACCCTTCAGAATACAGTTAAGGAGTAAATTCCTCCACTTAGATTTATGAAGAGATGTTTTCTTCATGAGTTGGAACCTTTGAAAAATATTGCTGATAGAGAAACTGAGCTGTGAGCTGAAGAAATCACTGGCACTACTCTTGGGATAAGTTACTACTGATTATGAAAACATCTGAACTAAAAATGGGGTAATCACTGAGTAACTTACGTCCCAAAGTAGTTTAAGAAGTACTCTTACTGCAGAAGAAGTATTCAGTCTTTAATATAGATACTTTTGTACGTGTTTTTGAAATGGGTGAATAAACAGTTGAGTATTCACAAATCTAGTAGAATTAGAAAAAGAATGTAGAGTTTTGGATTCCTTTTTTTTTCCCCCTGATTGTTAATCCTATGGCAATATTCTAATTGCTCTTTGGATTGATATCAAGAATGTTCTGCTACTGAACATTTGAAAGCATCTACTTTAACTGGACGGTTTTCAATGTCTTTGGCCAATGATGTATACAGTTTGAACTGACACTTGCTGAACCAGCACCAATGCTTCCAGAAGTGCTTTTTCTATCCATGCCCTGAACTGTCTGGAAAGAAGTCTGGAATCCAAAGATAATTCTGCTATAATAGCTATCCTCAATTAAAAAGCACTCTTTTCAATGATCAGCATGTTGATAATACAGACACAGCTCCAATATGCAAAATGCATCCTGTCAGTTGAGAGTGGGGAGGGCATGGATATGAGAGGCCACACAGGTAACACCTTCCTGTTGTTCTGTCGGGATTGCCCTCCTGTGGTGAATGCTGAAACGCTATCAGTGCATTATGACAGCACTGCGGCCATAACATTTTTTTCAGGTTGAGAATTAGCATGCAAATGATGTCATTTTGCAGGCGTTATAATGGAGATGAATTTTTCAAGCCATGAGCAGATGCAGTGAACTAGAAGAATAGACCCACTCTCTCAGGGTTAGGGAATTCTGGATGCTTTTTTGTTGCTTACACTTGCAATGTCTTAAATGTGCGTGTATATTTCTGCAATACAAGTATATATATTCTGAAACAAGATTTTATATCCAGATTGATTCAAAGTAGGTTTACTAAAGAATCTAAGTGCAGTTCCAACTGTTAAGGTTAAAGTTCAGAATATTGGATCATTAATGTAAGAGCTTATTTGTATGATGCAGTTGTGAGTCTGTTGTTTAGTGTCCTGGGCACATTCATTAGCTTAACTTGGAGGTTCAATTTTGAAAGATAGAGTAACCGTTGCTGAGCCCACTAGCTTAAAGCAACTTTTCCTGTTGCTATAGTAAAGCCATTATTCCGTGTGATTTATGATACAATGGCTTCTTTGATAATCTCTCTCCTTTCCCTGACCTCATTCTCCCATCATAAACATATGTTCACATTAAGGTGTCTAAGCTGCTTTGTTGTATTAAAAGGACTTGAATTTCAAAAAATGTAAATGAAAGCTAAAAGGAAAAAAATATAATAAACCACAAAATAATGATCATGCTATTATTGCCATTTGTATTCACTATGAAAATAATGATATTACGGTATTACCTGATTTGGCATTGATGAATTAACTGACCATTAGTTAGAATTGAACAGAATGAACAGGTAGTTTTTTAGTCTTTTCTGTCTATATTAAAAAAGAATATTTAAAAAGTCCAAGTATTTTATATTAAAGCATTGTGATATGGACCTTGAGACCAAGAAGGCAGATCCTTGCCTATAGCTGTATTTGCACTGCTTCAAGTTAATGCCCAGCTGCTTTATTGCTTATGTGTGTAATTGTGTGCCCCCCAAACCACTTCCTGAAATTGTTTTGGAAGTAGTGATGGAGAGAGATGCAGATAGAATAACAGGTGGCAAGACTTTCAAAATGCAGGAGTAATAACTCGGTGTCATAATTGCATGTACATTTGTGATGTTGCATCTTGTTTTAGTGAATCGCTGGAATAAATAATTTGTGTCTATCTCTTCAACATGTATTTTCTATTGAATAGTATGGCTCTTACTGTCTCGTTTGGCTGCAAGCCAATCCAGTGCAGTTTATAATTGCGTGATGGGCAGCTCATCATTTCTCTTTTTGTTGGTAATATTATGAAATGTGAAAAGGAAATGCCCAGGGTTCTACAGGACCAATGTGGGTATGATAAGCTGGCAGTCAATCTGCAGAAAGTAGATGTGGGAACACTAGGGAACTTGATCTCACTCTGTGCTGAATGAGCAGTCTAAATTCTTAAAATCCTAGGTAGTCTTGAATTTTTTGTATCAGCAAAGTATTTTTTCTCTAAGCCTCAGCATCAATTTTCTAAATAGAAAGTTTTAACCTTACATTTTTATTACAGTTTTAGTGACTTCTAATTCAGCTTCCTATGACTGCATCAAAAGCTATTATTCATTTAATTCCTCAAAACTGAACAAGGAAACTGGTGTGGGGGTTTGTTTTTGTTTTTGTTTTTTTTTTTTTCTTTTTTAAGTCATGAGTGATCAGCTACTGATAAATACTGCCTTCACAATCATGGTTATCTGTAAGTGAACTTGAACTCTAAAAACTGGAGAACATGCACACTCAATCAACCTGCACAGTGTTTCACAGTCTTTCTTACATCATCACAGCTTCATCTAAGTTATGCAGGGAAGACCGAGGAAGGCTGTAGATCTTCCTGTAATTGTTTCCCCTCATTTTCCCATGTTTTTGTCTTTTCCTTGACAAATGTCTCTTCAACAGAGTAAGCAGTAAGGCTGCTGCAGAGCTCCAGATAAACAATTATTTTTCATCTAGGTCTCACATTTTCCTTGAGTATGGCTAACTGGAAATATTTTCTGAAGTTTGCCTGTCTACCATTTCTTTATGTGGTAGATTGAATGTCCATGGTGAGAGGATATATACATACATTTAAGAATGCAAGACACTAGGAGAACCACACTGTGGTGTTCATAAGATTCTAGAAAATTTCACTGAGAAATTTCAAGTCAGGAACTACTGAGAGAATATACTTGCCTTGAAGGTAACATAAATGAAAGCCCTCAAGTACTGAGTTCTCAGTTACTAAAAAACGTTAATGCTTTAGTTTACCTTCACTTTATGGCAGAAAGGTGAGTTTAGAAGGCTCTTCTAGTAGAACAAAATCTACCTCAAGTTACAAGAACAAGCTAGTAATAGATGTTCTCTGAATTATTATTTTCAGATTTTTTGTTTATTTGTTTTGTAAAGTGTTGTAGCACGCATATGATGGAATGCTTTTGAACCTGTTTAATTTGGAGCAACTTTGAAGTTGCTTAGAATCTGTGTCTTGGGGCATGGGGATGGAAAATTAATGAGTTCTGTATCCCCAGCATGGGGCAAAAGGTTTAGAATATTAGGTATTTCCCTTCCCCCCCCCCCCCCCCCATGTTTTCTGAGATGTGAGCAGATGGGACATTGGTTTCAAACATAAACCAAATGATAAAAGATTGGAAATTGCAGCATTAATAAATTATAAGCAGTAGGTTATAAATTTTTATCACTAACTATTGTTAATTAACCTTTAAAAGCTGATCATGTAGAGAAAGCCTGGGGTTTGGTTTCTGTGGGAACACTTTTTAGTAGTAATGAGCACCTGAGGACTCTTTTCTCTCCCAGAGTGAACATGACATTTGAAAGATGTGTGTGATGCCAGCACTTTTCAGTATTTTAAGCATAGCAAGAAAGCTTGGTATTTTCCATAAAGATGCAGAAAGGGCAGTGATTTTCTTCTGCTTAGGCTGGATGCGATTCCAGATTTTCCACTTGCACATTCAAGAATTAGTCCCACAAATAACACTCATTTTCAAAAGCATTGCTGGAAGCCTTTTGCCGACATTTTGCTATGAGCAGGAGCAAAAATGAAGGCTTGTAATGACTTCATCTTATCCAATTAGTTATGCTTGTATTTTTGAAGCCATGTAAAAATATTTTTTTTTCCAATTAATTTAATTGCACTAAAATAGGCATTAAGAATAATGCAAAAGAATGCTGTTTTAAGATCTTGAATCAAGTTGCTTCAGATGGTGCAGAAAGATCATTTGATTATTCCAGTTATATATGTTGCATGACCCGGATCTTACAAATGCTTTGCATGAACTTGACCTTTCATTTTTAAAAATGAAAAATCTTCAGAATGAAAGGTACCAGAGAGGAATATCTGTAACTTGTTTTATGGATGTAGGCTCCTCCATGCAGGTGAAAAGACCCTTGCTAATCTCCTACTGCCACCCACAGCTCCAAATCACAGTTTGACAGTGGGTCAAGCTGTTCCAAGCAACATAGATGATTTAAGTATTTAGCAAATAACTGATGTTGACTGCAGATGTTAAACATGTGAAAGTGGAGAGCCATCTTGTGTGTAATATATCATAGAATCATAGAATTATAGAATAGTTAGAGTTGGAAAGGACCATAAGATCATCAAGTTCCAACCCCCCTGCCATGGTAAGGGACACCTCACACTAAACCATATCACCCAAGGCCTCGTCCAACCTGGCCTTGAACACTGCCAGGGATGGAGCATTCACAGCCTCCCTGGGCAACCTATTCCAGTGCCTTACCACCCTAACAGGAAAGAATTTCCTCCTTATATCCAATCTAATCTTCCCCTGTTTAAGTTTTAACCCATTACCCCTTGTCTTATCACTGTAGTCCCTAATGAAGTGTCCCTCCCCAGCATCCTTATAGGCCCCCTCTTCAGATGCTGGAAGGCTGTTATGAGGTCTCCACACAGCCTTCTCTTCTCCAGGCTGAACAGCCCCAACTTTCTCAGCCTGTCTTCATACGGGAGGTGCTCCAGTCCCCTGATCATCCTCATGGCCCTCTGCACTTGTTCCAACAGTTCCATGTCCTTTTTATGTTGAGGACACCAGAACTGTACACAATACTCCAAGTGAGGTCTCACAAGAGCAGAGCAGAGGGGCAGGATCACCTCCTTTGACCTGCTGGTCACGCTCCTTTTGATGCAGCCCAGCATAAGGTTGGCTTTCTGGGCTGCAAGCGCACACTGCCGGCTCATGTTCATTTTCTCATCAACCAGCACCACCAAGTCCTTCTCCGCAGGGCTGCTCTGAATCTCTTCTCTGCCCAGCCTGTAGCTGTGCCTGGGATTGCTCTGACCCAGGTGTAGGACCTTGCACTTGGCATGGTTAAACTTCATGAGATTGGCATCAGCCCACCTCACAAGCGTGTCAAGGTTCCTCTGGATGGCATTCCTTCCCTCCAGTGTATCAACCAAACCGCACAGCTTGGTGTCATCAGCAAACTTGCTGAGGGCGCACTCAATCCCACTGTCCATGTCAGCGATGAAGATGTTAAACAAGACCGGTCCCAACACCAATCCCTGAGGGACACCTCTCATTACCGGTCTCCAGCTGGATATTGAGCCATTGACTGCAACTCTTTGTGTGCGGCCATCCAGCCAGTTCTTTATCCACCGGGTGGTCCAATCATCAAATTGATGTCTCTCCAATTTAGAGAAAAGGATGTCGTGTGGGACAGTGTCAAATGCTTTACACAAATTCAGGTAGATGACATCAGTTCCTCTACCCCTGTCCATCAGTTTCGTAGCCCCATCATAGAAGGCCACCAAATTGGTCAGGCAGGATTTCCCCATGCTGGCTGTCACCATGCACCTTGTTTTTTCATGTGCCTTAGCATGCCTTTCAGGAGAATCTGCTCCAAGATTTTGCCAGGCACAGAGGTGAGACTGACTGGTCTGTAGTTCCTGGGTCATCCATTTTCCCCTTTTTGAAAATGGGGGTTATATTTCCCTTTTTCCAGTCATTGGGAACTTCACTTGACTGCCATGATTTTTCAAATATGATGGCCAGTGGCTTAGCAACTTCATTTGCCAGCTTCTTCAGGACCCACGAATGGATTTCATCAGCACCCATGGACTTGTGTACATTCAGGTTTTTAAGATGGTCTCAAACCAGATCCTCTTCTACAGTGGGCCCAAGGTCTTCATTCTCACAGTCCCTGCATCTGCCTTCCAAGACTTGGGTGGTGTGGTCAGAGCCTTTGCCAGTGAACACTGAGGTAAAGAAGTCATTGAGAACCTCAGCCTTCTCCAAATCCTGTGTAGCTAGCTCTCTCTCGAGCTTCCTGAGGGGGCCTATGTTCTCCCTAATCTGTTTTTATTTGCTATGTACCTGTAGAATCCCTTCCTGTTATCCTTAATATCCCTAGCCAAGTTTAATTCTAGCTGGGCCTTAGCTTTCCTAGCCTGGTCCCTAACTTCCCAGACATCCCTGTACTCTTCCCAGGCCGCCTGTCCTTGCTTCCACTTTCTACAAGACTCTTTTTTCCTTTGAATTTTCTTCAGCAGCTCCTTATCCATCCAAGGAGGTCTCCTGGCCCTCCTGCTGCACTTCCTTCTAGTTGGGATGCAACAC
Source organism: Neopsephotus bourkii (assembly GCF_033783945.1). Lineage (NCBI taxonomy): Eukaryota > Metazoa > Chordata > Aves > Psittaciformes > Psittacidae > Neopsephotus > Neopsephotus bourkii. The sequence goes on along the minus strand of NW_026902254.1, from coordinate 11,328,375 downwards.
TCCTGATCTTGTAGGAGGTAATCCTTGAAGACCAACCAAGAGTCTTGGCCCCCCTGCCCTCTAGAGCTGTATTCCATGGAGCCTTACTAAGCAGGTTCCTGAAGAGGCCAAAGTCTGCTCTCTTGAAGTCCAGGTCAGTGAGCTTGCTGCACGCTCTTCTCACTTTCCTGAGGATCTCAAGTATAAACACATACATTGGCTTCTGCTTTTTTTCCTTTGATGCTTATGAATTTTCTGGTCTCATTCATCTGCCATCTAGGACCCCAAGGGTAGACAACACTGTGAACCAAAAGCTTGAAAAGTTTTGGAATACATATTCAACTGAAATGCTTACAGTTTAAGAAAGTTGTGTGTGACTATAAACATAGTGCTCAACAGAAAAGTGTAAGAAAAGGTTGTAAATTTTGTTAGTGAAAGGAATAAAATTCTGTATCAGAAAGATATTGGTTTTTAGTATTTTTTTCATTTTTATAATTTAAACATTCATTTTTCTTTTTTCATGGGAAACCACGATCTCATATAGCTATCATGTTAAGAATTAGAAGTGTTCTGGAAGTGAGTTTAGTTCTTAATCTGTATGGCTATTCTGTGGTGCCTTCCCTTCTCTTAAACTTCGCTTTAGTGTGGAGAGTTTTCTGGTATTTCCAGATGCATGAATGTATTCTTTATTGTATTTTAAATTTTTTAAAATCACAATATGTATAACAATTGGAACTATTTTCTGACTTTCATTCACTCTAGCAAATACTGCAGTCTTGCTGTTTGGTTTTAGGAGCTTATTACCTCTACCTATTTCAGAATGAAATTACCTGGGAATTATGGCTTGGCTGCTTGCTTTGTATTTAAAAAATCTCATTGGCTTTGTTTTGTTGTATTTGTATTGACAGATTAAATGGCCAGATATGTTGTGGTACAGATATGGGTTTGAGTCTATCTGTTTGGAGCATCTGATCTTTTAATAGATATATTAGCAGCATGAGGAAAAGTGTCCCCAAGAAGACATAATCCACTAATCTATGACCAGCAGTGTGTATTCTATACTCACATAATCTCTCTAATGTTTAGTTTTGCCTTTTATTATTTTTTCTAGTACTTGAAATTGCATACTTCGGAATAAGACAGTGAGGGTTTATATTTTCTTTTGTAGATACAGAAGCTTAGCTACAGCATTTATATGTAACACATGATCATGTTGTGATTTACATTTATATAAACCGTAAAAAATATGATCCAGGAAAAAAATCAAACTATGAAAAGTAAATTATAACCTTAAGCAATGTGTATCTAGAATTTAATTCTGCTTTATGATCTATTGAATCTTAATGGCTTAGGTACTGGAAAATTTTTCAAGTAGGGCAAGAGTTTTAGGCTAGTGAAACCCCTGCTTTATTGAAATTAGATGTAAAACTCCTTTTTATTTTATTGGAGACATATTCTCCTTCTGTAATTTGAATGAGTTTTGGGATTCCATCACTTCATGTTTCTCCCCCTTGTGCCAGTCGTCCTTTCAAAATGCTGAATCCTAGCTGGGGCTAAAAGAATTAAATAATGGTAGCAGCTTCTGCATAGCAGCCAAAATATTCTCTGCAGTCAGAGGAGGTTTTTTATGCACCTGGCTTCTTCACTGTTTAAAAACACCTACTCTTTCTTAGCTTTTAAATTAACAGTAGCAAAAGCTGAACCTGAAGGAGTCTGAGAGGTTGCAGAGGCTTCTGGTGTCTGAAGAAGTAGTTCTAATACTGTCAACTACATCACTTTTCTAACTTTCTGTATGAAAGTGTGTTGAAAGAAGGAATCTTTGTGGTAAATCCCAGAAGAGGGTCCCTCAGACAGATTTATCCTGAAGTAAAAAGCAAATAAAATATGTTGATGATGGAGGGTGTAAATGTCTCTTCTCACTTCTGCAAATGCTACCTGAGGAAAGACTAAGAAAGGGTGACAGGCAGATGTGTGCCTTAGGTAGCTGTGATAGCTACAAATAGCTGACAGGGCAATGTAACAGACTGGCCATGCTCTGCAAATGTAATTTTTAGTGCACAAGAGCTGAGCTAATGACAGGGCTATCAATACTGGCAACAGCCTAGATGAAATTAGTATTAAATAAAATTAAGTTTACTCTTCTCAAGAATTGCTGCTTTCTGCTCTAGTGATCCTGCAATAGTACCCACATTTATTTTTACATTGTCTGTCGTAAGGATCTTTCACAATCTGGAACATTCTATTCAGCGAGTAGAAAGAAGCAGAGTAAGAATGAATAGGTAAATCTCTTTTTCTACTTGTTTTAGGTTTGTTTCTTATGTACACATTGTACTTGGAAAGCTTTGCTTTTCACTGGATGTGTGAATGTGTTGGACTCTTCATTAGGGACTGTAGTGATAGGACAAGGGGTAATGGGTTAAAACTTAAACAGGGGAAGTTCAGATTGGATATAAGGAAGAAATTCTTTCCTGTTAGGGTGTTGAGGCACTGGAATAGGTTGTCCAGGGAGGCTGTGAATGCTTCATCCCTGGCAGTGTTCAAGGCCAGGTTGGATGAGGCCTTGGGTAATATGGTTTAGAGCGAGGTGTCCCTGCCCATGGCAGGGGCATGATGATCTTGAGGTCCTTTGATGAGCTTGATGATCTTGAGGTCCTTTCCAACCCTAACTATTCTATGATTCTATAATTACTTTAATCTGAAGGTACGTGCAGGAGGCCCTTTGGTTTATGAAGGCAGCTTTTTTGTGCAGCATCTCAGTGATATATCTGTGCAGCAACTTATTTAATATGTTGGCAGGAATGATTTTTTTTGCATTTTGGGAATTGGGTCACATGATTTTTCTGAAATTTATGTAAAGGAAAGTGTGTTTTACGAGGTCTGGGCTTGTGCTGTTTGCATATTGATTCACTTTAGGTTTCCAAGGGAATTTATGCTTCTAAGTACAAGGCTATTTTCTCAGGTTAATAAATGCAGAAGATGAGAAACTTATCTGACAACTTTTTAGAGTGCTTTTAAGGGAAAAATGACAGAGAAGAAACACTCTAGACAAGAAACAAAGTTTTTTCTTCAGAAGCCCTTAGACACTTTTACAGCACCAAGGAATGTAGTAATTTGTAACCTTTCTGATGCTGATTTTATCAGTTAGTGGTTGACAAATGACAGGGCCAATAAAAACTCTCATTAGTTTCCACCTATGTGTCTGTGAATCTGTCTGTAATTTGCAGAGTATGCATTTTCTCCATTGAAGTTTCCATGTCAGAATCTATTTCATACTGTATTTCAGGTCCTGCTTAAGAAGCTGATGCTTGAAGTTGCCTTTCAAACGGCATGGGAAAGGGCTTTGGGGATGAAGTGATGTGCTTTTCCCCCTCATGCTTTGTTATATTAATATATTGTCTGTAATCATATAGCTATTCGTAGTAGTAGAGAATGCTTGCAAAATTTTTGAAGTAGTGAGAATTTTGTGGTCCCCACTGCAGCTGCAGAGGTATACCTCACAGGTGTTGAAAATGTAGTACCTTACTGCCTTATTATTGCAGACAATAATCTTCCTTTGTCTCTAACTTGCAACAGCCTTGGGTTATACATTTTCTATTACTGAACTGACACTTTTAGTTGGGGGGGTAGAAATAGGTAGAAACCCAGGAATACTACAAGTTCTGTTACTGCTTCAACGTTGTGTTAGGGTGAGTTTCCTGCTTGCTGCCTCAGAAGTGATTAGCTAGGTATTCTGTTCCTTCTCCCCACCCCAGATTTCCAGGAAATCTATGTATAGAGCAAGTAAAAAAGATTGTCCTCCTAAATTGAACAAGATAGTTCTATTTGATCCAGCAGGGTGTATTCTCTTATTCACAACATATACAGTATCTGTGAGACTACTTGTTTTTTTATCCTATTATGCCTGAGTTAGCATATACTTCTAGAAACAGCAGAGGGGAATGACGTAAAGTTTTGCTCCAGGATATCTAAATAATGCCTGTTTCAGTGTATGTATAAAGCTGTGTGAAGAATGATGGAAGATCTCATGGCACCACCTTCTTTTCTGCTTCATGATAGTTGTAGAGGGTGATAAAGTTCCCCTTGAGCCTTCTCTTCTCCAGACTAAACAACCCAAGTTCCCTCAGCTGTTCCTCATAGACCTACTCTCCAGACCCTTCACCAGCTTTGCTGCCCTTTTCTGGTCTGACTCCAGCACCTCAGTATCTGTCTTGTAGTGAGGGGCCCGGAACTGAGCACAGTATTGGAGGTACGGTCTCACCAGTGTTTTCTTCCAAGTATTCCTCTTGTCTGTCAAGTAGTATTTTGTCTTGATGGTACAAGATTTGTTGGTTTTGAGTTTCTTCTCAATAGTCTTGTGTGATTTTAATTATGGTATGGTGCTTTATTTTTCAGGTCTTAGCTCTTTACACATATCTCTGTGTTCATTAAAAAATCTTTTTGTGAAAGACTGGCATTACTTTCCAAATGTTCTTTTTGCATAGCTCAAGACTTCTGTAATAGGTTAAAATAGTAAGATGAGACCATACTTGTTTCTTAAAGCTTCATCCTGGTGCATCTGTGGAAGTGCACTTGTTTTACACTAACCTTTGTTTTCATTCTGCTGGAAAACAGAACAGTGTTTAAAACTAGTGTTATTTAAATACCATTTTCTTCTTTTTTTTTTTTTTTTTTTTTTTATAATTAGAGACTGCAGACATCTGAGTTTGGCTTTTGTTGTACTGCCAGCTGTAGGGACATAAACAGTCTTGGGCACCATGGTGAATATTTTAGTATAGTCTATAGGGGAGTAGAGGAAAAAAAATAAACCAACCTCTCCCAAGCTGTGCAGTCTTGGGTATAATAACACAACAAATATCAGTATGACTACTTAAAAGTCAGTAAAATTGCACTGATTATTTGCTGTTCCATGAATGGTTTCAGTGTAAACAAGTGGTGTTTGTATTGTCTTCAGAACAGAGGATGCATGTATGTACAAAACCCAAGTGCAAATTATCTCTGGGTACATAATCTCCTCTGGGTTTTGGCATTATTTAAAAAATTAGCAGGGCACACTTATTTCATTATTCTATTCATTATTTCTAATGAAACATTATTTCTAATGAAACTTGTAAGTTTTCTAATGAAACTTATTTCAGTTTAGAGTTGCAACTAAGTCTGCTCAGGTTCTGATTTAAGAATACAGAAGTGTTTTTCATCAAAGTGTTCAGGCAAATCATCCATGCTATAGTACTCAGTAGCATCCCCCTGAAGAGATCTGGCAGCTGCTGAAAGAACTGACTTTTAGTTGCTCTCTAACATTTCAACGCCATTTTTAGAACAAGTATACAGAGCTTGGGATTCCTCTCAGTTACATTCAGCTCAGCAGTGCTGCAAAATGAATGAGAGAGAACTGAGCTTTGTGCCTGTAAATCCATATTCTGTGTTTTCAGGGTTATGTTTGAATTGTGTAGAGTTAGACATTTCTACTATAAACACCTCATTTGGAAGATGATGACACAGATTTAATGAATAGCAGAAATGTTCTGACATTTGACCTGGGAGAAATTGAGGATGATCAGCCTCCTACTAGACTGATTACCCTAATAGTTATAAAATAGGCCTAGATATTGAATAGTTTTGATTGGCTTGCAATAGTTTCAAACAGTGATATTAATCTGACATAACTACCAGTTTTTGTTCTTCACAACTTGTTAGTTTCATCAGATTAATGCAGCAAGGAGAAGGTAGAAAAGAATATTTTTTGAATATTTTTATGACCTTGAACAGTAGTGTCAGGGAATTTACTGTATCTGAATAACATAGGAGTTTTCCTGAGCATGTGCTAGAATGTACTGACTGAGATAAATTTTGTTCAACTTTTCATAAAGTAAGGGACAAGAAAAATTACTGAAGGTCAGGAGAGAAAAGTAACAGAAATTAAATGACCCAAAAATCAAGACACAAAGACTTCATTCTCTTCTCTCTTAAATAAATAAGCATAGTAACTAGGCTCAGGTTTTCTCTCTGAATAGTCACCTTCCATTTCTGTCTGTCTTCAGTGAGCAGCTTATAAGTCTTAGGTAATGACAACTTTGACCCCATTTCAATGGAAATGGAGAATATAGGGTTCTGTGTTACACTAGAAAAGGAGGAGAATAATTACAACTTATTAGAGGGAGGCTTAAGGAATTCTGTGAATCCACTTAGCCTTCAAGTGATCATCTTGCTTTAAGCAGTAGCCTGTCTTTGTCAAGGAGAATATTAGTCCATCTGACCACAACAAAGGATGTGAATCAAGTGCTGAAGGAGCCAGAGAAGACCTATTTTTTGTTGAAGGTGTGTAAATTGAGGATATAAATGAAGTTATAGCTGTATAGCGAGGGTGTCCATTGAAGACAAAACCCTGTTGTTTGGTTTTGTCTTAGTTTTCCTCAGAACAACCAAACAATTGATGTTCATCAAATGAGCCCTGAATAAAAGAGGTTGTTGCATTCTTAACAAATGGGTTGTGCAAAACTGAAAATACAGATATACTCAACTGTTCTACAATAGCAAAACTTTAAAATATTTCTGCTTGAGACAGTAGAGTGCAATACCTTAAGTTGCCAGATGGAGTTGTTCTTGATGGACATTGACTATTACACAAAACAAATCTCTGAAAAACTTTTATTTTGAAGTTTCATTTCTTATAATTTTTGTTGATCATCCCTGAAACGTCATGGTGGAAGCTCTAAGAATTTTTGCCCTTTTAATTGTACTGAAGGTGGAAATACACTGAGAGGTATGTTTTACATGTATTCACATAACCTCTTTCAGTATTACAGCCTCTTTATTAGCCAAGTCCATTAAATACTCTTTTCCCAATGGCAATAAGCAGACTTTCCAATAAACCTGTGTAACCTAGTTTACTTCATAGCTCAGAGTGTGATGCTGAGATCTCATGAGGAGAGATGTGCCACTTTCTTGCTATTTTGGGAAGCTGTAACTGGAGCATTTACCAGTTTGTAAAACAAACATGCTAACATTTTTGCTGCTCCTTAAAATCATTCATTTATCCACAGTAGCTGTGTGGGTGGCCTACTTAGATGGGCTTTTGCCTTTGTCTCTGTGGTCTTAATATATCTTATCAAATCATAGAATGATTTGGGTTGGAAGGGACCTTTAAGATCATATAGTTCCAACCCCCCCCTGCCATGGGCAGGGACACCTTTCACTAGACCAGGTTGCTCCAAGCCCCATCCAGCCTGGCCTTCATCACTGCCAGGGGCAGCCACAACTTCTCTGGACAGCTTCTTTCAGTGTCTCACCACTTTCATAATGATTTTTTTCCTAACATCTAATCTAAACCTACTCTGTTTAAAGCCATTCCCCCTTGTTCTATCACTACAGGCCCTTGTAAAAGTCCCTATCCAGTGTTCTCATACCACACATTTAGGCACTGGAAGCTGCCCTAAGGTCTCCCCAGAGCTTTTTCTTCTCCAGGCTGAACAAGCTCAACTCTCTCAGCCTGTCTTGACAGATGTGCTCCAGCCCTCTGATCATTTCTGGGGCCCTCCTGGACTCACTCAAGCCAGGTCCACGTTTCTTCTGTGTTGACGCCTCCACAGCTCAGTGCAGTACTGCAGGTGGGACTCTCGGCAGAGCAGAGTAGAGGGGGAGAATTGCCTCCCTTGCCCTGCTGGTCATGTTTCTTTTGATGCAGCCCAGCACACATTTGGCTTTCTGAGCTGTGAGCACACACAGCTCATGTTCAGCGTCTCATCAACCAATGCCCCAAGTCCTTCTCAGGGCTGCTTTCTATCCATAGTGGCTTAGTCTTTATCCAGTCTACTTCTTTGCTCTCTTATCTGTTATACTTGCTTTTAATTTTCTCTCTCTTAGGGTATGTATTTATATTGCATAGTCTATTGTATGTCTTTGATCAAATAGGCAATCAAATGAACAATATAGACTGTATGGATGGAGAGGCTGTGTTAATAAGTCCCAAGGAATTACTAGGATTTATGAGTAATTCTATTAGCACTAGAATAATTATTAAATACCGAGCAGTCAAGAAAATGAGAATTCTGCAACTTGTCTCGAATGTCTCATTTTTTGACTATAGCCTAAACTTTTATTTTCTGGAGAAAAGGAAAAATTTTCTTAATCTTTGTGTGCCTTTGCACATGTGTAAAAAGATTCCAGGTTTCAGATATATGGTACTGTACACATATATATGTATATAACAAAAGCTTGGACAGTTTTGAGTGTAGTTCTCAAAAAGTGCTGAGATGTTATACTTCAGAGCATAGGCCATAATAAATAGAACACCACAAGAGGCTTAGATGTCCAACTTGCTGTAGCTGCAAAATTATTTTAATTCATTAATAGAGGATTCAGGTACAAATACTATAAATCTATTCAATGAACTGGTAAGACTGTGCAATTGACTACAAAAGGGATTACTGATTATGTAAGGATGTTTCTAGTCTTTTATTAGTCAGATTTCAAGTGACTTTTCAGTGATGTTTTTTTCAGTGTTCAGAGTTGGGCACATCATTGTGTTGACCTAGTCAGAATAGTGTATGGTATTGCTATATTATAACAAAGATTTTGTTCTTTGAACATAACTCATGGGTCAAATACAAGAATACAGAGTCAGAACATAAACAATGATCAGTTATTTAAGTTATTAAAAGATACTTCTTTAGCTTAATCGTATTATTTTAATAACTATTTTGAATATTGCTTTTACCCCCACAATATTGATGCAAATCAAGACTTTCAAGAGGGCTGGATTCTAAATATGGGGCCAGTTTTCCTGTCCCAAATTTTTAAAATTTGATAAAGCTTTGTTTGTGATTTATCCTAGCAAATTTAAGCTGGATGTCTAATGTAGCTAGGTTAAACACAAGTATTTCTGCTGGAGGCAAGGGGATGAATCAATGGGGGTGAATCTATAGTTTTCTATTCGCTGATTAGGCTAGATGCTAGAGTCTAGGCACCTAACTTTCAGATGTTTAAACTTAGGTAAGGGGGATTCTACTGTAATTAATTATTTTCTTTTGCTTCTCAAGAACAGCAATTCAGTAACTTAGGGAAAATAATTTGTAGAAACTGAGTTGCTGGTGACAACTTCATGCTCTGGGAACAGAGTAGGCTGCTTCAATCTTTGCAACAGCTCTCTTTCTGTCGTTTTTTGGGGTGGGGAAGGTCATGGCTAGGGTGAAATTTTTGAGGCATGGGGAAAAACTTTGTTAAACTATGATTATTGAATAGAGGTGTTGAAATCCTGTTCAGCTCTGAAGCTCCATCCTTTTTCAGCTTTGAGAAATCATGGGCATGCAAACAAGGCTTTGTTTCTCTTAGCTCTGAGACACACATGAATTAATAGCTATGACAAGCTAATATCAAGCCAAAATACCTATGTGTCTTTTCAGAGGTATAGTATAAAAATGATGAGCTGTGTAGTCTTGCTATTGTAGCTCATAACATGTCTGGTTTCCTCCAGGGCAATCACTTCTACATCACAAAGGAGTCAGCAGATAATCTCTTTCCTGACACTCTTGTCCAAAAGATTCTTTTTGTACTGCAGAGTTGTGATAACAGCCTCCTTGAGAAGGAGTTGGTTGGGTTTCGTTGTTGTTCTTGTGTCTTTCAAACATGTGCCCAGGAAAAGCAGAATTTTCCTGAAAGAGTCTGGTATCTTCATAAATCTGAGGCTACTTCAAAAAACCTGATAGAAAGTGATTAGGGTTGTTAGTCTTCCAAGCAGAAGCATCTTCAGGGGAATGCGTATTAAATGAATGGAAAGACGAAACAGTGAGTCAAGGAAAGGAAATGATATGTAAGTGGAATATGGCTTGAGCCTAATTGGGGGGAGGAGAGGAAGGGGGAATAGAAAAGAAAGGAAGAGATGATCTAGTTATGCTGAAATGCAGCAGGACTAAAACAGAAATGCAACATGTGACTCCCTATAGCCAGATTTTTAAGTAGGTTGGATGCCCTCCAGTAGTTTAAATGAATCTTTAGCATGACTCATGACCAGGCTGAGCTTTGCCAATTTCACTGCGGGGAATTTCTGCTATGTGAAGGTGACACGTTTTGCCCTGTATGTTTTTTGATGTTGTGTCTTCTTGCCATCTAATCATTTTAATAAAAATATGTTAGTACTTTAGTATCACATCTTTGTTTTATATAAAATTATAGCAATCAGCAAAATGGTTAAGGCATGAAAGGAGAAAGTACTGAATTTTTAAAATTTTGCTATTGTTGTTATGAAATCATAGTGCAGTGTACAGGCAAAAAAGTGAAATGTGAGCTACTATTCAGAAGAAAATTCTCTAATTATGTTTACTCCAGTTGCTGCTGTTATTTATTCATTTTGTGAGCTTTTTCCTTAATTTAGCCATAAGAATTTTGATACAAGAATTATGTTTTTTTTTGTTTGTTTATTGCAAATTATGTCTCAATCTAGAATCTCCCCTCTTTTGTAACTCCACAGAAACAAATAGATAACTGGTTTTGGACCAACTCTGAGAAAAACTTTGAATCACTTTTTCATTTTGAAATGTGTTTATCTCAAAAACCCCTGCCTAAATAAAAAATAGATAAAAATAAAACAACACACACACAAAAAAAAAACAAACAACCCAAGCCAAACCAAAACCCCAAAACCCCCACAAAATGAAAAAAAGAATCTGAAAATCCCCCCCAAACCCAAGAGAAAACCAATCCAAATCCTAAACTAGGTTTCTGAATGCGCTTCTTCTTTTTCTGTATGCTGATTATGTACCAGTTATCAGGATGAATTATGTTTGATGATATAATGCATAGCCAGAAACACTCTTCCCTATGTCAAATGTTGCCTAGATTGCAAAGTGAGGACACGATTAGAATGGCATCAACTCCTGGTCAAGAAGAGTAGATCCATCTTTATCGGGGCCCATGGGGGACCAAGCCCGGAGTGCCTTGTGGTGGTGAGCTCTCCGTGGTGCTGGAATTCTTCTCAGGACCACAAGGTGCAACAGAGAAAGTCAAGTTTACAATTTTCTGCCTATTTGAATTAGCTTAAATAAAACTTGAACAAACTTAAAGACTGTAACTTTAATTTGATTTTTCCATAGGTCTAAACTTGTGTAGTTCCTTTCAGTTATTGCTAAAAAGGAAACATTATTGATATGCATGCCCAATCAGAAGCTCTTTGAATGACTTAAACCAGTGGGAGAGACCAACTAAAATCCACCAGCTATGCTACATGATAAAGCCTTTTTAATTCCTTAAATAATAAGATTCTCAAATAGCAGCAGTGCCACTTTGTTGGTGGGGGCTATGATGCTTTCAATCAATGTAGACAATGAGTAATTTCCCAAACAGGACAGATATATCTAGAGTGAATTAACCTATGTTTCTGGTGCTATATCTCTACCTTTCTTTTGTAGGCAGGCTTAAATTTCACAACTGGTCATGTTCAGGCAGGTCATGTTGAGTCATGCTTTACTTCTGGTAAGTAATGTCATAGCCATGTTAGAATAATTGGCTATGTTAAAATAATTGGCTGAGCCAATCTACCCTTTTGACAGTGAGCTTATTCAGTCAAGCATGATATCACAACCATATGGTTACATGACTCCTTTCCTGGAAGTGGTTGCCAGTGACAACATGGTTTGCAGCCAGGATGAGTGTGGATATATCTGCAAAACACTGTAAAGACAACTTAGGGCTTAAAAATTATGGGATTTCATGGTCTGTGGTTATCCCTGTTGATTCAGTTCCATTTACTGTATGCCAGTATGCTTGCCTGTAAGATTTCCATTCTGTATGTTCCATTAGGCATGAATTGCTTGATGTTACACTATCACAAGACCTTCTCTGCAGAGTAGTGCTCTGTTGTCATTCAGAAATTGATGATAGCACTGAATTTTGGAGTTTGAGTTTGATAATTTCAATCCTATAAAATGCAACCATTATTTTAAAATGTAGTAATTTTTCTATATATTAATTTCTAGTTGAAGCTTAGACCATCTAAAAACAAGTAGAGGATTGTGGTCCTTTATATATACATAAAAGTATATATACATCTATATTAGCAGTTGTGGTTACCTGAGCTGTAATTTTGTTTTGGTTGTTTGGTTGTTTTGTTGGGTTTTAGGGTGGTTTTTTTTTTTTTGTCTTTTTTTTTGTCTTTTTTTTTTTTTTTTAGCATTGATTTTTCATAAAGGTCAATTGGTTAGTACCTCACCATGCTCGGTTAATAGATTTTTGGTAAGGAAATTGCTTGATTTTCTAAATCTAGGATTTAATGGTATAAAAGACATACCTGAATTTTCATAGAGCTTTTGGGTTGAGCAGAGGTTTTCATGATGGGCATGTCTGAGGTTTTTTGTTGTTTTGTTTTTGGTTGGGTTTTTTTTTTTTTTTGGTTGGTTGGTTAGGTGGCTTTCTTTTTTTTTTTTTTTGTTTTACAGCATGAAGTTCTTAGAACATCTGTTCCCTTCAAAGCATACTTTTATATTTTGTTAAAAGTTCACTCTTTCTATGTCTATCATGTCCACTGAAATTTTGAAAATGAAAAAAAAAAAAGGTATAATAACTGTCTTTAAGATAAATCTAATGGGGGCAAAAGCTATTATAACATCTGCAGTAAGTTAAATCATACTCATCCAGTAACTAAAGTCTATTCATCTTAGACAGCTGCAGGAAGCAAAGTGCAAGGAGCTACACAGGGGTTCTTTTGAATTAAGCCAGCATTCTAATAGTAGAAGATTGCCCAAAGTAAGCTTGCCAAAGAATGGGGGAATTGACCACATCCTTCCAGCATCTATGACCGTAACATAGCAAGATGTTAATATGAAATTTTTTTGAATACAATGACTATTTGACTATATTGTTTTGTAGTTAATATATAAAATTTAAGAAAAACATGAAAAGCTAGTTTTTAATTGATAGATGAAACCAACAGTTACACATTAGTTACAAACCAAAACAAAGCAAACAATAGCCAATCTTCTGCCTTGGCAGAATTCTGTAGATTTAGATGAGTATAATTTGTTCTATTTTTGCATGTTACTATTTATTGGGCTCTTTCATGGACACCCTGTTGTTGTGGGGAAAGAGCTTGTGTGGACTGACTATGTGCCAAATGTTACTGTCCTTGAACAGGTAGGGGTCACCAGTATCGAGGCCATATTGCTGAAATCACAGTTGCGCTGAGCAGGGCACATCTCTAGGATGGAGGATCACTTCCTCCCTAAGACTGTGTTTTACAGTGAACTCACCACCAGCTGCTGCAAGAGAAGTGCCCGAAAGAGGAGATATACGAGTCCCTGAAACAATATCTCAGCCTTGGCCATATTGACTACCATCAGTGGTCCACCTTGGCCTCCGATTGGCAGACTTGGAGACACACCACACATAATGCTGTTGTCTCCTTTGAGAACACACACAGAACTAATCTCGAGGAGAAAAGACAATGTAGACAGAATCATACTGTGTCTAAACCACCAAAGGAGACCTTTTCCTGGGCTTTTTTCAACCGGATTTGCCTATCCCACATTGGCCTTTTTAGTCATCAGCACACTTGTAGTAAGCGTGAGTAAAGCCCTTCCCAAATCTTCGTTCACAAAGTCAAGCCATCAATCAATCAATTGGTTGGGATGGAAGTGCCTTCCTTGTTTTGGTTATTTCACATAGCTAATATTAACTTTATTTTTAGACAGTTTCCAGTATTTTAGGCTTATGAGAACAAAGATTATTCCAAAGTCATCTATGCCAAGATGATATTATATAGGTCTTGCTATGCCGAACTTAGATCGAACTTGCTTACGAGCTTCATTATACTCTGAAACTGAACTGGGAACAATAATAGCTTCTATACCAGTAACTTTATTAGAAAACTGTAATCAAAAAAGTTCACGTCTGCAGTTAAAATCACAGATTTTTTTTGTTGGGTGGCTGACTGTATTTCATATTTCACAGTACATTTTATAGTCATTGCATGCAGTGTTTTGTAACTGCTCTTAGAATATCTACTAGGATACTGGGGATTAGAAAGAGTTGAAATTGGATCAATTATGATACTGGGATGATGAAAACTTGTCTATATGGGTCTCTTATAAGTTCCTCAGGGTAGATTGATCTTACCTAAAAGGTGGATGAAAACTATTTAAGCTTCTTCAAGTCAGTGGAATACCTATGTGAAATGCTTGCCCTCTGGTTTTTCTTGTTTCAGACAGACTGAATTGATCCTAATACAGGTTTAAAATAAATATTTAGAATGGATGATAAAATCAGATTGTCCTGGTGAAACCTATGTGACTTGCTTAACCTTGATGATTGTTTTTAACACAGCTGAAGATTTGAGTTGAGTCCTGATCTTGGACCCCTGGAAACAGGCTGGATTCATAGTATTAAGCTTCAGACAATATTCATGTGTATCCAGCAAAGGCAAAACAATGCTGTCAGTGTCATGAAAACTGAATAATCTTGTAGTCCTGAGCAAAAAAGACACATCTAAAAGACACATGCATTGTAGATTTCTATAATCCTTAGTACTCGGTTTTAAAAGAGAGAAAAATATGGTTTACCTTGTTCAGGTCACTTAAAACACCTTTAACATTCAACATTTATCAATAAATCTTGGATTCCTCACTACATAGACAACAATTAAGGTGGTAAACTTTTTTTTGTTCAAACATGCAGCAATTTCCTAGGTGTATCTAGACTAGGCATTTATGATTGACTGCAATCTTTGAGACTTAATGTAATTTATTTTTGTTTAAATGTGTTTGACCTGAAGTAAGGTTACTATCTGAAAGTATTTAACATTAGATGAGACGTTTAAGGAATTGGTTTGGCATATGTACAGTAGACTTACATCTATGAACTCAAGTCTTCATGCCAAAAGAGGTAGAGTGATATATAAAAGTTAAATAGCGTACTTGTAGGAAAATGTGGAGACTTTCTAACAAGGTATTTCTAACAGCTAACCATATGTTTAGGCTTAATACAGTCTTTTTGAAGGTTGTTTCTAAATTTTCTTTGAGACCTGATTTGAAGAAACACACAAGTCTCACTATTACTCAGTATGTTAACCCAATACATACGCTATTATTGAAAATACAGCAAGTATACCATGCATCATACCTGGTCCTTAACTGTTTTTACTGGACTGTGTGTTTCTTCCTAGTACCTAAACAGCAAAATCTCTTGATGACCATCCAGGCATTTATCAAGTTATTTTAAGAGGATAACTTGCTCTCTGGAAAAACGTATGTATCTCTTGATGGAGGAAAGCCAAACTATTACTTTGTTAAATTATTCCCTTCAGCTGCTGAGAGAGGATAGTTCACTCTTATTTTAAAAGCCTGGTGGATGTTGCCTTATCCTAAGGCATGTTGATATGTCACAGTAATATCCAACAGATGGAAGGTGTAAATTATAGAGAAATAAATTATGGAGACTACATTGCTTATTAGCAAGTCCATAATTAGACTCCTACTGTATTCCTTTTGGGTTATAATTTTTAATATGCTATTAAAATATATTCTAGCTAATCATAAAAATATTTGGTATATTCTGGAGTATTTTCAATCAGGCTTTACACTCAGCATCTGTTTCTGAAACAAGCTGCTCAAAAGTTGTTTAATACTGCTAAAGAAAACAAGCAAAATCCCTTTTCAGATGGAAAATTATATTGAAAAAAGATGTCTCTGTGTCTGCTTTAATGCCTGACAGAATTTTAGATAACACATACAGATCCATGACAGACCACCTGGAAATGTTATTCACTACAAACAACAAAATTTTGTGGGTTATTAAATGGTAGAACAAAATGCATCATACCATAGACACACATATTCCCAGTGGAAGTCAGTGCAGACCAGGGTTGTAGCTTTAAAGAGTATGAGGGGGGAAAAAGTTAACTGGTTTAAGTCAATATTTAATAGCTGACATATACAACCTCCTCTTGAAAGCAATGATGCTTAACAGCTAAAGATACAGCGATGTGTTTAGTTGTCTCAATATGGATTTATGTGCTCAATTTTTAGGGTCCAAAGTTTATAGCTATTGCCCTTCAGGCTGTGGGAAGTGCAGTTCTTGACTGCTTGAGGGAAGCTGTTCTCAGCATTCTGTTCAAGACGTCTGTATTTTTCTTCTCAGTTTGCTGTAATATTTTTCTTCATTTCTCAACTGTTCTGTATAAATGCCTACTATAAAGCAGATGGCTGCACTTCAGTGGTGGATAAAGTGCTGCCTTAGATATCTAATTTGTAACCTTAAATGAACAGAAGCTATTTATTAAATTGATGATTTTAATGAAAACAACCCAAATCAGTTCACTTTACTGATCAGTTTTACTTTACCAAATCAGTTTACTTTGCATAACAGTAACCATGGCTTGAACT
The DNA here is from genome assembly GCF_033783945.1 of Neopsephotus bourkii. Taxonomy (NCBI): domain Eukaryota; kingdom Metazoa; phylum Chordata; class Aves; order Psittaciformes; family Psittacidae; genus Neopsephotus; species Neopsephotus bourkii. The sequence goes on along the minus strand of NW_026902254.1, from coordinate 11,312,032 downwards.
AAAATGGAAAGTCCCTAGTTAAAAAACGGAACAAAACTAACCAAACAAAACCCCCCAAAACCCACCCCCCAAAAAAAAAAAGAAAAGAAGAAAGAAACAAGCCACAAACCCCCCAAAACTCCCAAACCACAAACAAAACAAAACAAGCAACAAAGCAACCAAAATATTGTATCATTTGTGTAGCCTTCTGTTGTATCAAGGGTTGGGACTATTTGTATGAACTCTCTTCTAAACTTTTCATCAACTTTTTAGTGGCTATTTCTCCTACCTTCAGAAAGAAATTTCATGAATTCTCCCACTGTTGATGTGAGAAATTACATTAGTACGCAAGTTGTTTAACAGTGTAACACCTACAGAGAAGTTACCTGAATATGTCCTACTTTCTAAGAGTTATTCAAACTACTTATGGCCCATGTAGTACTGAAGAACCATGAGAGATAAAAAGTTTAATTTTCTGTAGCCCATTTGTGTGTCTGTTTTCCTTAACTCAAATTCAGTTTAGCTCAGCTTCTTGGCAGGTGAAGTATCAGGTCAGAATGCAAATGAGATACGAATGTGATAAATAATCAACTTCTGTGTTCTGGTTAAAAAGTACAGACTACTAGGATTGACACAAGTATTGTACATTCTCATTCTATGGACAACCCACTCTTCCCTCAGCAATCTGAGATTTTCTTGTAACTTGTGTTCATAATCAAAAGGCTTATAATTTACATTGTAGTTTATATGTATATATGCACATACACAGTGCAATATATGTGTATATATGCACTTATACATATCTATGTTGCTTTTATGTTCTTGTCTCATAGAAGGAAGGTATTTTATTAAATGCACCCATTGCTGGTTAAAAACTTTCTACCTTCTTTAAGGGCAGGTAGAAAATTCTAGTAAAGGTAAGACTCAAGTAAGAAAAAATAAGTACGCTTTCAGAATGGCAGATCTGGTGTCGGGTGGTTACGCCAACAGGGAACTGAATTTAAAGTATGGAGCTACAGAAGTTAATGGCAAAAAGTGGATCACAAGAACTCTACAGATGTGGTCCTAATGAATTCAAACTTTGATGTATACAGCCAGACTTAGGTGGAACTGAAGAACTTACATTTTAAAGGCTTGTTCAGTTCCCTCTGTTCTTGCTTGTTTGCTTATCCCATCTAAATGTAAGGAGAATTATGCATATGCCTTATTTTGAGAGACAGAAACAGGTTTGCCTGTTTAACCTAAAGATAACCTCCATTTTACATGGAGGTTTAGTCAAAATGGATACTAAATGAAGTTTGTGAAATATGCTAAAGCTTCTGTAGATTTTTAAATTCTGCAAAGTCTACTTCACTCTCACTATAAAGCCTTAAAAATGGTCTCCGGCTGTCTATTTGGGTGCGAAATTGATAAGGGGAAACATTTTTATGTCAGATTAAAAAGACCTCACACCAATAATTTGTTATAAAAACTACTGTTAAAAAATTCAGGATTTCCTCTTGTTTATTCTGTTTAATGAGTTCTTAATCTGGTAGAGCAGGGAAATTTCCAGCGGTTTCAGAGAAGAATTATAACTGTGTAATAGCTGAGCTGTAGAAGACAGGAGAGCAGGTGTTTGCAGGGCCCTGATAAGCCACTGGTTTTATACGATTTAAACAACCCCAAACTTATAGCTCATTGCTTCATTTATTGCTGAGGATATTACTGCTGTTGCTGTAGTTACAGGCAAAGGTTACACAAAGGTGGATACCAGGGAACACTTGTCCGTAATAACTTCCTAACTCTCTGTGTTCTGAAGAAAACGAGGTTGACTTATAAATATTGCCTTATAAATAATAACTTGGGTGAGGTTTAGCATTGCTTCCATCGGTGTATATCTAAACTACCTGAGACTTCGGGAATCTCTAAAGAGTAATGTCACAGGGGTTAGGCTGAAGTCTTGGAAATAAGGATCAGTCTTAATTTTTTTTTTATTATATCGTGCTTATAGCTTTCCATCTGCTGATCATAATAAAACATGGAGTAAACATGAAAGGATTATTTTATTTTGACATGGATTATTAGATTTGTTAAATTTTTATTCTTTGTGTTTCCTACCCAGTAGGACATCCCTACAGAGAATGAAAGTATTTCAAAGGCTGACGAATCTGTGAATGATCTTGGTTTCTATTTTCAATATTTATTATTCCTAAGGTGTTTGTAAATGGTACAGCTTAGTATGTCGCACAATCAACTTTTTCAAAGCCCTTTTCCAGGAAATTGCTAAAATGGTCCTCTGAACTGTCATCATTCCTTGCATGTTGAATTGTTGCCAATATTTTAGCTAGTCTATTACAACATTCTTCTTGGCAGAGGATGGAGTACAATCACTATTAATAGCCTATGCTAATGTAAATAATATCAGGAGGTACAGCTGATAAAATATGCCTTCAGAAGTAAAGATCTAATAATAAGTAAGTTTAAAAAAGTTAATTCTGATTGGATAAATATTAGCTTTTTATTGTTATATGAGATCATTAGAATGATGGAAAATACACACTACTGATATAAGAATAAATCCTTTTCCAAAATTAAAATTAACTTCTTGAGCTGCTATTTTCTATAAGCAGCTATTTTGGTCAGCATCAAAGAAGGTATATTGGTAAAGGAAAGACTTTTCATCTTCTTATATGGCCTTTCTTATCATCTTTAAGGAGATGAAAGGCTCAGTGAAATATCAGAGCAGAAAATGAACCATTTTCAAATCATTAGGGAAAACACAGAAAGAAAGTTTGGAAAATTGAGGTTCTGTTGGCTGTACAATGAATGAAGCAAGTAATTTAGATATGTGCTTTGAGAGATATTTTAAAGAATAATTAGACCAGACTTCAAGAGTATTTGTGTATTTTTGGAAGAATAAAATAACTGCAGTGCGGTCTTCCTGTGGAAACTGCCTTAGTGAAGATGCATCATGGAGGGAACAGTTATCTTGGAAGTCTAGTTTTTGATCTGTTGTATTGTAGTGAAACTTAGGTTGGTAGTTCATTTTAAGGTAATATTGAAATTTCACTGAAGCAGAAGAACTTTTTTGATTGTTTTGGTCACAACAGGTAGGTTGATGTGTGTGTGTAGAAGAAGGAGAATGGAGAAGGAATTCCAGTGTCCTTTGACACTGAGGAAGAGAAGGGGGTGGAAAATGGTGCATGTATTAAAGCAAGCCTGTATAGGCTGAGTGTTTTACACCTACTTTTTGCTTGAATGTGGAGCATGTGTTACTCTCTCTTTGCAAATACACACTGTGTGTGTTTTCTCCCAAAGCTTATTGGGCCATCAGACCTACAAGGAGACCAAAATGTTTCCTAATAAAAATCTTATACATAATTTCTATTAATTCATGAATATATGATAGTTTTCAGAATTTTAGTATAATGCTTGAAGTTATTCTTTAAATGTAAGACCTTGTAGACTTGTGCTACACAAGTTGAGCAATTTCAGAAGCTCTTTTGGCAAGTAAGGTACCCTTACCCTTTGGTATTCAGTCAGAAGAATAGGTGAATAGTAGTTAAGCAGGAGTTTTAGATTTCCGAGAATGTGTCCTATGTTTTCAGTAAGTAAACTATACTTAGCCTAGAGACTATATTAATGGAACTATGTTAACTATATTAAGGATCATAAAGTTGAAAATTCTGTTGTTATGAACTCAAAATTAATTTTGGTAGTGGTGTTTTCTAAAGGTTTTCTGTCTTTCATAGACATTTGTGTAGAAGGTTTTCTCCCTTCTATGTGTAATGTGTGAAATAGGGAGGGTGCCCAGATAGACTGAAAACTGTGTTTGAATTTGAAGTTATCTTTGGGTTTGGTTTTTCTTTTTTTTTCTTTTTTTCTTTTGTTTCCTCAAATACCTTTCAGGTCATAGCTAATTTGCCTTTTTTGTGGAGTGGGCAATATATACTATGCTAACCTTATCAAGGCTTTGAAGGCCTGAGGGTTACTTGAATATGATTCATAGGGTCTTTCTTTCCATTCTCTCAAGGTGATGTAAGAAAAGGCAAGTATTAGGAACAGGAATATAGATGCAGCTAGAAAAATAGAAAGGAGGGATGAAGGGATGGAGGGGATGGCGAAATTCTGCTTTCTGTGATTATTTTGTAGTCTCACGATAACAGAGGTGGAATTTAGACTTTAAAACCTTTTCTTCAGACACACACACACATATACGTATGAAATGGTTCTGGTGTAGTATTTTCTTTTTAAAGTATTGGAAAGTTTTTGAATGTGTATAACTGTTTGGAAATGATTGCATTGAGTTTTTCTTTGGGTATCTTACATTTATCATTACTTTCTAATGAAGCATTCTTTTCAAATGAGTCATGTTTGTTACACAGCAGTGCCAAAGCCAGCAGTGGCCAAGTCTCAAAAGTGTATTTCATTTTTATAGCTCTGGTCTTTTTATGCAACAGTAAAAGACTAAGATGTAAAACTCTACCAGACAAAAGAATGGGCCTTGCACTGATTATCGTGATTTGATAATCAAGGAACTGGTTGCTTGAAAAGTGGCACATGATGTGTCATAGGGCAATTTCAATTATTTATGCTATTGTGGGAGGCATATTAACATGTCTACTGCTGCTGCTCGTACAATGTCAAATCTCTGCTCCTTGAGTTTGTACTCTGTTTCATGGAAGTAACTTTGAGAATAAAAGTCAAGTCATACATACAAAACTAAATTAGCGTTTAACTAGGGGGTTATGTTCATTTAAAAAAAATACACTGATCTTTGAGGTATTGTTGGAGAACTTTATTTCAAATGACAGCTCATCACACGAGAGTGTCTCAGAAACCCATGCACAGTGAGCCAGCTAACAGTATCTCTCACCTAGACTGTGCTGTGGTCCAGTACTTAAGACAGAGCATGGTGATGTGTTGGGTGCATGTCTCAACTCTTCCATCCTCAAGACCACAGGCTCTATAAAGTGTGCAGGTCATCTGAGTAGTTGCCTGTCATTAACAACTCCACTGTCTATCCTCAACAGCCAAGTTGCTGATCTTGCAAAAACACAGAAGCCATCATAAATTGACAGATACACATTAGATGAGACCATTTAAATCTTTAAGAGTAAAGCCCTGTTTGAACTTAGCAGTATATATTAGGGAATTTAGGAGCCTGATACATTTCAGGACAAAGTGTAGCTGTTTGCTCACATTTCATCAGTCTTATTCTCCTTTCACTTCAACTGTTTCTTTTAAAATATGGTGTAGGAAGAAGGGAACCAAACCATATTTTGATGGGTCTCACTGTCCAGGTAAGCAGGCGAAAATGGCTGAAAATCCTTATATGTAAAAAACCTTCTCTTCAAGTTTTACCTTTTTGTCTGTTCACTTGTAATAATAGCAGATGTATTGAGCTTAAATGCTTCTCAAAGTTAAATAAGTTGTCACTGCTTTGCACATTTCTCCTTCTCTGTTTTATCTTATTTCTTTATCCTCTTTTAACAGCCTAGTCTGTTAGCTTTTTAATGAATACTTCTTCAGGCTCCCTTGCTTCTTCCATTTTGTTGACTTTTCCTGCTGGGTTGTGTTTTATTTCTGGCTTTTGTGATAGTCTCAGTGGTCTGTACCAAAAGTTTAAAATACTGAATTCGATTAAATTCAAGTTTTAAGTTCCTTGGAAAATGGATTGTCTTTCATGCACAGCTGTCATCCCTGTTTGGAGCTTCTAAATGTTACAGACCAACAAATAATAATACTGAATGCTACACAATAAATAACATGAGATTTTATGATATGTTTTCCTGGGCTAGTTTTAAAAGTAGGGGTCTTAGTTACCATAATCTGGAAAATCTTAGAGAAAACAGTGGTGTATGAAGGCAACTCACTTTAGTAATGATCAAATATGTCCAAGTTTTTCAGATAAATCAGAATGCCAGATAATAACTCTTTCCTCAAAAGATCTAGACAAAAGACCTAGCATGGTCCCCATACAATTACAATAATGAAGAAAAAGAAAAATAGAAAATGTTGCTGCCTTAAAGGAAAAAGCCAGTAAAATATTTATCAATTTAGAGTTCCTTTAGGAAAAGAGAAATGTTGTAATTCAGTAAGAGAATAGTATTTCGTAATCAGGAAGGTCAGACAAGTCAACATGCCTGTAAGTCTGATTAGGCTGTAAGCTTGCAATTTAGACTGGGTGATGGTAGGGATTGATCATAAATTAAGGTTAGGAGTTCTCTTTGGTTTTTAAGAATAATTGCAGGAGTCATGTTTACTTCTTTAAATTTGGAGAAAACTACAGAAATAGAAAGCAGCTTGCAAGATAACTGTTTCTGACTTTAGTTTGACATGCAAAGAGGTATTGGTATTAAAAGATTTTAAAAAAATGTTACCATGGAGGGAAAAATTTATTATTTTTTTTTTTAATTTGTACACTGCAATAGTAATTTCTTTTACTATCTTGCCCTGATTATTCCATGCTGCATGAAATGAAACTTGTAAAAACAGAGGAGGAGTCTTTTACTGACAGCAAACAGACACACCGTCAATGCAGCCTGGTCAGAAAAAGGCCACCTTGCAGCAAGGGCAGCATCAGCAGATCTGAAACCAGACCTTTTGGTATTTTTGGGTTGATGAAGGAAATTAAGGAACTTATGAATGCAGGTCCATCTCAGAGTCTCATCAAACACCTGCTTGCCCTTCTAAAAGTTGTTCTTTCACCCTGAAACACTATTTAACTGCATGGGGAGGAGCGGGGGAAGGAGAAAGAGAGCGAGACAGAGGGGGAGATTTGCTGCTACGAGCTTGATGTTTATTGTTTTTAAATTTTAGTGAAGATCACTAAGGGATATCAGGAAATAAATAGAGAGAAGGTCAGAAACTCCAGACGTCTTCTAGTTTGAATGGAAATTGTTTATTAAAACGAAAGAAAAAAGAGGCTAGTGATTTGCACGTGTGATTAGGAATAATCACAGCAACATACAGGAATATATAATTTGGCTTTGGTATTTTCCAAGTACAAAATACAAACTTATTTTTATATATGTTAAATAGTGGTGAAAATTAAAAATCCCAAATGATCCAAATGATGAAAATCCAGTGAGCAATAGCCACAGAAACTGAATTTTTACCTGCATGTTCTGCTTTGTTTGGAACAGCTTCTCTCTTGTCTCAGTTTATGAAGGGGGTTTATTATTTTAAGAACTTTAAAGGGTTGGTCTTTCAAAGAATATGTTGGGGGGGGGAGAGGGGAAGGACAGGGATAATCCACAATTAGCACTCATGTATTTTTCTCATCTTTATTAGTGCTATCATATTCTTCTGTTTTGATCTGTTTCATCCTTATGATGTATTGAAACTATTGTTTGATTTCAGAGCAGCTGAAATCAATACTGAGCGTATAGAAGATGTGATTGTGTGAGACTTCTGGGGGAGTGAAGCTTTTCTGGATATTAATAGAAGTGCTTTAGCACTGCACAGTAGCTGGTAATTACCTTTTAAAGAGTTGTGATTTTCTCTGTTTGAGTCCGAGCTATTCTTTGGCATAAGGCCTTTTGGCCATCACAGTCATTCCTATCCTAGTATAGAAATAATTAGCTGACTTAAATTTGGAGGAGTATTTGGAATAATTTTCTATAAATTATGCAAATATCTGGAAGGATTTTACTAGGTGGAGTTGGATAGTAAACTAGGTTGTCTTTCTCAATTTGTGCATTATGGACTGCTGGCCACCATAGACTCTTGGAAATGATCATATCTGGCAATTGCTATTTGCTGATGGAAGGTTATAAATCAGTGAAAGAGGGGAGTAGTAAGAGCATGCTTTTGTAAACCCAGCTCTTCTGGTACCAAGAGAAAATTGTTGGAATGTAAATTAACTTCAAAATTGTTGTTATCTAAGGCAGAGTAACAGTAGATCGGATGTCCTTTGGCTCTTTTTAAGCTTTTTTTTTTTTTCTCCTTGATGAATTTACTGAAATAGAATAGTTATAGTGTTTAAAAGTGATTAGGTAGACATAAAAGAGGCTTTTACCTTATTAAATCTCCAAGTAGCTGAGGAAGCCCATATGCCTAGAATTCTACACATTTGTTAAATCCAGGCTAACATGTGAACTGGTACATTAACATGGTGGCAGTTCCCATGTTAGAAGCTGTAAATCAACTTCTAAATTAATTCATGTGATTAAGAGTGTTCACAGAAAAGCAGTACTGTTTTTTTTTTTCCAGATGGAGAAGAACACTCCATGTGTTTAAGAGAAGGTGGGTTTTGGTCATGTAAAAGAAGATGGCAGAAAATTATGTCTCTAAAATGCTTCATAGTCAAGTGTTAATCACAGCAAGTGTGTTAGAAATGGATGTATCTTATTGAAGCAAAATTTTCATTTTATCATAAATGGGTAACGGATAAAATGCTTTTGAGATGTCATCTAAAACAGCCATGTATAAAATTCAGGCAAATTTTGTTCACCTGTTTTGGGAAAATAAGAGGTTGGTTTGCATTTTTAACAACTACATTCTCTAGTAACCCAAATTCCGTTCAAGTTCTTGCATGGTAAATGCTGAACTACTATCTCTTACTTCTGCAAAAATGAGTGTGTTGGTTTTTCATTGCTTATCACATAATTTTAACACCGATTAGAATTCATGATGACAGATTTATTTCCTGATTTTAGAGATGTCTAGCACTTTTTTCTTTGATTCATCAAAATATAATTTAGTTATAATTCAGCAATAAAACAGTGTTTTAAAGAGCAGTCTAACTGAAGTAATATTGAAAGTTACCTCAAGTTTCAAATCTCTCACCCTCCCTTCCATTCTGTTTGTTAGGTTTAAAGTGTTTTACTCTCTGGGTTTGGTTACTTTTTTATATCTTGGGGTGCTTTTTTTTTTTTTGCTCTGTTTTGGCTCTGATTCTTGTGTCTCTTGGGTCACTATGGATGGAAAGTTAAGGAAATTGTTCTTAAACTGGGTGTGTTTCTGATGAAATCTGCTGTATTTGGAATGTGAGAGTATCTGCTTCATTAAGTTAGGAATAACAAGTAAGCAGGGAAGTGATAAACATACAGATACAGAAATTGAACAGATACTAATGGAGGAAATGAGAAGAACCAAAACTTCTTAGCTAATAACTGATGAGCCATTAAAGAAATTATAAAATGCTGGTATCTGAACAAGACTGAATTTTGCAAGATGAATTATACCTTCATGTCAAAGACTGGACTGGTATCCTTAAAACCTCAGTGCATGCAAGCAGCACACAAGGAAAATCTGAAGGGTATAAAGGACCAAAAGAAATGGAGGTGCACAGGTCAGTGACAGTATCAAATGCATGCCCACTTATGCATCCCAAAGGATTAGATTATCTCCATTTTGGTAACATGATTAAATGGGATGAACAGGATCTTGTGGTAATATGGAATATTTCAAGGAAATAATATGTTTTATGGGGGTGCTATGTTTTCACTTGTCAACCGCAGCTGTAAATGGTGGGGCAAGGAAGTATAGTTTGTCTGTGAGGATGCTGGTCCCTTGTGTACTGTGAGGGTGAGTGACTGCTGGCACAGGTTGCCCAGGGAAGTGGTGACCCTTCTTGGTTATACTTGAACACCATCTGGCCATGGTCCTGAACAACAAGCTGTAGGTGGCTCTGCTTGAGCAGGGTGTTTGGGCCAGATAACTTTTGTTTAATCTTCTTTTGTTGAGGAAAAAAATAGTTTTTTACTTAAATTTGTTATGTTGTTGGTCGTTTATGTTTATACTCTCTGTGGCCTGTAGGCTTAAAGGTATACCCAAAGGAATGTGCCTTTTGCCATGGAAAATAGTGAGTTTTTTAAACTGAACAACTTTTCCCTAAAGGTAGTGGCTGTAGTTTCTAATTCTTTTCCTTATTTTATTGAAGCCATCTTTTCCTTCTTCCCACTTGTAGGGACAATTTGCTTCCTTCAGAAATGAGATTTATACTAATACTCACTTGAGGGGTTACTTTTGAACTTTAACACATTGCTTTAATTTGCCTCCCCTTTTGAGTTAAGTCTAATTAGAAAAGAGAAATTAATCTGCAGCAAAATTATAATACTTAATGTCAACAGCAAGGCATTAAACATTAGCTTTCTATTTTTGTGGGTTTGTTTTGTTAATATTTTTTCATTTTGTATCTTCATAGTCAGCAATGTGATATGACATTTCTAGATACTGAATGGAGCAATATTTCATATTACTGTTAAGAATGTATGAAAAAGAATTATTTTCCAAGCTACTTTTTACACTCGTTCTTCCAGGTGTGTGAAATTACTTTCCACTATTTTCAAAAGACCTTTTCTTACAGTTGCAATGCTTAAATAGTTAATAAAAAAAATTGGTCTTTTAAGCATGCATTGCATGCATAATGGAGAAAGCCTTTTGCACAAATTTTTCTGAAGCTTTGAGCATTGATATATGAAAATGAAATCAAAGAGCTTTTCCAATTTTAATCTGATAATGATCAGCTAGCTTCTATCCACATACAACCACCTATATTTTGAAAATCTTAAATTTCAGGAATTAGATGAAATTGCAAAATTGTATGGGGTTTTCTGTATTAAAGTATTGCTTATGCAAGCTTTCTAAGGAATATGACCTTGGTGACATTATGAACAGTCATGTCCATTTTCTCTCTTTAAATGGATGTCTCTTGTCGGGAAATCGTTTACATACCAGGTGAATGTTTGAAACATTATTAAGGCTTGTTCCTAAAGGTGCTGACAATAAAATTGGTAGACACCAGAAACAACAAATGCCTGCAGGCTGTGGTTCTAGGGTAGTTACTGACTGGCAGAAACTACTAAGGAACAAGAAATACCTCAGTGTGTCAATCTAGGAGCAGCAGTTATGTGTCCTCCTCTCCTGCAGAATGAGAAAAGACAAACCAAGCAGCCAAAGGCTATATTGACATGCGGAAAAGACAGAGGTAAAAATAATGCACCTGATTAAGAAGTATGGCATGCTGTCTTCACCTTAGTGCTCTGTTGGCATGGTTACATAGTTTCTAGGTTAGAGCTGACTTACACCTGATGGGCTCAAGGACTGGACAGAAAGAGGATGTAAGTCTTTCTACAGTCTCCTTGTGGAGACTGTCATTGAGATTTAAGGATAGTAGATCTTGACAATATTCTGCAGTCACGATGGCTGCTGGGGACATAATTTGTTTTTCCTACTCTCAGTTCTAAACAGTCACAGTATTTTTTTTATTAAAATAATTAATCTATAGGTTGATTGGATTTGCACTAGACCTCCATGTTTGTTAAAGCAAAAATAAAAGGCGGAGAGGGGCTATAAGAAAAGGCTTCAAGGAAAAGAATTATGAATCCAAGTGTCATGTATTAGCATTTGCTAAAATATTTGTCTGTGTCATAAGCAAGGGTCTGAGAAATAAAACCTACCCTCCCCATTGCATTCATTTATCTCTATAATATAGTTCTCCCAGTTCCTATTGTTACCTGTTGTGGAAAATTGAAATTATTTTCTGTATTGAGGGCAGTGGTTTCCTAGGTTGCTTGCTTTTTCTAAACACTGTGATACAGGAGGGTATGCCCTATTTACCATAGTAACCTGAAACACATAGAAGCAGATTACTTCAGAAATACAGTCTAAGTTCTCAGGAACTCACACATAAGCTCTGAGTTTAGGGGTCAGATACTTTTACAGGGAGATTTTGCACCCTATCTATTGCCTTTTAACGTGATTTAGTATGGTGTGTTTGCCTGATAATCTGACACACCCACCTCTGCAACAGAGCACTGAAGATGAGCAGTGTGTGATGGGGCAATGAATCCAGATGGTCTGGAAGGGGTCGGGTCTGTTGTGAATGCTCAAGGCATGTAGTTGGTGGATCAGCACAGATCCATAGAGGAACCAGGGTCATAGCATGTGAGTAGCAGATTTTGCTCTGTAATCCAATGCATCTTGACTGTGTCAGATTTCCAGAGATGAGTATGGAAAACTAAAGCATGTATTCAGGATAGGGTTAGCTCTCCTCCCAGATTTTGTGGGGAGCTGGGAAGTTTTAGAACTGATAAGGAAAATTTTCCATCTCATCCTTATTGGAGAGATGAACAGCTCATTTATTTCTTTCTTCAGTGCTGCAAAGTTTCTGGTCAGAACTCTTGAAACAGCTTTAACTCTCAAAGTGTCAGTGGCTCTGTTGTGCTCATTACAGAAAGCACTTAAACTCTGTCAAACCACCTGCATTGTTCTGTGAAGGCAGACAGGTATTGATTTGTACATTTAGTAATTTATTTGAGCTACATGTTACTTCAAAGTGCTGCGTGTTGCTATGGTCTCTCTTATTTTCTTTAATTAAAACATGATGCTGGTCAAGCAAATCTTTTAAAATGTATTCTGCTTTTTTGCTTTTCTTCCTTCTGGTAATTTGGCTATGGGATTCCTTTTCTCGCAGCTGCTGGTTTCTGTAAAATCACTTACATACATGGCAGTAAGCTAGACAATGGTTTCTCTTTTGTTACTTTTCTAGCTCTTTTGTTAATAGGTTGCCAAGCAAATGCTGTCTTCGAGGTAGCCTGAGCCATGCCTGTTTCCACTGGCTATATTTGCAGCTATTGTAAGGATAGCAACATGACACTGAGCTTCCTTTGTATGTATTTTTCAGTAATTTGCAATTGCTCCTTGCTGAAAGATTTCTCCTATAAGAGAGCATCTGTTACCTTCCTGACATAAGGATTTGATTCAGCCATTATCTTTCTATAAATACATATAACCCCCTTTTCAGTAAACACTTAGTAGATTTAAACCTTTGTAAATCCATATCCTAACTGATGAAGTTAGCAGGTTTCACTTAATGGGATTAACACGGGTACCTGAGATCAGAGTATTGTACAGAGGATACTGATCAAGTTAGTCTCCGTTCTGAGAAGACATACAAACTAAAATCCAGTAATGAACCCCATAACTCAGACGACTTCCTTGATGTGCTAAATTTTTGTGTAAATCCTGGTGAAATTCGAATTTTTAATTTAGTTGCAGTACATATAGTATTGTCTTATTCTAACTTATGCATATGTAACACAAATGTACTCAGGTCAGAAGACAAAGAAGTAAAATGATTAAGTAGCTTATGCCACAGCATATTTAGAAGTGAATTTCTCTCATTCTTTTCTCTTTTGGCTTATAATTGTTGTATTTACACTTTAAAAAAAGACAGTCTGTTTATTATTGACTGACTTATTGCTGTTCCCTAAGCTTCGGAAAAAGATTCTTTTCCAAATTCATAGTAGCTATAGCATGAGGCTCTTGGGTGTCGGTACTGCAAAGGCTTAAAAACAGTTTTTAAGTTCTTGAATTGCTGCCATTAAAATACCTGAATAAGTAAAGTTATTTCCATGGGCAATCCTACAGAGATTGTAGTGTAATCTGCAATCACATTTAGCTGTGTGGAAATTTATAGAACAATGCGATAATAGTGTTCTAATTATAATCTATAATGCTTGTGAAACTGCATGTAGCTGTACTAGTCTACCTCGGCTGCTACCCTATAACCTTAGTATGAGAGCAGAGGCGCTCTACCACAGGCAGTCATTAATATTTTTATAAAAGCAGTTCATGGGGCAAGAGAGAAATTAATTCTACTGATTACCAAACTGATTAGAAGGTCTAATCATCCTCCGAGTGTATCAGTGAACAATAATTAGTGTCAGGGGGTGGCCTGCTTCAGAGCAGCCATAATTTACAAAATGTTGGCCTTCAAAGTTCCTGAGAAGTTTTTATGAGGAGAGTTTTCTTATTATTTACAGTACTTGCTCTTCCTTTCCTGGATAAAAATACAAGAATAGCTGAGTCCAGAGTAATTAAAATTCTTCTGTCTTAGCACAGTGTGTCTTTGCTGAATGATGGTTGTGGCTAGTCACAGTGTTATGTACCACAGCTCTTCACAGAGCAAAAAAGCTTCTCATACAATGAATGAACTTTTTTTCTAAATGCTAGCTTTTGATGAACATCCCAGGTTGGCAGTTGCTATCTGTTCAAACTCCCACATCAATTGGGTCCCAAGCAGTTACTTTAGTCAAAAGCAGAATATGTTGCCCAAATGAGCCAAAGCTATTTCTAGAAGTAAAAGTAGCAACACTAAGCACAGAGTGTACAATAAATTACCTTATATTATTTGATGGATTATGATTATAGGGTAGCTTCAGCAGCTTAACAGTAGCTGCTAGCACTGTGGTCTCAGGGATTTTCTAATAAATGTGACAGTGTGGGAAACAGAACTATTAGGATTGCAGAAGTATCCCCTCAGTTTCACCCACTGTTTTACATCTATCTTTGTTTTAAGACTTATTCCTTTACCGTTAGTTATCCAATTTATCTTTTTTTTTCTCTTGGGGAGACCTATGTTGTGAGGCACCAGAAAGATCTTTTGATGTCCTTGACTGCTCACCAGGCTGGGATACATGCCAGCATACTGGCCTTCTTTATGTCAGGTGTGAACTCTGATAGTTGATAGTGTTGGATCCAGCCCTGCACAAGTCACACTAATGTTTTTTTTGCCAGGTTCTCTGAATTGTTCATTTTTCTTAAGTTTTATTCTTCTCACTATTGCCTAAGGCACTGTGAGCAGAGTGACAAAACAGGCAATGCAGCTCTATTAATGAGCTACCTGGGCTGTTTATGTGGAAGAGCACTCAGCCTTCTCTTATTTCCCTAGGACATTAAATTAAAGTTGACAATGCATAACTGCTGCTGAGGCCTGATAACTAGGCTTAGTCCACAATCCCCTTAATTGCATCTATACCTATAAGCTTATAAAATAGCCTGCTTACACCTGCTGAAGACCTAGTCAGACCAATTTTGAACCTCACAGGTACAAAAACAATGTTTAGTGTAACTTATGTGCTTTGCAGAACATGAACACGCAAGTTGAGTGGTTCAGCTGATAGGCTGAAGGGATGGGATGACGTCCAGAGGGACCTTCACAGGCTGAAGAAGTGGACCCATGTAAAAAACTCATGAAGTTGAACAAGGTCACATGCAAGGGTCCTGCACATGGGTTGGGGCAATTCCCAGTGTCAGTATAAACTGGGTGATGAATGGATAGAGTGCAGCCCTGACAAGAAGGACTTTGTGGATACTGATGTATAAAACATTGGACATGAGTTGGAAATGTGCTTTTGCAGCTCAGAAAGCAAACCATATCCTGGGCTGCATCCAAAGAAGCATGGCCAGCAGGTCAAAGGAGGTAATTCTCCCTCTCTGCTCTTGTGAGGCTCTACCTAGAGTACTGCATGCAGCTCTTAGGCCTCCAGTACAAGACAGACATGGACCTGTTAGAGTGGGTACAGAGGAGGGCCATGAAAATGATGAGAGGACTCAAGCACCTCCCCTGTGAACAAAAGCTGGGAGAGTTGGGATTTGTTTAGCCTGGTGAAGAGACCTTATTGCATCTTTTCAATATATAAAGGGCGCTTATAAAAAAGATAGAGCAAGACTTTTTATCAGTGCCTGTAGTGAGAGGACAAGAGGCAACAGTTTCAAACGAAAAGAGGGAAGATTTAGATTTTATATAAGGAAGAAATTCTTTATGATGATGGTGTTGAAACACTGGAACAGGGTGCCCAGAGAGGTGGCAGATGCACCATCACTGGAAATATCTGGTATCAGGTTGAATGGGGCTCTGAGCAATCTGATGTAGTTGGAGATGTCTATGGCAGAGGGGTTTAGATTTGAATTTTAAAGGTCCCTTCCAACCCATTCTTTAATTTTGTTACCTCTTCCACATTCAAAGGAAGTGTTTTTTACCTGTTATGTTACTCTCTTGACTAGGCATCTTATGTAGCTAGTTTTACTTAGAAGCTTCTTTGTAGTGGCAAGTTTAAGCTTTCAGACCCATGAGACAAATTGAAAAGTGAAGAGAAAGGCAATAGTAAGCTTAGATATGATGTTCAGGGAAATTGCAGTATTTTGTCTGCATTAAATTAGCTTTTCAAAGAACCTCATTGCATCTGTCTCTCTGCTTTCATGTAACACAAAATCATTAGTTCTAAGGAGCACATGGAGATAATACACCCTGGCAAGTGTAGTCCGGGTGCGGTGGTTGTGCTAAAGCCTCCATGCAGGGGATGCAGAGCTGTTGGAGGTAAACTGGGTACGAGCCAGTTCAGGACCATGTGCAGTCTACTGCATTCCCTGAGCCTGTGCCTGAGTTAACAAGCCATGGCTAGTTATAGTCCATTAGATGCGTGTTGCAAAGCTGAGTTAACATGATTAAACTGCATTCAGAGCCAAGCTTCAAATCTTGTGCCATGCTGCATTCTGTGGGCTGTTACCTTGCTTATCTCTGTACTGCTCTCAGCTGGGCAGAGCACTACACTCTGCAAACAACTTCCTGAGGGCTCCGTATGAAGTTATTAATTTTAAAAAGCCACCTTCCTTTGGAGATTACCACATCAGTGGTGTGTTTTAGTCTCTGAGAAACTTTTAGTACATGTTCTGTATTCCCCTGTTCTTTCAAACGGATTAATGTCTTTTAGATGGTATTAAATCCTAATACTGATGATATTGTATTTTTCTTTAGGGATAGAAATGTTGAAAATACCATTTAGATTCATTTGTTGGATTCATTTTTCTTTAGGGGTAGAAATGTTGGAAATAACCATTTCTCAACAAAATCCACACTCTTGCCATGCTTCCTATTCTTGGGTCTGAAAATATAGGTGTTCTCATCTAATGTTAGACTTCTGCCTACAGAACTTTCTTTACTGTTTTATCTTTTCAGTTTTGCCTGTTACCAATATTGTTCAGTTATGGAATTTTAGGATTTTAGCCTCTTCCTTTTTTTTTTTTTTTTTTTTTTTTTTTCCTTGAATAAGGAATGCTTGAACCAGCAAGGGACAGATCTGTGCTCAGCTCACACATGTAGAACAACATCTAAATTATTTCATGTATGAAAAAGAGCTTTGCTGTAAGGAACTAAATTATGCATAGTAACAAAGGGTGTCTCTATAACTGAAGTGCTTTCATAGGCATTTCAGTTCAACACCTGCCCCCGAATGTTTCATAACCTATTAAATTGCAATATTGAAGCTTTTTTAAATGGATAAATCTAGATATACAAATGGTTCTTTCTACTCCCACTGTGGAATGTTTCTTTGCTTTGTAGGAATAAGGAAACACAGAAAGAAAATTACTGTGATCTCTGGCTGTATGAGTCAGACTAGGTAGTTTCCCCATTAACTATCTGTTGAATGCAGAAATGGAAGAACAAGTTACAACACCAGCAGCAACATGTTACATTCAGAGGTCTCCAACTCGTATCTCAAGTCAGCTGTGCGTGTGTGAAACCTGTTTCTTCCCTTCTCGTTTCTTGATATCCGTCATGGCTGCTGTTACCTGTTGGGTAACAGGATGACTCAGACAGATAGCATGAGCAGTCATGTACATACGCTGCTCCACCCAGCTCTGATAGAAATGGTTCACTTCATGTTTTCAGTGGCATCTGTGGAGCTTCTTGGTAGACAAAAAAGGGAAAAGAAGAGAGAGTAGTCACCCCACTATTTTGTGAAGGAACATTCTCATCTGATTAATTTAGATACTGACTCTTAGACACATTCTGTTTTCTTTTAACATAGATGGGAAACAAACATACTTTAAGATGTGCTTTTGATTATTTAGTAAAGCACCTGGAAAAATGACAGCAGCATATTTTAACAAGTTGGATGAAAAGGATGATCTGTTCAGGGTCTTCTGGGAGGTTGGAAGATGTGTGGCTGGGAAGTAATACAGTCACAATCTATTTTGTTTTGGTTGTTCCCCCTTCCTTTTTTCTCCCTTGGCAAGAAGCAGATAAGGCCTGTCTTTGAGAAATTGGTTTACGGTAGATGTGATAGTATAGTTGTGCAAGAAAGGGGCATGTGGGGGGCATCAAGAGACATTACAGTTACTTCTGGCATATTTAAATAAGCTTTCTGAAGAAAATCCTTCTTTATCAGTGGAAGATGCTTTTTTTGGGGACAAAGTAGTTGAGTAGGTCAGTCTCAAAGTCATGTGAGAACCTACATCTTGGACACTGCCCTATAAATTTTATAACAATACAGTAATTGGGTTCTGTCATTTTGTATATGAGTGAATTGGCATTGTTAGCAGGTGCCATGTGTGGCTTTTTGAGAGGCAGTCCTCCACCAAAAGAACACATGGTTTTGTAAGGGTGTCAACGTAACAGCAGTTGCAAATGCAACTGATTCCTATCAAGATCATCTGATCTTGATATTTTGTGTTTATTTCACTTAAAATTCTGTGGCAAGGAAGCTCAGAGTTAAATAACAGATCTGCCCTAATTATGGCTGTAGTGCCTGTTTTTGCAGAGAAATCCGTAGGAGATTCACAGCTGTTTGTGCCAGCTTCATCCTTCTTTGACCTCCTTCAAGCATGAATTGTTGCACATTTTCATGCCTCTGAAGTAAACAAAGATGCACTGTGTAGTGGACGATCTGATTACTTCCCCCCTGTGCCTCTGCAGAAAGCTCTTGTTTTGCTTTATTTATATCGGTAGTCCATCATAACGTAGTGAATTAAAAAAAAAAAAAAAAACACCTCAACCAACAAAGCAGATAAGGAGTATGTATTTCTGTAAATAAAAGATATTGGACTCACCAGATTGACTTTTGAAGCATAGGAGTGAAATGTGGATGGACTTTACATTGTTTGGTTATAACTGTATGCTGTTACAGTGTTTGCTTATTTTTAGCCTAGCTACACTGATTATACATTGGCAGAATCATCCACTACCTCTTGTGTAAAATGTAATATTGCACTGTACCTAGGATTTATGATCTGAATTTGTACTCACGTAAGTATAAAGGAAGTAATAGTATCTTGGGTATAACTTGCACGCTGAACAGTTCTGGAAGCTTTTGTTATTAATCAGCCTTTTCCTTGTCAGCTTTCAATGAAGAATATTTTTAGCTGCACATGCTCACAGGATGACTCTTAGTAGCTATGGTTCTACAAAGTATGATTCAAAGCTTATAGAACTTTCCTTGCTCACAGAATTGTGCAGTGTATTAGTTTTAATTTGCACT
The DNA here is from genome assembly GCF_033783945.1 of Neopsephotus bourkii. Classification (NCBI taxonomy): domain Eukaryota; kingdom Metazoa; phylum Chordata; class Aves; order Psittaciformes; family Psittacidae; genus Neopsephotus; species Neopsephotus bourkii. The sequence goes on along the minus strand of NW_026902254.1, from coordinate 11,293,022 downwards.
TACATCCATACACTGATAGAAGACCTGCATGTTCTCTGTTGAATCAAGACTATAGCTCCATGTTCTTTCTTTGCTGATTATAATTAAAGCCAGGGCTTCCCTAGTATAGAAATGCTTAATGAGTAATTGTAATTCTTTCCCCATTATTTTAATATGTATTCAAAACTCACTGCATCTTATTTTCTTTTGTAGAAATTAGTACAAGAACAGTATTCAAAGCAGTTGACAACTTATTTTGCATAACATTTAGAACTGTTAGATCATGCTTCCTTGAGAATATTCTAGCTTTATTAAAAAAAAAAAACAAACAAAAAAACCCCTTAAGTTACATCTATATATTTTATTTTCCTAAAATATCTTTGAGTAATTACTTAATAGCACTTCCTCAAAAATTACTAGTGCTCAGGAGAAAATTGCTTCTGTAAATCAGAGTGAACTCTGAGATTTATGAATAATATGATAATCTCACTTCTCACAACTCTGAGAAATCAGGTGTATCTGCAGCCACCCAATTTGATGTGATTGCCAGAGTTTAAATACTTTTCATCTGATTACTAATTTGTGTTGTCAGGATTTTGGCCATTGGTCCAGTTTCATTTCCTTGGGCACTCATGTACTTTCATTAAATAAAACAAACAAAAATTGTGGTCAAACGAACCCATTCACACCAAAACCAAGTTCAAAAGTCTCTGCAGCCCTGTTTGCAAGATTCCTATCCAACTTTCCAGTATCCTAATTTTGAAGGTGACCTTCACAGAGATTTAGCCTGGGACTTAGTGGAAAAAAACCCCATGCTTGCAAGGAAACAAGAAAACTGGCTGAAAAGTGCAGCATGGCTCATCATCTGTAAGATATACCCTGCTCTGCTTGTCAGAACTGTGCTCTGAGCACTTCTGCAAGAGTCTGATGAGACTTGACAAGTGTAATTCTGGTAGGAGACTGGAATTTTAGCCTTTATATTGGGCTGTAAAATATTTTGGATATTTAGGAAAATATTTATGAAACTTAGTAGCCAATTTAAATCATTATGGTTATGTGAATTGCCACAGAACTGTATAAATTTAAAACAGCTAGAAGTCAGGACCTAATAAGATCTAACACGTTTATTGTGCACTTGTTTACTCTCTTTAGTATTTCAGCATAGTGAAACAAAGTTACGCACTGTACATATAAGAAATATACTGAGAAAAATATATAGCAACAGCTCTAATGTAGCAGAAAATTCACTGAAAAAGAATAATGGTGTTACTTGATGTATTGTGCTGTAGAAAAATAGTATTAAATGAATACAAAGGAAATAAGGGCAGCAATTTAATTAAGCATTTTACAATAAAGGAGCTTTAGTTCTGAATATGAGCTGCAAGCATTTAATTTTTTCAACTTTTAAATGACACAAAACAATAAAAATTAAATTCCAGGTACATTTTGTGGAGTCCCTTGTCTCGCACATTGTATAATGCACTTAAAATAGACTAAAAGCACCAAAGGCATAAAGTGGCAGTTACAGCCGGGAGTTTGAGGTTTAACTCTTTTTTAATATGGCTAGTGGAAGAATTGTCAATAACCTTTATTCAGCTGAAGCCTCAGAGCAATTTCAAGTATAAAGGTTATAAGAGGCAGGAATCCTTCTGTTTGTTTTTTTCTTTTTCACCAACACAAGATAGGATTTTTCTGTAGTTTTAATTCAGCCACACTTATTTAGTGTCCCAGATTTCTACTTTATTTCTTCAGCTTCTTGTTCAGCTATGTGGCCTTTAACATGGACATAAATGGGACATGAGGTAATTAAAAGGAGCATGGAAATTTAAAGGAATGTGAATAGGGTGGGTTCCCACTTCAGTTGTCAGCTTGTCAAAGACTATTTCTCTCACAGGAAAATTTTCTCACATGGTTTTTCAGGTAGAAAATGAAGGCCAGGAAGCCAAATTGATTGCCTTAGGTCCTTTTTGCCTAAAGGCTGTAATGATTTAGCCATTGACTTTATTGGCAACAGTGTCACCTGCATGGTTTTCACTTCTCCTGTTTTGGTCTAATCTCAAGGAGAAGATCATAATGGAGTTTTGACTTCTTTCTGTGCTATAATGGCCTCTTAAGCTACTCTGTGCAAAGGCAGTGAAGTTACACAGACGGGGAAGAAGCGCAGAGACCGAGTACAGTCTCTGCTCTCAGAAAGAACAGACTGTGGAGCCTGCTGCAGACTGTACCAATCCTGTAGCGTACGTAACTTTTGCAACCTGCCCCTGTGACTTACCCAAGGTTGCCTGCCTTGCTTGAATCATATCGCCACCTTTTGAAAGACTGTTATAGGCAAAGGTTGAGGTTGAGAGGTATGGAGGAAAAGACAGGCAGCTACCTTTTCCTTATTTTACTTATCTTAGAAGAACTATGGCAGGAACTATTGGGTTGGTTGGTAAGGGATTTCTTGAGGAAGCAGGCAGAGCACTGCAGTGTTTCTACTGAGGATATAACAATGCTTTCTGTCTTTCAACAATAATATTGGTTGGTGCTCTTGTCATTCCTTGCCTAGTCAAATAGCCCCACTTTCTCTACACTTGCACATCACATCTAATCTGGGTTTGCATCTTCCCCTGAGAACTGCACCAGGCTGAAACCCAATAAGAGATTATCTTTCCTCTAGCAGTGGTTGATAATGCATGTATACAGGAAAAAAAAAAAAAAAAAGGAAAAAAAAGTGTAAGATAATAATTCTTAACATATTTTCACATACTTAAGTAGTTAGTGCATTAGAAGTGTATTTATTAACTATTGCTGAATTTGGAGCTAATGCTTTCAGAGAATTATTATCAATGTTTCTATGTCTCCTTTTTGAGGAGGAAAAAAAACCCCAAATGTGTATTCTTAGAGGTATTTATTTCTCTCTCTCTTTTTCATTTCTTATGCTATACTCAGGATTGCCAGATGCTGTTGCAGATCTTTCCAGACATAGCGTTAAAATATACTTTATTATTTGCAAAATTTCTTTAAAATTACTCACTGTCTTTCACAAATCATTTATGATCGCTAAAGATCAGACCCTGGGGGTACTTTCCTCAATAAAATAACTATGAGAGAGCCAAAAGGGTGTAAGTTATTAAGGAATAGTTGGAAGAAAATGGAATACAAAGGGGAACGTAGCACTAGACGCTGGACATAATCTGTTTTGTTCATATCTTCTGTCTGTAAGATGAAAGAATGTGAATGAGTAAGACTTCCCTCAGCCCCAAATCAGTTGAGAAAAGGATGATCATCCATACTGGAAGCTCCCACTGGTAATATTTCCTTCAGGAGATTTGAAGTTATCTGCCTGGTGCTTCCTCACAACAAAGCGGCCGACACTCAGTTCTGCTGGCATTTGTGTGGTGCATATGTTCCATTGTCAGTCAAATGTAAGAGCATGTTACTGAAACAATTTTGGCCCTGCATACTAGTCACATGGTATATAGCATTTTGATTGTTAGCGGTATTAGTTTTGGTCCCTTCATTACAAGAAAGGTGTTGGAGTGTGCCTAAAGAAGGGCAAGGAAGCTGGTGAAGGGTCTAGAAAACAAGTCTTATGAGGAGCAGCTGAGGGAACTGAGGTTGTTTAGTCCAGAGGAAAGGAAGGTCAGGGGAGACGACGTTCTCTACAACTACCTGGAAGGAGGATGGAGAGAGGAGCTGCCTGGTCTTTTTTCCCAAGTACCAAGTGACAGGACAAGAGGTAACAGCCTCAAGATGTGTCGGGGGAGGTTTAAATTAGATATTAGGAAAATTTTATTCACCAAGATGGTTGTCAAACATTGGAACAGGCTGCTCAGTGAAGTTATTAATGAGCTATTGGAACTGTTGTTAATGAAAGATGGAGTTAGGACAATTCTTGTTTCTCTAAGTCTTGGCAAAGAATTAAACTGATTCCCAGCAGCCCATGAAGAAATAAAGTGAGCACTGTCTCTGTTTCAGTATTTTGCTGTCACACAGGCCATAGAATGATGCTTCTGGAAATGGAGGGTCATCTGTGAATTGCAAGAGGAATCTCTGTGTAAGAAGACTGCAGATGAAGAATCTGAAAAATTACTCTCTTCAGGAGAATGCTATGGATGAAGGGGGGGGGGGGGAAAGAACTCTGACTAACATAAGATTTCCTCTGAGGCAATGTACAAAAATAAGGACAATAAATTCAGTCTTCCTATCTTCAGCCTGTCTGTGGTGTTTCTTTGAATCAGTTGCTTCTTTAACTTAAAACCCTGAAGTCCAGTCCAAAACAAGTTCTAAATATACTACAAGAAGGCCAGTGATTTATTCTAACGCAGAACATGACCCTACAGAGAACACCATTGGAGAATCACTGTGGTAGACTTGCTGCCTCATCAAGAAATTGCTATCTCGTCTCAATGAACCTTCTAAATTTACCTGAATTGCTAAAAGATACTGTTCAGCTTGGGTCATTGGTCTGAGGGACCCCTACATCCTATCTTCCAGCATTACGTATTATGGTAAAACTGCCTCTGGGATAAATCAGAACAGAATCAGCTTCCTGAAGTATGAGGCTTTTGTAGGGTTTTTTGGGGTTCTTTTTTTTTTTTTTCCATCTTCCTTTTTACTAAAACTTTCCCAAACCCTGCTACCCTGCTTGTCAGGAGAAGCTAGAGCTTTCATACAGGTGCATTGTGGATATGTAGCTACTGGCAATCAGGTCATAGCTGATCTTTTATTTTTTTTCCATAAAGAATAGTGTAGCAAACTCATAATAGCAATAAATACAGTGAATGATTTATTTTCATTGTAGATAAAACTCTTCCCATCAAGTAGTAACTTTGATGTGTTTGTATAAGGAAGGCTAGAGAGGAATGTTTGAATCATTCATCATGAAATATTCTAAAGCTAAAAGGTCAAAGGATTCTTACATCTGTCAGAAAACAGTCTCTAAAGCTGGAAGATGACTGCAGGAAACATGTTCAGCCGAACTTGATTTTGGCCATTGGGAAGTGCTGAAATTGAGGCAAATAAAGTAAAAGAAAGCAGTCTTCAAAGCTAAAGGGGAAAAAATATTTTTCAGCTGGATGTTTCTTAAGAAAGGCTCATTAAATTGTGACCCCCCAAAATATGTGGAACACTGAAAAAGTAAGAATCCTAATAAGACTTATTCTTGCAGTCTGCATGTTGCCTTTTTTTGTGTGCTTTATGAGGTGAAAAATTTATGTTAATAAAAGAATGACTCGAAGGGCTCGTGGGTGACTCATGGTGACAATTCAATGTGTCCTTCTGTATTACAACTGAAAACATGAGAGAAAGATGGGGCTGGAAGATTTTACATAATAAGAAAGATAATCTAGGCTTGAAAGAATAACTGGGCAGTTGTAGCATTTGGAAAGAGAAGATATTTAAGTGATGTTTTACCTTATAGCAAGCTGTCCTGGGGAACTTTTGTTACCTGCAGACATTTATCCCACTCATTCTTCCTCTCGGCCCCCTGCATGTTTTTCACCTACAAATGTTCCATGACGTACCTCCCTTGCCTTTTCCAAAGACAAGCGCTTCTCATTTCTTTGTAGGGTAATTTTTTACTTTCATTTCTGTGCTGCTTTACTTGAACAGGAAAATCCTTCTCAAAAATATCAATTTTATATGTCTTTTGTAAAAATATGTGTAAATGCATCTGACTGAGAGCAGGGAAGCTGCTGAGGGAGAAGAAAGCACAAATTGAAAATGAACAACTCACCTCAGCTCCCTGATTGCCTCAGTATCTACTCTCGATATGGTTTGTATTACTTGTGCTTGCTGATCTGTTATGAACCTTATCCTACAATGAGTTATCAAGATTGCTGCAACCTATGTTTCTGTAATTTAAGTTGTAATGTACATTCTGAATACTTTGCCTAGGAAACCCAAAAATATTTTAATTGTTTTATTAGGGGGGAAAAATACAGGCTGAAATTTTGGCTATTTGTGAAGCCTGAAGTTAGACCTTGAAAATTACTAGTTGCATTTTAAAGTATGGGTTGTTGGAAATGGAAATCAATAAATTTACCAAAACAACATATTTTAATCTACTCACACATTGATATGTATGCAAAATGGATCTTTTTCCTGGCAAACCAACCGAGGTGCCTTATACTCACCTGTTTATCTCTGCTGAGAGTTTAGGTTTAGTGTAGGGAATTAATCATGTAGGTGAAATGTAAAGGCAAATGGCCAGTAATACAAATCTGAATTGAATAAGAAAAATAATAGGAGGCATGAAAAACGTGAACAGACTTTCACATAAAAAGGAGACGGAGAGAAAATTTAGGCCTGCTTGTTTTTAAAGGACAAAGTGGATATCAGGGAAATAAGACAGGAGTCAGCTACATTTCATGTGATATGTGATCTAGAAAAAGTAATTAAGTGATTAATTGAACTACTTAATGCAGGTGATTAGTCTGTGGGACTTTGTACAGAATAGTGTAGGTGTAAAGAAACAGCCATGCATATCTTCATCTCTGTTTGAATATGGATGTTTACAATGCAGGTCTCTGCAACCATGTTATCTTTTTAGAGGCATTTTTAATTTTAGGGCAAGATTCTTTCAATCTGTTTCAGTTGTTGACTTTAGAAAGAGGATTACCCTTTTTCTCTGTTGAATATACAAGAGGTGTAAATTGATTTTATCAGAGATGTATTGCAAATATTCTTGCTTATTGTACCAGTGAAGGGAAGAATCCCCAAGGGCAGTAGTGCTCTTTCTTGCTCCACATATTTTAAAGGCATTAAATACCTTACAACAAATTTCTCTGTGGTGATCAGTAAGAGCCATACTGATCCATCTGGGCTGGGATGCACCACTGCAGATAAATGTTTCTGAACAGCGCTCAATTTCAGGTGTTTTTTCAGGCTGACTTTGTCACTCTGTGCAGACTTTTTTTTTTTTTTTTTTATTTAGTTGTTTGGGTTTTTTTTCTTCTTTGTTCTCTAATCTCTTAAGGTTTTTCTCTTTAGAATGTCTGAGCTCTTTATCTCATGGAGGGCAATATGAAAGCTCCTACATCTTAAAACCACTATGAAGAGTGGTACCGGCAATCTTGCAAGAGTCTGCTTCTTAGAGCATGATTATGAACTGCTGAATCCAGGACCATGCTTGTAAATTGTTACAGATTTGTTAAATTCATATGTTCATGAAGCAAGCCTTGTTGCCGAAGGCACTAGCAATCTCGAAGTATTTTTTCACTGTTTTCTGTTAAAGAAGTGAGTTCAGATCAAAATGCTTGGACTTCTGCAGTTTCTCTATGTAGCAAAATTAAGTCCTGAAGTCTTGCACAAGTATCTTAAGTAACAGCTAACAGTAAACATAAAGTCATTCTTACAAATTCTTCTACTTTTATGGTATCATATTTCAAATATATGAAACAATGTTTCTATTTTGAAGTGATCATATATATGTGTATGTTTATAAATGTATATGTATACAGTTAAAAATATTTCTTTTTCTGATAGAAATATATTCCTAATAGATTAAAACATTAGTATATTTGGGTTCATATTTATTTTTCCATTTTAGTTTATTTCTGTTTTTTGGATTAATTTCCAGTCTTATTTTGGATTTCTTCTGATTTGTTTGGTTTGTTGTCTGGTGGGGTTTTTTTGTTTGTTTTGTTGGTTTGTTTGTTTTTTCACCCTGAAATTACGCATTTCTTTTTAATTTTTCCTACACTGATAAATACTAACATGGGGAAGACAGTCAGTTCTGACCTCTTACGTCACCTTACAAATCCCCCAGGGACTTGCCATGGTGTTTCCATCTTTGACATCTATTTCCAAATCTTTCACGAGTGATCTTAAGTTATGTGCACACTTCACTTCCAGTAGGGTTTTTGCTGATCAATTTATGCATACCCTATATGTGTGCCTATAGGGATATATATTATTTTAGTCTATTTCTTCATTGCTTAGGTTTTCTGATTTCATGATTTTTTTTTTTTTTTTACTCCATCATATTTCTCTCCACCACCTCTCCCCCCCTTTGAGCGTATAGCTTTCTCTTTTCCCTTTGAGCTTCTTCCTCATGCTGATATACATGGATGCATAATATCTTGTATTCCTGGAAAACATCCGTTGCAATTTACCTTGCTGATTTTTCTCTCTACTTCTTGCTCTCGTAATGACAAATCATGACATCAACTCCATCAGTCTGCCTCCTGTCTTTGATGTACCTTTAAGACTTCTAATTATGTAACAGAGTGATGACCTTTATCTGTGGCTGCAAACGTTCTACGTAAAGAAGCAGCCTTTTGCCCTACCTGCAAACTGCAGTTTTATACCTAAATCCTGTACTATCCTGCACTTTAAATTTGCAGCCCCTGACTTGCCTTTGTGGTGGAGCCTGTAAACATTTAGGTATCTGACAGAAGCCTCTCTAGGTTTCTTGGACCAATGGCTAGGTCAAAACAGCTTAACAACTCCCTCCCCTCCCCTTATTCTCTCAGAGGTATTACATCCCAGGGAAACAATGCCCAGTCTATTCACCTGAGTTCCTTTCAGTCTTTCAAATGTTGGATGTGTCTTGCTTTCCCAGATGTATCCCTCAGGCCTTTCGAGTGCTCTTTGTGAAAGGTACTGTGAGGACTGAATCACCATCTTCTCCTGAACTGTTTATTTGTTTTCATATATATATATATATATATGTTCGGGGTTTTTTTGTGCATCTCTAAGATTTAGGAAATCATCCACAGACTTTCTGAGCAGTTATTCAATTTCTCATCTTTGGCTACTCCTCATTTCCTTTTTCCATAGCTTCAGGCAGGCTAGGATACACAAGTCCTAAAAATGCAGATAGCTCTTCTTGGCTGTATAGGGAAGAGCTTTACACCCGTAGTTCTTGGCAATGCCAGCTCTCTAAAGGTGATGAGGTGGCTGGAGAATGTTTTTCATAGCACAAGCAAAGCCTGTCAAAATGCTCTAAACAGAAACTGAGTTACAGAATAATTAAGACACGGCTATTGAGTTATCAAATTGTGTATTTGGTGAGGCAGGATTACAGTGTGGGGAGTGCTATAACTTTGCTGTGCAAATTCTCATAAATGCCAAGTGTTTTCAGAAATGGTAGTCAATGGTGAATTCTAGAATTCTGGCTGGCAAGTGGTAAGTGCTCAGATTGTTTTTCCTCCTGCTAATTCTTCTATCAGCTGGAACTTAACGTTATGCAACAAGTAAAACTTTAGAATGTTTTTAAGGACTTTTTTTTTTTTTTTTCTGTTTATTCCATAATGTGTGCTTCCTTGCAGGGGGTAAGAATATTTTATTTCATGCTTTTGACTTGGTGTAGGAATACTGGAGGGAAAAAAACTAAAAATTTACTTATAAATTAAATTCTGCAGGATTTTCAGTGTATGTGTTTCTGAGATAAACCAACAAGAAACTTCTGCTTGCGGGAAGAATTCTGTAAATCTTGAAAACTATCAAGTCTGCGATAAAAGCTGCATTTATACTGTGCATAACAACCTGTAGGAATATGATCTCTACACATGGATTTTTGTACCTAAATCTGTTTCTCTGTTTTCAAAAACTGGGATTCATTTGATTTTCTGATACCAATTTTTACTTTATTTTCCTCTCTGAAGTTTTAGAAGAAAGTATTTCAATCAGATATGTTTAGTCAGATTGCCATGCCTATAATATAGTTACTTTTACTTGTGGAATCAAAGCACATATTTGTGCTTTGAATTAAAAAGAGATATTGTTACCCTTTTGAATCCCTTGGCCAGGATAGATTTGCTGGGTTAATTGAAACAGGCGCCGAAGGGTGAACCTGGTAGCTGGCATATCTACTACTATTAGTGTAGCAAAACATTTTCCTGTGAAGCATTTTTTAGTAAATATATGTGAACACTTCAACATTTTGAGAAAGATATACAGAATATTTAGAGGTTGTCAGAGCTAGAATACTATGGCTGTCCATCTGTCAGTGTAATGATTCATAAAGGACATAAGCGAAAATACTAATGCATTTTGTGACAAAAATAGCAATTTCTAGTAACAAGAATTGAACATTAGTAGAGACTGTCAAATTTACCAGCTTGCTACTCTAAAACCATGAGTTGTACGGAAAGATACAGACACAAGTTACATAGAACAAAAATATTTATACTCTTGACAGCACAAAATTACTCACTACCTGACTTACAGAATGCTCAAACTCCCCACACTGGTTCATTTTGTACCACACTAACTAGCAGATATTGCTAGTTTCCATTATGTTATTCTTATTGTAATGTTTCTCTCCATACAAAATATTTAAAAGAGCAAAGATTTTATCTGGCAGATGGGTCAAAAGAGCAAGAACAAAAATGATATTCTTATACTCATTTTGCTGAATAGCTGAACTCAACTTGTAGTCATTTCTGTCATATAACAAAGGCTTCTGAGACCATGTTACTTTAGCATTAAGATAATGTTTAATATTTCAGGGCTTTTTGCCATACACAGTAGAAGCCACTCCCACACAGCACTGCTGGAAATGATAAATCCATTTCTATTAGCACTTCCGTTATAATATTGAGAAATTTGATAACCTGACTTAGTTGCAAAGATTTCTGAATAGCTGTTGATAAGCACATGGACAGACAATATAGACCAGGAATCTTAGAAAAGGAAAGGTGAGGAGTTCACTCTGAAATTTTGCTGAAATTTAAATAAGAATAAATGTTTTGCTGACTGTTGTTCCTAAGCAAATGAGCATTTATCCTAGTATGGAAGGTTTGTATTAAGCATATGGAGTAGTGACAGACAGGTTGGTTCTTGTGTATTTGGTGCAGAATCACTGACCTTCCAGGACTGCAATGTAGAAGTGTGCAGAAACTAATCTTCTGATACAGTTTCAGTAAGTGGTGATACAGCAAAGGGAATGGAGTCCAAAATTACCACCATGCTGAGCCAGGGAGCTGAGACAGATGAATGCAGTCAGCATCCAGTTAGCCTTTGCTTAGTCACTGGGCTGGAGTAACCAAGGTATTACCAAGACTTGTAAAAAGTGAAGTCAAACCCGAGACAGGAGCGCATCCCTCTCTTTTATTCTTTTCCCCCAAAATCAATGTGGAGATGATTTTTTTAATTTATATTTTTTTTAAACTGTGTGAAAGAAGTGCCTTTTTATACCTAGCATAGTAGTGACTGGAGAAGTTCCTTCACCAGAGGGGATTCCTACTCCTCGTGTTTTAATACTAGGCAGCCCTGGCTGTGTTACGGAGATGAAACATGAGCCAGAGTGAGAAGGCAGGGTACCTTACATTTCCTCTTTCCTCCAGGTTATAGGATGAGCAAGCATGGACTGCCTGCTGCCCTGGCTGCAGGAAAGCATCAGCCTCTTGTAAACAGCCATTTAGGTAGTTGAGTCCTGTACAGAGGAGAGAGGAGGCTGGACTCTCTCAGGCTGCAGGGGGCAGGGACGGGTCAAGTCCCAGAGCAGTAAATTTTGGACAAAATGGAGTTTGCTATTGGCATCTACTTTTTACAAGAAAGTGGTCACCAGCAATGTAATTTGCATGGTGTGGAGGTCCTCTAGAGCTCTGGTCCATGGAGCCGGAGATGGTGAAAAGCCTAGGTTTGTGGATGTGAGAGGTGCTGTTGTCGAGGGGAGTGGTAAACATGCAGTCATGTCTGATGGGGGGATATCCAACCTGGTCCATCACTTCAACTGCCTGTGCCTTTTGGACGTCAGAGCAGTTCTTGAGTTTGATTTCTTTATGGCAAGGCAGTAATCCATTGAGGGGTAGGAACGGGAGTAACGTTCAGGTTCATGCTCCTGGCCTTCAGCGCTTTGTCCTGTCCGCTTGCAGATATAGTGCTATGATTCTCTCCGGTGCCTTACCAAAGTCTGTGCTGTTCCTAAGCCAAAATGACTCTTCCTTAAGTAGCTTTATTTCTGTGGGGTAAAAACTAGTTGAAGAGTTAGTTTCTTTCAACTGCAAAATAGTAAGTGGCTACTGTGTGAGTTATTTATATGCTCCCTTGTATCCTGTTGTACTTACTAACAGAGAATACTGGTGCTTTCTTTCACCCATGTTTACTGAAGCAGGGCACTTCAGGAGTGTGAAACAGTGCTTTTGAGCTTTTGAGTTCTATTGATAGCATCCAGTCTGTATTCTAAAACTTTTTTTTTTGTCTGTTTCTGTTGACTACTGCTTTTCTGTTTAAATCATATAATGTTTCACTGAGACTTTAAAAAAAGTTGAGTGCGGTGGATGCGCTGAGGCAATAAACAAAAATATTCTTAATCCACATGGTACTAATAGTGGTTTTCCAGGAGGTCTGTCTTGAAACTCTTGCACATGATCTTCCTCTACTGGGTCTGAGAGACCTCAGAGGTTGTTCAGAAAGTCTGTGAAAGACTAATGGAAGTTTTAAAATTAAAACACCAAACCATTCAAAGAATCCTTCAACCTTAATTTAAGCAAAGGTAAATTAGATTATTTGTGTGACACATACTTTATATTTGTGTCTCAGGTTGCTCCATCCCTGTCTTGGGTTCAGCTTATTTTTGTCCTTCTTAGTAGCTGGTGTAGCTGTGTTTTACACTTTAGTCTGAGAACACTGCTGATAACACATTGTTTTAGTTGTTGCTAAGGAACGCTTACCCTGATCAACGACTTTTGAGTCTCTCATGCTCTGCCGCTGAAGAGGGGCACAAGAAGCTGGGAGAGAGCAGAGGCAGGGCAGCTGACCCAAACTTTCCAAAACGGTATTCCATACCACAGCATGTCATACCCAGTATAGAAAGTGGGGATAGTTACCCAGAAGGCTGAGATCACTGCTCGAGTCAGGCTGGGTATCGGTCGGCAGGTGGTGAACAATTGTATTGTGCATCACTTGTGTTTATTGTTTTCTTTCTTCCCTTTTAGTTTATATTCTCTCCCCTTGTTATATCCCTGATCATTGTTATTATTGGTGGTGATAGTAGTAGTTTTGTGTTATACCTTAGTTACTGGACTGTTCTTATCTCAACCCATGGGAGTTACATTCTTTCAGTTCTCCTCCCCATCTTCCTGGAAGCAGGGAGAGAAGAAGGAGGGGAGTGAGTGAGCAGCTGTGTGCTTCTGAGTTACCAGCTGGGTTTAAACTATGACAATCCCATACTGGACTATATATAGAATTAGGCATGCTTGTTCTAGCCCACTTCTACTGTGTGGGTTTTCTGCCAAATCGAGGCTTCTGACTACAACTACTAAACATAGACTTTTATAATAAATTATTATTCTTCCACAGCTCTTGTGATCAAAACAGTGGCATTAGTTAGTCTTCAGCTACCTGCCAACAAAACCAAACTAATTTACCATTTCTTCTTTTGGGAATACACATGACTTATATTTTACAGGGTGTCTGCCATCAAACTGATCTTAAACCTCTTGCAGCTTTTTGCCAAGAGTGGAAAATGTTATGTAATAAAAATAACTTAAGACAAAGAGAGTTGATAATTTAAATGTTTAGAACTGGAAAGTTTTCCAGATTGTGACATGACTCTGTCAAGTGCCATGTAGGCAAAATGAGTAACTAGAATGTAACATGAGCGCAACTAGCAGGGTAAGAAAGTTCTTCATCCTCTTTATTCATCAGTTATGTGGCTGCAGTACTGTGTGCAAGTACTTTTGGATTCCGAGTGCAAGGAAGATGTTAATGTAGTGGAGCAAATCTACCAGATGGTGCTAAAATTAATGGAGTATATAACATACAAGGGGAAAGAGAGAGAGATGGGTTTGTTCAGTCACAAGCAAACTAAAAGATATTACTACTGTTGTCAGCCACCTAATGGAAAGCTGCAGAGAAAGTGGAGCTGGACCCCTCCTGGAGGTGCACCATTAACAGAAGAAAAAGGACACAAGGTCCAACAACAGAAAATCCAGTTGGATTTAAAATATATTCTTACCATTACAGGGATCAAAAAATAGTTTTTCACCATGAAAGTGGTTAAATGTAGGAAAATGTTTCCCAGAGTCTCCATGTGGAATCTCCCATCTTGAATTTCCTGAAAACTCAAATAGACAAGTCTTTCAAGAAACTGATCCAGTTGGAATTGATATGAATTAAGGATTGGAGTATACACTCTCCAGAGCATCCTTCTGGGACCTAGCCATGATTCTATGAATAGAGTTATTACAACCATTGCCTAAGAAAAAGAGGCAATAGCTGCTTTGACAGGATAACGTTTGCATACATTTCTGAATAGTGCTAAGCAGATATTACCTAAATAAGTAAGGACAAAGAACCCTGTGGTTCTTCTCTAAAGACAACTGGATTTAGACCTTTCAGATGTTCTAGTGTTCTTTCTGTACATACTCAAACATTAATGTAACCATATAACTTCAGTGAGACAACCAGCAGTTCTAAAGTTGCCAGTTCTAAAGTTGCTCTGGTCAGGTTAGTTTTCCAGTGCAGACTTTTCTGCTAGATAAATCAGAACTACCTCAGAAGCTAGGGTTGTAAATGATTGCACTGATTATTGATTAAATGGGGAACTGCATAATCGCTTCATCACAGAACATGATTAATTTGATGTTACTGGTTGATTACTACTACAGAAGCATTTAATATATGGGTTATGACTTCTGGGTTGATTAGCACTCGGAATTCTTTGTTGCACTGAAGCTATAAACACACACAATTATGAATAATTTAATTCCATTGTACCTATATATTTATAAGGAGGCTTTTAAAAATGAAGACATAAAAGGGAAACATACAGGAGGTAGAAGCAGGGATAAGTGATCTTGGAAAAATATGAAGACACTGTCCAAGCATGGATAAAGACATGGTTAGGAAAGCCAAAGATCGCCCGGAGTTGAATCTGGCAGGGAACAGGAAAGGCAACAAGAAAGGCTTCTACAGGTTTATCATCAGCAGAAGGAATATCAGAGAAAATGTGGGCCTGCTGCTGAAGGTACCTAGGGGCATAGTGAACAAGGATATGGAAAGGCCTGTGAGGTACTCAGTGTCATCCCATGTCCCTGAGATCAGTGGGAAGTTGAGAGCAAGAAAGTCCCTCAGTGGAGGGGCTATCAGGTTAGAGAACATCTAAACAGATTGAGTTTGTATCAGTCTGATGGATTCACTAGTACTGAGGTAGCTGGACAATGTCATCAAGAACCCACTCTTGATTAAATTTGAAAGGTTGTAGTTACTGGGAGAGGATTCTGAGGGGTGGAAGAAAGCAAATGACAGCCTTCTATGGTGAGATGACTAGTTTGGTGGATGAAGGGAGTGTAGTAGATATTGTTTGTTTTGCCATTAACAAGGCTTTCTAATATTAGATCCTTGCATACAAGCTGAAGAAGTCTGGACTAAGCAGACACTGAAATGGATTGAAAAGTGGCTGGACTGCAAGTTTCAAGAGGTTGTGACCAGCAGCCTGAAGTCCAGCTGGACTAGTCACTCGTGGTATACCTGAAAGGTAGATACTGGATCCCGTACTGTTTAATATCACCATTAATGGCATGGATAAGTTTGGCACAGAACTAGGAGGAGTGTTTGGTAGATCAGATGGATGTTCTCTCATTCAGATGGATCTCAACAGGCTGGAAAAAATGGGACAGTGGGAACTTCAAGAAGTTCAACAAAAGGAGATGCAAGCCCTGCACCTGGGAAGGAATAATCCCAGGCACCAATACATGTTGGCACCAAATGGATGGAAAGCACCTTTGCATAAAAGGACCCGTGGGTCTTGTCAGCAGACTGAATGTGAATCAGCAATATGTTCCAGTGGCAAAGGTGGCCAGCAGCCTTCTGGACTGCATTAGGAAAGGCATTGCTGGAGTTAGAGAGACTGAGGGAGATGATCCTTCCTTTCTGTGGTAATGAGCAAGAGAAGAATGCCATGAAAAAAAAAAAACAAACCTGTTTATTATCCAGAGATCTGACTGCACACTTAAGAGGTAGCTTCCACAGTGAAAAATTTATAAAATATTTTATGAAAGGCTAATGTCAGATCTTGTTCTGTTTCAGGAGGATTTAGGCTTAGGGAAGTTAGAAATGCTGTCATTTTAGGCACCTGTCTGGGATGTCCAGATCCTGGAATGAGAGTGCTGGGCTCAGATTCCTAAGACAGTGCTTTGGGATGTATGTTAAAGTGGTGTTAGAAGTCAGTACTCTGAGTAAGAGGGCCACATAGATTTCGATAAAGGGGAAATACAGAAGAACAGTATGCTACTGATGTTCCACCACTTTTGAGAGCTTAAGCACCTGCTTGCAGCCCTGACTCAAGTTCATTCAAAAACTCCAATTCATCTTTAAGAAGCTGGTTAGAAGCTATTGCTGTCTGTAAATTATGGCAGTACTTGCCATTTATGCAGTAGGCCTAAAGTTAGAATGCTTCCCTCAGATTCTAGAAACTTTGTTTCAGCCTCCTTAATTTATCTTATGAGGTGTCATAAAAACACTGCTTAAATGAAAATACAAGCACATAAAATATATATAAAAAAATTTAAAAAATGTGATGCCAGCCTCATGAAGTTCAACCAAGCCAAGTGCAAGGTCCCACACCTGGGCTGGGGCAATCCCAGGCACAGCTACAGGATGGGCAAAGAAGAGATCAAGAGCAGCCCTGAGGAGAAGGACTTGAGGGTGTTAGTAGATAAGAAATTGTATATGAGCCAGCTTCAGTGTGTTCTTGCAGCCCAGAAAGCCAACCGTATCCTGGGCTGCGTCAAAAGGAGTGTGACCAGCAGGTTGAAGGAGGTGATCCTGCCCCTCTATTCTGCTCTCGTGAGACCTCACTTGGAGTATTGTGTGCAGTTCTGGTGTCCTCAGCATAAAAAGGACATGGAACTGTTGGAACAAGTTCAGAGGAGGGCCACGAAAATGATCAGGGGACCGGAGCACCTCCCATATGAAGATAGGCTGAGAAAGTTGGGGCTGTTCAGCCTGGAGAAGAGAACGCTGCATGGAGACCTCCTAGCAACCTTCCAGTATCTGAAGGGGGCCTGCAAGGATGCTGTGGAGGGACTCCTCTTTAGGGATTGTAGTGATAGGACAAGGGGTAATGAATTAAAACTTAAACAAGGGAAGTTTAGGCTGGTATAAGGAGGAAGTTCTTTACTGTGAGGTTGGTGAGGCACTGGAATAGGTTGCCCAGGGAAGTTGTGAATGCTCCACCCCTGGTAGTGTTCAAGGCCAGGTTGACGAGGCCTTGGGTGGCATGGTTTAGTGTGAGGTGTCCCTGCCCTTGACAGGGGTGTTGGAACTAGATGATCTTAATGTCCTTTCCAACCCGAACTATTCTGTGATTCTATGATGACAAATTCTTTAACTTTTATGCTTTGTTTTTATCACCCTTGAAGTGATTTTGACGTCCTTTATAGGATGAGAAGTAATTGAAGTGATACACTGCCCCTCTTTCTTGGCCTCTGAATCTTCAGTGTGCATGACGTTTCAGAGTCTCATTTTAAGTTAGACTTGCTCAGATTACAACTTCAATTATGATACCTGTTAGTCTGTGATAATTTAGTTGACACTGTATGCATGCTGATGTATCCTTACAGCTTTAGACATCATATTGCACATACAAAATACATTATTAAACTTTGCCCTTTTAAACTCTGTGTTTATTTATGAGTTAGCAATTAAATATTTCTGTTGCATGGTTATAATAATGCCCCCACCAAATAAAAGGGCTGATCTGTCATGTATAAAACACATGGATTAACAACTTTTTTCTGTATTTACTTTTATTATAATATATGTCTTGGCAGTCAACAAGTCCAAACTTGCTTGTTGGTATTTTGTTTCACGATACAAAGGATAATGATAATTATGTATGTGGGTTTTTTAGTGTCTCAGCTGTCACAGAGTTAAATAACTGAAAATTTAGCTGGAAGGAGGATTATTTGCTCTTACTTAGTATCCATTGTGTGCTTACTATAATATATGACATAAATATTTACAAAATTACTCTCCTGCTTTATACCTGGCTCTTTAGAGTGGCAGAAACATTTCTTAATCAGGTGCTTTAGCTGTCATATGACTCCTTTGTTTCTTACCTTCTGCTTGTTGTCTGTCAGCTTCAAGAATGCTGTAAGTTTCCCCCGTGTATTTCAGTCTGCAAGCAAATAATTAGATTGAATCAAAAGGAGCGTGACAAGCAGGTCGAAGGACATGATCCTGCCCCTCTGCTCTGCTCTCATGAGACCTCACTTGGAGTATTGTGTGCAGTTCTGGTGTCCTCAACATAAAAAGGACATGGATCTGTTGGAACAAGTCCAGAGGAGGGCCATGAGGATGGATGATCAAGGGGCTGGAGAACCTCCGGTATGAAGATAGGCTGAGAAAGTTGGGGCTGTTCAGCCTGGAGAAGAGAAGGCGGCGTGGAGACCTCCTAGCAGCCTTCCAGTATCTGAAGCGGCCTGCAAGGATGCTGGGGAGGGACTCTTCATTAGGGACTGTAGTGATAGGACAAGGGGTAATGAATTAAAACTTAAACAAGGGAAGTTTAGGTTGGATATAAGGAGGAAGTTCTTTACTGTGAGGTTGGTGAGGCACTGGAATAGGCTGCCCAGGGAAGTTGTGAATGCTCCATCCCTGGAAGTGTTCAAGGCCAGGTTGGACAGAGCCTTGGGTGGCATGGTTTAGTGTGAGGTGTCCCTGCCCTTGACAGGGGTGTTGGAACTAGATGATCTTAATGTCCTTTCCAGCCCTAACTATTCCATGATTCTATGGTTCTATTATATTTGACCTGATTTTATATAAATGTGTTTAGAATTTCTCATTTGTACACAGAATTTGTAAGCTTCACAGCAGTTATAGCAGATAGCCCAATGAGTACTCTGGGAATTAATAGAGTTCAGGAATTTCTTTAGCTAAAAATTTCCCAACATTGCATATTTCATGGTAAAGATTTCTTATAGGAATGAAATTATGAAAACTTCTCTTTTAGTGCTGCTTTTGTTTTATTTTTGGAGAGTGATACTGGGAATCACCAGATGACTTTGCTGGAGATAGTCTAACAACATTGGATGCAATAAATGAGCATGTTGTTGCACCTCAGTAGACCTTAGAGTACGTTAATACAAGGCAGATTTTTCATTCTGCCTCTGCTATTGAGCTTATTTTAGTATACAGTCTAAAATAACTTACAGTTCTAGATATCTCTGACAGTCTTTTTCAGTATATATAATACTATAAGCAGACAGCTCCCACCTCTCTAATCCGTGCACTCTTACTCCAACAGAATAAATCCTAGTCATTTAAACCATCCTACAGTTATCCCAGAATTTTATTTATGAGAGTGAGGTGAAACGATGCTATTGATAATAGATGGAAAACAGCACATGCTATTGTATCCTCAGGTGGAAACCTGTTTGGGAGCTGAAAGTTACTTGTGCAAAGTTGGATGTAACATCTCAGATTTAGGCCTGTTTGGACAGCACCAGTCTAAAAATGATTGTTATGTTTATTTATGAGCATAACTGAACTTCCCAGCATTTTTTGTGTTTTCCTTTTTTCAGGTGTCACTCTGTCATAAGGATTTTTGTTTCAGAAACCTAAATCATGCAAAGGGTAGCTCCAGAGGTCAGCTTTAATCCACAGTGATTATGACTTTCCAGAATGCATTTAAAGATTCCTGTTTAGAAAATTTTTGTCTCCTGTGAAATGTAAGAATGTGATCCTGCTATAAACAAAACATTAAACTAAATGGCTTTCAAAACTTAAAGATAAGGCATTATTTGAATTTATAGCACCAATTTGTAGTTGCAGCTTTGCTGCTGTCAATAGGAAACAACGCTGTACGATTCCAAACCATGCAATTTAGAGTCAAATATTGTTGTCTGCCCTTATAGAATATGGATGTTGGAACAGAGAATTTTCAAGAGATTCTAGTGATTGAAGTGTATGGCTTTTCATGTCCTGAAAGTGATGGGAATACTCATTATGTATAACCCAAAGATATATTCAGTGGAAAGCTGTTCTTATATACTTTAATTATTTGTAGTCATGTAACTACATGGTGCTTTTGAATACTTGTTGCAGATAAAACAATGACACCTTCCAACCTAACTAGTTGTGTTAGTGACATTTATTACAAATATATTAATAACTTGGCAGAGAAGAAAAAAGAGCAATGTACACAGTTGCTCAGACTGTTCATTAAACACAGTTTAGTATTTGGTGATGGACCGGAAACACAGGTCTTTAAAACCATTACATGTGTCAGTATTTCATAGCAGGAAGGACTGCTGTGCCCATGTCCTGAGCTAGCAGAGCCCTATGCTCCTGGGTCCTGACAAAGCTGACCCAGCAGTTGAATACCTCTCTGCTTGGTGCTTGCAAGATGGAGGTGATTCTGGGCTTTCCCACCAGCAAAACTGTAAGCACTGGTGGAAATTTTTGCTGAAATATAAAATGTCTATGGTGTTAGGAAACAACTGAGATAGTGGACGACTGCAGTTCTGGTTTCAAGAATGAGTTCAGTGAGGTTTAGACTCCCAAATGTTTTTCTTGCTTTGTCCCTGAGTCCGTAAGCCCATGATATACTATGTCTGTCTGTTAAACATGCAACTATTTAATGAATAGCTGTTATACTGTAAGAAAAGAATTGAAAATCCTAAATTATTCATTGAAGAATTTTAGAGCCTTAGTAATTCTGAGGTTAAAATCCATATCTGATCAGGCATGTTATTAAGTGTCTATTGTGGAGTACTGATAAGGCACAAAAGATTACCTTTTAAATTACTGCATTTTAACTTACGAATACAGCTAACACCTGGGGATGACTTCACTTTCTGTAAGAATGAAAAAGCCTGCCAATGAAATGATTGGTATTATGAGCTAAACTGTGCAGAATTAATGTTTTCAATGTAATGAGGATATGTATATAAAAAAAGTGCTTAAGTAATTTCTTTCAGGGTGGCTGAAGCTGAAACAATGCTATTATACTCCTGAAGTTTTTCTGTTTCTCCTTTTTTCAAGAAAAGGCTGATGAGCAGGGCTTGCAGTTTTGGCCATTTCCCTCACAAACTTTGATCCTACAGGAGAAGTTCCCTTCTCCAAATGAAGTCAGCAGAGTAGCACTTAACATCGTTTATGCTACAGAAAATTGGTGTTAAGGCTGCATAAGTCATCAGCTTCTTCCTAAGGGAATACGGTTTCTTTCAATCTCAGATCCAGTCTCATGTACTATTATTATTCTTTTTAATCCTGATTAAAAAAAAAAAAGAGGTATAGGATCTGTAAAGCTGTTTTATCCTTTGTACGGAAATTAAGCTTGATGTTTACTCATTTGAGACTGTTACTAGTAGCCAGGGCTCTTGACAGTAGATGAAAAAACTTATTTCCTTTTTCTTGGGGAAAGAACTCTGAATACACTAACAGAAATGACAAAACAGCAATGAAATTTCAGTCTAAGCGCTCTCACTGCTTCTGGATTTGGCTTTCTGCAATGTAAAAAGTATAATTGATAGCTGAATTCAGACTTTCCCCACAACACCTTGCAGAAGAGTTAGTCTCTATAACGGTTTGATTGCTTGCTGAGCACCTCTGTCCCTGCTGCTATGTTTGTTGTTTTCTAAAGATGAAGCACATTCACTGGCAGTAGCAAGGCTCTTGGCAATCCTTGCACCTGAACCACCACCACTACTGTCTCTCTGCCTCTGAGTACCATTGTTAAATTCTGTACTTTTCTCTGGCACTCTGAGGATCGTCATGTTTAAATTAGAATTAACCAGTCATGGTTAGTAAGCCCTGTTACTAGCTGAAAGCAAAACAACTTTGTTCTCCTGGTTTGCCCCTGATCACAGCTGCTGACTATAGAGATCTTTGCCCCATGGTACCAGAAAAAGCAGGAGCCTGAAGAGCACCATTTGTGCAATATTCTACAAGGAATTTAAAATTCTCATGCTCAGTTTGAATGTGAATTTTATTATGACATATATTTTGTTTTCTGCCATTAGTATACTTCTTATTTTTCTTTTAATTTTGTTTTATTTTGCTGTATTTCTTCTAATATTTGAACTGTGCTGCCAGTCACATTTTAGTCTTTTCTTCATGTCTTTAGCTATTTTACGTTCCACCTTTTTTTATTAGGACGCATATTTAGAACATGTAATTTCAGTGATTTTTTTGCTAAGCTGTAGATTGGCATGTTATTACTAGTTATGTCGTGTTATTATTAGTTATTCTGGCAATTCAGTGACATGAAATTCATCTACAAATAGCTTTGGGAGATACTCTGCAGGAAAGCTGGCAGGCAGATAAATACACCTTATTGTTGTTAAATGAATGTTTAAAACATTTTGAAAGAACATCATAGCAGTAATGGAACAAAATAAAGGATGCTATACAAAAAACTGGCAAAGAGATCCCCAGCCTGAACAGACACAGATTTAGAAGTATAAACTAGACCAGCTCTCTATTGCAGTTGAAGTTACCTTATATAAGCAAATCTCTGCCCATACCTGTTACCTACATTTTCTGGATGACTAGATGCTAGGGAAATGGCTATTACATGTGATCAGATTTTGCTGCCTAGAAACCATGACTGTGATTGAGAGATGTAAGCCAGTAAAAACCATGATCGATTTATCATACTCAACTGACCTTCTGTCGCTTTGAGCTTCTCTCCTGCTTACCCTCAGTGCTGTGCATAACTTTATTATCTGTTTCAGTCATCCAGAAGGGTTTCTCCCCTACCTTTCAGATGGCCATCCATAAGACTTTTGATCATGTTGTTTAAGCCCCAGCACAGTTCTCTGGGAATTTTGTGTGTTTTATCGTAGAGGAAAAATACTAAGGTCTAAGCACACACATGTGGAAAGGAAAGGTATGGCCATCAGCTTCACCCTCCAATTCTCTTTTACTTGGAAAATGTGTAGTTTAATTCCTCATTCTGCAAATAATATCTCCCAGGGTCGGGTCCACTTTTGCTGCAGCACAGCGAAGTGTACATAGTGTCCACCCTGCCATGGACCAGCAATGACCAAGACCTCCTTATTTCTTTTCTGCTACCATTTTTCTCTTGAGATTGGTAACCCTATTTCACTATTCCAGCAATGTGAATTAGGGAGTTTTTCATGCTTCCTTCATTCTACACCAAGTAATTTGCTTAAGTATTGGCCAGCTTTAAGGTCTGTCTTGCCAGTGAAGGAAGAAAGAGGGGTGTGAAAGCCGAGTAGGAATATTGATCCACTGAACAGTAAAAATATACAGGATTTGTCATCAAGTGCAGCCCCACTTCCTCTATGCCCTAAGGAAAAAAAACCCAACCAAACAAAAATAAACAAAACCCCAAACCCCAGCAGTTTAATATATAACTTTTGTGTGTGTGTGTGTAATAATCTTTGTGTAGTATGAAAATGAGGTGGGGATTTAATGGACTTTGTGAATGAATCTTTTCAGTCTGCATCTTTGCCTGAATATTGTAATGACTTCATTCTACAGCAGTCTGCTGCTTCTCTGTAAGGTTTCATTAGAGTTTTATTTTTTTGTTTTGGGTTTTGGGGGGTTTGTTGTATTTATTTTTTTTTAAGAAACTGGGAGTCAAAGGATATTAGATTTCAGAAATTGAATTTAGATGAACCCAGATTTCAGAAAGCTGGATATTTAATGCAATTTCCAGACTGCCTGCTTGACTGTGAGCCAAAGACATTGTGTTTTGTGGACATTAAACAGAAAGTTTAGGAACAGAAAGAAAGGAATCTGTAGCCAAATCACTCAGTTCACCTTCATAGTCTAAGAAATGACATATGCAAATTGTTAGGATCAAAAACCTAAGCAGCCAAACTTTGGAAAATGACAAGAGAAAATTTGTTTATGCAAACTTCTTTTGGTCTAGTTGCTAAGATGGGCCAAATAAAATTCATTGCAATGTGTTTGCAAAAGCTAATAAATGATGCAGTATTTTTCCTGCCAGACATAGGTTTTAGTATTTCATGTCTAGCCTGCTTTAAAAATAATGTATGGTGGTAGAAAAATTAGGGAGAATTAAAAGGAGAAATACATAGTGTATAACAAGTTCGGAAATTATGCCCATGGCACACAGATGTTACTTTCTATCAGAAGAAGAAAAAAAAGAAGCAAGCCCCTAGAGGAGACATAGCATATTCTTCTGCTGTTTACTATCAGTTGACAAATAGACTTTTTCAGGAACTTTCAGTGCAAACTCTGTTCAAAATTGGTACTGAGTATATAGCTACAGATAGCTTTACTATTGTGCATTTGTTTGTCTCATTTTCCACCTTTTATATTTCCCCAATTTTCCCTCTTTTTCTTCTCCCTTAGTTCACTATTTGCTTTTTCTGTAGTCCTTGTTCTTCAATACCTGCAATGATTAATCCTTCTGTACTCTTCTCTCTCACCCTTTATACACAGACTCCTCTTGTGTGCAGCCTGAGCATCACAAAAGGAACTATGGAGAGTGCATCCTTTTTCTGATGTCAAGTGTCAGGGTTCAGTGCTTGGCATCAGCAAAGACCACTGATGAGGGTCTCCATTGAGCTGAGGCAACCACTGACAAGGGCATCTCTGGTTTCCACAACCCGGAGCTGGAACATTCTAAGATGGAGTGGGCATACTCTAGTAATATGCAGAGGAACTGGGCCATACTCTGAGGGAATAAAATCAGAGGTTTCTTAATTTTAAAAAGTGTGAGCTGTGCACATGTGAGTGAGTGTGAGCCACCTTACAGGTTGCCTTATAGGTTTACAGGAGGTATAAAGGCATAAATATGTCTCCATTTATTACTTGCAAAATGTCTTTTTGTTCACTTTGTAGAAGACTAAAATCTTCATAGCAAAGAAGTTAGAAGCTCATTTTATTTATAGCCTAATTTTATCCAGTTTCTGATTTTAATAAGGCTCATACTGTTATATTGTTTTCCTACTATTTTTTTGATGTTCAACATGATAGAAGAAAGAGGCCCAGTGGAAGTATGTATGCAAACTCAAACACAAGAGGTTGGAGTATTTAAGTCTGAACAGCAAAATGTTATCAAGAGGTACAGCAAACTGCAAATCCAATCTTAGAGTGAGATTAGCTAGGCGTGATACAAGCACTCTACCTGGTAGACAGCATAGAAACTGAGCATTTTTTGTACTACACTACGCTATTCATCCATCTTGCTTCCTCCTTTATCTTGCATATTGTTTTCTGACTTTCTCTGAAGACTTGTTTTAATGCTGGCTTTTCTTGATACAACTTTCTTGATGGTTTTCTCCTCTCTGCATTTTTCTTACTTCTCTCAGCCCCTTTCAGAGTTAAGTTTGGCAATGGTCCAGTTAGTCTTATCAAAGGAGAATAGTTACTTCTGAAAACTAATTTGCTGTGAGGGGTGGAGTTTGCCAAAGTACCCAAAGTATCCATTCTGCTTAAGGAACAAATAGTTGACATTCTGCCAGTCCTAAATGCATATTCAAGTAATTGTCCTAAACAAAGACAGGATATTGAGAAACCCCATGATGAGCTGAATACGGTATATTTCTTCTTTTTGTTATGCCCCCAATAGCCTAATGATCTCAAGTTATAGTTTAGTTAGCAACATAAAGCTTTTTAGGTGGTTATGAGGGTAGTATTTATTTGATGTAGGAGACTTATTACAACCCAGGGAGGGGAGGGAAGGGCAAGTATTCTTTTTTTTGTGAGCATGCTCTTTGCCTCTGTACATGAATGAATTAATGACAAATAAATAATCATGGAGTTTTCCTTGAATGGGATTCTTTGAATTTCTCTAGGCATTATCATGAATTGCACTATCACAACCTTAATTTACCAGCTCTGTGAAGAATAAAAGCAGGCAAATAAAATACTATCACTACACATAGTACCTAACCCCCACCTCCCCTTACTGATAATGATTACAAGTGACAATTTCTTTCATGCTGTCCATAAGATGGGGTTTGAGCTTTTGGTGGTGTCAGATGTCATCATGCAAAATGATTGTGCTGAGGCAGAATAAAACCAACCAACCAACCACATTCACATAACATTGAAGAACACTCAGTTAAATAGAAATGTTTAACTTCAGTTCAAGAGTGTTTTGTGACCAAAAGCTACGTCATTAGGTGTCTGATATAAAGCATATTTGTGTGAAAAGCCCACCTAACAGGAGTGTACATGCTGTAGTAGGTAGCACCTACTTTTAGCATCTACAGCTTAAGAAACAGTAGAAGAAATATAGTCAAGAAAATCCAAACTATGTAGTCCCTCAAATAACCAAAGTTATTAATGGTCTCTTGAAACAACTAAACAGGAGAAATCAATTCCTCAGAAAAATGAATAAAAGCAAGTCTATTCTGCAGCTTAGTAAGATTCTGAAACTCAGCATCTAACACGGATAGTAAAATTCAAATGTCTTTCAATAAAAAAAAATTAGACAATAGCTTTTTTGACTTTCAATACTAGTAGAGTTTTTGGTAATGTGTCTAAACATGCTCAAAGCTAGCTCTGAAATTAGTTGTTTCCTGTGTGCTCTAGCTAGTACAGTGGGCTTATTCTGGTTAACTTTCCATTTGATCTCAAGACTTTGTATCTGTCAGTATTCCAGTTTGAGTTTAGTAAGAGTGCTACACCTGTGGGCCTTAACTGATATTTGGCACTTGTGACTTCATTATTCTGGCAGGTTTGCACCTCGACCTTGTGGTTTTGTTATTGGAGGAAAAGTTCTTTGTCCTTTACATGGTCAGGCAAAAGATCAACATTTCCATGTGGTGAAAATACCTATTTCTTCATCTTCTTAAAGAAAGAAGAAATTATGGATAATTTAGTGAGTTGGAGACAAAAGTGAGGGAGGGAATCATCTCTTTCTAGGGTCTTCATGTGAAGGCCCTCAGAAACACCCACTAAGTATCACTTGTTTTAGAGGGAATGTGGAAGTTCAAGTTATTACACAGTGCCCTTTGTCAGGAGGCCAGGATTATTGCCTTCATTCATCTATACCAAATAGATTTTGATTATTGAAGCAAAAGTGTGCCTTACTAGAATGCATCATGCAGCATTCATGTATACTGTGTTCCATGTACTAGTTAAAAATAGACTTTCATCTGCTGCTGACAGTTGAGGAAATTTGGAAATGTGTCCAAGCAGTGAAATTTCTTATCACATTCTGGACTCCAAACCCCAACATTTATCCAAAGTGGTTACCCCAAAAGCAAGCAGGCAGGCTTTGAGATCCACCTTATTTCAAAATAATTTTTTGGTATCATCTAATGTGGTTGTCAGCAAGAACTAGATTTTACCATGGAATTTGCATGTCAGGCTAGGCTGTTGATGTAAAGAATAAATAGCAATCACACCATTTGCAAATATTGCAGTTACTCATCTCCTAGTTTATGGCATTTCTTCACTGAGATTTTCTATTTATCCTTCAACGCCTTAAGGGAGAAGTGCACTAGAACTAGCCTTGTGATTCTTGGAGTTCTTTCGTTTTGTGCATCTGTGTGTATACATATTTATAATGCAAAAGAAAAAATAACCCCAACATTTGTGATATTGCACATACACTTGTCAGAAATGCCAAAGTATGTTGAAACCTTGATATAACAGAAGTTTTGTCTACTTTGTAACTGTCTACATTATAATAGAAAAACTTCCTAATTCTCTATATGCAGAAATCATTGCAGTTCTGGTTTACTGTTTTTTTCTCTCATTATTCACCATCCACAGATAAAAGTTGTTGCTAGAAATTTCTTTGGGATGTCTTTTATCTGGTTTTGATATTATTTCATAGACCTGAATGAAGACATTTGATATGTTTAAAGCATGTTAACATATTGCTCTTCTGAATTGGACATGAGACATGTTAATAAGTTTCCTTCCTACATAAATCTGTATAACTCAATTAATTTTAAAACAGTGGGAATGAATATTCTGTATATCACAAAGAACAGATTTTCATTGAAACTCAAGGTATAATACCTTCAAACAGTTAGAGGAGGCCAGAGTCAGTAAGTCTAGACCCATTCCATCCTAGAGCTCCAGCTTCATACTGACGTTCAAACCTGAGGCTATCAGGCTTAGGATCTCAAAGTATAACTTAAACAATCCCACACAGATGGCTCTCGGCATCTTGTGGGTTAAGGAGCAATTTGCAATTAATTGCTGGAGTTAACAAATTTGTCATGCTGCTGTTGGAATCTTTGCAAATAGTTATTAAATGTTTAATTATCAAGTGCCCTATGCACGATTAATTTGCCTTACTATAATTTTGTGTTATTGTGACTGTGTCATAGTTAATATATTAAAGTACATCTAATTAAAGAAATAGTCATTAGCTTTTCTAATGGATCCTCTTTAAAGGCACAATTATTCTTTGTGATATTAAATATACTTCATAGGTTTTGTATATCTAGTGCATATGAATATTTTTCATTGGAAATTATGAGACAATAGGTAATAAGATAAAATAACTCTTCTTAAAAGTAAACCAGTTAATGGCTGAAGTATGTCCTTGAAGGGTCTGGACATAAAATTCACACTTTTTTATATTGTCATTTTATTTGTCTGTGAGACCACTGTTTTATTTTGTTTACAAATAGATTTGCTATCCCAAGCTGTTTCCTGAATTGTCTTGTCAATCATTCCAGGATGCAAATTATATGTAAAATACTTATTGTTTGTATCCAGTATCTGAAAACTTAGCTCTTGGCATGGACTCACCAGTCAGTGCATGGGTTGGTTTCTTCTTCCTGGGATAATTCTTTACGCCAGTTTCTTAACATTTGAAGCATATGTGTTGAATATTCCCTGCAATTGAATGCAATGTAGGAGACAGTGTCAATTTGGCTCTGTGAGTAGCAAGAAGGGAATTGTGCTGAAGAAATACTGTACTTACAGTTGCGTTCGAATCCACCACTGCAATCTTCTTGACTCAAATATCTTTCTTTACTGGAAGGAGCCATTCCTTGCCATCCCAAGTCAGCAGTATAGCACTCATATCCTTCTCCTTTCCTCCTCAGAAATGAGGCTTATGAGTTCAGTTAGCCTGACTGGTATATCTTGCTTCTGGGAGTACTGCCAGTGGAATAGAGCAAGGGCTTATCTCTCCCACTTACTCTTGGTGAGGAGCCTCTGTCTTCAGGGTAGTAACAGACAGCAGTGGAATGGAGGTGGGAACACCAAGACGTTCCTGCCTGCATCTTCCTTTCCAAGAATATCCTGCAACCTGCTACAAGTGGCCAGTGGAAATCTTTGCTGCCTTCTATCACCTAGTGATACAAAATAATAGCAAAGAAACCCATAACAAAGGAGAATGGAGAAAAATATCAGCTCCTGTATTGTGTGAAATGAGTGCAATTAAAGAAACATTTCTCAGTAGATGAGTCTTGGGATATGTTCCATAGAAATGAGTAACCAACTAGATTTCTGCTAAACTTTGGGAGTGCAATTCTGCCTTCACCTCTTTAGCTATAATAGTTTTTCTTTTTATGTCTGTTTTGTCAGAGAGAAGGTTAAAGAAATTATGAAATGCCAGGTTAGATTTATGTGGCCTTGTTCAACAGCATACAAGGTACAGCTTTAATATCAGTTCTGCAGCTAACTTAAGTGCTGACATGCATTTTCAAAGGCTGGGAGCATCAAGAATTTCTTGGTGCTTCAGGAAATTACTGCAGTTATCAGAAAAGAGTTACAAACTGGAATTTGGAACCTTTTGTGCTAATAATAATGCAGAAACTGTGTAGTTCTGCAAAGCTCACAGACACATTCTTAGTGTTAGAAATGCAGGTCTTATTGCTGAAAATAAAACTACCTCTTCAGATTAGAAGTCTGGACTAAGAAACTTAATTTTGAGAGGAATTTTTTTTTTTAGGTTTGTTTTGTTTTTAGCGTTTTTGGGTTGTGGTTTTGTTTTTTTGTTTTTTAAGAAAATAAAGTCTGGTTTAGCCCTTTTTGTAAACATGTCTTCTACACTGAGAGCATTAGTATATTAAATTAGGAACAAAAAGTTAAATTTTCTCTTGGATTATGGATTCCTGTTTCCAAATTAGGAAGTGCACATGAATGGAGTATGCAGGATGCATGTTAGAAAATCTGAAGTAACCATGTAGTCATAAAAATGCTCTCAGTTTTTCGAACAGCTTCTTTTAAGATGGCAGAAGCTATGCTTTGGATTTGAAATTTACTTGTGTTCCTCTACTTACCCCTAACCTTCCCTCTCACCTGACTCTCTCCCACCTGTGGATTTAGATGATTTTACAGAAACACAGAGTGCTTGAGGGTTGGAAGGGACAGACCTTTGGAGGTCATCCTATCCAACCCATCCTGCTCAGGCAGGGCTACCAAAAGCCAGTGCCACAGGACTGTATCTGGATGGCTTTTGAATATCTCCAAGGATGGAGAATCCAAAACGACCCCTGGCAGCCTGTGCCAGTGCTTAGTGACTCTGCCATGAAAAGGTGCTTCCTGATGTTCAGACCATTTCTGTTGGTGCCCCTGCCCTGTCACTGAGCACCACTGGAAAGAGTCTGTCTTTGCTCTCTTTGCACCCTCCCTTCAGGTATTTATATACATTGGTAAGTCTCCTGCAACTCTTTTTCCCCTATGCTAAACAGTCCCAGCTTTCTCAGCCTTTCCTCATGTGTGAGATGCTCCAATGCCTTCATCTTCTTAGTTGACCTTTTGCTAGACTTTCTCCAGTAGCTCCATATCTTGTACGTTTTTCACTGTACATACACAGATAGCCTCCTTCATGATCAAGTTTGGTCACAATGCTCCTTGCAAACTGCTACCAGGTAAAAGCTCTTAACTAAGTTTATTGCTACTAAGCAACTAAGAATGTGATACAAATCAGTGGATACACATGCAATGAGGAATTAAATACCTGAGGTACCTGTGGTTTTGGAAGGAAATTAGAGCAATAGTAAGCTCAGCTTGGGTTGTTAATTTAGGTTTCAGCTTTGCATTTTCTTCCTTTAACTCATTTACTTTTTTCCTTGCAATTTCCCATCTGTTGGGCTTTAAGCATCTGTGGACCAGGACTGTCCTTTGTTACAACCTGCATTTTCTTACAAGAGTGATACTTTATTCTTCTGAGGCTCTTCAGTATCACTGTAACACCTGCCTTTCAGTGTCAGGCAACATATTTGAGGGTTTCCCAGTACTAAGATGGCTACTTGAGCTTTCAGATTTTGTGTGCTTATCTGAACTAATCTTTTATTCCTTTGAAGAGTGCCCATTTCTAATATTAGTCCAAATAACGAATGATTTCAGATTTAAGAATTGCTAATGATTGTACTAAATAATTTGATCTCTTACTAAGCTTCTTAAGTGGAGGAAGGTGGAAGAATCCTTCTGCACTAACTTTTCATACCTCTCCATTAGTATATGGTCATAGAAGCAAAGAAAAATTAGATACAGAGTAACTTCTTGCTCTTGATTCTGAAGAGTGTTTCAAATACAGTCCTCTTCTGCAGGAAAAAAGTAAACAAAATCAATCCAGGCAGTAAGTATTCCAGTTATGTTTCTCAAAATGCATGATGTGGTTTTGTGTGTCATTCAATTTCAAAGTCATACAAAAATGTGACTTTATTAATAAAGTGAGGATTTGAAGAGGCAACATCTATTCTGAAATGAAAATATTAGAACTGATATTGAATGGCCTTAAAATTATGTCACTCTAGTGTCACAATATGCTATTAAATTTCCTTTCTCCTTCTAAAGTAGTTGGAAGACAAACTGGTAATGACTAGAATTTCTCCTTTCTTATTAACACAGGCTATATTGCTATTAAACCCGCAAGTATTTAAAATAAGTAGCAAAATAACTCTGTGTTTGTAATATTGAATAATTAACATTAATGTAGATAAAAACTATAGTACAACGAATGCAGTGTGAAAACTGATTTCTGCAGCAAACCACTGAGGCAAACTAGGAAATTCATTAATCAGTTCCGTCCATATAACATATTAAAC
The DNA here is from genome assembly GCF_033783945.1 of Neopsephotus bourkii. NCBI lineage: Eukaryota > Metazoa > Chordata > Aves > Psittaciformes > Psittacidae > Neopsephotus > Neopsephotus bourkii. The sequence goes on along the minus strand of NW_026902254.1, from coordinate 11,261,193 downwards.
ATGCAAAACAAATTACAAAGGCAATGCTTTAACTTGAGTTACACTGTAGTTCAGATCATTAATGGGTATCTACTCTGTATTTTGAATGGACTAACTTAGCAAGTAGAAAGCAATTATAAGCCCATTCAAATGGAAGACAATTTAAACAGAAACAGAGTGACATTAATTGGGAGCAGTTTAAGAACATTTAATTAGATGCCCCCAAAGTCCAAGTTCCATAATAGAAAGGGAAAGACATGCTGTTTAAAAATGAAACTTGTTTGTAGAGGAAATAAAATTTATAAAACAAATCCTAGAGAAGAGGACTAAGAAGAGAGGGTAACTTGATAGGAACCAGTATCTTCATAAACTGACAATTTCATTTAGAACCTAGGAATTGTAGGAAAAGTAGCAGAAACAAACTGATAAAAGCCCTTATTGACTAGTGAAGCCAAGGCCAGCATCTTACTATCTAATGTATAATAGCAAAAATATCTATCCTTTTGATGCTAGTGGTAGCTGCAAGTCCTAGAAATTTCCAACGACAGCTAGATACTTTTTTTTTTTTTGGTCGGAAGAATGTTAAAGTTTCTAAATGATCCAATCTTTTTTGCCTTGTTAAATTTAGGATAACTGTAACTGATAACACCTTAATATTAGTTTCTTGGTGTAAACCTCTCAAAATTCCAGATTAGATCACTTAAGGACATATGGGGTTGCAGTACAGCATAACACATTTTCTGTCATTATTCTGATAATTGTGGAAACCCAAAATTAATTCTCTTTTGTCAAATTTTCCAAGAAGTTTTCTTCAGAATTTGTAGTATAAGCTGTGCTTGCTTGTTTTTCTGGGAAATCTTGAAAGACAGAGCAGTGGAGTTGTCAAATATTTTGGAGAGGTAGACAGAAAAGAGGAATTGTTAAGCTAGAAAAGGTCACATTTGGACAGACTAAGTTTGAGATGTTGAGACTGCTTCTAAAATGCAAAGTCTGAGAGGAAGAAGGTGAAAACACAAAGGCAAAGAAACACACATGAAGATCTTTCTTACAAGTCTAAATCTGAATGACAGAAGAACTACTCACATGATGAAAGGAAGCCATTTTTATACCTGTATTACAGCTCAAGTAGCAGAAGTAAGAATTGTTCTGTGGCTTAAAAATAAGAATTGCCTTTGTAACCCTAATGATCATTTTATTTGGGAAAATGAGTTGGAGAAGCCTTGTATTAAAAAGGCTCCCACGCTCCTTTCTAGCCAATCCAGAATCTTTTCCGTATAAATTCAAAAAGGTTTAATAACCACTGCACAGGTGTGTCCTTTTGGTAACTTTGTAATTCATAGCCATTCTTATTCAGATTATACTCCGAGTTGTCCTGACTGCTGTCAGTTCTCTGAGAAAGTAGTGGGGCATGTTGCATTACCCTGTTTACAGTCAATTAGCGCTCAAGCTTTCTATAAAGCTTTCTACAGCAGTAAACTTTTTTTAAAGATTTTCCTGGAGTATGAACCTATCATAGTATTAAATCTAGGGATGTGCATGGCATGCTCTCTCTTATTGCTGGAGTTAAAAATAATGATTTCTGAAGGGGTGTATTCAAAGCTTTTATCAGAATTTGAATTATGAAAGCAATCACTGATATAAGTGCTTGCTTCATGTATGTCATGTATGTCATTTTTCCATATGACATCCAGGTCTCTAAATTTGAGATACACAAATCTGATGAATGGATAACTCCCTGGATAAAGAATTGGCTGGATGGCCACACGCAGAGCCACAGCCGATGGCTTAATGCCCAAGTGGAGACCAGTAACAAGCAGTGTCTGTCAGGGATTGGTGTTAAAACCAGTCCTGTTCAACATCTTTGTCGGCGACATGGACAGTGGGATTGAGTGTGTCCTCAGAAAATTTGCTGAAGACACCAAGCTGTGTGGTTCGGTTGATACGCTGGAGGGAAAGAATGCCATCCAGGGGGACCTTGACATGCTTGAGAAGGTGGGTTAGTGCCAGCCTCATGAAGTTCAACAAGGACAAGTGCAAGGTCCTTCACCTGGATCAGAGCAATCCCAGCCACAGCTACAGGCTGGGCAGAGAAGGGATTGAGAGCAGCCCTGCAGAGAAGGACTTGGGGGTGTTGGTCAATGAGAAAATGAACATGAGCCGGCTTCAGTGTGCCCTTGCAGCCCAGAAAGCCAACCGTATCCTGGGCTGCATCAAAACAAGTGTGACCAGGAGGTCAAAAGAGGTGATCCTGCCCCTCTGCTCCACTCTTGTGAGACCTCACTTGGGGTACTGTGTGCAGTTCAAGTGTCCTCAACATAAGAAGGACAGGGAGCAACATTTTAGAACAAGTCCAGAGGAGGGCCCTGGGGATGATAAGGGGGCTTGAGCACTTCCCATATGGAGACAGGCTGAGAAAGTAGAAGCTGTTCAGTCTGCAGAAGTGAAGGCTGCATGGAGACCTCATAGGGGCCAACAAGGATGCTGGAGTGGGACAACAGGGACTGTAGCAATAGTCCAAGGGATAATGGGTTTAAACTTAAACAGGGGAAGTTCAGGTTAGATGTAAGGAATGAGTTCTTTACTGTGAGAGTGGTGAGGCACTGGAACAGATTGCCCAGAGAAGTGGTAAATGCTCCATCCCTGGCAGTGTTCAAGGCTAGGTCGAACAGAGCCTTGGGCAATATGGTCTAGTGTGAGGTGTTCCTGCCCATGGGAGGCGGGGTTGGAACTAGCTGATCTTAAGGTCCTTTCTGACCCTAAACATTCTATGATGCTATGATTCTATGTCTGATTGCCCTGCATAACTTTCCTCAAATTTATGAGCTGGCCTAATTGGGCAATCTAGAGTGAAGAAGATGAAAGCCTTAAGCAGCAGGTATTTAACAAACCACTCAGCTCTGACTACCTAAAAATCTGCTTTGAGAAAGCTGTAGCTGCTGGTTTGACTAAGGAAAGTAATATGATAATTAACACAAGTTTGAGTAAAAGGCTTTTATTTTCAATTTAAGGCTCTGGCAAGACCAATATTTGTTTCAATTTGCGTTATATCAAAACTGGTCAAATTAATATTGAATTGGAAGTTGTTTTTGTTTTGTTTTGTTTTTTTACTCTTGCTACTGAATCAGATACTAGTGTTTTGATTTTCTAGACTTGTAGCATATAAAATCAGATGCCAGAATCTCTGCATGTGCTTGTACATTGTGCCTATTCAATCTTGACTGTTGTTTGTGTTTCCAACTTTATAGAGTTGTTGACATAAAATTAAAAATGACATCTAATTTTTTTTCTTTTGTTGTTGTTTTATCATTTAACAACTCGACTACTTCTATTTGTTGTTTGTATGTCATCCTGAGTGGTTTTCTCTGGGGAAGAGTCCTCACAATATCTTAAGTGGGTTGTTTTTAAAAGCTGTATTGTTTTCAGGCTATGTATGAATAACTCACTGACATATTTACCTTGATAAACAAGCTTTTTTGAGTCCTGCAGAATATTTCCCAGTAGAGCAGACAAAAGCTCAGATGTTCCATAAAGATTGTGTTGTTTAATGTCAACTTCTCTTCAGCTATATATCTTCATTTATGAATTAATCAAGGGGCAAATTTTTTACATCCTTATCTATCCAAAATCATGGTTTGGTAATACCAACTTCAGGACTTTGGGTATTGTTTCAAGCTGATGAATGTGATAGCTTTAATACTGAAGAGCAAATTCAAGCATACTTTTCATAAGACAAGTAGTCCTGATGGAAGATATAATATTGCCTCAAATGGAGTCTACTTTAGAATAGTAGAAACTGGCAATAAGCAACTTAATAACACTCTGATATCGTTAGAAGGGAGCATTATGTCTGTGCTGTTCTGTGCTGTTTTCCCCTATCTGCCATGTAGATGCCAGCTTGCAGGGTTTTCAGATCTGGTGCTATATGATGCAGGAGGGTAGAGGTGGCAAAACAATTAAGAGAACACTCTTGCCCTGAAGACCATGTGTTAGAGATGAGAGCCTTCTGCAGATTGTAATACATTTTGGCCAACAGTGAGAGAAAACCTCTTAGGCTTCCTACACATAGACAAATGGCTCTCAATATTAGAACATCATCTTGTTTTATTTATATTATGGTCTTCCAAACTAGGCCTGCTAATGGGGAAGGACAGCTAGACTAAAAGACAGGATAAAAGAAAGGAAAGAAAGGGATAAAGAGAGAGTGGGTTGCTGGAGGCCTAAGGCTCATGTTTTCTGGATATTCTTTTTTCTAGAAGTTTTCAATTTGTTTGTTCAGTCTGGTTTTGTACATTTTAATTCTGGGTCTATTGTGTCTTGTTTGGTGGTAGTAATAAAGCAGCTCTGCCTTTACAGAGGGAGTGATGCAGGAATCACTGTCTGGGGTAGGGGCATGACAGGGCAATGAAAGAGGAAATGAAAAAGTAATGGCATCTCTAAGGAGAGCACAGTACATTACATTCTTGACTGAGATCTGGGAAGGGAGTGTTTAGGATGGACACAGCACTGAGTAGTGTCACATTCTAAATTGTGGAAAGAGTTACGGTAACATCCTAACAGCCTGGCTTCTGAGAAATGCTGTTGATCCTTTTCTAAATACCAGTTCTCCAGCTTCTGTTCTGTGGATATACTTTTTCTTTAAATACACAAAAACCAGCTTGTTTTTGTGGGTTGGGTTTTTTTTTATTAATATTTGTTGTTTGCTTGATGGTTTGTTTTTTATTTGTTGTCTGGGCTTTTTGTGGGGGATTTTGTTTTGTTTGTTTTTTTTTTGTTGTGGTTGGTATTTTTCAGTTTGTTGGTTTTTTTTTTTTTTTTTTTTAATAAGGGTATATACTTACTTGCTACCAAACACATTTTATCTTTTTCTTCCATGTGTATTCTTTGTGGTCTTCTTTTGAGGGTGTTTGATAATTGATAAAACTGTTGAAAGTGAGCCTCATTATTTATTATTAGTTTTGCTTTGCCCATTAGATCATATTTAATGCCAAAATTATTGTTCTTTGTAATTAGATGTTTTGTTAACTCGCAATAAATGATTTCACGGTTAATGCTTCAGGCATTCTTTGCCTGCTTTGACAGTGAACACTGATCAATAGATTAATCTGTTATTTCCAGTATCTGCATAACCATCCAGATATATCACCGTTTACAGAGACAGACCAGGAAACAAAGTGATCTCTGTAGATGAAAATGAACAGGCCCTAAATTATGTCTCTCTTGTGCATAATTGCAGGAGTGGGTGCTGCCACCCAGGTCCAGCAAAGCAAGGACCTTGGCTGATGGATCATGAATGGGAGGTTGAAGAGAGGAGGAAGCTTCACAAATCTGTGTTCAGGAAACTGATTTCTCTCTCTGTCATAGATGGGCTTCTTAACTAAATGTTAGTTTAAATAGATCATTGTAACTTGATAGGAGTAAGACAATATAATTGTCAGGCATACAATATGGTCTTTCATCTTTGTCTTCAACTATTGTGCTTACAAAGATATGAGAGCTAAAAGTTGAAGTTTAAACGTAATATAACAGTGTTGGTATTTTGTCACACATAATTCTGAGCTTTTGAACAAAATTATGAACAGTAATCTGCTTAATAGCTATGTGCTATGTGCAAAGCATAAAACTATTTTAGTTCTCATTTTTCATTTCATCTGTAAGCCTTTTTCTGTTCTGCTATTCCACCTACGTGTTTTGAATAGGAGACTTGAGACTGGTGAAGAAGAGCAAGGAGGTAATGCTGAGGAGACCAAAGGCATCCTTTCCTTTTCTGCCTTTATCAGCAGAAGATACCTGGAATCTGATTTTTTCTTTGCCTCTCTTATATTTTTCAGATATTCTGAGTTTGGAATAAACTTTGCATCATTTTGAATGCTCTGAGCAGGGGAGATTAGCTGCTGCATCATAATGTGAAGCTTTGCAGCCCCAGGGCACTTTTATAAGCTCAATAGTTTCTGTCTGTAAAATTGCCAGAGTAGATGTTAAATACTGGACTTTCCACTGTTGACCTATATGAGGATAAGCTCCTATGCTAGTGATACAGCAGCTGTGTAACAGCCAAGGTACTCTTGGCAATCTTTCTGCAATACATTTATTTCTTCTGCTGCAACAGGATACTCAGCATAGCCCAACCTTGCACAAGGTCTGGTAAAGGAAGAGCACTAGTGCTATTTCTTGTGCTTCAGGACATGCAAAAAACAGATGTGTGAAACTTGGATTGCAGTTTCACATGCCACCTCATAGCCCTCCCTCTTCCAGCAAAAGTCTGCTTTTGCTTGTCTTACAGGCTCTGCTTTAAGCACTTGTGCCAATGTTTTGTAAGCATCCAGATGAGTCAATTATTCAGCTGTTCTCTGAACTGATCCTTACGTGATTTTGATTGACTGTACTTCAGAACTGCACTTATTTTAAATTGAGGTAACTTGTATGGAGTTCACCCTATCAGAGCAGCTTTGAAAAAGGGAGGATTTAATCCAGGATGCTCAAGAATAATCTTCTTTAGTAGCTCTTTTTGTTCCTAAGGCCACTGAGTGTTTTAATTACAGCTGAAATTAGATTTAGCTGTGTTTTATATGTTAAACTGGGTACTAGCTATGCTGAATTGGCCCTGTGCTGGTAGTCACTGTGTTCCCGGGAGTTCAATAAAGTAGCACAAGGGCTCTAAAGTCAACTTTATCTTAGTCACTTTGATTTAGCACAGGATTATACATGATATGCATTACATCATTTCGATATGCAGGATGGCTTTCAGTGGAACCAACTCGTGAGTCTACAGCAAAGCACAATTAATTCCTACCTGGATACAGCACCCAGAGCTTATGGAGAGGGTTTGTATAGTCCATGTCTTATTGAGACTGTCTCTCATAGAGCTACATCTTCTAGTGGAACTTATTATTAAAATGTAATTTATGGGCACACTATTAAGATGCTGCCCTATAAGATCTAAACTTCAGAAAATTACCTTCATGGTAACATCAAGATAAGTAAAATTATTTTCCTATAATAGATACTTAACTGCATCTGAGTGAAAATTTTCTCAGACTTTAACCAACAGTGCCAAATAGATGAATTTCAAACAGCTATACTATCAGATAACACATTCAAAACTGTAAGTTCATGGACAAAAAGAGGAGGCAGATGAACTGTAAGGAAATACTGATGGGCTGTGGCCAATGGTATGAGATTCAACAAGGCAAAGTTCTGGGTCCTGCACTTGGGCCACAACAACCCCAAGCAACGCTACAGGGGGAAAGAGGGGCTGGAAAGCTGCTCGGCAGGAAGGACCTGGCAGTGCTGATTGAAGGCCTCTGAACATGAGCCAGCTTGTGCCCAGGCAGGCAAGAAGGCCAATGGCATCCTGGCCTGTGTTGGAAATAGTGTAGCCAGCAGTGATCATCCCCCTGTAGTGGGCACTGGTGAGGCTGCACCTCGAGTCCTATGCTCAGTTCTGGGCCCCTCACTGCAAGAAAAAAATTGAGGGGCTGGAGCGGGTCCAGAGAAGAGCAACAGAGCTGATGAAGGATCTGGAGCACAAGTCTTAAGAGGAATGTCTGGGGAACTGGGTTGTTCAGTCTGGAGAAAAGAAGGCTCAGGGAGGACCTTATCAATCTCTATAACTATCGGAAAGGAGGTTGTAGTAAGGTGGGGGTCAGTCTGTTCTCCCAAGTAACAAGAGATAGGACAAGATGGAATGGCCTCAAGCTGCACCTGGGGAGGCTTAGGTTGGATATTAGGAAAACGTTCTTCACCGAGTGGGTGTCCAGGCATTGGAACAGGCTGCCCAGGGAAGTGGTGGAATCACTGTCCCTGGAAGAGTTCAAAAACCATGTAGATGAGGCCTCTGCGATACAGTTTAGTGGTGCTCTTGGCAGTCCTGGGGTAATGGTTGGATTTAATGATGTTTTGATTAATGATGTTGATTCCATGATTCCCTCTGTTGCCTCTGTAAGAACTGTTTGTAACATGCTCATTGACATATGTTGAGCATGTAAGTGAATACTTGCTGCCCTTGGTTTGGCATAAGAGACATTATGGAATTAGATGTTGTTGCAGCAAAAGAATGGTCTCTGTTTCATCCACATTCATAATTGCTGAAAAGAACAGCATCATCAGTGAAAACAAAAGCAGTTCCATATTTAATTTATAAGTCTTAAATAACTTTTCCATTTCATAGAAACCACCTGTTTACCACTAAGGTCCTTTCTGAAAAGATTTCGATATTCAAAACAATGCCTATGCAATAAAATTTCACCATTAAACAAAAAAAAATATCAGTCATAAAAAATTATTTTGATCTTGTTATCATTTTCTTATTACAGTTTTTTCAGGTCTTGAACTGTAAACTTAAACTTACATATTTTATTACTTTGAAGAGCTTTCCTGGGTTCCCTGCATTCCCCCTAGGAAAGCTTTTATTGCTCTTGATTTGATATGTGAACACTCACGCTCTTTTATAAAACGGCTAAACCTAAATCTTTCTCAGAACAGATAGGCAGGTTTGAAGTCCTTTCTTATTTCTGTTGTATTTTTCTGAAGTTATTACTTGCTGCACCCTGGAAATGCAAATGAACTGAACTTAAATGGAATATCTGAAAATTCCAGACCATTTCAGAATGGCATGAAAGGGCCAGTTGCCTTCTAATACAAAATGAAAATGCATTTTGTGAATAACACACTTTACTTATTAGCACCAGCAGGACAAAGTTCTTTACTGTGAGGGTGATGAGGCACTGGAACAGGTTGCCCAAAGAAGTGGTAAATTCTTCATCCCTGACAGTGTTCAAAGGACAGAACATGGTCTAATGTGAGGTGTCCCTGCTCATGTCAGTGGTGTGGGGACTAGATGATCTTAAGGTCCTTTCCAACCCAAGCCATTCTATGATTCTGTAAGTACAATTGAAAGCAAGTAAAATAACTACTTAAATACCAGGCTGTGGAAGTCTTCTGCCTTCACCTTAAGATCAACCTGTGCAGGCTAGTTAGGGAATAATTAAGGAAAATGATGTTCTCCAGTACATTCTCTGGGATGCCTGTTTTTTATAACTATCTACTAATAAATCCCAAGAGAATTCCAACAGAGCAGAGATACAAAATGTAATCCAATTTATTCTTCACAATTCTCCCTTCTTTCATAGTAATATACTACAGAATTAGCAAACTTGCTGTTCTGGGACTTCATACCATTTTGAATGGAAAATCCAAACTAGTTTTACAGTGTCCTTGATAATATTTTAATGTAAGATATTGAAAAAATATTTGATTTCTTTAAAACATAGGGGAGAGGTACTTTTGGAAGTGGACTGCTACACTAATCTTATGACCACTGAGAAATGCTGGCAGTATGAAAATAACACTCCTGTGAATTCCCCCAGTCACTTGGACAGTTTTGAGCACAGCCTTCAATAGATACCCAAAGGCATAGTGCCATGCAGGATCCCAAGACTCATAATCCCCAAATTACATGAAAGTTCCAAACCAGTGATGACATCTTTTAAATGAATCCTTGAGTCCATTGAAACATTCCAGAAAAGGGTGAGAATTTGGGGAATAATGCATGAAATAAACTGTATTTCAAGCCATTAAATTTCCTTAAAGACTAAGTACTTTAAGCAAACTGTTAATTGTCTAAAGTGCAAATACTTTTATAGGATTCATTTCTATACCCATGTGTTACTCAAATCTGATTGGAATTAAGAGTCTCAACTTGCAAAGCTACTGTGCTTTTTACACTAAACAGTTGAGTGAAAAACACACCCAAGAGTACATGATCAAAATTGTATGTTCATGATGATAATTCATAAAATTGTAAGTCAAAAACTAGCTGCATAGATATCACAGCTGTCGTAAAGTAGTAAATGAAGGCGTGCTTTATGTTCCATTTGACCCAGTTATCACAGTAACAAGATAAGTGATCCTCAGGTAAATACTGCTTAGACTTTCTCTGTATGAACTGGTAACTAGTGATGTTATTAACATCTCTCATATATGTGTCCAGCACCTCTTTCAAGAACTTTACTGCTTCTATTTTTTCCCATCTTTAGCTGAAGGGATGATTAGTGTGGTCTGGTGTTTACAAGCTGTCCAATAGCTTAATGCAACTTCCCCTCACAAGAAGTATTTATTTTTATTTAGTTAGTTATTTTTGCTTTATATCTTACACTGTTTTGGGATTAACAATGTTGTGTTACATAGACACTGCAAACATACTTTTCTATCAAAACTGGCTATTTTATAAATCTATTTCTCTGATAGAACACCACATAATTAACATTTTCTAAAGTACATTAAGTGCCACTCCGTTCTATAGCAGTGCTGAATTTTGCCCTTAAAACACACAATAGTTACATATGAAGTGTACAGTGATTTTTTTTATTTATTCTAGAATGACTTTTCAGAGATTTAGCAGGTATAATTTGTGAGAGATATTTGTGTTTTTCTGTTCCATCATAGGTGAGTCAGAAAGCACAACAGATATGCTCATGACTGCCATTTTCTTTCCATGACAATAATTTTATGTAGATTCTGCAACTACTGTTAAGAAAAACTAATTATTATCTAAAATCTCAATTGTGGATGCATAGCTTCTGTCATAGGGTCCACAGCTGTGTTGCTTGTTTTCATATTGTTACTTTATGACAAGACTAATGTTGGTATGTGACTTACCAGATATAATAAATTTCTTATTCACAATGAAGAGAGCAGTTTCCATCTCACATGTGGAATATCATTGTCTCAGAGGGGAACAAGCTGTATTGTGAAGACCACTGCTTAGAAGCATTCTGGTGTCTGCATCAGTTAACCATTTCTAATACTCTAAACCAGATGCTCCTCCATTGGCAAAAAGTTGGAGGTCTCTGTCTTCTAGGTACTTTGATTAAGTTGCCTAGGAGAAGCTCAGAAAAGACGGGTTTCAATATGCACTTAATTTGGACTTCCAAATTAAGATTCCTGAATAAGAAACAAATATTACTCAAGGAGAGGATCTTGAACAGGGAGCAGTGTGTAGCTCGAGTGTGTAGATGCTTTGTCAGACAGGCACACCACATTAGGTGCTTAAGACCCAGTCCTTTCTCAGAGTCTGTCTTTTGTATTTTATCTTTCTCATGTGTAATGATCAGCTCATAAGCATCTCTGTTATCTATTTGTGATTTCTGTGGGGAGCCGACTGGCTAGCACAAGGCATTTGGATTTCATTTGACAATAAGCTTCCAGGCAGTTATTTGTTGTAAAACTAAAATGTGAATGAAACCTCATTTATTTCTCATGCATGAGTTTAATTTAGATAGTAGGGTGGTAATTAAACTAACACATCAAGATCTGTTTTTTCATGTTAGCATAGTTTTTATCCAGGTATCTGGAATTAGCTAAGAATTGTAATGTCAAATAGGCAAAGATGTTAAACAGTTTGTAGCTGCCTGAACAAAACTAATCAGTCTGCCTGCATTTCAGAAGTTTAGATATTACACCCAGATAATTTTCTGTATACATGTCTTGTGGATATGAAGAGATTTTCCCACAGTTTTCCAGTAAATGATCTGCTACTAGCCAAATTGTAAAGGTACTTCTGCTGACAATGTTCCTGTAAGCAATATTGTGACAGTAGAATTTTGTAAGGAAGTCAGTCAAAGGCAGTGAGATTTACTGTTTAACATCTTTGTTGGCGACATGGACAGTAGGATTGAGGTGCCCTCTGCAAGTTTGCTGACAACACCAAGCTGTGTGGTTTGGTTGACACACTGAAGGGGAAGGGTTACCATCCAGAGGCACCTAGACACACTTAAGAACTGGGGCCAGTGCCTGCTTTATGAAACATTCAGATGACTGGCATGATACACATGCCTGAACATAATTACCAAAATATATAGCCTTTTCTCCTAAAATGAGTTACATTGTCACAGGGAAGTTTTTGATTGGTTTAATTACAGTTGTTCAAGCAGCTGTCCAGGCAGATTTTTAAAATCTCCAAGGGTTTCTCACCCAGCCACCTTTTCCAGTGACAGAAAACTGGAAAAGACTGACTGAGGAGATAGAGGAATCTTGTGAGATTATAGTTTTTAAGAGTAAATTAGAAAAGCATTGTTTAAGGTTCTTGTGAGTGTTGTGATCCTGCCACCTAGTGAGGAATGGACTTTGACCTCTTGATATTTTCTTCAGCCCTATGATTTTATGAAAGGCAACTAGATACTTAAATATCCAACATCAGATATTAAGGCGTATGCGGTTTAGAACACGAACATTTAACATTGGATTTAATAAAGGAAATAAAAATAGATCTCTAAATCCAGTCACTTTCAAAAAGCTTAGTTTAATAGCAGTGGAAAGCCACTTTGTAACTGGGGACTGTAGCTGTTACTTTTTTAGTCAGAGCTTCTCAAGTTCATTTTTCATCAAATTTTGCAGCCCTATTAACTTCAGATAATTCAGCTTTTTAGTTGTTTTTCCTGTGCTAAAAAAATGTTTTCTCTGTAAGGATGTTTGTTTCCATTCTATTTTTTTGACTGATTGTGTTAAAGTGCTTTTTCTTAGAGTGTTTCATATCGTAAAGAAAATTCAAGCAATTTTCTAAGTCTAGTAACAACAAAAAAAAAACCACCAAACATTTCTCTAATTTTGTACTTTGTCTTATTTGTAGCAAAAAGGACTGAAATTGTTTGGGTTTTTCTGTGTGTGTGTAATAATTGCACAGTATGGCCCAAGAAGGGAACTTCTGGAGGGCAAAAGAAGGGAATTAGGCTTCCAGTTCCCACCAACTTTCAGATGATCTGCAGAGAAATCAATGAGCAATCACGTGGCAATGGAGAAGATACTTTGTTTGTTGCTCAAGGCTTGTTTGAAGATGCTGATTTCTAAAATGCTGTCTTCCTGCTTCCTCTGGTCCCTGAAGAATGGAAAACAGCTGGTCTCGGCCAACCTCCTCTGTACACAGCGTGAGGTGTGAAAGGCTGTGCAGCCTTGCGACCTCAGCTGTATCTATGTCAGAGGTCACTGCATCAGGTTTTCTAGTTTCCTCTCTCTCTTCCTGAAAGACCATTTCTGCAGTTCAAGCACTTCTGAAGTAGAAGTTCTTAATAGTGTATTCTAATTTGCTCAGAATTCCACTGTTTGCTTCTGGATTTAATAAACAGTGCTGGACCTCTTATATGATTCTATGATTTGTTTCATGATGACAGGATCCCCTTCTTTATACCTCAGAACTTTTAGGATCCCCAGCCCACTGCATTTTCTCTGGTCGTTTTTGATAGAGATGAACTCCAATGTATTGAGATGCTTTGTAGATACCAACACTGAAGCTAGCATGTGGCTAGGGAATGAGCATGCTGACAGATGGGACCGTTAACCTTTCCATAAAATCTTCAGATAGTGTTGTCATCTGTACTTTGCTTGACAGAGGGAACGAAGTGTTGAAAAAGGATAAAAGAAGCTGTGTGCTAAGTTCTGTGTTTTCCTAGCTACAATGAGACTGGTTAAAAATATTATCATAAAAATTATCCTGAATTCATATTTTTTAGTGGAAAAGTCTAAGAATTTTCAGGACTATATTTACAGGCAGTGAAATGAAAGTGAATTGTGGGAGTATTGAGAAAATACATACAATAAAAGAAAAGAGTATTTCCTTGGCTACTAACACAACTTAAAACCTTTTCAAGCATACTGTCAAAATACTTTTTTTGCTGTGAGGTTTTGCTTCACTCTTCTTTAGCATAATGCTAAAGACCCATCAGTCTGTCAGAATAAAATTATAATTTCAACCAGAAAACATATAAAGAACAAAGTTGTGTGTTTCCAAGTGTTGAATAGGAGATGATATTCTGCCTTTACTTGTGAGCACTGTGTTGAAGGATTTAATTTTCTCGTATAACTGAAATCACAGTTGTCACAGTATGTAAGATGTATTGTGATTCTCTTGGTACAAGTGTTTCTTATAAAGAATCTGGTCTGAGAACAGGAGTCCATCTCACAAAAAGAATACAGAAGTAGCTTTTCAGATACGAGCCCTGATCAAACCAGAAGCAATATGCTTCACAGAGAATACATCATGTTAGCATTACAGTCCCAAGAATTTGGTGGTTTCCTACGGAGTAGTTGCTTTGCAAATTTGCATACTTTGGAAAAGGTTATTCATGGTTTCCTAATATCTTCTAGATGAAGCTTTTCCAGGCTTTTTATGGATTCCCCATACTTTTGCTGTAAGAGGAAAAACAGTGCTGTTGCATAGGATGAGGTTTGCTTTATTCTGAGTAAAACTGACTGGCTTAAGAGATCAGTATTGAAACACATGCTATGTTCAAAACTATTGACTGTACTGTACTTGTTAGCAAGGTAATATTTTTTAGTCTAGTGGAAAGAATGTTTGCAGTAATTAAAAATGTATTCTACGTTCACACAGGAGATTACTGCTACTTGCTATCAAACAGAAAATGAAAGATACTTATGTGCACAAAAGATCCATTAAACATAGTACAGATTCAAAAACCATGAAAGCCCACATATCTGCTCTGGGGACACAGTAGTTCAGCTTGCATGTTCCCTAATGCTCTTCTTTATATGCGTAGGTGTTCATCTTCCTTATAGAAGCAGGTGCATGCTGTCAGTTATTCTTGTCTATATTTCCTCATGGGATGCTTTCTGTCTTACTAAGACTAATTGGTGGGTTGCTGAAAGCAACTGCAGGGCTTCACAATCATGAGCTGAGATACTAAACCTTCTGTTTTCTAGACATTTTCATCCATCCGCTGACTTCTTACATGTTTGTGAAGTCCATGTTCTGTACAGAATGTGGCTTTGTACAAAATTGCTTGAAGCGTCTCTCCTGTCATTCTGACTTTCCCAAGGAATGGAAAGAAATTCAACAGAATGAAGATCCTTTTTTATGTCAGTGTTCTTCAAAATATTCCCTGGAATTTACTGAAGGTGACTTTCTTTTTTGAATGTGTTGTTTTTCACTAAAAAGATGAAGTTTGGGGTTTTATTTATTTTTTATTTAAAAAATAAAGTAGAATAAACTTTATTTACACTTCATGCAGTGCTACAAATTCTGTGGTTAAGGTAGACAATTACCAGAATATGGTTTCTTCATTTTCTTTAACGTGGTTGTTCATTTTCACTTTGGAGAAATGGAACTTTCTTTAGATCTTGCTATTTTTATTGCTATTTTTATTGTCTGTAGATATTCAGGACTTTCGTCTTGTGTGCATTACAGGTTTTGTTTAATAAGTTTCTCAGGGATGACAAAAGATGCCAAGAGAGGTTGTGAAATCTCTGTTTTTGGCGAAGTACAAAACTCAACAGGAGAAAACCCAGGGCAGCCTCTTGGAGTCTGTATTGTTTGAGCAGGAGGTTGGACAGGATGATCTCCAGAGGTCCCTTCCAACCTAAATGACTCTGTAAATCTATTAGCCCAGCAGAACCTATTATGGTATTTGAACTATACGTTAACAATATTTTTTCATGTATTTTCCTCTACAGAAGTAGGAATAACTGTTGATGACTACAGGGCTATAGGCTCAGGGCAGACCTTAACACTGTACACTATGTGAAAACAGGTTATAGAGAGGTGAGTGTCTGTCTCTTCTACCAAGTAAAAAGAAGCAGGATAAGTGGAAATGGCCTCAGGTTGGACCAGGGAAGGTTTAGAATGGGTATTAGGAAAAGTTTTTTCACTGAAAGGGCTGTCAAGCACTGGAGGAACAGGCTGCCCAGGGAAGTGGTTGAATAGTGGAAGTGTACACATGGCACTTGGAGATATGGCTT
This sequence comes from Neopsephotus bourkii, assembly GCF_033783945.1. Lineage (NCBI taxonomy): Eukaryota > Metazoa > Chordata > Aves > Psittaciformes > Psittacidae > Neopsephotus > Neopsephotus bourkii. Next base: position 11,245,470 of record NW_026902254.1, on the reverse strand, counting down.
AGTGGTGGACATGGTAGTGTTGGGTTTACAATTGGAGTTAATGGCCTTAAAGGTCCTTTCCAACCTGAATGATTCCTAAATGACTGTGACATTCCATGTCAGTGTATGACTTAGAAAAAAACATAAAGATATTAAAAGTGTAAACAATTCTCCATGTAATCCAATGTTAAAGATTTTTATTATTATTATTTTCACGGTTTTCTTTCATTAAACTAGAAATAGAGTGTTACCATTGCTCTAGTGTCATTGAAAAGAGGTGGATGTGTTACTGTTTTGCACTCAGGCTCATTATACTGGACTCCAACATGATAACAGATGTGCATCCACCCAGGAAATTACCATTTTCAATAAGAAGCAGAGCAGCAAATGGATTTTCATGCATGGAAAAATAATGTAATAAACAGAGCAAGGCCCTGGCTTGATAAATTATATGGTTGTTGAAGGGAAAATATACAACTTGTTTAAATTTCTGTGCCTTTGATAGAGCTATAAAACAGCAACTATCTGCTCTCAGAAATAAAGTAAGAAGCAAAAGCTTTCCAGGTGAATATGTTTAGGGGTCTGAAGTTTTGCGCAGTTTTTATGAATTTCCCTATAGACAATTTTATCTTTTAGTGTCAGATAGTGAAAATAGTTAGGAAATATTGGGTGTGCTTATTTATTCATTTATTTTTATAGTACAGTGCTCTTTCTCAGGAGACTCAAAATGGTAGGAAGACGGAAAATCACTCTCATTCTTTTATAAATCTTTCTGTTCCCTAATTCCTTGCTGAAGTAAATGAAAAACTCTTCAGTGAACTCTAAGGATGTCATACCTACCTTTGAGACTGAAAAGAAACAGGAGAATTGTAAGTGAAAAGTGTTCTAAGTCTGAACAAAGAAAACACCCAACCTAAAAATTATTTTAAGTGCTTTAAAATTAATTCAATTTAACTTAATTTAAGCTGATGAATGACTATTCAGAGAAGGATATGAGTTAGAATCCTATTAGAATAAAATAGAATATAATATCTTATGTTAGAATAGAAAAAAATCAGTATCTTAATTAGAGTAGCATTTACAAGAATTAGAATTGCAATTATTATTCTGGAATATCATATATATAATATGAAATATTTTATATGTTTATGTTCATTATTTTTTCTTGAAACTATTTTCTAGCTTACATGTGTGGCTTGTACTATCACTTTTGCTATGGTTATTCCCTGCTCTTAGGTCCCTTGCAAAATTCAGTTGGAAAAATGCAATTGATCACATATAGCTCCATTTTAAATCTCGAGTCTCCAGTGACTCCTAAATAAAATATTTTTGCTTGCTTGCTTGCTTTCGGAATCACAAATTACCCTTCTCCTTTTTTCAGCTGTGCTAATATATTTTCTCCTAAAACCTTTACGTGCATACCAGGTGATATCTTTTCCTATATCTGTCTCAGAACTCACAGGCATTCTTGTCCTTTCTTGGTTCTTTTCTCCTATACTTCCTCTTTAAAGACAGCAAAAGGTTTACAAACAAAGAGCATTTAATTAAAGCTTTAAAAAAAATGCTTTAAAATCTACTTCCTGAATCTAATATTTTCTCTTGCATGCCCCTTGCTGAAATTTTCTTGTGTTTAAGACTGATCATTACCTAGACAATGTATGGAATCCCATTCTTTCCTGTACCACATTGACATTTCTGCACTGGTGGATGGTAAACAGTCATATTAATCATTTGCAAGTCATCCCACTGCTAGAATTACAGTTCCAGGGCTTCTATCCTGACCTAACATAAGAACACTACTTAGAACCATAGAATAGTTAGGGCTGGAAAGGACCCTAAGATCATCGAGTTCCAACCCCCCTGCCATGGGCAGGGACACCTCACTCTAAACCATATTACCCAAGGCCTCGTCCAACCTGGCCTTGAACACTGCCAGGGATGGAACATTCACAACCTCCCTGGACAACCTATTCCAGTGCCTCACCACCCTAACAGGAAGGAATTTCCTCCTTATATCCAATCTAAACTTCCCCTGTTTAAGTTTTAACCCATTACCCCTTGTCCTATCACTACAGTCCCTAATGAAGAGTCCATCCCCAGCATCTCTATATGCCCCCTTCAGATACTGGAAGGCTGCTATGAGGTCTCCACGCAGCCTTCTCTTCTCCAGGCTGAACAGCCCCAACTTTCTCAGGCGATCTTCATATGGGAGGTGCTCCAGTCCCCTGATCATTCTCATGGCCCTCCTCTGCGCTTGTTCCAACAGATCCATGTCCTTTTTATGTCGAGGACACCAGAACTGTACACAGTACTCCAAGTGAGGTCTCACGAGAACAGAATAGAAGGGCAGGATAACCTCCTTCGACCTGCTGGTCACGCTCCTTTTGATGCAGCCCAGGGTACAGTTGGCTTTCTGGGCTGCAAGCGCACACTGTCGGCTCATGTTCATTTTCTCATTGACCAGCACCCCCAAGTCCTTCTCTCCAGGGCTGCTCTGAATCTCTTCTCTGCCCAGCCTGTAGCTGTGCCTGGGATTGCTCCAACCCAGGTGGTCCTCGCACTTGGCGTGGTTAAACTTCATGAGGTTGGCATCAGCCCACCTCACAAGCGTGTCAAGGTCCCTCTGGATGGCATTCCTTCCCTCCAGCGTATCAACCGAACCACACAGCTTGGTGTCATTGGCTTGGGCAAGGAAGCATAGGTAATGAAAACATGGCCAGTTACTTTTATGTCATAATAAACAGTGAAATGGTTTGAATTGCTGTCATAAAAGTGTAATAATTATACTTATTATAATTATAATTATACACAATTAAGATCCTTTCCTATCATTGTCATAGAGGTGCTTCTGCTTGTGTGGAAAATGAAGAGGGTTTAAAAATTCATATTTGATGTAAATAGACTCAAGTCAGATATAAGTAACGTTTCCTGAAAATCTTAACTTCAGGCATATTTGTACATTATATAATTTTAAACTCTTCACTGATTTTCAATCCCATTTCAATACTGTAGTTTGCACTTTGCATTGCATTAACCATTCTGGCTCTAAGTTTGTCTCGATCTGTTTGGTCTCATTTAATGATCTGTTCACTGCATCATGTTAGGATCTTATCACTGAATAGCCAGAATGCCACAAGCTTTGGCTTTTGGCTCACCACTGAAATATAGCTATTTAAATTTTGCCTGCAGATTGTCTGGCAGAATTAATGCTACTAATTTTCAATTTGGAATCAATTGAGTATATATATAACATGCCTATAAAACAAACAAGAAAAGCGGATTGGGCTATTATGTTATTTTAGGTTTTTGTGAAATATGACTTTTCATAGACAAATCCTACTCTTTCTTTTCCTTAAGACATCACAGAGTAAATAGCAGATTACTACAAGCAGTAATGTCTGTAAGGGACGTTTCTGTGGAGGCACCTGGCTTGAGCTCGCCCTGGCCTAAAGGCTTTACTTCACCTCACTGCCCAAAACCTTTCTTTTTCAACACTTCTACTCTTCCAGAACCAAGCATTGATAAATTAAGTATTTCAGTGTCTTGTTTTCTCTTTGATTTTATAACTCTGAATAGAATGGGGAGTGACATAATCATTGTGAGATTATGTCACAAGGGATTGAGAGCTCCTGAGTAGTCTTTTAAGCTTGTTATGTTTGTATAACCTAGACAGCAACCCTGTGACCACATTGTGCACGCTCAACATGTTTTAAGAATGCTATAATGTATTTCATTATCACTGATGAGGACAGTATAAAAAAGGAACTAGATTTTAAGCATGAAGATATTTGGCAGAAATGCTAGACAACCTAAAAGTGGGTTGAATTTAATTTTCACCGGTGACCTTGGTTAATTAGGTTTTGTTGGGAAAGACCTGCCAATAAATTATGTCTGTTTCATTGCAATAGATAATTTCTATACAGTGCCAAGATGTCTGAAGTTTTTCTCATCAGATAGAAAATAGGTTTCTCATACCATGCTTCTGTTATGACCACATAGTTTATTTCAGGTTCATCCATTTCCTAATTTTCCTAAACCTATCCCCAGCATACTGCACACCTTACAGTAACTATGACCATGAGTTAGGTCACAATTCTTGTTTATTCTTGATATAGTAACACAAATGTGCTAGCTGCTTCACAGTCTGTAAAGTAGGGCTTCTTCTGCTTTAGGGATTTTATAGTCTGTTCTATAGTTTTTTTGAATGGGAGTACAGGGAAGGCACTGAAAATTTTTTCTCACTTTGTGTTTCTAAACAGACAAAGTACAGTATCATTTCTTTGTTGTTTGGTGAGTAACCCAATATATTGTCTGATGGCAGTCCTCACAGCTGACGGCAGAGGGATTGCTTGGGTGGTAGTATTGTCCCAGTAAGGGCAAAATGGCAGAATCAGACTCTGCGATGAGTCTCACTGAGCTGACCTACAATTATGGTTTCCAGCCAAGCAAGGGACAGTATATTATGAAAAATCTTTCAAACATCACAAATGAAACAGACTAATTAGTTCCTTTTAAAAAACCCTTGCATTGCTGTTTCAGCATCTTACAATCAATTCCTGAATTAGCTGACTCATGCAGGCGGTCCATTATGCTGAGTGTATTTATTAGAAGGTACTACACCTAAACTGATCACTCTCATGCCTTTGCAATCATTTAAAAGCAAGTATTAAAGCAAAATGCATTAAAACAATTTATCATTCTGCTTAATCACACTTTGGAGCTGTCTGTAGGATACCAATTCATGCAATTGAGGCGCTACTAAAAATTAATTGCAAGATAGAACACATTTTATGAAAGCAGCCTTTAATGTGATTGCCAAAGTAATAGCTCTAATGGAAGTCAGAAGTTTGGACATTGCTTTAAAAACTTGATCTCTATTTGCTCTAATTTAATTTGAATGAAAATTTCAATGACATAATGGGTATTGCGTACTTCATAAATAAAAAAGAAATTAAACATAATTTATCTCTCAGAATTTGCTCAGCAACTTGCAGAATTTAGAACTGTCACATGGCTAGAGGGAGAAAAAAAAAAGGCTAATAAACTTTGGTAGTAAAAAACTATTGAAAAAAAGCCCAAAACAACCTAGTTAATTTAAACTCAAGAGAAGGTGCACATAGTAGATTCATAAACTCGTGAAAAATTGACAAAGAGAAAAAAAAATTAAAGCAGATATCTTAAAAATTGAGTCACCTTCAAAGAAATTGAAGAAAAAAACCTTTGCTATTTAAAAAAATGTATTCATTAAACTTAACCAGATAAAAAAATGCTAGCATGAAATATAAATGCACATGGTGCTGCAAAGCAGTTGCAAATGAATGAACCATTGACAGAAAGCAGTCTATCTTTGATAAAGATACTGAAAAATTGAGAAATATTATACCAACATTTAACTTGAAACAAATGAGAAAGCCATTGCATTAGATAAAGTCAGTGATTCTTTTCTGACAATTCTTACAAGGTAATGTCTGTGTTGTATCCTGCCTCAGAAAAGCAAGATTTACAAAAGTTAGTTTGTGAAGTTGATTGTCTCTCAAATGTCACTTTAATATCATCTTATGTCTCATAACATGAATGATTCTAAAGAATTGTGAACTTAGATTAAAATCAACCTAAAGGATATTAGATATTCATTTTGTCAACCTTTGTAACTTCGTATCATTCTATTTGCTTTCCTAGCTTTTGCAATTTTCGCGGAAGCTGCTTCTCTGTTTTCACAGTCATCCCTTGATCCCTTCATTAATATTAAATGGATCAGGGTTAAATAATTTCTACACATTTCTACTTAAAATACTGTTTTAAATACAAAAAAGATACACCTACATGTAAAACATACTCCAAAATTTAGTTTGTTACTGCTGTGCCCAGGCCATTTATTTTCTGGTCATCATCAAGAAAAACATCTTGCTGTTTACATGAAGTGAAATCATTAGATAATTTAGTCTTTCTGTAACACCTTGAAGAAGGGTAGCTGTGCAAATAAAAATGAAAGTTTTAAAGGATTTCTGTTTTAATGAACATAGTTATTTAAATGGGCCTTTCTTAGACCTGTGTTAAAAAGACACAGCGTGTGCCTTCCTCAAAGTCACTTTTATGGACGCTTCAAAGAGACCCTATCCCTATGTTACAGCATGTCAGCACCTGTGTTGCCAGGGTGATTGAATATTGCTTATTGCTTAAGGACAATAATTTAGGGTGCTCTAAAATTCATTGGATTTTATTGGAAGTTCTCTTAAACATATAGTAAACATATAAAGAGGTGAAAGGTACAGACGTGATGCATGGGCATCTGCTCTTTCTTTATCTGGCTTATTCCAGGGAGTAAGAAGCAATAGAGGAAGGTCAGACACTGAAGAAGTGTTCCAAACTGTGATGTTTTTCCTTCTGTAGGAAAGGTCCAGCAGGCACAACCCAACACTGTCCTTCACATCCTGAAAGAGGGAGGCTTCTGCCTTTCACCTGTCTTCCCACTTGTGCTGCTGTGGTGTATTTTATCAGCATCAGTTCTGGGCAGGGGGAACCCAGGCAAGTGGTGTTGAACCTGAGTTTTCATGCGCTCTCTACAATTTCTGTGTTTCAGGCTAAGAAAGAATTCTGACAATTTTTTTCATGTCTTGCTGATACCAGGGATCAATCCAAACTCTGGTAGTGATTGCAGCTTTGCAGCTAGAATACATTGTGCACAGATTGCTAGGTGACACCTGGCAATGTCTCTAATTATAGCATATATTTTCCATATTTAATTTCAAATGGTAGTATATTAATAATGAGGTTTTGCAAGAATGGCAACAGGTCCTGCCAATAAATGCCAATGAATGATGTCGCTTGAGTTGGTGCTGTTCCTGTCCCCAGATCTGTTAGTTTGATGCCTACCTGTATAAGCTCTGAGAGTGTGTGCTAGCTTTACGTGCTTGAGTTTAGATATGATCAGTTTCTATTGTCCTTAATCTGTTTTGAAGAGTGCCCTAATTTTATCTTAAATTCCCTCTAAGAGCTTCAACACTCAGCAACAAATGATCGGACTATAGGTAGGTCCATCTTATTTGAGCTCTACCCTATCTGTTTTGTTCTTTTTCTAATGTTAAAAGGATGAATGAAAGCATTTTGCACTGAAGTACCTATTACTATGCTACTATAGTGTAGCACAGAGTGTTGTTAGGGAAAAGCACTTGAAACTGATGAACTGTAGGTGAGGTGTTATACTTGTTTAAATGTTTGTTGAATTTTGTAAAATAAATTGATGATTAATAGCAGCTCAGCTTTCTGCTTAGGAAGTTGTATTTGATAAAATTTCCACAGCATTTGTGTCCTCCATTCTCCTCATTTTTTATGGTAGAGAACAAACTTTTTTCTATCTGAAATTCTCTGTGTGTTCACACATGCCTGTAAGCAATCTTTTATCCAATCAATATTTTGGATAAAGATAGATGGAAATGCACACTGAAAAGCAGTTTCATTTTTGTACTCTAACTAAAAACACGTTTGAACTAGGTCATGTCAATTTGCTGCACCTGAGCCCAGGCACAACGCAACAAACAGAGTTAAAATGATGAAATATTTAAGTTTAAAAGACTCATGACATAAAAGACACCCCATCTTAAAAATAGAACTAATGATTTGGGTGATGTGGAAATTGATCCCTGAATGCAGGTCTGTTGTTTTCACAGTTTACAAAAGGTCTTTTCTGTAGATGTGAATACTGCTAGAACATTTTTTGGGCTTGGGAAAACCCAATATAGACTAAAATTTAAATGAATGATTGAGAAATTCTTCGTTTATATATTGAAAAAAAAACCCCAACCAACTATTTTAAATTTCAGGAAAGTTTATTTTATTTAGGGGAATTTCTTTAAGGGAAGTGCAAAGTCCTGTACCTGTGGAGAGCAACCCCATGAGCCAGAACATGGCAGGGGCCAAGTGGGCGGAAAGCAGCTTTGCAGGAAAGGATATGGTGGTCCTAGAAGTAAAATATGAGCTATCAATATGCCCCTGTGGCAAGGAGAGCATCTTGGACTGTGTTAGAAAGGGAGTTCTCTGCAGGTCAAGGGAGATGACCCTTCTCCACTGCTCAGCCGTGGTGAGGCCACGCCTGGAGTGCTATGTCCAGTTCCAAGCTCTCCAGTAAAAATGATAAATGGACGTTCTGGGGAAAGTGTCCAGCAGAGGACTGCCAAAATGATGAAGGGCTTGGAGCATCTCTCAGGTGAGGAAAGGATGAAAGAAGAGAGCCTAGAAAAGGGAAGACTCTGGGGATATCTTGTCAATAACTACAAATATCTGAAGGGAAGATGAAAAGAAGATGGAGCCTGGCTCTTTTCAGTGGTCCCAGTTATGAGACCAGAGACAATGGGCACCAAGTGAAACACAGGAGGTTCCCTGTGAACACCAGGAAACACATTTTCACTGCAAGGGGGACTGAGCACTGGCATAGGTTGCTTAGGGAGGTTTTGGAATCTCCATTCTTTGAGACATTCAAGAGTTGTATGGGCATGGTCATGAGCAACTGGCTGTAGGTGGCCCAGCTTGAGCAGGAGCATTGGACCAGATGACCTCCAGGGATGCCTTTTAAACCTCAAGCATCCTTCAATTCTGTGAAATTCAATTTAGTTCTGTGAAAAAAAATTGTAGAAATTAATGTCATAGTAAAAGAAATGGGACAGAATATCCATCAATAACAATGCACCTAGATTAGCCCTAGTTCTTTCTTTTTTTTTTTTCTTTTTTCTTTCCTAATTTCTCATTTCTGGTGGAGACTTGGAATTGTTCATGTTTCTAAAAGGCAAAATAAAGTTATATTCAAAGACATTTTGTTGGTATATTCCCAACATGTTGCTCTTAGAAGTATTGACATCTAAGGCTGATTCTGAAGATGCTCATTGTTATTTTGTTCTATGTAAAACAGAAACAGGATCACCACAGTGCCCTTTGAATATTTAGGATGGCAAATTTCAGTGATGCTCCCTGTACTTAAAATGGATCACCCCAGCTCTTACAAGCACTCTAGGACTTGTATGGGCTTTCTGGAAGAGATGACTCAGCTACTCTTCTAAGTTTGAAAAAAAACCCTACTGAGTATCTGGAATCCAGTTTGAGAACAGATTTTAATGAAAAATACCCACAAAGAGAATGGATTTTCTGTCTCTAACCATTGAACAGTTGGTAGTCTTGATTGCCGTAATGTAGCTTAACACATTTCTTAAGGGCAAAAAGTGACCTCTTTTATGCTTTCTTGAGCAAGCTGCCATCTTAATTGCCCCTTTCAACCCTTCAACTTTTTTGTTGGTTAATCTGTGTCCATGATTTTAATCAACTCTCACCAGTAGTGCTTGATCCTGTGTTAGCTATGAACCGCATTGTAACTGAAGAGGAGGCAAGGCCAAAGAAAGTATCTGAAGTAAAATGGAGTAATGAAATAACAGCAAAATAAATGCATACAGTTCTGTAGAGTACCTGAAGAGGTTCACTGTGTAGAAATTATAGTTGTTTAATGAGGATTGAACTTAACTGCTGAAATTGTTCATAATCAAAGTTCATTTCTGCTTTTATAAAACACTGAGGAAGACATAATGGAGGTAAACAATTCTGTTTTAAGTGATGGGGATTTGTGTAATCAGAATGGTGTCCAAGAGTATTTTAGCAGAAGGTTCGGAGCCAGAGCATGTACGTATTTATTAGTGCACTTAGAGTGATGAAAATAAATATTTTCCAAGGCCTAAGAGTGGCACTCAACATCTCACACTTTTTAATTTATACAGGAAAAGCTCTAGTATCTCATATACTGTTGTATGTGATATTTTGTGAGAAGTGCTGATGCTAGTTATAAGTTCTATTGCTGCATCAAGTCATGTTCTAATGACAGCACAAGCCTTGCTGCTTCCAGGCCCTACTGCTTTTTATGCTTAAAAATGTATTTTATCATATGAACAAGAGAATTATGCAATATAGAAATCCATACTCTGTGGAACAGTATCTGATAAGGTTAGTGCAATTGTCTATGTGGTGCTAAAGGTTCAGATTCTAAGGGGGGGGGTTGTCAATGGACATATCTAAAGAGGAAAACATAGTATTTTTATCTTTATTGTTTTACTTCTTTTTCAAATATGCACTTTGAACCTTACCTACAATGTATAAAGACAGGATAGCATAAATACTGACAGTTTGTTCGTCTCTTGACAATCCAAAGACTCGAGTGATGTGATGACAATCTCACTTTCTGAGTGACTGTTTAATATGGATATTAAAAAAAAATCCTGGAAAAATCTAAACATAATTACAGATAGGTGCATATATTATATGATAGGTGTATATATGAATCCAGTCTTAATAAGACTACTATCAAAGAACACAAAATGCTTCTGTTGAACTAACAAAAGAAATGATTGTGTCATTTTTGACAAAATAAAGCTGCAATTTTTTTTATATATGTGAAGTCAAAGAATAGTGATAATATATGTGGCTTGATCTGAAGGTGAACTGTTTGGTTATAATAGCACACGATTAAATTACTTTGATATATGCAATAATGAGTTTTATGTAATTGATATTTGTTACATAAATTATAGGATACTTTTTGAGTTAGTGTTAAAGACAGATTCATCAGCTTAAATTCTCCAGGTCTGAGGTGACTGATCACTGTAATTTATCTGTATGATGATTGCTGCAGAGGATAGAGCCTGAAAGTTTCCTGGATCTACCAGGTAAAGATAATGAAGAGTGTCTGGGAAACAGCCAACTGTAGAATCAGTAAATTCTGCAGGAACTGAGAAACCACAGAATAGCTTGGAGCAGAACACCGTACATCTGCCAAGTGATGGACTGATACGAGAGCAGACTCAACTAATTAGTAAAGCCTCCATCCTTCCCATCTGGAGATTTAACTCTAGTGTGTGTGCACAGGCTGGACATTATTCATCAGGAATTGAATGAGGATGCCTAGAAGCTCTAGGCAGCATTTCTGAGGTGAGGCAAAAGAGTTTCCTTTTGGTTAGATGAAGTGTAACAATGTTGTATAGTGGCTCAGGGTTGTTTTTGTCGATTCTGTGTATGCTGAATTAAGAAACAAAGGAGAAAATGCAGCCTTTTCATTGCAATGCATATATACTTTATAGCTGTTTTTAAAACTAAATATATTTCTGGAGTGGTAGGTGGCTCAAGTGGCTCCTCCATCAGTGGTCATTTTAGTGTCTGTATCCAGAACTGTGACTACTTAGTTGCTAGCTAGTCTGCAGGTGCACAGTTTATGTCTAGAATTCCTTAGTAACTGAGGTGGATTTTTTTCTGGACATGTAAAGAAGCAACTCCATTTTGACAGGGTTAAACATCTGCTTCAAACCTAACCAAAGCATTTTCTTCATAGGGCCCAGTAGATCAGAGCAGCACAAAACAGCTACAGGAGGGAGGGTATTTTATTTCTTAAGAAATAATTCAGAAGGGTGTATAAGAGACTCTTCTCCTCAGGAGTACTCAGACCCATAGCTTTCATCCTTCGGGTGACATTTATTATCAAACGCTGAAGCATTCATCATGCCAAGGAAAAGGATTAAGGCAAAGTGATGAGAATAGCCACCTGATGAAGGAAAGCTAAAACTTCACCTCTTGCAAAATATTTCCAAAATTTATGTATTTTTTGTGATTAATATTAGCAAGCTGTTAATTAAAATGTAAAAAACTACATGAAGAGGGACTGACAATCACGAATCATCAATCTTCAATTTTTTCCCCTTTTTAATAAAACACTTTGACAAGCCCCCTTAGGCTTGTTGATTAGAGAAGCCCCCAACAAGGTAAGATGCTTGAATCCAGAAAGCAGGAAGGGAATTATGATTATTTCCATAGCTGTAATAGGTACCACAAAACATTAATTCATATGTGGTTTGCATAACAGCTTCTAACCGTGCTATATATTTCACAGTCTTGAAGAAGTCTTTTAAATTAGGCTTTCCAGTGATACAAAAATAGATGGTGATAGCAAAGGATGAAGGGTTCTAGGAGAGGACCAAGTAAGAATTTAAAGTGTTAAGTGATCATTTAAGAAAGAAAACACTAGACCTTAGATCATCCGTATCAAGAAAATAGTGTATTATAACTTAAAAATGTAGATTTTTCCCATTTACCTACTTTAAAAAGTAGCAGGGTTGTTGTAGCTAAAGGATGAAACTGGAATATAAGGGTGACATTTTAGACCTCTGTTTTCCAGAAGAATAAATACAAATTCAACATCTTGCTCATGGTTTTCTTTGAAGTGCTTGGTCAGAATAATGTGACTGCTCTGTTTTGATAGGCTGGTAATAAAAATGACAAAAATCAAATTGAAGCACAGAAAATCACATTTCTAGATCAAGCCTAAAAGAGTAAAAACAGGATCTAAAAGCCCAACATCAGACAAGCCAATAAAAGATGTAATTATGCACAGAGTGAAAGGGATTGCTTTAATGAAACATTATACTGTAAAGTTAGAGAATAACGTTTCTCACTCTGACATTGTACTTTCTGAATATAGTACTTTCTGTTTGATGAAGATAAACTTTTCAATTTGAAGAGGGCAGTCTTTGACTTGGATCTTGAAGTCTGGTCTTTAAAAGGAGCTTGTGATTGCTTAGTCTTTTTTTGATATCCTGTGGAGGAACATATTTTCACTCTTGGGTCACATATCTAGTTCTGTTCATAGTTTCTCAGGGGATACTCTTGACTCACATCTTATAAATGTTCATAAATCAATTTATAAAATATTACCTCTGTAGAGTGGAATTTCCTATTTTTCTCTTGAACTCTTTGCCATGCTTTATTCCAGAATAGGCAATGTAAGAAACATTTCTTATTTGCTTGAGTCTGTGACTTGTATTCCAGATTTCTATCTTTTCTACTTTTGAGCTGTTCAAACCATGTCTAAATTTGTTTTACTTGCTTCTGATGATCACTCGGTTCTTGTCATCACAGTTATTGCTAATGCTTATGTCTCCTGAATTCAGTTCTGTCTGTGACTTCACTACTCTTCAGATCCCAAAGTAAAAACTTTCTGATTCCGGGTGAATTCTGCTAACATAGCAAACAGAATCACAGTTCTCTTTCCATATTTACTCATCATAAAATAACCTTTATCCTGGAAAGCAGGACATTGTCCTTGAGGGTGAAAAGTGAGTTGAATCTTTCATGTGATTTCACTGTGATTTTTGCAGATCGTAATCATGTGGACAGGCATTTATTCACACAAAGATTTATTGATCATCTCCCCATGCCACCTGATTGACTATAGTTATTTCTTTTTCCTGCACCTTCCCTTCTTTTTTCTTGTATTGCTGAAATGCTGTCCTCTGTTAATCTTTCTTTCGCACGGTCTTACATAAATTTGCACCTCCAATTTTCTACATAGCTCTATATCTTCATATTTCTACTGTACATAATTTGCAAAATATGTCTTTCTCATCAATTCATTCTTTATCCCTGATTACAGCCATCTCCAGGCATTCGTCTTCATGTTTCAGAATATTTTTCTGAGGTTGCTCAAAAGGCCATTCTCTCTGTAGGAATTTTACAACATGTCTGTGACTTTCAGAAATACAGATCAACTTTTCTACTCTTTGAACAACTTCCACACTTTTCTGCAGTTCTCTTATTCAGGATACATGCTGTTTAGAAGCAGAAGAATTAAGTCTTACTTTAATATGTGGAATGTACACTCTAAACATGTGTAGCATAGTCTTAAATAGCCATTACATTCTGTCCCATGGAAAGCAGCATTTTATTAATGATATCTAATTCCTTGCATGTCAGTTATTCATGGAAACCTTTTTTCTGGGGGGAAAAAAAAAAAGTCCCATGCAAAAAACCCCAAAGGAAATAAACAAAGCAAATTGAACATGTTAAGCTCAAATTTCAACCGACCTCAGCTCAGAAAATTCAGGGTGTGAAAGAGTCATCTGAGATTCAGCAAGGACACAGGGCTCCAAGTGCTTCCTTGCAGAAAGGTCTTTTGAGCATTTGACCATTTACTTAGGGGCTAGGAATTGATTGACCTGTTTAAGGAATGATGGGTTCAGTCAGGCAAATTACTCCTCTGGGTCTCCTTGTCATTGCACCTTTTATCTTGCCTTTGTAAGATCTTTTGAACATTGTTTGTCTAATAGTATGTGTGTGCCAGACTTTGCCAATGCTGTTTCTATCTCAGCTGTGATTTTGTCATGGGAGATACCGTGAGCCGTAAGAGCTATATGTACTGTGTAAATCACTCATGTTCGCTGGATCCTGAAACATCTTGACCTATGCAAACTAGAAAAATCTCTGATCTGGCACAGTTTAGTGGATATTCCCTGTCCTGTTTCTTCTTCCTCTTTCAATTTGAAAGCCATGGAAGTTCATTTAATAATAAGCAACTTTCAAGTCTTCTAATACAAGTTCAAATTATGAGACCTTGAGTAAAATCCAAGAATAGCATATGCTGACAGTTGTCAATTTAACAGTAGTTAGTAGTGAAGTAATAAACAAGGCGCATATTTAAATCCTATCTGTACTGGTTGTCATCATGAAAATAAACTTGTAATGTCTTTTATCCATTTTATGTAAGCAATTACTTTAGAAATCTTGGGATTGATTTTAGGATATTAGCTTATTGTTGTTTTATTTATCATTTGCTACAAATCTGTCTGCTGTTACTGACAAGAGATCTGGTATATGACTCATTTATTTCTGGAGATGTTTCTTCAGCGTACACAGATGGTGTTTATAGATCCAGTGTGAGAGTTGAGCTATTCAAGAATAAGAGATCTGCAATGCCAAAGACGCATCCTATATGTTGCTCTCTTTATTGAACTGTCCTTTTTTTTTTAGTCTGGTTCTGGGGTGTTTGCACTCATGAAGCTCAGAAGACAGAGGCCGTTTACTACTCTTTTGTCTGTACTAACACATAACTCATCCCTTATGTGAAATGCAGAATTCTCTTTTGTCGATACCTCTTGCCTCAGCTGTTGTCATGGCAACAAGTGTCATCTTTGCTGAAATTCAGCTGAAGTATAATGTGGACATGGAGTGAAGAAAAACGTTATTGAAATTTTAACTGGCCTAACATCCTTTTTAGTTGAGTTTTGTCTTGGAAACAAGCATGTTCTGTTCTTGCATCTAAGTAACCCACGGAAACTACTCAGGTGTATGTTGCTTGTAAAAACAACAAAGGCCATCACAGATGTTAATTAAAGGAAACCAGTGATTCCAGAAGCATAGCAGTGTTTTGCTAAAGCTTGATATCAATGTTTTACTGCATTCAGTGGCTGTGATTCAATGCATAAAAGTTTCTAAGTCTTCTCTGTCATGCATTAGTCTACTTTTTAGCCATCTATTCTTTTCTTACATATATATGTACTTGTATATATATATTATGCCAATATATGTAATGTCCATGTTACAGGAAAATGATGTAGAGTTTTCAAACTGAGAAAGTGTGCAATATAACATACTTTCTTCAGACTTTAGAAATCAAAATGTGTTGTTTAATTCATGATTCTTTGCTGCTTGTGCATTTTTTACTGAGCAGGGTTTCTGACAGAACACTGTTTACAAGTAGAAATAAATTCCAGATAAACACTTATTGCTCTGAAAATCAATCTCAAGACATATCATAGAACAGCGAATAGTGTCAATAGTGAAATTTTTTGGGTTTGTTTTTTTTTTTTTGGTTGTTTGAGAGATCATTAAATGATTCTGCTATTTCAGGGTTCACTTAATTCAATTTAGAATTCTGAAGATGCAGCTCTAGTTTGCAATATATGTTGGCTTGATCACTGCAGATGAAAATGTTTGAAAATGTAAAGTGAAATGGAAGGAACTAGTTACATGTTTATGAAGTTTTTGTGGCTTTTGCTACTGTTCTTTGTCTGATATAAGGAAACTAAATTGATCAGATTCATACCATTTTAGTCTTCTCTACTGTCTATATAAATGGAATGGTAGGAAAGCTAGGACAGATTAATTCTGAGTTTCAGGAAAAATTGCAGCAACTACCTACTGTGCCTCATTTAATATGGTCCAAATAAAATAACTTTTTCTGCTTTAGGACAAGGTTGCACAACAGAACTTCATGGCATAGGTTGAAATAACAGAATTAAAAGAGAGCTTTTATTTTTTCCCTGCTGTCTCCATTTCCCTTCCGACTTCTAAGAACAGATCCCCCTTCTTTTCTTGTGCTGATTGCATGGTAAATCTGTTAAGACATTCAATTTCTTTTTTAACTACCAAGTTAGTCAGTTTAATACCATTTTCCTGAATCTGATCTAGAAGCAAGAGTATGTGAGGAGGGTGATGGGAGAGGAGCAGAACCTTCTCTTTCAGAGGCAGCAGGCTGTTAATCCAGCTAAAATGAAATGTCTGATGTTATCTCTAACAAGCCCAGCTACTTCTTAGCACGTAGGAAGTGAAAGAAACATGGTTAGAAGATGCCTTGGAGGACTATTTCATTGCTGCTGAGAAGGACTTATTTATTTAGAGATTTTTCCTGGAGTATAAGAATGAAAATTAACTAATCCTTAAATACACAGAGATACTCTCTTCCTGGATCAAATTGTGCAGAACTTCCTGCTATAGACTATGCAAGCTCAGGCCTGTATCTAATGGAGCTAAAACCATTAGTGACATTTAAATTTAAGCAGCAGCCAAAGAGGGAGATGTCCAGGATGTTATTAAAATGCAAGCAGAGTCGGATGTGACCCTAAGCAAATTTATTAAAAAATTTGCACAGGAATAAATGTTACAGAATGTGCAAAGAAATGGATTATACTGGGAGGAAACATCCAATTGAGAGCAGGAAGGAAATAAGGGAAATGGTTTAACTCTGCTTTTCCTAATTATTTTCGTGAAACCGTGGTCAAATCCCCACACATTTCAGAGAAAGACTCTGCAAATGGGATTTTATTAAATATCTACCTACTTATGGAAAAGAGTTCCTTTAAGAACAAGGAGGACATTCATATCTAATGGATGAGATGATAGAAGTAGCTGGACTGCTGGAAAAACTGATCAGATATCATCAAGCTATAAGATGCAGATATGAGTGTGAAGTCACTTTCATCTTTTAGGATTTTTCTTACATAAGGCTTACATAAGGCTTACATATATACTTGACCATATATATTCTTTGAAACATTGTTGGGTTTTTTTTGTTTAAGTTCTATGGTTGATGGTTACAACACTGATGATTAACATTAAAACAGCAATTATTTCTCAGTTATGACTGAGGATATTTCACAGTCTTTTTTGAGCATTTGTAAGTATTCTGTGACAAGGCAGAAACAATGATATTTTCTCTAGCACTACTCTAATTGTTCCTTTCCAAACATAGAAGCATGCTTGAAATGCCCATCTCTGCCAGAATAAAAATATAAATCTTTCTTTCTTTTAATTTATTTTTTATTTTCTACTGCAGTTAAACAACTTGAGTTTTCATGTTAAAAAAAAATTTAATCTAACTGTAATTGTAATTATGTTCTTGAAGTTATTTACAGAACAGCTGTATTTCTCCTTGGAGATTGTTTGGGATTGAAAGGTGTTGAATCACACCAAAAAGCACTCTGTGCAAGTATGGCTTTCAGGTTTCACCCTTTAACATCATTTACATTTCTATTAGTTAAAGTAAGTAGGGACAGATGACAAAAAGGGAAAGGAAAGCCACATATTATCCATAGCTCATAAAATGGGGTTGCTAGAAAGTACATGCTTTTTTCTTTCTTTTTTTTTTTTTTTCAAAAAAGATGAGTTGTTATCCTGATAAACTCTCTTGTGTATATGCATAGGGATGAAATAGAAACCTTGCTTCTTTAAGAAGATGGTAGGGAAAAAAAAAAGAAAACATTTCAGTTATTTTTGAAATGGCAGCCATGGTAACTGCTTAGTTATTACTTTCAACAAAGTGCTATTCTTTTTCTTGATTAACGTTATTAGATTTGTTTTGTCAGTTAACCTAGAAGCTATGTTGAAAGCAAAGCTATTACCACTGCTAAGCAATGGGACTTCAGCCAGGATATTTTTATAGTGACTGATTAGTAAGCCTGACTGCAATATATCCCTCCATTTCTTTAATTAACTGGTAAGGTAACATCCTCTAATGGAACATGGAATAGTGCTGCCTACCACTAGATGGTCTAATTGTGCCTCGAGCTTACACACAATGCTGAAGAGGTAAAGAAAGGACATACTAGCTTTGAGTCTGGCTCTGCTGAAACCTTTTGGTGATTGATTGAGGTCTTGGTTCAGCCTTAGTAGTGTGAAGACATGGCAGCACTGGAATAATGCAGCTTTACAAAGTTGGGCAATGGCTGAGAACCTCAGGCTGCAGCCAAAGCTCTCTTTCATCTACTCACTGTGTAGGCAGATTCTGAGGTTTCTCAGAACAGGACCTGGTGGAGGTTTAGCACTAGGATAGGTAATGATGATGAGTAGCCAGTGAGACAGGCTGACTATCCTGATGGGTCCCAGACCATGCTTTTGTTCTCAGGTGCACTACTCAGAGTTGCAAGTTGAGGCCTCTTCTAATTTTTCAAATAATTGACAAAATTCACTTCTTGAGTTTAGCCCTGTAATTGCCAAAAGGTGTGCAAGATGAATATTCAGTGCCTATCCCTGACTGAGGTAAACCTCACCTTTTCTCTTTCAGGAGAGTAACCTGACCTGGAAAAGTTGAACTTTCTGGCTGGACTGAAGCTTTTGCAACAAATAATGTAATATTTCAGAGAAAAGGAACATGGCATTGAAAGCTAATCATCAACCCAATTTCTAGAAAGACAGACAACCTAGGTTATGATCGTTTCTCCAACTCACATGAAGGAAACAGTGTCTGATCTCTGCTATGACTGCATGCTAAACATTGGTGTCCTCCACGAACAGGGGCTTTCAGACCACAGCTTCAGTTTAAGAGCCTTCTGCCAAAAGTAGGCTTTAAGCAGCTGTACTTCCTAGATGTCATGGTTGACATTCCAGTACTCCTGATGAAAAAGGTCAGCTTTTGTGCCTTTTCTGCACTGCTCATGGCAGACTCTGTTAAAGGAGAAGCTGACGATGGCATGCTGGATGAACTGGAGTCATCTCCCTTGCTGTGTGTGTCACTGAGCCCTTCTAGAAAGGCCTTTCAAAATTAAGAAGTCCATTTAGTAAGGGAGAACTTAAGGAAATGTAGTTTAAGAAATGCTGGATGTTCTGCTTTATTTTTTCTTTTTATTTTTAAATTATTTTCTGAATTATTGTGGTAAAGACCAGGTCTTTTTCATTGTAGTTAGTAGCTGAATTTCTAATTAATGCATTCTATTTCCTAGCAACCAAAACATTCCTAGACACAAATGAGACCAGCACTAATGGCATCATCCAAAAAGAAAATGATTCAGATTCCTCACTAATGATGATTACAGCAACTGGTTTTATTTATGACTGCATAAAATGAGAAGAATTGCAAGGCTGTCAGTTATTAATACTATCAAGAAGATGCAAAGAGTAGTCAAATATATCTGGTGTCCGATCTTTCTTTCTCATACCCAGAAAGTTTTAGCTTGTCTCACTTTCCCATGGTTTTTTTATGTTGTCTTATAGGTAGTATGATGTGAAAGAATTCAGAATTCCATTCAGTAGTCCCTAGGGTTTCATTTGACACTTCTATACACATTTGCCCCTTGCTACCTGAAGGCTTACTATTTGCTGGTCCACATTTTTTAGTCTGCAGTATCTGGTACTTCCTGCTGGGTTCAGTAATGGTATATCAGCCTTTTGTCAATGAGAAGTGAAAGTGTAAAATTGTCTGTTCTAGAAGAGCTTGAAACATGTTCTTTATTTTAACAGAACTCTCAGCTACTGTAATATGTTACTCTTAATTTTATATTTTGAAGCTTCTGATTGAGTTTAAACTTGAGCTTGATTTCTTACAAAGAGAAGAGCTGTTCTAGAACATTTATTTACAGGACAAACAAGCAACGTTATCATGAGAAAAGCAAATTAAGAGTTGCTAAAAGCAGTATCTTGATCTTGTTTCACTAGTACACATTAAAGTTGCAAAATAGATAAAGGTATCTCTTGGAAGAAAGCTTACAAAAATAATTTTAATAGCAAAAAATTACATTTCTCATTATATACAGTCAATTAAGACCCAATATTATCATATTTATAGCTAATAGTATTGCAAGTAATTCTGTTGGGCTTTGCTGAGTTTGGGGTTACGCTGCTCAATGAGCCATGTAAGTGCATATCATGGCTCGGCCTAAATAAAAAAGCATGGAACAAAAGCAGAGGTATATTATGTTCATCTTGGAATTTCAGCACAGAAAGCTGAGACATGTCCACAAATAAACTGTGTTTTAGAAAAGCAAGTACTTTGTAGAGATTTTCTAACAGAAAATAAGTCTTGAAATAAACTTCTGCTGCGCCGCTTTTATTCTGCACTACCAAATAGTGCCAAGAGATATCTAGGTCTGCTATATGGTTTTCCACACAGTTAAATCGTTAGAAATTTAACATGGTCCTGGCCTTAGCATAGTCTCAGCCTCTGACCACCAGCACTTGAATGAACTCTTCAAGTGTTACCAGGAGCTTTGACCTTTGGGGTCATTCAACCTATTGTAGGGTTGGATGGATGGGAAGATGATTAGTAGGAGATGCTGTGTTTTATGTATTCCAATAATACCTCCTCTGCTGTGTTTAATTTACAGGACAAAGGGGAATGATATATGGCTCTAGATAACCTTTGCTTACCATTGGCAAGGATGTCTTCTTCATTTTTCTTGTTGTGAAAAGAGGTTGTTTATTTTGTAAAACAAAGCTTCCTAATAGATTCTATTTGTAACCTCATGTAAGGAGTGAGTGAGCGAGTAGCTGGCTGTTATAACAAAGGTTTAGCTAGAGGTCTTTAAGTTCCTGGTGAGTATGAAAACCACAGTAGTATGTAGGTGCATGCACAGTAAACATCTTCTGTGGTGTGACTTGCCCATGGGGCAACTGTGGAAGTCCTCCATGGGGTAGTCCTCCAGGTATGGAAACATGTGTCATACCTGTTTCCAATGATGAAGCACCCTGGTGTAAAAAAGATATCCTGCGTCCCCACCTATATATCCCTTTTTTCCATCCGTAAAGCAAGGGGAACAACGATGATATTTAGTGATAATATCCACTATTGTAGTAAAGCATCTTGAGATTGATAGATGCTATAGAAGAATGATATTAATAACAAGAAGGAGCTATTGCCACAGCTGTAAATCTGGATGAAAAGTATCATGCTGAACAATTTTTGACAAAACCGCATTTTTCTAAAGAAAACTGAACTATCTTGTAGGACTGAATCAATTCTAAAACCATTTTTGACAGGAATGTGTCAGAATGAATTGTTTTACCCTTTTATTTCATTTCAGTGATGTCAAAATATTTAGTATCGAATAATTCATTTTCCACTCATTTTTGCTTTTGTCTGCTTTTCTTTGGGAGAAGAGTTCCAAAGACACTTTTCTTTGGGAACCATGGGACCATGATTAGTTATGCAGACACAGAATAATACCTTTAAATATATGTACTGTTTATTAATCCAGAAGTATATAGGCTGCATACAGCCTGGGGTGCACCTATTGCAACACTTAGTTGAGATCTGAAGTCTTGGAAACAACCTTGGCTCTGCACAACAGCACTACAATGGCTTGTGTCTAACTTGGCACAGGGAGCCATACTTTCCACCTCATGAATACTGTGAATCTTTCTGCTGCACATTCCCCTCTATTTTCCTCCAGGCCATGGTCCTCAACAGTTCAGTGATCTTTCTAACCTTGAGAAATGTGCTGGTGAGAAGTATTTCTTACTGACTGGTTCACCAATTATTTTCCCTGAGGACTTCTAGTATTCTGACTGAAAAGATCCTAATGATGACATTACTTTATTTTCTGCTTGTTATGGCTAGCAGTCCTGTTTAATTTGACTCCACAGAGCCAACCAAAATAATGTCAAACAAGTAAAAGGAACCCTCAGACATAAAATAAGGAAAAAAACCACACTTCCAAAAAACTAAATGTATATTTTCACACCTCAAATTTATTCATGAAATTGCATTTCAGCTAAGGTAGGTAAAATGAGAATTTAAAATGCAAGAAAACATTTGTGTTAGATTGTTGGTTTTTTACTTTTATACTATCTTTGCTTAGTTTTTATTGTTTCCATTTTTATTTGTTTCCTGGGTTTAGCAGTGGCAGTCATTTTTCTCTTTCTTGGTAGCTGGTGCAGTGCTGTGTTTTGACTTTCAGCTGGGAACAGAGCTGAAAAACAATGATGTTTTGGTTTGGCCAAGGACTTTGTGGGCCTCATGCTCTGCCAGGGAGGAGGGGAAGCCGGGAGGAAGCAGAGACAGGACACCTGACCCAAACTGACCAAAGAGGTATTCCATACCACAGCACGTCATGCCCAGGATGTAACTGGGAGTTAGCCGGAAGGACTAGGTGGACTGCAGGGTTGGAGGAGGTATCGGTTGGTGCTTGATCGGGCTGGGGGGCAAGTTATCGGTCGCCTGGTGATGGGGTGTTGTATTCTCTTCCCTTGTTATTTCCTTTATCATTACTATTATTGGTGGTAGCAGTAGTGATTTGTGTTATACCTTAGTTACTAAACTGTTCTTATCTCAACCCGTGGGAGTTGCATTTCTTTTTGATTCTCCTCTCCGTTCCCCCAGGAGTAGGGGGAGGGCAAGAAGGGGGGGAGTGGGTAACAAGCTGTCTGGCTGTGGGTTAAACCACGACAGTTCTTTTTGGCGCCCAACGTGGGGCACGAGGGGTTGAGATAACGACAGATCGGACCGTCACAATGTTGATTTATTGGATCTTAGAGTTGTTCCTCTTGACCTCACAGCTTCAGAATGTTGTAACTTACTTAGAGCCGGTATTTGCTGTGTTAGTGTTTATCAAGTGTGGGGCTTGGGCTAAGGTTCTTGTCTCACTGTACTTTATGGCAATGACTTGTAATACGGGCGAGCTCCAGCAGCAGGGCGGGACGGACGTGGCCGTGGACTGGTCCCTGGCCGTCCGGCTGCTCCTCACCGTCCTGGCCCTCGCCCTCGCCTCCGTCTGCGTGAGGCTCTGGGAAGCCGAGGGGGGGCGGCCCCGGGAGCCGGCGGCTGCTGAAGCGGCCCGGGAGAGCGGCCCCGGGGACCAAGCGGGAGCGGGGCTGGAGGCCGGCAGGGAGCGGCTGCCGGTGGAGGAGGTCGGGGCGGTCGAGGAGCGGGAGGAGGCGGCTGCCGAGCAGCGGAAGAAGGCGGCGGAGGAGCCGAGCCCCGCAGAGGAGCCGAGCCCCGCGGCCGAGCCCAGCCCCGCGACGGCCGAGAGCATTCCCCGGAAGCCGCCCGCCGAGACCCAGGAGGATGCAGGAGACCCCGCAGCATTTCCCAGCAAGGCAGAGGAGGAAGAGCTGGACTCAGGAAAAGAGAAGCTGGTGGTGGGAGAGCCGGCAAGCACAGCAGCTGCACCAGCCCCAGTGACAAGTACAGCAGCATCGTTTGAGAGTTCTGAAGGTTTTGAATGGCCTTTGGGTACCCTTGGGACCTGCCTGCTGATTGTGATGGTGTTCACTATGTTGGCACACATGCAGAGTGTGTTTTACCCACCACCATTGTGTCTGATCCCAAAATTTAAGCAGAGTCGGGTTTGGGTCTTATCTGGGGTTAGACAACAATATGGGAGGACCAAGAGGTTTTCCCCAAGGCTGGACAGCCATGAGTGGCAGGGCGTGTGGGACAGTATGGGCAAGTATCTAGTCCACTGGGCCCCTCCAGTGCTTTGGAAACATTGGAGATGGAAGGACAACGAATTATTTTGAACCTGATGGGACCATGACCCTTAAGGCCAACAGAGCAGAGATGCAACATCGAGATGGACTCATGATCAAGGGGTGGACCTAACAATGGACACTACTGCCCAGGTTATTCATGTGTGTGAACACTGCACACAGCCTCTCCTGCTCTGAAAGACTGTTACAAGAGATGGAGCCTGGCATCATGGACCAGATGGACTCAGCAGCTTTATAGGGACTGGTCCATGCACTACGATGAGAGTGCACTTAGATAAGAGTGAGGGTATATTGAAAATGTGGGATCTGAGCATGACGTGAATGGTATGGAATAAGGGGTGGATAATGTCCTGGGTTTAGCAGTGGCAGTCATTTTTCTCTTTCTTGGTAGCTGGTGCAGGGCTGTGTTTTGACTTTCAGCTGGGAACAGAGCTGAAAAACAATGATGTTTTGGTTTGGCCAAGGACTTTGTGGGCCTCATGCTCTGCCAGGGAGGAGGGGAGCCGGGAGGAAGCAGAGACAGGACACCTGACCCAAACTGACCAAAGAGGTATTCCATACCACAGCACGTCATGCCCAGGATGTAACTGGGAGTTAGCCGGAAGGGCTAGGTGGACTGCAGGGTTGGAGGAGGTATCGGTTGGTGCTTGATCGGGCTGGGGGGGCAAGTTATCGGTCGCCTGGTGATGGGGTGTTGTATTCTCTTCCCTTGTTATTTCCTTTATCATTACTATTATTGGTGGTAGCAGTAGTGATTTGTGTTATACCTTAGTTACTAAACTGTTCTTATCTCAACCCGTGGGAGTTGCATTTCTTTTTGATTCTCCTCTCCGTTCCCCCAGGAGTAGGGGGAGGGCAAGAAGGGGGGGAGTGGGTAACAAGCTGTCTGGCTGTGGGTTAAACCACGACAATTTGTTTCCGGTGAAGTCTTTCAAGGATAGATCAGAAATAGGGATTTTACAATGCCCAAAGGTAGGCTTATGGAGGACAGTCTGCTCTGTTAGGACAGTGAAGAACCACAGCATAATTCTAGTTACTTAGCAGTATCCCACTCTACTGTTGCAGTAGCCTTTAACTGGGAATGTAGGAAAATTAAGAAAACACAAGCATGAGTTTTAAAATAATTACTTCTTTTTTCCTGAATTTCATGTATCTGTTGTGTTGGAAGGAGCTATTTCAACCTCCCAAATATAAGCATGTACCTGGGAGGCTGAAAGGCCACCTTGCCAGGCAGCATAACTGACTCTTAAGGAAAAAATTGAGGATCGGAAAAATGGTGTATGGCAGAATATCTAATACCTTTCCTTGATAAGGACAGCTAGGCAGAATTTATATGGTACATAGTATTACAAGTAGTAAAGTATATACTGTAATGACATAAGAGGAAATGACTGAAGCTGGATAAAGCAGTAACTAGCTGAAAATTATTAAATGAGTGAGGAGCTGAATAAAGAATAGATGGTAATAGATAGATGAAGAAAGTGTTGAGATAGGGGAAGTTGTATAGTTTTCCTGAAAGCCTCATTTTGAACAGATAATATTTTAATTAATGGTGTAGATATGTGTCCTGGGTTTAGCAGTGGCATTTTTCTCTTTCTTAGTAGCTGGTGCAGTGCTGTGTTTTGACTTTCAGCTGGGAACAGAGCTGAAAAACAATGATGTTTTGGTTTGGCCAAGGACTTTGTGGGCCTCATGCTCTGCCAGGGAGGAGGGGAGCCGGGAGGAAGCAGAGACGGGACACCTGACCCAAACTGACCAAAGAGGTATTCCATACCACAGCACGTCATGCCCAGGGGGTAACTGGGAGTTACCCGGAAGGGCGGAGTGGACTGCAGGGTTGGAGGAGGTATTGGTCGGTGCTTGGTGGGGCTGGGGGGAGCAAGTTATCGGTCGCCTGGTGATGGGGTGTTGTATTCTCTTCCCTTGTTATTTTCTTTATCATTACTATTATTGGTGGCAGCAGTAGTGATTTGTGTTATACCTTAGTTACTAAACTGTTCTTATCTCAACCCGTGGGAGTTGCATTCTTTTTGATTCTCCTCTCCATCCTTCCAGGAGTAGGGGGAGGGCAAGAAAGGGGGGGAGTGAGTGAGTGAAAGCTGTCTGGCATTGGTTAAACCACGACAATATGAAAACAAGGCAATGGAACTTTAAAATTCTTATAACAGCTGTCCTCCTTTATTTTCTTTATTGGCTTCTGCCCCGACTCCATACATTTCCTATTTCAAGTAAAATGCCTGTAAAGTCCATAATATGATATAAGAGGAAATAACTTACTAGTATTCACAGTTCTGTAAGTATCTCAGAGATTTCTTGCAGAAAATATTTTTGTGATGCCTCAAATACTCCATCTTCTCACAAATCAAACAAACCATCTGTCTTCATTATCAATCAACTCTGTTTAGGTAAATTCTATCATTTCTGTACCTATCATGCAACGGAGGCCAAATGATGGATCCTGGCTGCTCAAGAGTAGTCTTTGTAATAGTTGTGTGATGCTGTTAAAGATTAAAAAAACATTTGGTGATTTATTTGGTTGAGCAAGTGTTTTCATTGCTGGGATTTCTTTGACATTTGTGCCTATTTCCCCTGTGGCAAAGCCTGTGGGAAGAGTAGTATATAGAAACACTTTAGAGCTAGAGAAAGATACAAATCCCTCCTGGTTCACTTCAGATTGTAAGGCAAATAAACCATTTTGATAGTTTTCTGAAAAGACAAGCATACCTTAATTGTTAGTTTCTCAGTTTTCTGGGAAGAATGGAAATTCTTTCTAGTGATATATGACAGAATTTAGTAACTAAAGAAGAATCTGCTGGCAAGATGACTTGTCTGCCTACTAGGATTGATTAATTTTTCCCCTATACCTTTCAAAAGCAATGTAATTTTGGCATATAAGTAGCAAAACCACAACTTAGACAACGTTCTCTGGTAAACCACCACATCTGGTTCCCATGTCAAATGCAATTAGTGAACTGCCCAAGCAGGTTTCTTACCAGACAAATGCATATTTTTTACGCATTCAGGAATGAAATGTTTTCACATTTGTGTTTTGGAATTAAAGTACAAAAAGTAAATAAATATAAGGGATTTAATTTTAATTGCATTGAAGAATCACAAATTTCCATGAAAATACTAATTAATTTTTTTTAAGAATCCATTAAGAAACAGTACAATAATGTAGGATATATTTAAAAAATAATATGCTAGATAATGACTCTTCCATTTTGTACTTATCATCAGTCAAGAATCATAAAATCATAGAATAGTTAGGGTTGGAAAGGACCTTAAGATCATCAAGTTCCAACCCCCCTGCCATGGGCAGGGACACCTCGCTCTAAACCATATCACCCAAGGCCTCGTCCAACCTGGCCTTGAACACTGTCAGGGATGGAGCATACACAACTGCCCTGGGAAACCTATTCCAGTGCCTCACCACCCTAACAGGAAAGAACTTCCTCCTTATATCCAATCTAAACTTCCCCTGTTTAAGTTTTAACCCATTACCCCTTGTCCTATCACTACAGTCCCTAATGAAGAGTCCATCCCCAGCATCCCTATATGCCCCCTTCAGATACTGGAAGGCTGTTATGAGGTCTCCACACAGCCTTCTCTTCTCCAGGCTGAACAGCCCCAACTTTCTCAGCCTGTCTTCATATGGGAAGTGCTCTGGTCCCCTGATCATTCTCGTGGCCCTCCTCTGGACTTGTTCCAACAGATCCACGTCCTTTTTATGTTGAGGACACCAGAACTGCACACAATACTCCAAGTGAGGTCTCACGAGAGCAGAATAAAGGGGCAGGGTCACCTCTTTCGCCCTGCTGGTCACGCTCCTTTTGATGCAGCCCAGGATACGGTTGGCTTAATGGGCTGCAAGCGCGCACTGAAGCCGGCTCATGTTCATTTTCTCATTGATCAGAACCCCCAAGTCCTTCTCCGCAGGGCTGCCCAACCTGTAGCTGTGCTTGGGATTGCTCTGACCCAGGTGTAGGACCTTGCACTTGGCACGGTTAAACTTCATGAGGTTGGCATCAGCCCACCTCACAAGCGTGTCAAGGTCCCTCTGGATGGCATTCCTTCCCTCCAGTGTATCAACCGAACCACACAGCTTGGTGTCATCGGCAAACTTGCTGAGGGTGCACTCAATCCCACTGTCCATGTCAGTGACAAAGATGTTGAACAAGACCGGTCCCAACAGCGATCCCTGAGGGACACCACTCGTTACAGGTCTCCAGCTAAACATTGAGCATTGACCACAACTCTTTGTGTGCGGCCATCCAGGCATTTCTTTATCCACCGGGTGGTCCCTTCATCAAATTGATGTCTCTCCAATTTAGAGACAAGGATGTTGTGTGGGACAGTGTCGAATGCTTTTCACAAATCCAGGTAGATGACATCAACTTCTCTACCCCAGTGCTGTCACCAAGCACCTTGTTGTTTTTCACATGCCTTAGCATGCCTTCCAGGAGAATCTGCTCCAAGATTTTGTCAGGCACAGATGTGAGACTGACTGGTCTGTAATTCCCCAGGTCATCCATTGTCCCTTTCTTGAAAATGGGGGTTATATTTCCCTTTTTCCAGTCATTGGGAACTTCACCTGACTGCCACGATTTTTCAAATATGATGGCCAGAGGCTTAGCAACTTCATTCGCCAGCTCCTTCAGGACCCGTGGATGGATTTCATCAGGACCCATGGACTTGTGCACGTTCAGATTTTTAAGATGGTCTTGAACCAATTCCTCTTCTACAGTGGGCACAAGATCTTCATTCTCACAGTCCCTGCATTTGCCTTCCAAGACTTGGGTGGTGAGGTCAGAGCCTTTGCCAGTGAAGACCAAGGCAAAGAAGTCATTCAGAACCTCAGGCTTTTCTAAATCCAGGGTAGCTAGCTCACGTGAGAGCTTCCTGAGGGGACCTAAGCAAAATTGATTAACATAGTTATGAACTGTCTGTGGAACAAATAATAAGTTCAGTTTTGGGCAGAACAGCTAGTTACTTCGTTGGAAATTCTGATGATGAAAGTGTGCAAAAGTTGGATATTTAAGTGGTACTGTCAATCAAGTTTCTGTCTATACCAATTGATATTTTTCTTCCCCAAAAGTATACTTAATAATCCTTTGTTTTGTTTTGGGTTTTTTTTTTTTTTTTTTTTTTTTCTAAACAGACTTAGGGTATCACTTGCATCAAGGACTGAAACTTAACAATGATAACAAATTTTCTGTCAAATGAATTGAACAAAATATTATGATTCTACAGCAAATAAACTTGTGGAATACTGAAGCAAAAGTGAGGAGAAATGGGTATTTGTTCTCTTTGCAGTGTGATATGACTGCACAGTATATGAAAAGCAGACTTTCAAAGCTTTCCAGGAAGCTTCTCTGTTTCTAGAAACTAGAAAATTATATCCACCATTATAATGACTAGTATAGGTATGTGCTTGGTAGTGAAACGTCAATGTTGGCTTTACAACACAGAGCACTTAAAATATATCCTTTTATTCTAGAAATTAAATGATCAATTTTGATGATTTTGTGCAGGTAGCATGTAAATGTTCTTGAAATAGAGGAACGTAAGAAAATGTGAAATTGAATTATTGTAGAAAATTTCATAGAATCTTGCCTTTGCAAACCAGCATATGGAATATCTGCTAGGGACCAGATCATTGCATCTGGCGTAAAAAAAAATCAAGGTATCTAAACTACATAAGGATCTGAATCTTCTCCAGGCTTATTTATATAAATTTGACTTTATACCACATTCTCACTAATCATAGTATTCTGGAAAGAGCATAGATCAGTCAGAGGACCTTTCTGTTACTACTTTTAGAGTCAATAACAAACGAAATCTAGGAAAAAACATAATTTCCAGTAAAGTTCTAAATGCCTCAGATAGGCAAGATTGATTAATATGAAATGCATGAAGCTTTTAGACTGTAGAAATTCAGGGAAATGCAAGCTGCAAGAGAATTTGTACAGTTAAATTTTCCTTGAGAATTAAGAACAGAAACTCCCATTTATTTCAAAAAGCAGTAAATAATTTTTTCCAGGAGCAAATTTCAAAACATACCAACTTCCTTTTACTATTCCCAAAGACTAAACAAAGCAACTTATAATTCAATGATAAAATTATATGAGATACTCTGTGTGCATTTAATGTTGTTAAAATAGATCATTCTGATTTCATAACTTATTTTTTGTAATAATCATAAACTAATATTCCCTACTTGAGAAAAGCAAGGAGACAGTTTTCTGCTTATGACTGCTCATGTTTTTCTGTGAACCAAGACTAGGTTAGCTTGTATTCTCTAGTTTATGAAAGCAAAGAAGGAGCTATCACATTGGTTGAACTGTAAGTTGTAGTTTCAAAAAGTAGACTTCTTTTCTCCTCTGTTCAACAAGATCTTGAGAGGAAAATGATAAATCTCTCAGGCAGGTTCCTTCAGGCTCCATCAGTAGTACACTAATGAGATGTTAAAGCTGTCATCTTTTCAACACCTTTTGAAAAAAAGTAAGAGCACATGAGGTTGTGGGCAGAGGAATTTTGCCGATGTAGAGACAGATAGTACAAATCATCTTTAATAACTAAATTATTATACCAGGGTAGCATTTATATACACTGCATATCATACTACTTACGGTAAATGAAAAAAGACTAGTGCTTCAGGACTTGCTCTCAAAGGGACAGTCAGTGTCTAAATATTCTTATCCCCAGAAGGAAGAGTATAACTTTTGCAGACTACTTAAGTTTAGGTTTTCAAGTTTAAACTCAGGTGCAGCGCCAGTCTGATGGGCAGCCTTGTTTCTCTGCCTGTATGATTTTTGTGTGAACAGAGTATAATCAGGATGGCAGTCCAGTTTTGGAGTGTTTGGCTCTTGTTTGAATTCACACATCAGTATTGCTTGTGATACTGACTCTTAGGCTAGAGCTAAAGAACTTGAATAGAATTCTTAGAGAGTTGGAAGCAGTTAATTATGGATCCAAACTGGCCCTTTTGGATTTCAGTCAAGCTGTCTGCCTAGCTATTAACAATTCCAAAGAAATAAGACTAAATCAAAGGATAAAAATAAATGCCTGAAGCCTGTATTAGCTTGAGAGAACTCATAACTGTGTTCAATCCAGGTATAGGTTCTTGATGTAACATTTTACAAAAGTGTGACTAAGGTGAAATCAATCATGAGAGAGCTGCAATCCCCATTTCCTTGTCTGGGTTCTTTCTGAGATGTCTGACAAATGCAATGACACTGAGAATTAATCATGATTTATTTATTCATTGAAACCTAAGCCACAAATCAGACTTTGTTTTGCTGAAGAAGATGTAGGAGGGCAGCTGTAGGGAAATTCTTATTTAGCTAACTGCATGTAAATATTTCCACAAATGACTTATAAATAATGCAAATTTGACTCACGGAAAATCATGAATGGCCCTAAGGTCAGTATGGGATTTCTCTCAGCTTTTTCCAAGACCTACAAATAAACGATGGACAGTATAAAAAAAAAATAAAAATCAATAAACTTAAGATTAAACCTAGGTAGAACTTAGATGACTAAGCTCAAAACTGTGCTACAAAACATCTGAGCTTTCAAGTGCTTGTCCCACAAGTGGATTCTGAGCTCAGAATGTCTTCTGGTCATATCTTTAGTTTGCAGCTTTTGTCAGGCATATGTGCAAGCATGAAGCTTGGGAGCAGCCCTGTGCATTTCCTGCTGGCCAGTTGTAGGTGGGTCCCAGTGGCCTTTTTGTGCATTTTAGAGGGAGGCTCTGTTCAGGCTTTGAAACCCTCTCAAAGGATCCAACATGAAACATTTAGGATTTTCATCTCTGGACTTGGTGGCAATTGAGTCCTTCCTGGAAGGCAGTCCTAAAAGCTGGATGGTACTGTGGAGTTAATATAAATGTGTTTCTGACAGAGAGTGTTGCTTTCTTTCTCGTCTGTTCTAACATGTAAATCAAGGAGGCATCACTCCACATAAACTCCTTAATTAGAGAGGACTGTGGAGAGTTTTAGCTCTAAAATGGCATGGGCTTTTAGCTGATTTAAGAAATTTTTGTTAGTATATGCACATATGTGTGTTCAAGTAGCCTGATAGTATACTTTAAAAATAGCCCATATGTTTTATAATTCAAAAGCAATGAAAATGTTCTGATAGTAGCTGGGGGTTTTGTTTAGGAAGTGATTATTTATGATCACTATTGTTTTCACATGTGCAGTGAATTTGCTTAACAATTTTGTGTATTAGTTATGATAGCTAGTATTAGACATGTTCTTGCCCTATTGTCTATGTAATAACAGTAGCAGTTAAATTATTATGATGAGGAAAGCAATTCATAAATGTTAAAATAACAGATGCGACTGAGGAAATAGTTTGTAGTTCCAGGGCTATTACTTTCATTGATTGTAGTGACAGCAGAGATGCTGGAGGTTATTCTTTTCAAATTAGACTTGAATTTAAAAATAGAACACTAAAACTTCCTGGTTTGGGTGAGACTCTGTCATTTCTCTATGTCAAAAAAGATTGTGATCTGGAAAGTAGACATTATTTAGACTTAAATCCATTATTTTTAAGAGCAGTCTATCTAGAAATAGTTCACATTAATTGACTTTATTGAATTTATAATGCTCCAGATAATATGTCCTAAGGAACAGGGTGAAGCATTTATAGAACTGTGACATAAAATGGTGTGTGTAATAGTTTCTATTTGTGCATCTGAGTAGTTCTGCTTCTCCCATTGTAGCAGAAGGCTATGCCAGAGTGTCATCCTGCACAATGAACTGATTTCCAAAGACCTCATTTTCCTGAGGCAGAACCCTCTTGGTCTGATACTGGAGGAGGAGAGCAATAAGCATCTATCTCAGTAACACTTGTGCTGTTTCTGTGGGTAACTTCCCAGAGTTCAGCAACCTCTGGTCATTAGAAACACTATAAACTATTTTTTGTTGTAATCTCTTTTGGGTTTTGAGAAGTCTTTGGAAATACTAAGCAAAAAGTGATTATCTGATGTATAATTTATGTAAATATCAAATAAGGACAGTTTCCTTTATATTTCTTTTTTTTTTAATCTTTTAATCTGCACAAAAATATTTTTACAGATACATAGTTATCTACGTATATGGAGTTTATTTCAAGGTTATTGTTAGTTTGATGCTGCTTTATCATCTGACATTTGTAATGTCCATCCTGTATTTCTTTTTTGTTTGACTTCGTCTTCTAGCGAGAAGGACAACTTAGCAGTGAAACAGAGGTCACATAAAGCACGTACAAAACTTGGTGTCCTGCATACTGAACATGAAACAAATATAATTCAGTTTCAAAACAACAACCTGCATAATGACTGGAAAAAATAAATACCTATTTTGGAAGAGAGACATATTAGAATAGTATTTAGATATGGGATTTTTAGCAAAGTAGTAACTCTTCCATTTTGCCGATGCTAATCTTTTAGGAATACAGGTTGCAGTTACTGTTGACCTGGTAGGTCAGCTACCACCTAGTAGGAGGCATTTTTAATTACTAGTGGCTGTTTCTATTTTGTACAGCAAATACCAGAAACTGTGTCTTCCCAAAATGTGTAACATAAATGATATGTCACACATATTGTGCAGATCAAAATAGAATCCAGCAGTGCTTATTGAAACAGTTGCTTCTTCATACTAAATTAATGCTCTTTTTGTGCCCTTTTACTGTCATGAATGAGCATTGACCTTTTGCAGATGACACAAAATGGGGTGTAGTGGCTGATATGCCAGAGGGGCCTGCTGCCATCCAGGACCTTGACAAGCTGGAGAAATGGGCTGACAGGAACCTCAAGAAATTCAACAAGAGGAAGTGTGAAGCTCTGCATCTGGGGAGGAACAACCCCAGGCATCCCACATGCTGGGGCAGACCAGCTGGGAAACAGCTTGGCAGAAAAGGACCTGGGAATCCTGGTGGTTGCCAAGTTGAATGTGAGCCACCAATCTACACTCGTGACAAGGAAGGCCAATTGTATTCTGGGCTGCATTAGGAGGAGTGTTACCAGCAGGTTGAGGAAGGATCCTTCCCCTCTGCTCAGCACTGTGAGGCCACACCTGGAGTGTTGTGTCTAGTTCTGGTCTCTCCAGTATAAGCAAGACATGAACATACTGGAGAAAATCCAGCAAAGGGCCATGAAGGTGATGAAAAACCTGGCACATCTTTCTTATGAGGAAAGGATGAGAGAGGTTGGATCATTTAGCCTAGAGAAGGCTTGGAGATAGACTCATCAATATGTACAAATATCTGAAGGGAGGGTGCAAAGAAGACAGACAGGCTCTTTTCAGTGATGTCCAGTGACAGGGCAGGAGGTAGTGGACACCGACTGAAACACAAGAGATTCCCTCTGAACATCAGGAAACACTTTTTTTGTGGCAAGGGGGACTGAGCATGGCACAGGTTCCCCAGGGAGGTTTTTGGAGTCTTTCTCCTTAGAGACATACAATAGCTGTCTGGATGTGGTCCCGAGGAACCTGTTCCAAATAGTGCTGCTTGAGCAGGGCTTTTGGGCATGAAGACCTCTAGGACTTTTCTAACCTCAACCATTCTGCATTTATATGACCTCTTATATGTTGCATATCATATTGTTTTAATTTTATATCACCTTACATGTCCTGGTATGCAAGAAGCAAAACAGCCAGAGAGACTATGGTAGGACTATAAGCATAGTAATTGCAAATGTTGAGATTAATTTTTCTGCATCTAACACTTTATAGTTGTGAAAAACTTTGTTGGAATAGTGACAAAATCTTAAAAAGGTAGAATTTAATACATACTGTGACTTCATCAGTGGAACTTAGCCTGGCATTTTGCTCCTCTTGCACTGTGAACATTGCATATATTTTCACACTGCTTTTCTTCAACAAGCTGTTCCTAGTAGGCACATACTGATTTAATCAAATCTTACAGCTGTAGCTGAGAAGTGTTCTGAATCATAATAAGGTTTTTATAGTGAATATGACTTCATTTAGAAAATACTGCTGATGCAAGGTGGCAGATTCATTAAACTGCATAATTGGTCAATGTGCTTATACTTCAGATAATACTTTTTTTTTTTAAGTTGCACCCCTTTGTTATTTAATAATATTAAAATATACCTTGTTTTGCATTACAGCTGTGTTTGAAGAATAGTTTGTGGGAACAAAAGAAAATAAGCCAATGACCTGAAATTCGCTTCAATAGACAAGTGAGACTTTCCAGTTTGGTACCTTTCTGGGCAGGGAAGGTCATGGAAACTGCATGAAAACACAAGATTTGTTCCTTAGGCAAGTTTGCCTTTGTATGTTGCAAAGCATCGTGGATGCTTACTTTTTATTAGGTTGAAAAGACCTTTTCTTTGGACTATGACCATCCAACTTGCTTGGTAGTATCTCTGTTTCATGAGTGCAGACGGGGTAGAAATAGTTTTCTCTTGCTTCCTTCAATAACTAGACAAGAAGAGAAAAAAAGGAACAGCTGAACATGAAAGTACATTTGATCTCTTTGCTGTACGTTGAATTTGCTTTAGTTTATTGGTACTTTTTGATGTTTAACTGTTCTTTTGAAACTACTGTTGTCTATTGATTGAGACAGAAGAACTGTTTCAGTCTTCCTTATGTTAGTAAAACCATAGTGCAACCTTGATACATAGGTTATAGTGATTAAACTTCTTGTTTGAAAGTAAAGGATAAAGACTGCTTTCTGTCACGTTCTTTTGAAGTTTTACTTTAGCCATTAGTATTAGCTGTTGAAGAAGGAAAAACTGAGACTACATTTAGTCTACAGTTCATGCTCACTTCTCCATCACAGTAGACATTTCTCCCCTAAAATTCTCCTGTGGTTTATTGCAATTATGACCCCACTTCATAATATCAATGAAATATTTTTGTTCATAACTAAGCCTAAGTAATAAAATATCTTTCCTGCTAGTCTATAAAATGAACTTCACAATTTCTGTTAGTGGAAAAACCGAAAAAGTTTTCCAGATATAGTGGTGAAATGACATCACATTGGTCAGCAATGTGCTAGAATTGGTTGAAAACTAGAAATAAGCAATAATAAATTGAAAATCTCTGTGGTCCCTGCACTCCTGCTTCTTTAGAAGACCCTGGGTTAGGACATACCTCAAGGGAACAGTGCACAAGAACATTGTAGCTCAGGTGTAAACGCATGCTGTGCCTCACCTGAAAAATCCACTGCGCAGGCTGGAAGGGTTTACTCACACTTGTCTGTAAGGACAGGAGAGGGTCGAAACAGCAGGTGAGAAGGTGAATTGGAAGCTGCAGGTCCAACCTTGCATATGAGTGGATCAGGGCACTGGTTGCTCAAGATTGCCCCAGGAGATGGCAGTCCTGGTTGGAAACTTCCTGATCACCTAAGCACAGTTTTTTCCAACCAGATTTGCCAATCCCACATGCCCTTGGTCATCATGCTTGTAGTAAGCATGGGTAAACCCCTTCCCAAATCTTCACTTGCGAAGCCAAGCCATCAGTCAATTTGGAGGTTATTCTATATGCAGAATGAAACTTTGGCCTGGATCTTTTACCCTGCATTAGGGAAAAATGTCCTAGCTGCCACAATTATTTAATATAACAGTTGATTTACTTACATAGATTGTTTCTGGTCCTGCTTCTTGGGAAAATACTAATTGCATAAGCAGCCATTTCTGATAAATAAAAGCATCTATCAGAGGAGTGAGCACTATCCCTTCTTCTCAGAAAGGGGCAGAAGAAAATTGTCACTGGGTATTGTACATGATATCCCTGGGTGTTGTACTTGCTCCAGCAAGAAGCTACTGGTAAAGCATATATGATGACCAGGATTCCAGGCTGTGTTGCAGCATATTTAAATGGAACTCACCTTGGCAGAACACGGAGAAAAAAGTTGAATAGGATGAAAATATTCTTTGATTTGCATCAACAAGTAATATCAGATTGTTTTTCAATTTTTCAATTTTTTTTTCTCCTGATAGAAATTTTAAGTTTTCATGGGGAAAAATGTAAACTTCATAATACTAACATATGTCCCCTTTTGAAAAAATTCTTACTGATATTTTGGTCACAGAAAACTATGACTCTAGTGGAGAAACTGTCAGAATTTTTTTGTCCTTCATCAAACTATATATCTTGTCACAGTTTTAGGAAACTCTCGTTACTCATGTTTAAAAGACAGTATAAAGAAATGTTTAGATTTTGCTTTAGTTGATTTTTTTCATAACTTAAGAATAGAAGTCTTTAAACATTTTTATTTAATCCTGCATTATTTAACAAAAATAAATTTTATAAGACTCAGAGTAGAATTGTCTAAAATACACTTCTGATGTTTGAGCTCTCTTACCTCTTTCTCCATAATGCCATTGCCTTTAAAAAAAAAAAAAAGGCAAAAAAAAGCAAACAAAGGCAGGAACATCATACAGGAATATCACATGTAGGGAAATTTTAGGCATTCAACACTTGTTGAAGAAATTAATTTATGAGGACTAATTAAATTTTAAAATGTGTGTTTTCACTAAATCATATTTCTGGAGCATGTTGGGACTTTATTGAGCTGAAGGTTTTATTGATGCAAAATAGGTAACACAGGATCAACAGACCAAAGCCTGTCATTGACAGGTACCTCTTTGCAGTACTCCCAAATGCAAAACTTACATTAGCTATTTA
Source organism: Neopsephotus bourkii (assembly GCF_033783945.1). Classification (NCBI taxonomy): domain Eukaryota; kingdom Metazoa; phylum Chordata; class Aves; order Psittaciformes; family Psittacidae; genus Neopsephotus; species Neopsephotus bourkii. Next base: position 11,208,073 of record NW_026902254.1, on the reverse strand, counting down.
GTTGCCATTCATCCCAAATCCTCAAAATTTAATTTGCAATCATTGTAATAAAGAAAATTGAAAATTAATATTGGTATGCACACCTTGTTCAAGTTCTATTTAGTCTATCACAAAGAAAATCTGGCGGAAAGAAAAAGAGGTGTTTTGTGGCAGAGTGTAAAAATGGTTTATACATAAGCACTTTCAAAACAGAAGAAGACTGAAAACAATAGAATCAAGGTCAAATAATTAGTAAGCTTCTTTAGGAAATTTGCCAGACAGTGCCTGGAGTTTATTAGTAATTGTATGACTAAGCTTGACTCATGTTTTGAGTATCATTCTTTATTTTCTGAACAACGTTAAGTAATCTGTTTATCTAAAAATCTTCCTTTTTCTTGTTTAGCACTTTGTGGCTACAGGGACTGTGGTATACAGTACTCCTGAAATTGTTTCATATACCACTCTAATGAAATAGGGAAAAGAAAGGTCCCATGCTGTCACTACAGAAATCATCTTCATTATTCAGTATTTGGAAAGCTCTGATAGGATTGAGAATCAGCTATTCTAGTCAGTATTTTCAGTTTTCTTTCTTCTCCATCATTTAATCTGTGTAAATTGGCAGATACTATCCATTATCATCTTGTAACTTGTACTTTCTGCTTCAGAAGGGTGATTAGCTGCCTCCTACTTATGTAAACAGATTGCTCAAACCAGATTAATTAGCCTAGAAAAAAAAATCTACAAATACTTTTTCTTCTTATCAAGAATATGCTTGTTCCTTAAAATCCTTATATGCTGTGTTCCTTAAAATTACTTACAGTTTTGTGTATGGCAGAATGTAAATTAATTGACCAAAGGTACTCTGGGGATTTAGTTCATTGTACAAACACTAAAAAAAAGTGTCTATTGGTTCATGATTGTTTTACAAACAGGTCATTAAATCTAATACACTTTGAATTCGATGAAATTATTTTTTCAGAATATTCAACAAAGTGTGAACAGTAGAAAATGTAGGTGGAATCCCCTCATTACCTGTGGCCTTTAGGGAGTTGTTTTCTTTGAACATGCCTAATGAATCCTGTATTTTGAATTAGATTTAGGAAAAAGACTTGCTGAGATTAAAAAAATACAGATTTCATATTTTTTCACTTGTGTAGTCTTAGGAAAAAAGCTTTTCCTTCTTAAGATTGCTAAAATTAAGCCTTCCAGATAATACTGTGCTAGATAAGAGAGATTATCATATCCTCTGAAGCATTATTTTTTAAAAATAATTCCCTATACATAACCATTCCCTTATAAATCATGATTAAAATGGACCACTATCTGATCTTATTCTACTCTAGGAGATCTCTTAACATTAAATACATATCCTGGCACTTACAGAAATAATTCGGTGGAGTTAATTTATAGCCATTATTATAAATTTGCTGCAACTCCTGACTAGACAAACAACAACCCTAATGAGACAGATGCTTGTCTTGATGACATATAAATAATAAGAAAGGTTTCTTTGGAAGAGATACACAGTTCTGAATTAGTTTCTTGTGTCATCTATGACCTGAATAGTATAAATTCCAATTGTACAAGATTTCCTGTATATCTGGATTGAAGCCAAGCAAAGAGTAGAGTGAGAGGAATGAGAGAAACAGAATCTGGATGCTGCTGGAGGATTTCTGAATCCAAGGTTCCCCTTTACGTTAGGCAACAAACCATCAGTATCCTAGATAAAATAGACTGAAATTTTGGTTTCTCTCCCAAGAGCTTCCTAACCCTCAACTAGATCTCATTCTGTATGAAATGATCAGAAACTACCTTCTTTTTGTTGCTATGTTGCATCCAAATGTCCCAGATTCGGTTCTGCTAAATTTAGCCATTTAAATATAGGCATCTACCCTGGTCATCTGAATTACCCCAGAAGCTTAGAAAGTCCCCTGAAGGCCTGCACTATACTCTCATTCGAAGGAAAGTAGCTGAGAAGGACATACTGTATAATAGCAAACACTGTACAAGTGATTTTTGTTAACTCAGAAATAACCTTTCCTGAAAAAGGAGTTGCCCTTTATAATTCAGTTTTTCTTGCACTTCTTCAAAACTGTGAAAAGTGGACACTGTTGGGCTCAGGGACATTGGTACTCTTAACTCCACTTAATGTGTCCTCCTATGCTCAGAATTACAATGATTTATGAATTCACTGGTGCTTCTGCTTGAAATTTTATTTCCCTTGCATGTATTCACACATACTAACTAATGTACACTTGAGTGGATATTGACCCATTGGCTTAACCATGCACTGCCGTGAGCTTTTTCAAAGGAAGTCAAGCATACACTTTTAAAACAAACTCGTACCAAATCAGTTCTCCTTAAGATTGAATACACAAGATAGGTATTTTCAAATTTTCTTGACTTCGTGGGAAATTGAGTTTATTTAATTTTAAATGTACTTATAACTAACAGGCAAATTTTATTTATGGTTATCACATTAAAAATGTTGCAAATAAAAGGCAAATTGATGGTTTTCAAATGACCAAAACCTGATGTCTTTGTTGAAACTTGATTTGCCAAGCCACGCCATGCTTCATTCAAGTAAATGACAATTCTTAGTTCAGCTGCTAATGCAAATACCAACCAAAATATGCATATTACGCTTTTGCTACAAGATTAGTTTTCACATTTAAAGCTTTCAGTCAGTTACTGCAATAACATTTTTGAAGATGGCAAAAAATCTAGAAATATTGCCAAATACTTTCATTTACAAAATTTTTGTTATCAGAGCAGATTAACAACAGCAGAAGTTATTTATTCTCTTATTTGCTTCGATTTTTAACTAAAATAAATAAAAATATCCAATAAGACAGAACTAGAAGTAAGTATGAGTTCACTTCAAGAGACTGTGACACTACAAAAAGGACATTACAAGATAAGTAAAATACATGCTGAAGGTGAAGTTATCTGTCTATGCATTCTCCTAATGAGGTCTTCCAATTAGTAATTGTTGTAATACAAGAACTAAGGTACTTCAGCTTGGAATCAGATGATTGAAAGGAGATATAATAAAGGACTCAGAAATTAAAAACGTTATGGAGAAGGGTTTACACAGACTGTATGTTTATTGGTTCTTAAAATGGAAGAGCTATTTATGATCAAGGATAGTGCCAGGCAATAGGAACTGGTTTTGCCAAAAAAGTACTGTGGAACTAATTTGAAAAGCTGTGGTAGTTAAAAGAATAAACAGAAATAGTACAGGGCTTAAGAAAACTAATTAGGGCAGGCCAGGTACTGCTTTAGTCTTATTTCTGGAACCTGGAAGGACACAGATGAAAAAATCTTTCTGTCTTTTTCCTATTTTGTATATTCTACTTGCAATTATTCGCTATTGTCTTCCTTCAGAAAAAAGACATTGGAATCTTTTACATGATTACAGTTCTTGGACTACCTGGGAAATATCAAGAAGTGCCTGTCCAAACTTAAGTAGTTTTCATAGAGAGAAATTACAGGACTAAAATCCATCAACTTGTAAGGTAGAGGATGGGAGTGAAAATCATACATAAGTGTAATGCCATTGATGATATAGGAAAAACATGTTTTTAATCTGCTACAGTAAAAGATGGCATGAGTAAATTAGACCTTAGTTTTGATTATTTATGACAGCTATGAGATCACAGGTAATCCTTTAAGAAATAGAAATATTAAATCAGGCTTTCAGAAGTAAAACAAAACATTCTTGAATCCCCTGCTAGGCATTTGTCTCTTTTAGGACAAGGATTGGTATTTTCCTTATGCAAACCCACACTGGACATTATGAGAATAGACTGGCTTAAAATAGTATTTTTTATTGAGAACATTTCAGTAACAAAATGATATAGTAGAAAATACATAAATCTTTAAAGCAACTTTCTGTAAGAAATAGTCTGGATCACATCAGAAAGCCCTGTATGAAAGAAACACACAAAAATTAAAGTAATTTTCTTTTCTTAAAGGAACAAAGCTTATTCTGGGAAACTAATTCTCTGCTTGAAAAAGTATATGGATTATATAATTCATCTAGTATGGTCTCTAGTCGTATTAAGGATTTAGGTTTATTGTAATGAACATTGTCTCCTGGTGAGAACAGCCAAGCACTGAAATAGGACTACATAGACATGTAAAATTTCAGCAACAGATGCACTTTAAAATCACATATGACAAATGTTTGGAATGGTGGATTTAGACTTGGTCCTGGTTTGATCTTTCCCATTCCCTTTCAATTGTGTTCTAAAAAATTCCATTATTATATGAGTTACTGACATTTACTCAGATTCAGTATTACATAGAGCCAGAAAACCAAAAGGACTTGCTAAAGGTTAGATAACAGAACTGAGATCTCTCAATCCCAAGTGGAGAGCCTGAAAATCCTGATTAATAGCTGCCAAGTCCTGCAGACATGTAAACACCACAACACTCTTCAGGATCCCACAGGAGAGTGTCTGAAGAACAATAAGATCCTCATCCACATGTGCTGCAGATTTATGCAGCTGTGCAGGCATTAACAGTACAGACATACAAGTAACTGCAGTGTGGTAGAGAGATACATAAGCAAACTGTGAATCAACGCTAGAGCTCATCTAAATCACCATTGGCAAAGTAGTTGTGAAATAAGGGATTTTGTGCAGACAGTTTACCTTGTTTCTGAGACAATGCAAGACTATGTCAGGAATGTAAATGCTATAACAACATTGCCAGACTCAACATGACAAAATATTGTTTTGCATCCTTGTAAGACAAATCTGAATCTAAAAGCTGAGTAGTCCTCAATCTCTCTCTGTTGAAAGACACAAAAGCAAATGTGCTCTGAAAATATATATTCTACAATCTCTTACTTGGGCTCACGATACACTGCAGGCATCTGACTTCGAGACCAGGCAAAGAGAATGCCTCTTGCCTATTTATACACCCTTCAGATATCTCCAGAATCTAAGAATAGCAAACAAACTCACTAAGTCTACACAGGCATTTCCTTTCTTAAAAAAGTAGAGAATGCAAACAATTATCCTTTTAGTTCAAACAACCCCTTAGCTTGCAGACCAGGGTAGAATATCATTTGCCCCAGAAAGGCTGCAAACCCACATCTCTACCTCCCTAGATGATGCTGCAACTTCCATATCATACAGTACTCTTAAGCATTACTTACTCTCAAACTTCCCGTATTGAAGGAGTCCCACACTTCAACGGGGTGGGGAAGTGACAAAAGTCCTGACTTTATTGCGTGGTTGGGGAATTCTATGTGCCTCTGTGTGTGTTTCAAGGACAGGTTACATTGATCAGTGAAGAACTGAGAACAGAAATAAGTTTTAAATACCATTTCTCTGCTAAAGTGCCTGGCCCAGTGTTACAAGTGTTTCTCAATAAAAGCTGACGATGCTTGTTTTTATTCTGAAGCACTAAGTCAGAAAGTCTTACAATAAGACAGACTTAAGAAATGATACTCAGATTGTTTTTCTGTTCTGTCTGAATCTTGGCAAGTCATCACTGAACATACATGTTATATTTCTCTCTCTGAGACTCCTAGTTACACAAACAAAGCAGGAAGCCAATGCACTTGACCCAGAGATCTGGAGTCTACTGTGAAGGCCAGGCATCTAGGAGGCTAGGCAATATGTACTGAATACTGTCAGTGTCACTGAGTTTTATGGTTACCTCTCACAGCCTACAGCTGGTGGGCTTGAATGCTTTAATTTCCATAGAATTTATTGCTTCTGTGTGTAGACATTTCAGTGCAACTCTCAACTCCTTACAGGTGATCCTCTACCAAGACCATAGACTGACTCTGGAAACAATTGGTCCCCTAAATGGACTTCATCCGACCTTTTCAGTATGTCCTGAAAGCTAGCTAGTAAGATTGTTCTCCTCTGGGGAAAAATATTGAGGACATAAACCTCAAACAAAGCTATGCATATTTCACATGCATACACAAGCTATCCTTTCTAATTTTCAGCAAAACACCTATGCTTCCTTGGGAAGTAAGTTAATGTTTCACTGTTTGTTATTCCGATACTTCTGCTTGATTATTTCAATTATGTAACTTTTGACATGTGAAGAAACTATGTGAATTTAACTTGGCAACAGGAAAAAAGGCCCCTAAAGTCAGATGAAGCAGGTTAGAATAGTCTTTTAATAGAAGCAAAAAAACTTCAATATCTTCAGTCACTTAATGCTAGGAAAAACATTTTGTCACTGCATTGACAGTTTATGTAACAATTTTGCTTAATTTGTCTGTTCTTCCTGTTGACCCAATGGTTTTCTGAGAAACATTTCTGTAATAGATTTTAGGGCAAGACTGTTTTTCAGATTTAAAATAGAGAGTCTTGAATGTCTCAATTCTATTTCTAATAATAGAAACATACACTCACAGGCATTTGTAGTGATATTAATTGGGAAATCTGTCTAACAGATTCTTGATTTCCTTTTTTTTTGTTCCAGTGACTTTAAATGAATGATCTAATCTGCGCATCTGTGGATACAAGGTATTGGCATAAAAGGTTGTAGTATACCCATATAATAAATAAAGTCTGTAAAGGTCTGGGTGGGAGTTCTCCCAATATTATTCTGTTAAGTAGATTGAGTCTTTTGTTCTTTCAGTGGTATGGAATGTAACCCACATTTGCAGGTGTTATGAGATCCACACTGATAGATGCAAGTGGTAGGAGGTGGTAGGCATCAGCCATGCGCTGACAAGGAACGTCTTGTACTCTTCATATTCATTAGAAGCTTCTGCATATCGAATTCATTGTGCCTATTTTTTATTTGCACTAAAGTTTGTTGTGTTACATTCATGCTATCAGTGGAAATACAAAGCTTCCCCTCAAAGATCGAAAGACTGTAGAATAAAAGGCTGGAACAGATGTTTGGAGATCCTCTAGTCCTTGTTCCAAGGCAGGGCCATTTGGTCCTGTTAGGTCAGGTGGCTCAGGGCCTAATGTTGGACTGATTCTAAAGTGACAAAAAGATGAGAAAGACAAACAGTAACAAAAATCCTGAAAGCTTATCTTTCTATCTGCCACCTGTGTCTTTTCTAAGGCAGCATTTTCTTCATCTGTTTCTTTCAAGTCAAATTTTAAAAAGCTTTTCTAGATGTGCAAACTCCATATGGTCTTACTGGGACCCTTTGAAAGTCATCTTTTCCATCAGTTATGAGGCCTGGTTTTGCATCTGAACCTTGCCATAAATGATCTCTCCACAGCTGCAACCTGCCCTCCAGTAAGTTACTTATTATTATTATTATTATTATTATTATTATTATTATTATTATTATTATTATTATTCTGCCTATCTAAAAGGACAGTATTCTTCTCCCTACTCAGCTTTTCTCCATCCTCTCTCAATTTGTTGCACCACTGAAGCTCTCCCTATAAGTATACATGCCTTCTTCCAGGAAAAGAAGCTCTTCTAGAGATTCTTACCTGACCCAGGGCAAAACAAGCAAGACTAAGCACCTCACCTCCATCTTTCAAAAACGCATGAAGCTTATGATGCGCTGAAAACAAGCAAATGTAATACAGCCACCACAGCATTCTTAAGGACTGTTTTCAAAGAGACTTAGGGATATTAGTTTTCTAGGGATCACAGCCACAGGGGAATGGTACCCAAACAGACAAGTTGACAGTTTTTGAAAGAATTTGAAAGCCTAGATTTGTTTTCTTCTAAATGTCTGTAGAATTTGAGTCCCAGTCCTTCCCAGCTCCTGTTTTGGCAGCTACTTCTGACAATAAATAGCACTTGGTTTCTCACATCTAAATTGCCTGTTAAGTTACTTGTGTAATGGACTCAGGTCAATCTAATTTCAGTAAATGTTCTGGAGCATATTAATTACTTAGAACCTTAGCTATAAAATAATTATATTCTCCATGAACATGATGTGACATATTAAGTTTCTTCAGGCCCAACTGGTTGGGTTTTTTTTTTTTTTATATTTTAACATTTTGTACTCTTTTCTCAAATGGAAACCTAAAGAATACTAACTGTCTCTCTGTTATATGATCCAGTCTATTTAACCAAAATTATTGTTGGCAGAGGGCCAAGTGCTTACAATTCTTCATGTATAAAATTCATGATCATTTCCATTTAATGAAACCTCAATACGAGGAACAGCTGCCAGATTGATTTAAAAAAAAAAATAATTCTATCTAAACCAGAATGCATTTAAAATATGTTAACCATTTCTTGACTTACATAAATTCTTTGGGTTTTTCTTCCATAACAAAATAGTATTTTGTAGGCTAAGGTGAATACAGAAAGCTCTCTCTGAAATTAGGCATCCTGGGACTTATAAGGTGACTCACTCAGATAAGAAAGCTATCTATTCATTTTAATTTTCTGTAAATTGAGTTTTCTAATATCTTGTTCTCTTAGCTGAAACATTTTGTGGGGCTTTATATTAAGTAGATGAGGGGTTACGTTCTTCAAATCTAAATATTTAGGCAGCCTTATAATGGAGAAGGATTAAATTAGCTTTTTTTTTTTTTTTCTCAAGCAAAGATCGTAGCTGATTCCCTCTTCTCCTTTAATTGCCATAATTTAATTCCCATAAATTCCCAGGTTTGTTTTTTTTTTTAATGTGTGTTTGCATTGATATACATTTTGTGCATTCACTCTGTAGAGAGCCAGGTAGTAAGCCTGGCAATGACTTTTGACATATCATAGAAACAAAGAAAAGTGAGGGCTGGAAGAGACCTTAAAGATCATCAAGTTCCATCCCCCCTGCCATGGGCAGGGACACCTCCCACTAGACCAGACTGCTTAAAACCCCATCCAGCCTGGCCTTGTTGATTCCAGATGATTCCAGCCTGATATTTTCCCTGCAAATGTTTCTTTATAAAGTTTTAATTTAAACTCATGGTGTATATGTAAGTTTTACTTTTAAATTTTTTTCTACCCGATACATAACCTGACAGTAGATTTTATTTTCAGTTTCATAATTGTTCCTCTAATATTCCATATAATTAATTTTGTTTTATTTCTTTAGTAGCTTGAGTATAATATACTGTGCTGTACATAAAGATACATATATTTTTAAAAATGTAAATGTATTGTAGCATGGATATCTTCTGTACACCTTCTGTGGTGCAGATAGCACACGTGTGCTGATACAACACATAAAATCAAAAATGTTAATTAATATTGGATGAAAATAATTACATGGTGATATTGATGTTTGGGTCATCAAAGAAAAGAGTTACTTTTTACAGTGCAACTGTGTTATTTGATGCTGACTTTCTTTTAATAGCAAAATGCTTGGTTGGTGGTTTAATTTCTCAAGGTGCATGGAAAATTATCCTCCCAAATAGGTAGATTTAAATGTAAATTTTGTAGTTGATTGATGCTATGATTATTTTTCTTAATGTTTCACGATTCATTAGAAGTGATTAATAACTGTTTGGCATTTGCATATGTGAATATGCATGCAGCTGTTCAAGAGATAACAGGGGGACTGGCTGATCTGAGGATGTACCTGTAATGCAGGTCTGTGGTGCCAGGTCCAAGAGCTTGTTAAGCTTATACTCAAGTGGTGTGCTTAGGTTCAGATCCTCCATGAAGCAATTACAACAGTTAAACTCAAAATGTGTTTTGTACCTTACACTGCATGAGATGCCTTTTCACCTCAGCAAATCAAGCCTTTTTCTTTAATTATTATTTCATGAAAAGCGGAAGAGTATCTTACACATCTTTTCTATAAAAGTGGCATCCTTCACTCACAGCCTGCATTCTGAGTACGTGCAGCATTTGTGCTTCCTGATGCTGCTGTTCCTATTGTCAGTGATTCAGGTAAGATCTGTGGCCAGGAGGACTGCCACAGGCCATTTTCAGCTTCTGGTAACTGAGCATAATGGATTGTCATCTGCCCCAAAGGAAAAGCACATGCTTTGAGGTGAGCAAGGCTGTTTGTTCCTGCTCTTTCCTCACCCTCATAGTAAAATGGGTTACATACATGTAGGATGGACTCACATATATATTGGGTAACACACCTCCTTCAAGGAATCATATCCCCAAGGTAAGAAATATCCTTCATCTTATGAACCCTGGCTATGCCAACTGGTGTCAGTAGAAAGTGAGGATGAGGAGAGGAGTAAAATTTGTCCTAAAGATACGAAGGACAGACGCAACATATTAGGTAAAACAGTGTGACTCAGTTCTTCACAGTGGAACTTCTAGTCACATACCTCTTATAGTCTTTTCTTCTTTTATCATACTGAGACTCTTGAGTCCTAAATAATAACTTTGTGTATAGATAACTAGGCTAGGCTAATTCTTTAATAGACAGTATCTCTGAGGCATTGCCTGTGGATGATTTAATGGCTGGCACTAGGAATTCTTCAGAAGTTTAGGGAAGCATACGAAGGCTTTGAGTTGGGCTTGTGTACTTCTGAAGTATGTAAGTCTGACTACAGAAGGACGTATAGAGGGAGGGAGCAGTGGAGCTGGCCTCGTCTTTGTAGCAGTCTTCTGTAAGCTGCAAATGAATTTAGAGACTCTGGGATTTCAGGAAAAGCAGAATAATTGAGGCTTTGCTAGCAATTTTTGCAGTACAACTACCTTATGCCACACTCCTGGCTGGTCAGGCCCAAGAGCAGACTTATAAACAGCACGTGACCATGGTGACTGCAGGCTGATTCTTACATCTCCAGAACTGCTCAGAGTGCCTTTTGTACATGGCATTTTGCTTTACAACTCCCATCTCAAATGGCTTTGCTTCTGATTGACAGTGCAAGGAGCTTGAAGTACTAAGCAGCAGTGGGAGATACTGGTAACATAATTGCTGATATCTGACCATGGCTAATCTCCTAGCAAGTCCCTATGGAGCCTGCCCTGTGCCTACTCACCAGTCCTTGCATTGTTCCTCTCTGCTGGTGGTAGGTTGAAACAGTTATTTTCCCTTGCTGGGCTTGCAACATGTTATTCACTCTACGAGTTTCATCCCTGTTTATGGACTGAGAGGTGTTGCAGAGTGTGCTTAAACAACGGGTGCAGTATAACACTACGGTGTAGGAGGAGTCTGTGTGATGTCCGAAGTCTGTGTCTTCAGGCAGGTGTGCGAGGAATGAGAATTAGAAAAGTAAAGCTCCTCAGTAAACTACATCCATAATCAATTTGCTATTCACATAAAGCCACAGAAAGCAACACTACTGCCAGAAAAACAACTTAGAAGACGGTCATTTTTAAACTGATACTGTAACACAGGATCTGTTGTTATTTACAGGAGTCACCTATGTATGCTCAGGGATATCTCCGTTCTTGTCAAATACATACATTGCATAGAGTTTCTAGCATTGCAGGACGGCTGTGCTTTGCTGGACGACTGAGGGTTGAGTGCTAGAATAGTCTTCCCTTTGTTTGCTGAACAGCAAAAAAGTCTAGCCAGGCTATGGAGAGCACATATATTCCTCCTTCCTTTTCCAGTTTCTGAACTGAAAACTGTTAAGCTTAATGGAAACACTATCTATCTGCTTATATTTGGAGATATGCGCTATCTGCTCTTTTAACCATCTGTTACTTTTATTTTTCAGTTTTTCCATTTTCACTACTTAGATTAAAGGAGTTAAGCAGAGATTTCTAAGATTTGTCTTCACATTTCCATCTTCACAGGAATAAAGCAGTTGATGTCTTCTATGGGCGGTTGATGTCATCTCTCTGGACTTGTGCAGTGTTTGACAAAGCGGTCAACACTGTCCCACACAACATCCTTGCCTCTAAATTGGAGAGACATCAATTTGATGGATGGACCACTTGGTGGATAATGAACTGGCTGGATGGCCGCACACAAAGAGTTGTGGTCAATGGCTCAATGTCCAGCTGGAGATCAGTAACGAGTGGTGTCCCTCAGGGATTGGTGTTGGAACCGGTCTTGTTCAACACCTTTGTTGGTGACATGGACAGTGGGATTGAGTGTGCCCTCAGCAAGTTTGCCGATGACACCAAGCTGTGTGGTTCGGTTGATACGCTGGAGGGAAGGAATGCCATCCAGAGGGACCTTGACATGCTTGTGAGGTGGGCTGATGCCAACCTCATGAAGTTTAACCATGCCAAGTGCAAGGTCCTACACCTGGGTCGGGGCAATCCCAGGCATAGCTACAGGTTGGGCAGAGAAGAGAATTGGAGAAGCCCTCTGGAGAAGGACTTGGGGGTCCTTTTCAATGAGAAAATGAACATGAGCCAGCTTCAGTGTGTGCTTGCAGCCCAGAAAGCCAACCGTGTGCTGGGCTGCATCAAAAGGAGCATGACCTCTACTCTGCTCTCGTGAGACCTCACTTGGAGTATTGTGTGCAGTTCTGATGTCCTCGACATAAAAAGGACATGGATCTGTTGGAACAAGTCCAGAGGAGGGCCACGAGAATGATCAGGGGACCAGAGCACCTCTGGCATGAAGATAGGCTGAGAAAGATGCGGCTGTTCAGCCTGGAGAAGAGAAGACTGCGTGGAGACCTCATAGCAGCCTTCCATTATCTGTAGGGGGCCTATAGGATTGCTGGGGAGGGACTCTTCATTAGGGACTGTAGTGGTAGGACAAGGGGTAATGGGTTAAAACTTAAACAGGGGAAGTTTAGATTGGATATAAGGAGGAAGTTCTTTACTGTAAGGGTGGTGAGGCACTGTAATAGGTTGCCCAGGAAGGTTGTGAATGCTCCATCCCTGGCAGTGTTCAAGGCCAGGCTGGACGAAGCCTTGGGTGACATGGTTTAGTGTGAGGTGTCGCTGCCCATGGCAGGGGGGGGTTGGAATTAGATGATCTTAAGGTACTTTCCAACCATAACTATTCTATGATTCTATGACTTTCAGGTGCAATTCACTTGCATCTCTGTAGTTCCACTGTGAAGGAGTGGTCTTTCTATAAGTTTGTGCTATTCCTTTTGAATTGTTGCTGAATTTTGGATTTATTTTTTTTTCTGTGGTCTTATTTGATATTCATTCCCACAGTCCTGAAGAATTTCTGATAGGTTACTTAAGCAGAGCTCTGTGAGGTGCATTTTTTTCTTGTGGATGTCCAGGGAAAATGAATGACAATAATAGATCATTCACTTTTCGAGAGTATTAATCAATCATGATGCAAAGTAAACTTGGATTTATTTTTTTTTTTTTTCTGTTAGATTCTAAACAGTTAATTGATAATTGAGCAATTTTGTTCTTGACGTGGGAGAGCTCCTGGAGAAGTAGAAAGTTTCTGAAACGTAATTTTCTCTGGTGTGGTCCAACACACAATGAACCTTACAAGCTTCCAGGCCTAATGGGCTTTCCTTCCAGCTTGCCAACTCTAATTAAAGACAAACTCTGTTTCCTTATGTTATTCCATCAGCTTGCATAAAATCACTCACAACTGCATAGGCCTGTCAAACCACATATTCAAACTTGCCTAGTTTCCTGAATGAAGCAGATTTCCTTTCTTTTTCTTCTGGGTGTCATGGTCTTCTGAATTAATTGTTTGAACTCTTTGCTTCTGCTTCTGTAGAGCTGACAGGTAGCACATTTCTCATTAACAAGGTATTTTGCTTGTTCTGGTGTCACACTGCTACTTTTCTTCATGCTGCGTGGTGAAACTGTTTCTTAGTCAAAGTAAGACAATGGGTCTGAGAGGTTATTACTGTAAAAATGACTGGTGCTACATAATAGCACAGATGTATCCTTGAGAAAGAAACATGACAAAAAATTCAATATTATATACTGAGTATAGATATTATATATTAAATAATAATTATATTGAATAGATACAGAAAAAAATTGAATTTTCATTTTTCTTTTACTTCATCTACAGCTTAATGGGCACTAACAGTATCTCTATTTGTGATTAGGACACATAATCTATAAAAATACAGAAAATGGAGTGATAGGAAACCAAGAAAACTCCTCCTACAAACTCTCTGTAAGGATAGTGGCCTTTACTTTGAAAGTTTGGTCAATAGCAATGTAAAACAGCTACCCCAACTATCCTTGACTATCCTTTTCTTATGTATGTTTTACTTCCTCCCACAATTAAAGCATTAATTAGAGAGAACAAAAGCAGAATCTGTCATGACTCTAGTTCTCTCCCTCCAGAAACTTTGCAAACCTCTTTACAAATCATATACTTTCACTCCATTGATATGTAGCTTCTTTATAGTGAAATAGGAGGCTTATTCATGTAGAACAACTCTAAATATGTTTGAAACAGATACTGTCTCATACTTCATGAAATGCAAATTCCAAAGTGATTTTTCAGGCAGATAAAGCATAATTATCCACTTTAATGTTTTAGGTATGGCCATTAAGCCATAAACTTAATTTGTTGCTACTGCTTTGTAATATCTGGGTACTTCACTGGACATTAATGGATTTAACTTCACAATGCTGCCATCATATTTGAAAAATACTTGTGTGGCATTCCCTGACCTGTGTTTGTCTTACCTGCTTATCTTAAAACTGCCTGAAGCAATGCTAAAGAATAATATCAGTCTGTTGCTCCTTTTCCTGAAGCAGTCTGAGTTATCAATCAACTTTTTTATGTTTAATGTATAATAACAAATATGGATTAACCTTTCCAATTATGGTAAAAGAACACTAATAATTATAAAGGATTAAAAGATTGCTTTATTCTTATAAATATCAAAAAGGTTCAAAACATCTGAAATCTAAAACTGTTGTATACACAAAATGTACTTTAATATAAATTCTAGCACTTCAAAGAATGTAATCCTTTTTTAATTATTATCACAAGAGAGACCACCTGAAATGAATGACAATTGCAGTTAAGCTGACTGAGATGTGGTGTGACTTATGTATCTCTGGTCAGTAAGCTGACCAAGTCTTCTGCCTTGTACTTTGATAAGGAGGCAAATACAGAATTTTCTTCTGCATAGAGGTGTGCTCAGGTAGTCTGTTAGATGACTATGTTATCTAAGTTACTAATGCACTTGTGGATAACTGGAATTGAAGAGGTGTAGGTTCTTCTTAATCCCCTGCATAATTTCAGGTTTAAACAAACCACAAAATTGTATGTGTGTGTGAGAACAAAGTCTTTGGCAAAAGCAAAGAACTAGTTACATGAAGGCCAAAATTTAATATGGGACTTAGTGCATGCTGAGCCAGCAGAATCTGTTAGTCTTGGTTGCATAAATAGCATCTTGTTTTCAAGTGCTAGTAACAATTCAAGTTGTCTTTGGGGCTCCTAACTCTTTTCCTTATGAACTACAAAGAAAGGGCAATGGCCTGCACTAACCAATTACTAATAAAGAAAATGGACTCACTAACTTCACACTGGATGTCCCAAACAATAAGGATGCAACGAGTAAAAAGACCTTTAAACTTTATGAAACATGTACACAGGAGTGTTACTTCCTATAAAACCTTTTTATACTTTTGCCATTAAACTTGGGGATACTGAGTACTGATAGAAGGTTCAGAAACAGTAGGAGGTTGATTGTTAGTGGCTTTGGATCATGTGTCTGTTTAGCCTCAGCACTGTGCTGAAGACATTCTATGCCTGGAAAGCTATGGGAGAAAGTCCTGTTTCAAACCCAGGGGCATTTCTGTCTTTAAATGTTTTTGTTATAGTCTGTGGGCCAAACTCCTCTTCAAGGTTGCCCTGTCTTATTAGTTCAACAGATTTTTCTGTTCTGAACATTCATCTCTCCTTACCCATAACTCCAAATGTCCTCTAACATTTATAATGACGGATGTGCCACTACTTCAGCAGCTTTCATATGTCCTTCCTCTCCTGGCAGGGTTCCCTTATGTCCCCCCTGTCTCCTGGCACAGCTCTACTTTCAAGAGTTAGTATTCCTTTCACTTTTCTGTTTGACATTTCAATTCCTCTCATGATTAATAAAAGCCTGTTGTTCAAGTTCTCTGATGCCCTATTTATCATCCAACTAAAGTTACCAAGTACCTTTTTTTTTTTCACTAGATCCATTTTTCCCCCTGCTTGCTCGAACATTGTCACTTTGTGTTTGAGAAATACCTGTTATCTGTAGATTACTCTAACCAAAGACTTTCTGCACTTTCATCAAATTGGAAGGTGTGCAAGTATTAACAAAATCTGTAACAAAGTTCTGCCAACCTTCACATTTATGACCTGAAGATAATACAGTTAGAAAACAAAAGATGTTTATTTCAAAGCTTTTAGAAATATTATTGCAGGAGAAAAGTACAAATGTAATGAATGAGAACAGATTAATTTGTTTCTCTGTTTTCGGTCGGAAATGAGTTATTTCACTGAATTACGGAGAGATCTCTGTCCCTTTAGAAAATCTCAATTGTAGGTTTTCCGTATTATCAAAATTTAAAAAAATTACTTTGAAAGACATGAATTATTTAACTAGTTCACCTAAGAATCTGTCGTAAAATTTAGTATTTTTCTAGTACATAGCTCTGACTTCTATGGAAAAATTTCAAACGCTGTCCCACTTTCATTAAAATTGTTGGCAGTGTAAATCATTATAAATAGAAAAGTATATTAGATGCTAAGAATTGTGTATTTGGTTTATGTAATTTTATTTATCTACACCTGTTGGTGCCTTCCAGAGTTGGAGATACACAACTGCTTTTAGTAGTCAATCAAAGCATGTTAAAAATGCATATAATAAAACATTGTATTTTTATCCCCAAACTATCAAAGTCAAATCCAAAAGATAATGGTAGTAACTTCTTGAATTGTAAGAAAAGTTAAGATGTAGCCATTTTTTTAATACAGAGGATTGTATTTTTCCCTTGTCCATTTCTGGATACCTAGTACTCAACTGGTGTTCCTGGTAAGAAACAGAAAAATGCTTTTTCTCATTAATTTCCATTCTTCATCTGAACTGGAAGTTGAAACAAGGCATAAACTTAATGCATTTCATTGCCTTTAAAATTCAGGGGCAGAAAGAATAATAAAGAGTATCCCTTCCTACTATTTATCGACTTATTTACTATTAAAAGAATATATAAATGTTTTTATTTAATTCAGATAACTTCTTATGCTGTGAATAATGCTCAAGTATTAAGCTTTCATCTGGCATATAATCTTCTCATGTGTACCTGAATGTCCTTTCCATATGCAGGAGTGCTCAAAATTTGCAGCACCAACAAATTAGTAGTCTGCACTTTTCAAAGAGGAAGTCGAGACACATGAGTCACTTTACTATTGATTGGGACTGCCAAGTTCCACCAATAAAGTAATTTCCTAAACTGTGAGCAATCATGGTCTTAAATTTATCCCTGTATATAGCAATACATCACTTTTAAAAGACAGAGGAAAATTAATTAGAAATCCAGGGATGTTCAGATATCGATAGCAAAATTCTTTGAAATAATGCAATATATAGGAAGAAAGCAGGTTGATAAAAGGGAAAAAATGTAGTTTTAGTGTGTTTTATCTAAAATCACTTGGGATAAAGTATTTAAAATAGTGACACATCTGTAGTATTGCAAACCATATTATGGTTCAAGAAAAAATCATATTGCCTCAATCCCAGACACAATGTACTGTTTAGTTAAGGTAAAATAGTTTCTTCATTAGCGAAATATATGGTTACCTAAAGAGTTTCTTATTTCTCAGGAACAGTTGTAGATTAATCAGGTGATGGTCAGAACCACTATATTGTTTTCACCACCACACCACCCTCACCATGGAGGAAGCCCATGTTATTTCTCTCCCTTTGAATATACTTCCAACTGTCTTACTGCCAGGGGTAGCAGAATAAATCTGTAGGATTCTGCCATGGTGTGACTACAAAAGGGCTCTTTCTTTCAGGCCACTATGTAAACAAGGTGTTCTTCAGTTACTGAAGTTATTTTATTGCTTTGTTTTCTTGCTTGTTTTCTTGCGATCTTACTGTATTTCTACAGAAAAAGAAAACATCTAAAGAAACATCTGCTGGGACTTGACAGTCTAGCAGTCTAACACTCTGACCAGGAAAAGCACATCAATTCCATATATGATTTTTTTTTTCTGTCAATGTTAACTCTACTTTCGATCAGAATAGCATTCTCCTATTGTTATTAAATGCAAAATCTGCCTCCTCAGTTTCATCTCTGATCTCAATAGGATGTACATCATTTGCTGTTATAAAAACTTTCAGATATTTGGGGCAGTTTCCTTGCCCTGGTGTCACAGCATCAATATGTCCTTGATACATTATCTTGTTTAGAGAAGATACAGTCACAAAAGACTATGAGAATCAACCCTTAGTTTACATTGAAAGGCACTCTACAACCCCCCTGAAAATATAACTCTAGACTTATTCTTTCCCTCAACCCAAATGCTATGCTGAGCCTCGGACAAAGTATCTTTGCTCTTCCTACGACCAAACATTCCTCAAGGATATTTCTTCTGTCAGCTTTCCATCTTCTCTGGCAGCCCGTTTCCAGAGTCCCTTCAGCTGTAGCTGCATGCTCTCTTGCTCTGAACCCCATCTCTAACCATATCTAGGTCATCATACCTCTCCCTCCAGGAAGTGAATAATTTCCGCAGTATAGTTCTAGCATCATCCTTTGGCTGTTTATGCATTATGTACATAGCTCCGAGCATTCCCTCTCCTTAATCTTCATCTTTATCACAGGCTGAATCATAGGGAGTCAGGGCCCTTTGATTCATCCAGAAAAAAAATACTAGTTATTTAAAAATCTCCAATTTCCTTTGACAGCTCTTCTTTTTTTTTCTTTGTAGCTCTGGGCTTTCTCTAAACCCTAAGTTGGGACTTAGACAAGACAACCTTTGCCTTTCTTCTGTACTTCATCTTCCTCTTACAATCACTCTCTGCCTATTTTCCATTTGTACCTGGAGAACTTTTCTTTCTTTACCCACCTAACTGTAGGCCGAGCCACTGGAAAAATTCCCTGTTCCATCTAGTGATTAAACCAATAGCAACTCTAATGCTACTTAAGTTTCTGGATATGTCCATGGAGTTGTTGCAGTAAGATTGTGTTTTTGCATGCCTGTGTATAATGCACCAATATTTAGGAGAACAGTATCATAGGAAACATGAATAATCTAGGATATTTGCTCTCAAGTCAGTACTAAGAAAAGAAAAAAAATCTATACTTTGGAAGATTGAAAGTCTTTGTAAATTTTTCCTCTGTTTCCCCCTGCCTTTTTTTGTACTTGATGTTTAAGCTGCATTGCCAGAGAAATTCCCAGTAAGAACTACTCTGCAAAAGAGCTCTGTTCTGTGTGAGTGAAAGCTGTATTAACGTGAGCATTAATGGAAAAAGGGGTATGGAAGCCTGCTACGGGTGACAAGTAATCGCACGCTGCTCCCATTTCTGCATCTAACATTCATATTCCAAGTAACCTTTGCTATGTTGTTCATGACACTAGCAGCCCACAGAGACAAAAATGTCACAGATGTTTGAATGTCTTAGGCCTGTTGGGTTGGCCTCAGGTAAGATTTCCCCTGATACTGTGTCAGAGAGACTGGACTTTTCCTGTCTGCTGCTATTTATGCAGACTGTGTTTAAGCCCCACCCAGATCTGCAGTTTGCTGTTGATACTTAGAAAACCTTACAGGAAAGCTGGAAATACATTTCATTCTCTGACGCAATTTCTTAAAAGGGGTTAAGGTGGAATTTCTTAGGTGGTTGCTGTAGCCACACTGACGCTGATTTTTACAGGAGACTCTATTCTGAAAAATCTGGCCATTTTTTTTATTTAGCTAGGAAGAAGGGCTTTAAGACCGGCACATAGATAGACATAAACAAGGCATGCCGGAAAATGGCAAGATTTAGGACCAGCATTGATATTGTTTGCCTCAGCTGAAATATGAGATATTTTAAGCTATATGTTCAGAGCACTTAGAGTTATGGAGAGCACTTGAGAAACCAGCAGCCAAACTCAGATAATTCAGATATGTTTTACATGTTCGAGTCTAGAAGCCTGTCTCTTTGTAGAAAATCCTGTACAAAGTAATCTATAATTATTTTTAATAGGCAAAATTTATTTTTTGCTGGTTTTGTTAAGCAAATTTAATAACGATCAGTAATCATCTCAGGATATGGTTGTTTTGATCTTCTTTATGCTTTAAAAATCATTATCCGAGCTACTATGTCTTTTCTAACCTGACTCTGTGATTCTTCTATGGATGCAGATTTCTGTGTAAAGAATGAGTTTTGAGGATGACACATAACTTTTAAAGACACATGCAAGCACTCCTGCAATGAGGTATTACATAGTGCTGAAATCCTGTACATTCACTCAAGATTTCTTCAAGGGAATGTGGAGTTTCTTCTGGAAACTGAAATGCTGTTACTGACTAAACCCTAAAACTTAGAGGCACAATACTTTTTCTAAAAATGACATAAATCCAAATTTATAAAAGCAGGTTAAAATGAGCTCAGTTAAGCTACTAAAACAGGAATGTAATTTAGGCACCTAAAATAAATGGTCACATTTTTTAATGCTTTTTCCAGTGCTGGAGTACTATCTGTGCACTTTTTTGAGATGTGAGAGCTGCAGGTTGGCAGACCTCTGGGCAGGAAGGAAATTGCAGTTGGCTTATTAAAGTCTTGGTAAGTGAGAATCATATAAAGGGAGCTGCATTATCACAATTTAATTAAAAGTAAAAACAAACCCAAACCGGTGCTGTTTTTATAGAGTTCATGTTCAAGGAACGTGGTGAATTGGCCTAAGAGAGCCTTGTGTATCTAAAAATGCAATTATTATTTGTGGTGGCTGAGGTAGACCTGGAGAAGCACAGAAGTACAACTTTGAACTCCCGGGGAACTTTAATGTGAAAAACAAGTAAAGAAATTAAAGAGATTTCTTTTCCTTGGGTATTCTGTCTAGATTACTGAATACAGAAATGCTGGATTTCAATCCTGAAAGGTACCAAGTGCCTCTTAGGATATTTTCTTGGAATTCTTTTGTGAAATGAAAACATGTTGAATACCATAATAACCTGAATTTTCTTCATTACTGTTGACAGGTAATTACGCTGCTTGTGACTCTCAAGTGAGCTATGCAAAAATTAAATAACAGCTTATATTTCAGGTTAGATATAAGGAAGAAGTTCTTTACTGTGAGGGTGGTAAGGCACCGGGTCAGGTTACCCAGAGAAGTGGTAAATGCTCCATCCCTGGCAATGTTCCTTAATACCCTCAATGAGGAGGGGATACAACAGTTGTTTTTGTTTCTCTGTTATGTGGTTTGAGCTCTCATCATACAGATCCTTTGTTCCATGATATAATACCTTTTCTTTGACAGGATCCTGTGTATGGGACAGATGGTGCTCTCTCACTGCAGTGCTTTTCAGCCTTCTGATTTTCTATGCTGTTAGTGTGAGTCCTTAATCTTCATTTACTGTCTGCTGCTCAAAGCAGGTTTATATGCAGGAAGAAATGGTCCTGAGGAATGGTAATGAGGGAGGTTCTTCATATTAATTTACTAACTATGTATCCTGAAAGATATTTAGAAAATTTGGAAAAGTACAGATAAGAAGCAGCATTTCTGAATAAAGAAGGTTATGAGATGTCCACAGAACTGGAGTCTGAGTCTCTGCTAGAAAATTCTCTTCCTATGTAGCTACTGACATTTTATTTGTTATTTTTGCTAATATGAATTTTTCAGACAATCAAATGAGCCAAAGAGAACTTTCTAAATATTAGCTAAAGAACCTAGTATGGGACTTTCTTATGTAGTCATTCCATTTAGTTTTCTCCTTGTATATCACCGTTATTCAGTCTCAAATCTTGGGTAGATAATCTTACTTTGGTAGAATTTGAGCAATCTGTGTGGTTACTTTTTCTCTCAAATCTTACTTGTGCAGGCTGAGGATTTTTTTTTATGCTCAGTTTTTTTCAGGTTGTGACAGCACTTTCTTATCAGATGTGTTGAACCCATAGCAAATGTGCTACAGACAAAATACAGGGAGCATGTGCACAGCATTAATAACATGGGGGTGGAGGTAACAACAAGGACAACAAGGAAATGTCCAGAGTGTGAATGCCACGCACCTTTGAAGTACATGGTCTCTAGGACAGATGATCTCTGATCATCCTCCTTAATGAACTCCTTTTTCTGTCACTATTTTATGTTTTTTCAAGGTAGAGTATCCTGTCTGCATATTCATATACTCTATTCTTATAATAGCTTTCTATTGTAGTTGAAAAGAACTTTTTCTTATCTTGTGATATTGAAGGTTTTTTGCAAATTCCTGCATGTCTCTAAAATACTTTAAGAGATTTACTAATTGTGAAAGCCTTATCTTTCCTTTTAAAACTTATGTTTATCTTTTTTATGCTGCCTACATAAGATTAAATGCATATAGGTCTGCCTTTGTAGAATTTAATAGATTAAAATCAGCATTTACATTTTGTAACTTTATTTTTAGTATACACTAAAATTATTTCTACATTTGATGGAATCAACAGATTTGTTATATAAAGCTGGTTTTTTTTTTCTTGCTCAAGTTCAGAGGTCCAGTTTGCTCATAACCAGGAATCTATCTTTATTTTGTGAGACTCAACATCCCTGAAAGGAAAGCACCTGCTACCATCCTAATTTCAAGAAAAGTGTTCATCCTACTAGATCCTATTCTATAATAAGAATTACTGAGAAAAGACTCATGAGAAAATGCTCTCTCAGGTCTTTCTAATTTGCATTTTTCAAGCAGCTGATCCCAGTTTGCTGTGTTTACATGCCAGTATAACAACTTTTAGATGTGCGTTATTTCAATAGTGCAAATAAAGCCACAGAGTAGTATGTAAAACCCTGTGTTAATCATTTGTTGGATAAGTAAGGAAAGATTTTGAGGCTGAATTCATCATTTAGTTGGAAGTGTTTATGTCCTACATATGAGCAGTCATTATGGTTAAGTGGATAATATTTTATATTTGCACCACTCATGTAGAACTATTTGATGCTTGCTGCAAAAAACCAAATTACATGAGGGGATCTAAATTTACATTTGAAGGGAAAAAGGTAATCTGAAGCCATCGTGGTTAAGTCATCCTGATATAGATTTAAGTGTTATGCCTACTTCTGTGTTCTTTCCTGTGTAGGGTCTATACAGCTTGTGTGTCTGAATATAAGAGAACCTTACCATTACAGCAGGGAGCTGAACATGTGTGACTGTTCTGTACATTAGAAATGCTGGCATGATTTGATATTCCTAACATGGATTCATTGGAGTTGTAACCCCAGTTTCAAGAATTACTGAGAAACGAATGCATCTACATTCACAAATGGTTATAAACAATTTTTTTAAATTTTGAACAATTAAAAAAATATATTTACTCTGTCCTTCATCCCTGAAGGACAACAAAACCTGACTGATTTCCATACATGAGGGGAGTAAGAGAAACAGCAGATGATAGATACCATCAGCCTGTACTTGGTTTCTGTCCAATTCCACTGTTTGACAGGAGTACAGATGCAGAGAATTTTACTGAATGGAGACATTTGCATGAGAAAAAACCACTATTGACTCCTTTTAATTTTTACTGGCAATACCATGGATAGAAGTGATCCTAAGAAAGGAAGGACAGACTTAACAAATATTAGAAGTAAGTGCTAAAGATGGCTGGCATAAATTCATCCTTCAAAAGGCAAAAGATGACCTAAAGTAAGCTCCATGTAAAAAATCATGGTTTTAAAATGTCTCAGATAATGTATATAATGTTCACTGGGAAATATAAGCCTTAACTGCCAGTGTTCCAGCTGATAATGTGAGTGGATACTTGGGTCTGAAGCAATTTATTGGATATTTTATTGACATTGTTTTTACATATCTAGTAAATAAAAACTTATCACTGAAATTTTGAGCTATTATATCTAAATCTGGTTATATACCCCAAGTATCAGATGTTCTGATTTTTTTTATAACAAAGTTAAAAATGGCAATCTGAATTATGTAGTCCTTTTCATGTTTGTATTTAGTAAGCCATACAGAAACAAATGAATCCAAAATCTTTGATGACTTTTTTTTACACAATAGCTATTTCCAGTGCTACCCATTAGGAGAGAGGTTGTTGCCTTTTTTTTCATTTGAAAGAAAAATAATTCATTGGACAGTTGTATTCACAAAGGTAGAACAAAATAATAAAAATTTAATCTGCAAAATTTAATACACAAACATTTTACATGGAAGTATTCAGTTATCTCTTCCTTGTTCGACACCTGTCCGTTATTGATAGTGTAAATGAGTCTGAATTGCAACCAAGCGTCTGAACAGTTTCAGCCTGCGAAAAGTTGAGAAGCATGCTTGAATTGTAATCAATATGCCCTATGTTTGTCCAATGTAAGATAAAACCAGCATTTTTCCAAATTCCAACAAGCTGAGACAATTTGTGGTAATTTCATCAGTATCTTAATGCCTTGTAGCTTCATAGTTTTAGAGTTACGCATTATGTGTCATCTTCAAACCATGATGATGTGATTTTGCCAACATGTGAAAATGGAAAGATTAGTTACATAACAGTGAACATAGTTTTGTTTTAATACATTAATAGATGAAACTGATAATATACTGCATAGAAAGGCTACCTATTTTTCCTGTGTTCTCTCCATATTTTTTCAAGATCAGATAATGAATGGAAAAAGAAGCAGCTTTATGCAATCAATTTAATTTTACCTGTCTTTTAAATAGGTATTAGATATCTCGATAAAGCTATTTCTGTAGTTAGTGGACAAAACTCAATGGTTCCAAAGAACAATTAACTATTTTCCAAAGGCCAGCAGATTGTTGTAAATCTCCTGAGTGTGCCTGGATTTTTCCATTGATTTTAGAGTATCCAGACTTTAAATTAAGACTAGATGTGTAACTTTCAAAGAGTTTGATTCTGAGAGATTAACCCCATCCTCAGCCTAAAAAATCTAACAATATCACTAAAATTAGCAGAAATTATACAGTGCAACTATTTACAAAACAAAATAAATGTTCACAAATATGGTGTGACAACAACCATTTAACTCAGTCCTTCTACCTCTTTTCCCGTCCCCCTCCCTTCCCTACCCCATGGAGAAGAAAATCTTTTTTTCAGAAGGAAAACCCCATGGGGTGGAACAAAATAAATGCAATCACACACATGTTTTTTCATAACAAAGGTGCTCACTGCAATCAGTAATGCATAGGCAACAGAAAGCAAACAATGGAGTTCAGAAGATCTGGACACAATCTTGTGTTCTAATTGCCCATCATATTTGTTTTCCTATCCACATGCGTAGTAGACTCATGAGAGCACAGCATTCAAAAACCCATTTCCATCTATTACTACCTTACGTTAGACTAGGTATAACTACCATCAGGTGACCATATTTTTTCTCTTGAAATAGGCATTATTTTTCCAGAGGCTCTTCTAATGCGTTTATCACCATTTTGTATGAATTCCTCACAAACAATAGCAAGTTTATGCTCATTTCTGTGAAGAACAAATAAAAACATTGTTAGAAGAACCACATGTTGACAAGGTCCAACTGACATCAGTACAGAAACTTCTGTGTTTCAAGGGGATGGTGAACCTGATACACCTTACCATGTGGGTACTTGTAATTGCATGCTGAAACCCCATTGACTACATTGGGATTTGAGAATTTACTCATACATGTATAAAAGCACTTTGCCGAATGCAGATGCATCTTACAGAGCATTGGAAAATACGTAAGATTCCCAAATGAGTATCTCAGCCACAGAGTCATTTCTCTGCTGTTTTAGCTCTTAATACAAAGCTTGGGATTAAAGAAACTAACTCTCCTAACCCATCAAGTACTCTGTATGCTGGCAGAAATGTTTCATCTGACTAAAAATGTGAATTCATCTGTTGCTACCTCCATTACTTGTAGCCTGAATTGGTATTAATCATTCAAAATGTAATGAAAAAAAACCAACAAAACATTTCTATCAGTCAATGTATGATGTGAAAAATATTTTTTTTATAAATTCAAATAAATATTGCTGAATAGAAAACTTTTATTTGCATATTCCCTTAGTCAATCCATAAAAGAACTTACTCTCTGGCTTGCAACTGTGTCCCATGTTCAGTTGTGACAACAAGCAGGATAAGTGAGCTTTTAAGCCCCAAAGAGTCATCAGTATGATGTGCTGACCTATGATTAAACTGTATCAACTATTGCAACTGAAATCAGTGCATGACAGTCTTCACATGTGAAGCCTCGTGTAAATCATGGAGGATGCATCAGTAATATGTGAGATGGAGAGAAGGACAGGGAATATCCACCCTCACTGGTCTGCAGTCACAAAATCAAGGTCAGTGGCTTTTAAAATTTTCGAACCAAGGGTACAGTAGCATCATTTGGTCCAAGAACCAGATGGCATCTATTCCAAAATAACCCTGTGAAATATGTAAAATACAAATCTGAGGAACTTCAGCCCACTTCACACTGGTTTAATCCACCAGCAGCATTGATTAGTAATGTATAATATTAACAGTATACTTTAAAGCCTACAGGAACACAGTGCCATATGTACTAGGGCGAAATTCAAAGGTTGTGTCCTTTCAAAGACAGAGTTTCACACAGTGCAGTCTGAGATATACTGGCAGTTTCTCACCAGCAGGACCTTCATACAAACAACGATGTTTTTAAAAAAAGGCCTTCCTGTGCACTGAATTTTCAACTCTTCTATTAAACAGTAGAGAAAGAACAAATTCAGAACAAGAGCAGTTATTTTTCTTCGGGAAGTCAGAGCTTTATCAATTAGAAATAGTTACTTTGGCAGCAAATTTTGAAATTGGTTATGAATATCTGAAATAGCTGCTTGTTGTCTGAGGCTATGTATTGCTATGCAAATATGCATGTTGCTAAATGACATTTGTGGTTAAATTTAGATGATCACTTAAGGAAAAACTGTCTGTTTCATTTAATTTCCCCGAAGTCTTTGTCAGTGCATTTAAGGATCTCAGTCACCCTGGAGTGTTACCCAAGGTACATGAATAATGAAGAAGAGCTGATAATTGAATCTTTTGAAGTAGTTGTTCAAAAAACAAAAAGCAAAAATGCATTGAAGACCTGATTAACAAAAGAAACTTGACAAGTTTTCCCTTTCACAGCCACTGTTCATTCTTTTTTGCTTGGGAGTTGTTCCTTGAGTTGTTTTACTTAACAATATGCACTCTTAATTTATAACTATTTTATGATAGGTATGGTCTTGTCTGCATTTTCCCCTCACAGACTTCAGTCAAATCTGGGGGCAAATTTTTATGAAGTGGCACCTTCTAAGGCAAATGATGATGAGATATTTTAAAATGAAATGTTCTATCGTAATGAACTGGGTTTACAAAGCCAATCGTATCCTGGGCTGCATCAAAAGGAGTGTGACCAGCAGGTCGAAGGAGGTGATCCTGCCCCTTTATTCTGCTCTCGTGAGACCTCACATGGAGTATTGTGTGCAGTTCTGGTGTCCTCAACATAAAAAGGACATGCATCTGCTGGAACAAGTCCAGAGGAGGGCCATGAGAATGATCAGGGGACTGGAGCACCTCCCATATGAAGATCGCCTGAGAAAGTTGGGGCTGTTCAGCCTGGGGAAGAGAAGGCTGCATGGAGACCTCATAGCAGCCTTCCAGTATCTGTAGGGGGCATATAGGGATGCTGGGGATGGACTCTTCATTAGGAACTGTAGTGACAGGACAAGGGGTAATGGGTTAAGTTTAGATTGAATATAAGGAGGAAATTCTTTCCTGTTAGGGTAGTGAGGCACTGGAATAGGTTGTCCAGGGAGGTTGTAGATGCTCCATCCCTGTCAGTGTTCAAGGCCAGGTTGGACGAGGCCTTGGGTAATATGGTTTAGAGCGAGGTGTCCCTGCCCATGGCAGGGGGGTTGGAGCTTGATGATCTTGAGGTCCTTTCCAAGCCTAACTATTCTATGATTCTATGATTCTATATGAAAGGACAATCCTTTCTGGTTTAGAAAAGAGGAAGACCCAGTAAATGTTTTCATAAGTAACTGAACTTCATTTATCAGGTAGAAATGCACTGCAGCAGTGATATTTACCACATCAGTGATTACAAGGCAATTATAAAATCACACTAGCTTAGTAAAATTGATGAGAAATGCTATACCTATATGTGATTTGTTAAAAGTATCACTGTAGCTGATAATTTTATAGACCATGCAGTGAGAAAATTAACAAGTTACGCTTACAGTAAAAACAGGAACATTTAAATTCTTCAAAACATTTCTTGCTTGCTTTTTTTTTTTTTTTTAGTGAGAAATCACAGGAAAGAACCTACAATTAAACTGTGGTTTTCTACTAAAGTCGTAGTAACAGAACCACTCAAGATCAAGGCCTTCCCTGAAAATAGTTCTGCATATTTCACATTTCCTTTAACAGTTTTGTAGCAAGAACAGCAATAGTGATATACTTGTCTTTCAGGTTTAGACTAAAATTTCAACTTTTAGTGTATGCAATTTTTAATGCATGCATCTATTTAGGTTTACTTAAGAAATGACTTAGGCTCTTCCATGACCTTAAATAAACTAAAATTATTTATTACTTCAGGTATGGTTTCTTTAAAGTCTATTGAAGCTCATAGGAATGTACCTACTGACCTGCACTGGCTTAGTACTTCAGTTAGCAAAGTTTTTGTGGTATTGTAATTGTTAGGGCTTGCTGAATTCAGTGGCCTTACAGGAGAGAGGGTATTGCACCTCTGAGTTCCTGATTCAGCTCACAGTGAGTCTGAGCCTGCGAGTCTGCAAATAGGTATAGTGAGTGTACTGAAAAAAATCCAACTTGCCGAAATTTTGTATTAAAAAGGAAATATTCAAAGCTATGTGTAAAAATATTCTGAGTTACGTTTCTATGAGTGCTTAGCCAAAGGGCAAAAATGCTAGCAGTATTATCTAGCCAAGTGTGCAAAACCTGTAATTACTCAAGATGTTTATATGACAAATATTGTACAAATTTAAGTAACTAGCAAATTGAAGGAAATTGTAGTTTGTTCTTAAAATTTAAAAAGGAGGAACAGCAGCTAAACTAAATAAATTATTCTTCATGAGATGTCTTCTCAGATCTAACATGTAGCTAATTCAATTTCCATACCAAATTAAATAAGTTAGCTAGAGAAATTAACATAGAAAGTTCAGGAAAAAGTAGGAAATACTATCTAATAGTTTCTTTTCAAACGTACTGCTAAAATTTGTTGCTCATCCAAGAGTTATAAAGGTGACACCTTGTGGCCATAAAGAATATTGCTCCAGTGTTAGCCACCGAAAGGGTTTTTCAGACTTCCTTTTCTAGAACACAAATAGAATAATGTTATAATTGAATCACAGATTTGGCTAGTAATCTTCCACTCTGAAAGATATCTATTATGCATCATATTAATACCATTGTAGATTCAAAGTGTGTTAATTTTTAAAAGTTACACAATCTTCGCTTTGAATATTTTTTTAACCTTTCTCTCGTGCTTTTTAAATAATTATACATCTTTACAGTACTAAGAGGATTAAAACACTCTTCTCTGTACAGATACCATGTTCATAAATATGCCCCTCAAAGACAACACAGAGCACAGATCATGTAACTACATCTACAACACACCCACTGGCTAGACAGTGATATCTGTATGCCTGCCACCTTCCTTTTATGTCTATGAACAGACATTGCAGTGGCTAAAAGTTCAGTGGTCTTAAATGATGTTGGGAAAATGGGTAGCCAAAATATTGCATGTTTAAAGGTGCTCTCCTAGCAGATTATCACAGCTTGATCATCACAGCTGCACAGTGCTGAGCCTGAATGGATGAGGTCTCTAGTTCTGATATGAGTCAGTGCCTTCTCTTTTTTTTTGCAAAACATGGTCATAACTTATTTAGTAACCTAATTTAGTAAGAAAACTAATTCTCCATCCTTCTCTTCATTCTAGTTTTAAGTCCAGCTTTAGCAACAATGATGCTTGCTACTGATAAACCTACGTGTAAACTATTATCCCCTCACTTGGCAGAGCTCACAGTCTGCCCTTCTTGGTCTTGCAGAGCCCACAGTTAGAATAGCCTCTTACAAACACCAAGTATTCAATTAATTTTGCATGCTGGCAGGAGTGAGCATGTAAACTGGAAGTAAAGGAGTTTTTTTATTCCCTCCAGCTTTAGCAGTGTGCTTAAATGATATGTTGACATTATGTTTACCATTGGATTTATGTTCACTGCCCTGAATAATTTATAAGAGGTATGAACGAAGAAGCATGTTCCAACTGCCTTCTCCTCATTAGGCTCAGAGATTAAGGTTGAGATTTAATATGGTAAAAAAACCCAAACAAACAAATGGATAATGAATTTCCCTAAGTAGGTGACTAGACATCAGCCAAAAAGGTATTAATACTGGTGAAAGCAGTAGTTGAATTAATTCCATCTTAATGAAAGGGTTCATCCAGGAAACAACACAGAAGAATCTGAAATACTGCATGAGATCAAGAAATTTATTAAAGGAGTAACTAAAATGTGAGAGAATGATAATTATGGTTCTTCCCTTTGTTTCACTGGAAGAAAAGATGAAAAGTAAAGGTGATGATAAGAACACTGTAAAAACCTACAGAAGAAGTAAGACAGAAAGGGATAAAGAAAGATCTTTTAAGGTTAATATAATTTTAGGAAAGGATCAATAAGAATTTTATTTAAACCTAAGGATTTTCCATGGTATTCCAGTGCCACATCTAGTTATAATAAATGATTCTGTAGTTCTGTTTGAGAAACATTATCAGGAATTTTTATGTTGAAGCATTACATAGATAGTAGGATTAATAAGGCTATTGTAGGTACTGGTGACCATTCTATCAGAATTCAACACTAAATATCACTCAATGCAATGAGTGGATAGCATCAGAGGTTTATCTGAATATGATTATAAGTTTATATAAATTAATTACTGTGGAACAGTAAAATGAAAGATCTTTAAATCTGTGACACATGAAAATTATGGTGGTAAAAATTTGCAAGGTAGTCAACTGCATGTATGGTCACATGAGAAAGATCAGCTTACTTTTCTTTCAGTGAGGGATTAGGCAGGTACAAAGAACTCTGCAGGTGGTTACTGTGGAGAGCTGGACATGCTGGACTTCAGTGGATAATTTACACTATTAATATACCCATTCAATGAGGTTCTCAACTTCAAAAGGCAGTCTTTCATTCACCAGGGGAACTAATTAGTAGAATCAACTAGTGAAAGAAGCTGTACAAGACTGAAAAATTGAAAAAACTAGGAGGAGTCAGCTCTCAAGCAATAGTCCTGTGGAGACAACTCATACAATTGGGATCTAACCTAGTGAATTACTATCTGCGGTGCCAAATAAGCTGATAACCTATGTGGAACAGCAAAATCATGTGGTCAGAGAAAAAATACTCTCCGAGGTCCCATGTAAGGATAATGTTGAGAATTGCCAAGTTTCAAGGGTTCAAGAATTGCATCTTCCAAGATACTAAAATAAAGTAAAAAAAGGTTTTTCTATTTATTATTAAAATAAATACAACCTCTTCAAAACCAGTGACAGAGTCCTATTCCTGGTACTCAAGGACTGTCAAAACTGGCAGTGCTGTGCAGGACAAACCAATTAAATCAATCAAGTCAAGCTCCCGACAGCTAGGGGTAGTGGAGAATCTGTCAATACAGCAGGTCTCAAGGCACGTTTTGTATTGACTTTAAGCATTTGACTGATTCAACGACTCCCACATGTGTCCTGGTCAGCTGTGCAGGAAACTGAATGGTTATGCTGTGGATAATAGCAAAGGCTAACACATATATACATATACATACATGCACACACACAAACAAATGTAAATTCCTGAGAACACAGGTACTTACAGTATTCTGTCACCATCATGACCAGTCACCAGCATCCATTCTCAGTAGTGATCTTTTCTACTGATGGCTTTAGAATAGAATAAAAAATTAGGAGTGGACTAATGTCAAATGCCAATAATAAAAGAACACTGTCAAGAAGAGCTGCAGAAGAGAGACTAATACAATTGAGAAGATTAGTAGAGAGTTTCAAAGTACATGGTGGTGCACTAGCAGGTCAGTGAGAAGCAGCCTTGCCATCAGAACATCCCAGCTAAGCACACCAGCTGGAAGCACCTCTGTGCACTCATGGAGTGACTGCTGATGAGATGCAGCCACAAAAAAAAAAAAAAAAACCAACAAAAAAACACACACACACACAAAAAGCTTAGATCTTTCAAACAGGTGAAGTATTCAGCAGCACCAGGAAAACTGTGATTAAAGCCAGACAGTTTTAAATAGTCTAGGTTGGATTAATTTTACTACAAGATGTTTAGAGAATAGAGGCAGTGCTTTTAATGCAGTTAGAAGATATCCATGAGAATTTTTATAGATTGGGAAACGTATCAAAGACTGAAGAAGTCATGTTCTCTTTAAAAAGTGAGTGTGGTTAGGGTAGAAGAAAAAGGGATAGTGTTTGGATTCTAGTTATTGAAAAACAACAAACAGCCAAAATGTATGAGACTCAAGAAATGTATAGGTAATAGATCCATGTCACTTTCAGTTCAAATTTTTACAATTAGCTACTTTTTGAGTTAGGCTAACAGGTTTGCTGGACAACTGAATCTAGTATTGTTTGGTTATTTTCTAGTCCACATAACAAAAGTGGCTTTGTCAGTCTTTAACAGTTTGTCAGGCAAACTGTATTTTTTCTTCTTGAATATAACTACGTATTCCATTTTAAAGAAACTGATAATCTTGAACCAGGTATCAGTGTTCTTTGGAGCTCAGAAGACAAACCCTTTTCACTGTGGTTTCTAAAAGAGTACTCTGTAAAAAAACACTTCTGTATTTTTTCCTTTGATTTCTATTTTAGTTTATAAACTGCATTATTCCTCCCAGATGATTTCCACCATCTGCATACTCTTTGTTCATAGCAGATGCTTGTTTAGACCCTTAGAGATGTGCTGTATATATGTTGTTCTGCACAAGATTAAAGTTAAAAATATTCTTCAAATATCACATTTGTACTTATTCTTGGGGAAAATTCTTCATCTCTGTGTGTTTCAGGCAACTGGTACACCTGTAGGTTTGAAGCTCAAGGTATCAGTAGATCAGTCTGGTATTAATCTTCCACATGATTTGCAGCAACTTCAAAGGAACATGATTAGTCACTTGAAAAAAAAAAACAAAGAGCATTAGAAAGTTTTATTTTTTATTTTGTTGCGATTCACTTTCTACTTTGTGATTTTGCTCTTGGATTTTGTTTTGTGATTTTCCTATATAAAGCAGTTTTTACCCTGCTGTAAAAATTCTACCCCAGAGCACTGTTCAGAGCAGGTAGTTTAGCTGTAATCCGTGTAAAATGGGATAGGGAGGAGGAAAGGGTGCTGTGAAACTCAAAATCTCACTCTAAATCACTGTTAATATCCAACCAAACAGAAGGAATTTTTGTAGTACCTTCTCCATATCCTAATCTTCTAGTTCCTTATAATTTCCTAATTATTGTACTGGAGCATAATCTGGCATTAATCTGGCTCAACAGATTAATGTTAACAGACCTGCTGCCTTAAGTGTAACACTGGACTATTTGAGCCTGAGTCAACAGAGCTTTCAACAGTTGAGCTGCCTGACAAACAGGAATATGATCAAAATCTATCAAGTGCTTCATTTCCTCCTCCCCCAGTGTATTAATTTAATTAAAATAATCACCACAGCTAGAATAAATCTGTAAATGTGCTGCATACTATTCAAATGGCATTTGCATGAAAAAAAACGTTAGAAGAGGTTTCAAAGTAAAGCTCTGCCAGAATTGGCTATTTCTAGCATTAAGACCCTAGCACAAGCCAACATTGAAAGTGTGCATTGTTTTAAAATAATGCTTGCTATTTTTGCATGTTTCCATGCTTTTCCTAAAGTTGCTTTGATAGTATTCATATGGCTGGAAAATTCCACAAATCCTACGCTAATACATCCATCTTGCTGTATTGCTGTTTTCTACTCTACATATTGCCTTGTACAGTGATTTTATCTCCTCATATATATTCACAGATAATAATTCTTATGGTTTAAGAAAAGCCAAAGTATTTGTATAAAAGAGCATATTTGCTCACTTCCCCTTAAAAATAGATCCAGACTGTATTCATGGGTACAGTTTGTGAATATCCTTAAGCACATAGAATCATAGAATAGTTAGAGTTGGAAAGGACCTTAAGATCACTTAGTTCCAATCCCCCTGCCATGGGCAAGGACACCTCACACTAAACCAGGTCACCCAAGGCTCTGTCCAACCTGTCCAACATCTCCCACAGGAGGAGGAATACCTGGGAAGTGCCATTACAGAGAAACTGGGCTCTGTTCTGTTCTAGGGACTGAGCTGTGCTGGTGGAGAAAGAGAAGCGAAGTTCAGTCATACAGAGAAAATTGTCTATGAAATTATTAAAAAAGGAAACAGTAGTTTCACAGAGAATTTTAAAGCTCTCTCTTTTACAGAAGGATATCAGTATTCGCTTCCTTGAAAAACTGAATTTCCACCATATGTTTCCATCTCCAAATCCCTCCAAAATACAGATGTGGATGTAGAATTGCAAATTAACTTTTCTACTGAGATCTTTCTGCCTTTTAGGAGTGCTTTCAGGCAACAGGATGCATGTCACATTTTCAGAAGGTCCCTTCCAGTCCTGTTTCTTTTAGAAAATTTTATTACCTTTTAGAGTCAATGGAAAATATCTATAAAATACTGAAAATGAAATATTGAGAAAGTCTTTTTAAAATTCCATTTTTAATTAATAGTAAGACACTTTGTAACCTGGAAATACTTTACAAACCTGTATGTTTCTTCGAGTTGTTTGTTATTTCTGTAACCAGTAGCTCTACAATACACATATAAAAATCTTCTTATAGCTGACTATTCCCAGCAATTTGGAAATTCAGGTATCAAGTTGAGTGCATATTATATGATGAAGCAAATACACTTTTTTGTAGTCAAATGCAATACATTGATTGTGTTATAGTGACTTGTAGTGAAACAAAATATTTTTGTGTTTCTGTTACTTCTTATGTTTAAAGGTTCTTACAATTTAGGATAGCTCCACTTCACATAAATGAGCTGGGATAGAATGGAGAGCATAAGATATTTTCTCATCTAGAATATGACAAAATTACCTTAAAAATTCATACAGCACATTTTAGTATTTCTTTGGCTGACAAAACGGCTCTTTGGCTCAAAAATGTTTCTAGCCACAAGAGCCTGTGGCATCATGATTTTCTGTGTAATGCTGGAACTAGAATTTCAGAACATATTGCTTCAGGTACAGTAATCAACTTGGAGCTAAATCAGAGTTTTCTGCGTATATGCAACATTCAGAATGCACTATAATACTTCCCTGCATTGTTCTCCCAGCAGATACTGTAATGGCTAACCATCCTCACTTACAGACATTTGGCTTTTTTTCTTCTTCATTTCTCTGTGTTCATCTGTAGTGAATGAAACCAAAGGGCTGTATAAGCACTCTTCTAGCTGCTTAACTCATCTCCATCCTTTAAGATAAACAGTGTTTCTTAGGATTTGGGGTTGTTTTTTTCATCATCACATTTTATGTCTTCTACTGCTTTGAGTAATTCTTTTACTTCTTCTTTCATCCATCATCCTTGTAACTGTGAGTTTCTCAGAATCAGAGTTTTGAGCTCATCTTAGATTATATTAGTTTCTCCCATGGGATATAAGAGCATTAAAATTGCATGTTTCCAGCCTCTCTGCCCCATGGAACTGCCCGGCAGCAGTGATGAGTCAGCTCTTCCTCTTGGCAGACACCATTGCAATCCCTTCTGTTATTATCAATGAGAGTAGGGTCCAGGAGTGTTTCTTTGAACTGGTCTTGTGCACTATGTATCGAGATCTCTGGGGTAACATTCAGACATTCAGGCTTATGGCAAAGGAGGAGAGACCAAGTTGTGTTTCCTTTATCTGACACCTGCTGGGGAATCTTAAAGTGTTTCTTTCATACTGTAAGAATGGCCTCCATCCTCTGCTCTTGAATGCACATATTATCACATTGAACTTTTCCTTCATTAGTTAAATCTGCCTTCCTTGTTCACTCTTTGAGTTAACAATTAAATTTATCAGCTGTTTTGTAGCCAGCAATTAAGCCCCACAGAGCTGCTCACTCACTGACCCTGCACTGGGATGAGGGAGACAATCAAAAGAGTAAAATTGAGAAAACTCATGGGTTAAGTTTGTAGGCAGTCTAATAGGTAAAGCAAAAGCTGCTCACACAAGCAAATCAAAACAAGGAATTTGTTCACTACTTCCCATAAGCAGTCAGGCATTCACCCTTCTGCAGGAAAGCTGGGTTCCACCAAGCATAAAGGTTACTTCCAGAAGACAAATGCCATCACTCTGAACATCTCACCATTCCTCCTTTTTACCCCACCTTTATATGCTAAGCATGACACCATATGATATGGGATATTGCTTGGGTTGGGGTCAGCTGTCCTGGCTGTGTCCCCTCCCAGCTTCTTGTGCCCACCTGTCCTACTCTGTGATGGGTGGGTGAGGAGCAGAAAAGGCCTTGACACTGTATAAGCACTGCTCAGCAATAACTAAAACATGCCCCCGTTGTCAAAATTGTTTGCAGCACAAATCCAAAACATAGCCCATACAAGGTACTATGAAGGAAAAGTATCCTGGCTAAAATCAGCACATCAGCATTGTCTGAATTATTTTTCCCCTCAGCTGTGTAGGAATATGCATAAATTTAAAATCAGTCCCAGAAAAGTGTGATGAAAGAAAAATAGGCAATTGGTGATATTCCCTCTTTATGGTGAATGTTGAGATCTATCTGTTACTCAGCTGTTAATCCCATTAGTATGTGCCTTCATGATTTTTCATCAACTGAATTTATAATTTCATAAAAACTATACCAACTTAATTTGACAAGATCTGTTTTCCATGTATCCATGTTGATTAGCAGTGATTATATTAACCTTCTTTAGTTGCTTATTACTTGAATCCCATATCAAGCTTTACATAATTATAACAATATCCTAATACTAGCAGCACGAGACCTTTCACTGGTGACATTTTGAGTATCTTTCCCATGATAATGGGAAGGTAGATTTTTTTCCCTCTAAATATTCCAGATAGATGCTTAAATATGTATTTATCCCATTCACTAAAAAGTTGTGATTGTGTGAACATAATAATGAACTGAATAATACCATCTCATGTTTTATTTGGTGAGAAATTTGACAAAATGCTCAGTATCATTTTAGTCTGAGTTGTCACTTCCCTGGAAACTTGGGGCTTTTCATATTCAGAAATCTTTCTACAAGACTTTAGTATATGAAATATTTTTCCTAACAAAGGAATAAATTCCAGGCCTTATTCTTTATTCCTGAGGATTCCTGCATTGTTGCATTGGAAGTTCCAGTCTGAAAGACCTAATGACTAGACTTGATG
The DNA here is from genome assembly GCF_033783945.1 of Neopsephotus bourkii. Lineage (NCBI taxonomy): Eukaryota > Metazoa > Chordata > Aves > Psittaciformes > Psittacidae > Neopsephotus > Neopsephotus bourkii. Next base: position 11,170,770 of record NW_026902254.1, on the reverse strand, counting down.
CAGCGTTTATCCAAGCACATATCACATAAGGAACAAAACAGCCTCCCTTACCACAAGGACTACAACTCAAACTGACCCTTCATGAATGTTTTCCAGGTAGGCCTCCCAGAAAATGCAACTGCCCTTAAAGCAGGGCTTAAGAGGAGGATGGGGGGCAAGGGGAATCTTGGTTACCTATCGTCTCCTTCTGTCTTTTAAAGAATGTAAGGATTATTATACTTTCACTGTTGGACTTCATACATAGTTTAATGTCTTCATGTATTCAGTAGCTGGAATCTACTTTTAAAGAGTTTATTTTATTTGTCAAAAAATTGTCATGTCCTGGGTATATTTTGCCTACACAGTATAGTTCAGTGAAAATAGTTGCATCAGCCAAATGTCTAAAAACAAGAATTACCTATATTTTCACACCTAAGGTAGACAGGAAAATATTTTTCTATATCTCTGTAATCAGACATCCATTTCTGGCATTCAAAATACCAAAAGCGCACCTGTGTAAATAACACAATGAAGAACAAATTAATACATGAACGAACAAAGCCAGCTGGACATTTTTACCCTCTGTGTTCTTACTGGGATTATGTCCAACAACAGTATTGTTTTGTTTCCAATTGGTAAAATAGTCTGCAATAGCCTAGGTCCTCAGATGACTGCAGAACTGATATTGAAGTGCACTTATATGTCTGCTTCTGATTTTGTTTTGCTATGTTTTGATTTTAATGAAATAAGAAGACGCCTTTGAACACAGTGGAAGATCGGCATCTATAGGATAAATGAATATTCTTTGCAAAGTTTGGAGACTCTAATCAGAATATTGAATTGAATACTTCTCTTTACCTAAGTGATATCATATCTTATACATGATTTATAAGATCTGAAAGGCAAAAATAAATGTGAAACACTTGAAAGTAAGCCTATAGACTGATGTCTCCTGACGTTTTGAAAATAATATCTGAATTTACTTGAATGTGTATCAGCTTGTTGGGAACTTTGCCGCTCCTTGCAGAATACCTTTTTCTTTTTTTGAAGAATAAAAACAGAAGCTTGGGCTAAAGTTGCAAAACAATGTGAATGCTCTAAGGTAATGATGCGTAATGATTTTGAACTGAGAATGACATAAATTCATGTTTTAATGGTTAATCTTCTTTGACCTTCAAAGATTACCTATGGTATCATAGGAAATTATGTTGATAGCTAAGTTTCTCACATAAAAAGGCAAAACTGGTTATAGAAGCAAAAGACCTGCAATTGTATGTAGGAAGTAAACTGTAGAACGTATAGCAAAATAAAAGGGCTGTGGGCTAGATCTTTAGCTACTAGTGGAGCAGTGATTGATATCTGCTAGGGACGTTGTCCTAGAAAAAAAAAACCTATATATAAATCTGATAACTGAGTGAGTTTGTATTCTCCCAAATATCATTTTGAAAGTATTTGTTTATCATTGTGATTATGTTCAGAATATGGTGGGAAGCACAGTAGTTTTTCTAAACTCTGAATTCAGAGCAGCACATATATCTCCGATGATTCAAAAAGGGAAAATTAAAAAGTCTATACCTGGTAGAATATTTTGTATAGAAAAATAGCTATGTAGGGTTTAACATGTTATTTTTCTTGGGTTTTCCTTACAAAACTTCTAAAGGGAAAATGACTGGTAGGAAAAAGAAAATGTTGAACTTCTACAATGGCTGTTAAAATCCAATACATCAAGCTGAAGACTTATTGACCTTCATGTGTTGTCAATGAATAACCCATGAAGCATCTTGAATCATTCTTCTTATGCACCTTGAACATCCCTTCTGTAGGGCTGCAGAATTTGGTATACAGGTTTCATTCCCATACCAAGTGTTTGGACACTGTATAAAGATGCAAGGCAGCTGCTGCTGAGTCATAGTGGTTCGTGCATCTTATTAAATTTAACCAGAGTATAAAGCAAGTTGAACTGGGCAAGTGAGAGCACCATGCCATGGAACAATATCCGTATGTCAATGATGATGTAAAACTTTCCTATGTGAAGGATGGCTTTTAGGGTGTATCACTCTTAAGAAGTAGCAGAAGGTTGAGCTGCTTGGCATCCAGACGTCATGGGACACTGCTGAGAGATTAGGAGTGTTAAAAATTGAAATATTCTGTGTTAGTACTACAGTGGGTAATCAGTTCTCCAGACACAGGGGTTTTTTATACCCTTAAATAGCAGTGGTAGGAAGTTAAGACCAACACTGTAGGAAGAGATACTGTACATGGACAGGACTACCATCTGGAGAAGCCTTTTTCACTTCAGTTTTAAAGATGCTGTGTTTTCAAAGAGAAAATTCCAGGACAAAGGAATTTCAGAGGTACCACACTTGTACTCTACAGCAGCGTCATACAACAACCTGATCACAGTTGTCAGCCATGTGAACATGTATATCTAAACAAAGCTTTCAGTTTTTAGGTATACATAGTTCTTGAGACTGGCTTGAACAAGAGAATTTGAAAATATGCAAAATAAATCTGAAATCACTGTTACCGCCTGAAAAGAGGAAGAACTATACTTGCTCATGGAATTTTCCATAAAGCAGGTTCTTTTTTCATGAGAAGAAAACTTATTACCCTAACTGCTTTCCTAATTTCTCTCAAAAGAAGAATTTTTTTAATTGTTCAGAATAAAAATGCAATAGAATTGCTTGCCCAAGATAAGATTTGAAATCTAAAAAGCTTTCTTTCAACATTCAAAGATTAAGATAGCCATAAAAAATATTTAAATTCCTATGCCTGATCAGCTATTCCCCCCACTCTTAAAGTATTGCATTTGGATTTCTTTTGCAAAAAATATGACACTTGTGCATTGAATTCCATCATACTTTTTCTAAGGTGTTTTTTTTTTTTATTTTGGTGTTAGGCTTATAACCTTTCCTGTCTTGGTGTTACGTATTATTTTTAGAGTGCACTCTTTATTATGTATTTCATAACATACACAGAAGTATTTAATAGAATTTGCTCCTTGATTGTTTTCTCCTCTTTCTCCCTGTCACATTCAATTTGCTTTTTCATGTTAATTTGTATTTATGCTCCTTTAGTTTCCTTCTTGCCTTAGGGATGTTTTCCAAGTTGATTATTACCCAGCTCCTTTTCTCCTGGGGACTTTCATTCTCTTTTTCTGAGCCTTCCTAATCATTAACTGACTGGCTAGCTTTACAATAGCAGTCTACAGTGGATGCTTCTTGCTCCACTTCTTTTAATTACAGTTATTCTTTTATATGATGTACTTAGCATTTTGTGACAAGCATTCAAGCTGGAAGATGACAAAGCTGAGGTTTTACTGTCAGCCTTTATGCTGTTGTTTTATTGCATATCCAGCATTATGTAATGCTGATGTGCAAAACCATACTGCTGGTTTTGTACTGGTTCTGTGAAGTGCAGTGAGGGCAAAATATTAAATAATTTTTCAGTGTGGTTGTTATGGACCAAATCCTAAAGGACAGTTCTGATGGTATGGAAGATAATATGCATCAGTTTATCCCATGAGTATTATCCCAAGTTCCTGAGGGAAATGTTGAATTGAATGATAATATTTGCCTGGCTATGTAAAAGGATGTACAAAATTTAGTGTCGTTCAGCTTTGTTTATGGAGTGCTTGAACCTACAATTTCACTAAGGTTTTTTTTGGATCTCAAGAATGTCAGACATGCAACATAGGACCAGTGTCCCTCTGGTCTAATTTGGCAGTGGCCATACTCTGTTGCTCCAGGAAAGAATGGCTATGGCATGCTGTGATGACATATTTTCCTAACACAAAGCTGTTAGTAGTACATCTTATGCTCTGAAGTATGGCCTAGCCACATTCTAGGCCATTATATTTTACCTTACTGTAACTCTTGATGATGTTCTTATTCATGTGGACATCTCAGGCCTGTGGAGCTTCACTGTTGTCTCTAGCAGAGTCTTATTGTGGAAATTAAAGTTCAGGAGGTTTTTTTCCACTTTTTTCCATCTTCCCCTTGCCAAAAATTATCTGTGCTGAAATGCTCCCTTCTTACTTTACAATACTAATTAATTTAAAAGTCTACTAGCTCTTTGTACTTAATTTATTCTTCTTACATTTTTTCAATCTTTAAAAACTTCAGACTAATATTCTCTATAACATTTTTAATAGAGCTCTTGCTCACCTGTCTATTTTTAGGTAACAGAATGCCCATTTGCTGAATAAGTCTTCACATCCCAGATACATTTGTTTATCATTGTCCTGGACTAACATCATAAATTTATGGGCTGAGTTTTAAAAAAATCTTAAAAGCTAGCAGTAGAAGGATAATACCATCTGCAAAATCTGGCCTCAGATTTTAACACTGCAGTTCTGAGGCTAGTACGGATAGAGGATCTCAAATTAATTTCTGAGAGAAACATCTAGTGAGTTTTGTGGGCTTTTCAAGAAGATAATTTCCATTTGTGACCAGAAAGATGAACACATAAATAAGTTGCTAAAATGTTTCTGTAGTTCAGAAATAGTTGACAGAAATGGATCAGTTCTCACAGAAAAGAACTGAGTGACCTAATCTAAATGGGTCATGTTTCAGCCAAAGGATGCATGTGTCTGTCCCTTTGAATGTACCACTAATAATATTTTTGTTTTCTGCTCCTTAAGATTTTACACAAAATTGCTATGGTTAGTTCTTAAACAGAGCTTTTGTGTTTTTTACACTAGGGTCTGGTCCTGGCCCTGGCCCAGGTAAGTAGAGAAAACAAAAGGTTTGCAAGCAAATACTGATGATCCAAGAGGCCCAGCACCAATCCGGTGAAGAAGGCATTAAAGGAAAAGGTGAAGTTGCAATCATAGTATCTATACCATCAGTTTCTTGTTGATCTACTTGTTGATCTATATTAGTTCAAATTAATCTTACTGGCAAAGAGGAGTGGAAGCATAAACAGCTACACAGTGGGAAACTAAAACATGCACATGAAATGTGCCCCAGCCTGTTCAGAATAAAGTGAAAATGTTTAGCTACCTTGAATTTAAACTATGGAAAAAAGCATGAGTATAAATGGAAATGTTATCTCCAGAAACTTGTAACTGAAACATTTCCCCATTCCTCCTTTTCCTTTCCTCCCTCCCCACCCCCCCCCCCCCCTTCATAGGACATTTGATTAAAAATCTGCCCTTTTTCCAAGTTTCTATTCCTTTTTTTCTGCAGAGGCAAAATTTAAATTGATATGGAAATACAAACTGTTGCATAGAGAATCACAATGTTAATACTATTTGAATGAACTACGTATGCTAATCTATAAATTAGAAAATAAAGAAGCTATATTGTATAAAACAGATTTTTCTGTCCATTAAAAGAAGGAAAGGGTTAAAATATTACCCCATCTAAATCTATTAAACATAAAATTGCTAGAATAGCTCTAACAAGCTCATTAAAATTAATATGAACATTTCAATGGGACAGACTGGCTGTCATAAATTATTCAGGAAAAGAAATTATGGTGTTCAAGAAAGCGTGCATTAAAAAAAAAAAAACACAAGCAAAATTTTAACCAGTAGCTAATTTCCATTTGACCCTGAATTACTAGTTTTATCTTCTTGGGGTTTCATAACAAAATCAGTTACAATAAACACACCCTGTATTACAGCATTGCGAATTACTTAACTTTATTACATTGTGTAGCCATGGTTACCAGTCACTGAGAAAGAAAAGAGACAAAGACTTGACTTGACAGCAATTTATTGTCAGCCAGGAAACTATATATCAGACTAATTTTAGACCTTTTTAGACATGAACTGAGGCTATTAGCTGCTTGTGAGGTTTACATGTGTGTATGTGTGTCTGCGTCTGTAGACAGTGTGTAATGTGACAAAGAGTGGCAGAAGCCTGCTTGAAAGATGAGGTGGATCAAGCAAATCATATAAAGGATATGCTGATAATTCCTATCCGGTCTATGTCTGTCTGTATAATCTAGGAACATAAAAATTGGCAGAGAATTCCTCTCCTTGTGACTACAGCTCCCCACTCTTGAAGACTGCTTTATAAAACCTTTCATGAACTTTAGAAACTGCATTTTAAACTGCTTTAGGTACTTTCACTATGCTGCAGAGGAGGTCTCCTCAGCCTCTTCTAGACTGGCATCAACAGTTTCCTGCCTCTCTTAGAAATATTTTCTCAGCATATACTGGGACTGTCTTTACATTTGGCATGTCAATGATGCAAAAAAATGTGAAGCTCTTGATTAAAACTCACAATACTTACACATTTTTGCAATGAATGAATCAAAAAAACTGCCAAGCAAAGCCTAAGGGCAGAATAAATTGAGTAGAAACGACTCAGTAAATCCCCAGTAGCTTTGCTGACACTGTGCTGAGTCAGTGAAGTTTTACCTGTGTCCCTTGTTTTTTTCTAAACCAATTAGTTCTATGCACAGCTCTTGGTAGCATTTGCTTCTGGAAGCTTTCAGAAGGCAGCCACCTAGTTAAAAAAAACCCAAAATAATAAAATAACAGAAGGCTTTTACTGTTTTATTTGCAGACGGACAAAAATCTAAGACTTTAAGACGTTTCTGTGTGTGTAAACAAAGAGATGAGCTAAAGTATTCTTGCAGCCATTTGGATTAGTTTTATAAGTATTGTAAAATCTGTTATTGTAGCGGCTTAATCTAATGCTTGACAGACGTTCTCAGAAAAACTCCCAGACATTTTCTAGCTACTTCTGTTCTCTAAAGAATGACATTTCATAAAAATTCCATGAGAAAAAAACAAGTGAGAACATAAATTGGCTATCTCCATTAGTAATTATTTAACTACCCTACAAACTTTCCTAGTTTGTAAAAATGTTTGGAAGTATATGAAACAGTTAACTCTTCCGATACTGTTACGAGTTTCTTTAGTACAGCATAAATTCCTCTTTCTTTCTAGAAACAAAATACTCCAAAATATTTTAAAACATTTGATTCTATACCACTTCAAGCTTTCATTTATTCCTTTTCTTAATTCTGCAAGCACTAACAAAGCATTATTGTTAACACTCGGAAAGCAAGCATTCCTATTTTCGATTGCATAACATCTGCATCTTTATTTTGCACCCCTTCATTTCAAAGGAATCTGAAACAGGGTAATTCATTAAGGAATTTCTGTCCCATTGTCTTACTGAAGTGACTTAACACGCTGATTTCAGGTTTGAAAATGCCAGCAATGGTACCTCTGTAGAAGCTCTTCCGCGACATCTGCTGGCCACACTGGCACTTGCAGTATAAAACTGGCATGCAATAATAGTAATAATAATAGTAATAACAATAATATAATAATTAACATTAATGATTAATAAAATAATAACAATAATAATATCATCATTATTATCATCATCCAGGCTGGTATCCTTTCAGTTCTATTAAGTTCTTTTTCAGCTTCTGATGTATAATTAGTCTGCTCTGGCCATAATCTGTACAAAGGCCAAAATTAAAATGGGTGATCACACTCTTGGAAGTTACACAATCAAAATTTGAGTCCTAAGTTGGGTGCAGTGATGATGAAAGTTACATATGGATTTTAAAGTAGTTTAAAAATTGAAAATCCACCTGGGGTTTTTTTTCTGTTTTTTTTTTTTTTTTTTTTTGGAAGATACAGCACAAAAAGCCATGAAGCAAGCAATGATGTGGTAGGTGCTCAAAGGACAAAAAAGCTCTGTGAGATCTAGACATGTAAGACGCCACACACACAGATACAAGGCTCTGGAAAATCTTCCATCAAGGCAATATACCCACTGTGACATAAAGAATTTATATATGCAATAGGGAATTCAAAAGTATATGAATATTTTTAAAATACTAAGAATAGGATTATAATAGTAATGGCAAAGGATTAGATTCTAGGTAAGGACAAAGCCTTATACTTGCATAGTATATTATAGAGTCATTTTTCTTATATTTATGACACTTTCACTGTTCAGGGAGAAATGATAAAATGTAGACTCTGCTTTTCTATTCTTGTAAGCTTTGCTGTGATTTACTACAATATTACAGAAGATTAACAATTCAGAATAAGTCTTTTATTAATAGTATATGAGAAAACTGCTTTCGTACCAGTCTAAGAATATGAGCTCTTCAAATTGATGGATTATAAAATACTTTTTATTACGATAAATAATTAATATAATAATAGAAATGCTAAGGCAATGATTTTCAATTTATCAGACTCTTGTAATGATACAGGCTGTTCCAAAAAGTGAGTTGGTGAGTTGGGTATTTAGGAAGGCGAGTGTTTTAGGAATTTATATTTTTTACTGTAGATTATGTTGTGATGGCTGAGAAAGACTGTTAAGTGTTTTCTGTGAGAAAAATAAATACAGTATGAAATTAGGAATAAACTTTAAAATTGCACTTTCTGTTCCAGTTTTTATCTACTAATAATTCTTAAGCCTATTAATGATTCTTCTGAGGGAAAAATATGTCTATACACAACACAACTTGCTATGATTTTTTTTTTTCGGTTCATTAGCTCAAGCTGTATGATACAACTCCATTTCATATCAGCTGAAATAAATGTCTGTGTGCTTTTCCAAATGTCTACACTATCTAGAATTATTATGCAACCTCCTAAGTATATTTTCAGAGCATCATGCAAGGACCTTATTTCCACTGACACGTTAATAATGCCTGCATAAGTAATGGATAGGAAGAGTCATTAGAGAAAATATTCTAGCATCTTCACGAAAAAGAAGACTGAAGGAGTTTCAGAACAGGCTGATCCCTGGTAGACAGTATTCAGACATATGTTCAGGCCCCTGTACTGCTCAGAACCAGTGGAATTGCAGATAATGCATTGCTTTGGTTGACATCTTTCCTGAGATTCACCAGAGATGCTCAAGGACTTTCTGTTGTGTCTTTGGGTAATGCGTAGAGATTGTATGGAAAGGAAGGAGTGATTTCAACGGAGTTATTTTATGGGTTTAGTTCACTGCACTAAAAACCAGCTCACTGAACTGAGTTGTTGAGAAGAGCTGAAAGGAGCCTCTACTGAGCCCCTTCCCCACTGCAAAATCTCTGTATGTGAGCTCCTGTCCACTTCACTTGGGAGCAGCTTTTCAGCTGAGACTCATGTGTTTGAAGATGACTTTGCTACAGATAGTTATTTCTATGAAAACAGTACTCTCCCAGGACTACTGAAAAGATAAAATAACTCCTTTTTGCAAGGGGCTTGAATGGGAATTTCATCAAGTTCCATCTTTTTCTTTTCCTTTTTTTTTAATTTTTATTAAACCCATCTGTGTATTCAGCAGCTTACTGATCCTGCTTTCAGCCTATTTCAATAAGAGGATCTGTATTTTAAATGTGAATATGCAGAGTTTGCTTCATACCTTCATCAGCCTCAGATACAGTTGGCAACTCATCCAGTAACAGTGTTGCAAAAGGAATATAAGTTCTTCCTGTCTTTGCTGCTTAACTGTTCAGTATTTAAAATAATTAGCTTCTGTATTCAGCTAGCCAAATTATAGTTCTACATGTGATTTCTTTATAAGCAACTGGCTTCCAATCTTGGCTCCTTTTCTGTCCATTGCCTTCACTGTTTAGCAGAAATATGCAGCATCAACTTTTATTTAGTGGTAGGAAACATACCCATTCAAAACAATAAAGCAAAGTCCCATACAGACTGCATTCTTTCCTACATTTTTCTTGCAGTTCAGTGAGTCTAAATCTTACTGAGGGAACCCTTTAGGAGTTCAATTAGGAGACAATATTTGATTGAATGAAAAAGCTAATGACAGCTTTGATGCTAGATAAGAAATCGGATTTTCCACAGCAATAATTCAGTCATATAAGCCTGTGGCTGACATTTGCTGTTTGGATTTGCTATTTAGTCAGATAGTCTTCCTTCCATACGGTTTGAGAGCGACCTCAGTTGACTCAGTCCCACTGCTCCTCAGTTTTTGACACAGTCTCTTTGGATTGTGCTACAGTTTGATTTTAGTTTACTTTAGCCATATAGAGCTATATTTTGGGGTCTCATTGCTGCTGATGTCATTGTTCTGTTGCACGGAAGGCTGAATTTTGGTCTGAAACCTGTTTTATTAACAGCCTATGAATTTTAGAGGGGGAAGACTCTCTTCTCTGACACAAAAAAAAATTGGAACAAAAAACGTATCTGTATATAAACCTCTTGATTGAGACCTAACATGAAGGGAAATCCTCCATATTCCCTCCTCCTGCCAGGAGTCCCTGAGGTCAGGGAGACCTAGATGAGGAGGTTGCTGCTGTGGACATCTGTAGAGCAAAAGAAACAAAGTGGGCAGGCATAAGCTTATTTATTTTGCATGTGTAGTTTATGCTTTATTCTTGTTGTTGTTAAAACATGTATTTTTAACATGCTTTTCTTTTTAAAATGCTTTTGTGAGCTGAGAAAGTGCAAGCTCAGTGCTGCCCGTACTCTTACAGTAGATGACTTAAACAAAAGTGGGAACAAAAGCTGTGAAGGTTACCTAGAGCAGCTAGGAGGGAAGGCCCCAGTACAAGGCAGAATTGGTGAGAGAGAAAAGGAGAGAGGAAGGAGAGCATTCAGACAGCTCAACTTTGCTGGACCACAGCAAGGCTAGGTACTAGTTTCAAACTGTGAGAGTTACTGCAAGAACAGAAAAATAACCAGCAGGCCTAAAGTTTATCTCCTCAAAGAACAACATGAATTGTTATATTAAGAATTGTTGTTAATTTTTTTAATCTAGTTTACTGGAATAGGTTGTCTAGGGAGGTTGTGAATGCTTCATTCCTGGCAGTGTTCAAGGCCAGGCTGGATGAGGCCTTGGGTAACATGGTTTAGAGCGAGGTGTCCCTGCCCATGGCAGGGGGGTTGGAGATTGATGATCTTGAGGTCCTTTCCAACCCTAACTATTCTATGATTCTATTAGTTTTTTCCCAATCTTTAATAAAATGCATGGTTTATTTACTCACTTAATTAGTGTTTGCTGCTAATAAAAATGAGCTTTGATCATGAACAAGTTTAGGGTAATTTTAGTGTTCAATCAATGCAAAAATAATCACAAATTCCTAAGAAGAGAAGGCTGAATGAAATTTTTCCCATTGTATAGATGCTACTGAAATGCACACAGTTCTTGCTGCTTTGCACTAGTGTTAATGATTATGTACAGTGGAGTATCCAGGTCTTTAGAGACAGCTTTTAGTTTTCGGAGGTGCTTTATGAACTTATTTTTCAGTAGGTGAAATAGAGGCATTACGGTTCTGTTAGACACGGAGGCCATCTTGTGGCAAAATGTTGGTAGTCTTATTAAAATATTTCTAATTTAGATGGAAAAATGAATTCAGATTTGTTGCAATACTTCCAGTATTATTTGTTGTACCATCATAAATTGGAGCATGATCAAAATATATGTACATTCTGACAATATCTTCTGAGTCTGTAGAGGAATATTAATTCCTACAGAGAAAGCACTAATGCCAAAATGTGTTGGGGCAATGAGAAAAGTGTGATAATGGTTTTTGCTCATAAGAAGCCAATTTACATTTATAAAACATCTTTATTTAAAGAAAAATGGAAATGAAAGGATGATTACCACAGTATCACACAGTATCACAGTATGTTAGAGATTGGAAGGGACCTCAAAAGATCATCTAGTCCAATCCCCCTGCCGGAGCAGGAACACCTAGATAAGGTTACACAGGAACGTGTCCAGGCGGGTTTTGAATGTCTCCAAAGAAGGAGATTCCACAACCTCCCTGGGCAGCCTGTTCCAGTGTTCCGTCACCCTCACTGAGAAGAAGTTTCTTCTCAGGTTTAAGTGGAACCTCTTGTGCTCCAATTTGTACCCATTACCCCTTGTCCTTTCATTGTTTGCCACTGAGAAGAGCCTGGCTCCATCCTCGTGACACTCCCCCTTTATATATTTATATACACTAATAAGGTCACCCCTCAATCTCCTCTTCTCCAAACTATAGAGACCCAGCTCCCTCAGTCTTTCCTCATAAGGGAGATGCTCCACTCCCTTAATCATCTTAGTTGCCCTGCGCTGGACTCTCTCCAGCAGGTCCCTGTCCTTTTTAAACTGAGGGGCCCAGAACTGGACACAATATTCCAGATGAGGTCTCACCAGGGCAGAGTAGAGGGGAAGGAGGACCTCTCTCGACCTACTAACCACCCCCCTTCTAATACACCCCAGGATGCCATTGGCCTTCTTGGCCACAAGGGCACAGTGTCGGCTCATGGTCACCCTGTCGTCCACCAGGACCCCCAGGTCCCTCTCCCCTACACTGCTCTCTAACAGGTCGTTCCCCAGCCTATACTGGAACCTGGGGTTGTTCCTGCCCAGATGCAGGACTCTACACTTTCCCTTGTTATATTTCATCAAGTTATTCCCCGCCCAACTCTCCAGCCTGTCCAGGTCTCTCTGGATGGCAGCACAGCCTTCTGGCGTGTCGGCCACCCCTCCCAGCTTAGTGTCATCAGCAAACTTGCTGATAGTACACTCAATTCCCTCATCTAAATCGTTGATGAATATATTAAATAATACTGGTCCCAGTACCGACCCTTGAGGCACTCCACTAGATACAGGCCTCCAACTAGACTTCGCCCCATAGACTACAACTCTCTGGCTTCTCTCCTTCAGCCAGTTCACAGTCCACCTCACTACCCTATCATCCAGACCACACTTCCTCAATTTAGCCGCAAGGATGCTGTGGGAGACCGTGTCAAACGCTTTGCTGAAGTCAAGGTAGACCACATCCACCGCTCTACCATCATCCATCCACCGTGTTATTTCCTCATAAAAGGCTACGAGATTGGTCAAGCACGACTTCCCCTTGGTGAAGCCATGTTGACTGCCCCTCATAACCCTCTTATCCTTGATATGCCTTAAGATGGCACCAAGGACAAGGTGTTCCATCACTTTCCCAGGAACGGAGGTGAGGCTAACCGGTCTATAGTTACCCGGGTCCTCCTTCTTGCCCTTTTTGAAGACAGGAGTGACATTTGCTTTCCTCCAGTCCTCAGGCACCTCTCCCGTTTCCCAAGACTTGGTAAAGATGATGGAGAGCGGTCTAGCAATGACCTCAGCCAGTTCCCTCAGCACCCGCGGGTGCATCCCATCTGGACCCATGGATTTATGGATATCCAGATTGCTCAACTGGTCTTTAACCCATTCCTCATCGACTAAGGCAGACCGCTCCATTGACCTATCTTCATCCGAGGTCTCAGCGGTACAGGGCTCTTCAGGACTGCCTCCGGCAGAGTAGACAGAGACAAAGAAGTCATTCAGTAACTCTGCCATCTCTGTATCTTCTGTCACCAGGGCACCCGTCCCGTTCATCAGCGGGCCTACATTGCCTCTGGTGTTAGTTTTACCTGCCATGTATTTGAAAAAGCTCTTTCTGCTGTCCTTGACCCCTCTCGCCAGCTTTAATTCCAAGGAGGCCTTAGGTCACAGTGAAGGTGTTAAATTCCTCATATATTCTGTCTCACGGTCAAAATTTGATAATCCAATAGAATGAGGCATACTGACTAGATGAATCGAACTAATTAATACTATTCATATTTATCTTTTCTTTTGCACTGCAATTTTCTCATTTATATTAGTGATTTGGAAGTGTTGCAAATATATGACATCTGAAAATAAAATATCCAGGCTAACAATATCGCAACTAAGATTTGTCAGGCAAAAGCAGGCCATAGAGGGGTTCTAAACAGCCTAAATACTAATAAAGTTTAGATTAATAATTTTTTGATTTAGATTAAAAATTAAAGATTAGATTCCATTATTAAAGTGGTGGTGGTTGGTTTGAAAGAGGAAAAAAAATGGTGCATTGAATCCAGAAGAAAAACAGTACCTAAAAAATAAGTATGCACAGGTGGACTTGAAGAAAGAGCTGCTTCTATTGCACATTGTTGGAGCGGTAGGGAAATTGCACAGCTGTGACAGCCTGTGCAATTACAAACTGGCATGTGTGAATACCAAGCAGTGAGCTTTCTCCCAGAAATGCATGAGTCACTGCATCTTGCCAGCTACTTTGAGCCTTTAACAGAAAAGTCATAGTTTAGCATTTAGATAAATTTTTGGTGTGTTGTATTGGATTGCAATATAGCAGCAAGTAACAGAAGGCTGTATATTGGCGTATTATTTCAGAAGAAACACAGTTATGAAAGTTCAACTCTACTATTGCTCTGACTTCTAAACATCAAGTTAGTCTTATTTAGGATTCTGGAAAGAAATGAGTGTTTATAGTTTAAAATACATGCCTAAGGAATGGCACCTATACACCTGGTTTACTATCTGTACCTTCTGTACAAGAACTCAGTGTAATAAATAAAACTTCAAAGCAATATATTTTAAAATTTCTCTGAAGAAATACTCCTTTTTCCGAATTATAAAAAAACCCACCATTACCATGAGAGATAGAAGTGAGGAAACAAATCCAGTATATCCTGGAAATAGATCAGATATTCACATGTGGCAACACTGAAATCTGCTATGACATTCACAAGGATAAACAGCGTTCACTGAGAATATGAAAGTCAGAATTCATTAGTAACAAACCTGAAAGAATAATTTTCTTACTGCATGAGCATTATAATGTTTTATTATGCTTTCATCTGCTATTTTTGCTGGATGCAGAGTAATCCATATATCATGGAATGATTCGTAGGATTTTGATTAAGCATAGCAAATAATTCCTAGTGTTTAAAGTATGTAGAAATATAATTCTGTGTTAATTACGGTACACACAAACAACTGAAGTCTTTAGAAACCTATGCAGACCAGTCTATATAATTCTTCACAGCTACATTTTCACCCTTTCACTAGTCTATGGAAGAAATGTTCACTTTTAACAAGCAAGGACATTGCTACTACACTTTGCTTTAGTAAAGAGGTTTCAAAGTAACAAATAAGTAAGCAATCTTATCCCTGACTGGTATCCCTGTCAGTTGTTCATCCAACTATATTACAAATATTCACATCTTTCAACAAGAAAGGAGAGAAATTAGGCTGTTGCCAGTGATTCTATCAAGTGAACACTTTATTTTGCCACTTAAAACGAAGCTCTTCTGAAAGATCACTTCTGCCACTCTTCCGCAAATAGCGGGACAGAAGCTGCTGTTTATTAGCTGACCTTGGAAGGGTCTTTTTCCAGCTACAAAGCAGCTCATAGATCTGGTGTGTTAAATTATCAGGGCACTTCAGCCTAACAAGCTGAATTACACTCCGCCGAACAGGTAAGCATAAAGCAAGCAATGACGTATTATCTTCTGCAAGCTCTTCTGCAAGCCAGTATAGGAGGTTGTCCCATAGGGCCTCTGAAGGACAAAAATTAGTAAATTACAATCATTATTCTTCTGCTATGAAAATCATTCTTTCTTTTGCAAAGCTTTCTAAAGCTGGAGGCTGAGCGGGTGAACTCCCCGACTAAATATGTTTCTTCACTTTAACGGAAACACAATCACTTCTAATGCCGTTTTTGGCAACTGCATAAAAGTTAAGAGCAGATTCAGCAACAATCTATAAAATTTGTTTAGAACTGTATGGGGAAAGGTAGCAATAAAATAAAAGGGGTTTGGCATTTCCTATAACTGATACATCTGTTAAACTGGAGCTTCCCATTACAAATGGAATCTCCTTATACAGAAAACTGTGTGCTGTTCAAGCACTCCAGCACAACATTATCTTTTAAGAGTTTTTGAATTTTCTGGTAAAAAACAGATCACTTTTTTATTTCTTTGAATGTCTGTTAACTCATTTACTTCCTTGGTTGCTGAATGTTAAAATGCCAGTTATAGCTGAAACAAATCTTGGCATTAAAAGAAGTAAATAGCAAATATAACTGTTATTTATATAGATATGAATATATTATGTACATGTTATTACCTGATGAATCAGAAGAAATTATTTTTGTGCTTTGTGGGCGGTTGATGAACTTCTCATGCTATCAAAGAAAATTTATTGAGGTAAGAGAAATGAGCAAATGAATAAGCAATGAGGACATGGGAGTGAATTGCAGTAAATCAGCATTTAAGATGGATTTTTCCTATATAGAGGATTTGTGTCATTACTGAAACCAGTTAACACCATTATTGGTACAGAGCTGTTAAAATAATGAAGCTAAGTCTGTTTGCACCACTGGGTGTGTATTGCATCTTATTAAAAAGCTTCTAATTTATGCAATTTTATATATATTTGATCAATAGCATTACATCAACATTATTACGCATAGAAACTGAGCGTATAGAAAATGTGTACGGAACCTTGGTACATGAAATGGATTCTGATTTTGAACACTGCATTAACTTTGCCTTGCTGTCTCTGTGTTCTTAATACAACTGTGTGCATATCATACTGTTTCAAGGAAAGTAACAGTTTCTAGGTATGCAGTTTTAGGTCTAGAAATCATAGTATGCTTGTAGTTATGGTTATTTAACTTTTAATAATTACTAAAAAATCATCAGAATTGAAAAGACAAGTTCCATTAGAATGTGATATTCTTTCTTCATCTGAACACTGGTGAGAAAGAAAAAAAACACTTTGTCCTTTTCCCCTATGACTGAGAAAGAGGAAAGTCTTCTGGTCTTTACTGTTGCTTCCTAATCCATACTCAAAAAGAAATTACTTCTATAAGCACTGAGCACACAAAGAAATTAATCAGTATGAAGTTCAGCTCTTTTTTTTTTTTTTTTTTTTTTCCTAACAGCTGTGTTTTCTTTTTCACACAGATTCAGTTGTATTACCTGGCTGTTTATGCAGTTTTCACTGTGAGACTTTCTCCAGGTTTATTCGCTGAGCTTCTGTGATCCATTTGTGAATTAAGACCATGAAACTCCAAATGGATAAATCATTCTTCTTTTCCTGCTGTGCATACTGAGCCAGAGCTCTGCTGAGCTTATCTTAAATACTTTTATAAAACAGGCTTTATATCTTGTTCAGTTTTTGGAGTGTTTCATATGCACTGAGTTATATGTCCAAAAGCTCAGTATAATCATAACTGTTACCTGTTTACCTGTGAATTCATTCCTTAGGCTTGTATTCAAGTCATCATAGTAGATGGTTTCAGTTTGCACAGGATGCACACAGTATGCACTGCTTGGCAGTGCAAAACCATCCTGCACAGCTCTCATCTCGAGGTTGCAGTCTGCCTCATCGTCTATGCTTCTACAGCAATTCTGTCACTGGACATGCCCTAGCATGAGGATAGCACAAGATTGCTAAAAAAAGCTTTTAAAATAAAGGTAATATAAAGCTCTTCCAGAAGGGGGCATTGTTTTTCTTCCAAGACAGCTTTCTTTGGCTTCCTTCAATTGTGCATTTATATTTAAACTTATTTTCTTTCATAAATGGGAATTTAGCACCTCAAAGGTCTGTATGAGATTTTCAAAGTTATTGTAGATGAACTCAATTACCCATGCACTGACTTTAATCTGAACTACTTTATGCTATTTAATGTTAAAATAGTAGTAAAAATGGTAAGAATTGAAAATTAGAATTGTCTAGAAATAGTGTAATAATATACAATGCATTAGAGCTAAAACATTAAATCTGCCTTTAAAGATTAAATATCTGTGGTGAAGGGCTAAATTCACCCACGGTTCAGCTGCACTGCCATGTAGTCCCACTGTTCTGGCTGACAGTGTAAGTAAAATGCTCTTAGCAGTCAAAGCAGTTTTCCAGTCTGGAAGGCCCTTCAATTAGCTAAGCAACTGCCTTTCTGAAGCAGAGGATCACATGCTATTTTGCTGTTAGACAGTCATAAGACATAAAACTTCAGTAGAATAGTAATTTGATAATGCTTGTATGTATTACAACAATCTCTTTTTGCAAAGCATTCTGATTTCAGCCAGTGATACTGAAGTGCTTTGTCAAATGGACCTCTAAGGCATGACCAGACTCCAGCAGCATATCAAACAGGACAGACAGAGGAGAAATTATCCTTTTAAACTCCTTAGCCCAGTTTCACATAAATACAACTGCTTAGAAATCAGTAGAAATATTGCTGACATGCTCACACATAGTTGACATCAGAACCTAATCCACTGTATTAATCTTGTGTTGAAAATAACAGGTTTGAACAATAGGAGTTTTCTAATGCTGAAAAAATGTAAGCTTAAGAAATAGGAATTCTTAGTGAAGGTCAGCTTGCTTCTGTGTAAGCGTAACTTGTTTAAACTAAAAACTGAAGTGAATGGTTGCATACTAAGTAAACAGCTGCTGCTTTTACCACTGTCAGAAATATATTTGTAAGAGACTGGATAATGTGGGCAAATACATAAAAATATGGCTTATAATCTATAGAGTTACTCTCTTCTCTCCACAATTCAAGAGAAATTTAGGTGGGAATTTCACAGCAATGAGTGAAAATGTAGTCAGAATGGCTGCCTGAAAAAGACTCCATCTGTCTTTGTCACAACCAAAACCAGACATTGTGGATGGCTCCAAATCTACCACCTCACAAAAAAAAACAAAACAAAAAACAATAACCAAACAAACAACAACAAAAAAATGCCAAAATTTCCTCTCATTTTGCTGAGAAAATTTCTATTTTTACTGACAACACTAGTGTTTGTGATCTCATGTGAATTAAAACTAACCTGTTAACATAGTTAAACTAAACTTAAGATAGTTATTAACAAATCATCAGAAATGTAAAGTGTTTGCTGTTCTTGCCCTGATTTACTGATATTCTGGGGATTTTAAATGAGCCATGAATGGATCCCCCAGCATAGTGGGAGCAAGTGAGTCTATCAACAGCACTACAATGTACAGTCAACTAGTTCACACGTAAGGCATGAAAGCCTTACTGTGACAACTGGAATTCTGTAAAGTAGCTGCCTTAGTGTGAGCAATGCTATAAACAACCCAGTATTATCAGTAAGTCATATTTGACCAGGGCACATTATGTTTGATATTCTTGCAAGATTTGTGGCACCTTAGCTGCTGTACTGTCGTCCTACACATGTGATAGAAACTAGCAAAATTAAAGGACCATTGCTTGACTGTATGTCTACCCACACAAATGTGGTCAGATAGCTCTCAGGTGCTCTGGCAAGATATATTAATTGCATCAGCATGCAACTAATTATGGACAGTGACAGTCTGGGTTCATATTATATGAACATTAACACAAAACTTGGACTTTAATGAAGTGGTAAATAGCAGTTTCATTTAACAGATGACGGGTTTAGTTCTTTGTATAATTAGTGCATTAAATTTCTCCCTAGCTGCATTTTCTCATTTTTAACTATTTGCTTCTATTTCTTTTATTCATCAGAAAGACCAAGTAAATGTGAAGATATATCTGATTCAAATATGTTGATAAGATTACAGATAGCAAATACGAGATAAAAGTTCTGTTAATTTTTACTCTCAGTGCTTTCATCACCATTAACAATGTTAGAACACACAGCCAAATACAGTAAATAACTAGAATTTCCTTTTCATTGCTCTGGAATTTAATTGCATCTGAATCATTATGTTAAATATATATTTCTGTCTTTCAGTTGATTCCTCTTCTAGCTCAAACACATTTTTAACTGCCTCAATTACCCTGCGAAAATGAGTTCACCTGCTTATTTTTGTATGTAAAAAGTATTTTCTTTTATATTTACTGGATACACCTGCCACTCACCAAAATAATTGTTCTTACATCCTGTGAAAAGGGTACATAGCAATTCCTTTTTCATTTCCTACATCATACTTGTTAATATTTACAATATTTCAATTTCAAAACTGCCTGAAGTTTTGTAATCAGTGTGTTGTCTCCAACCACTCCATGCTTCTGATCACCATTTTTCTTTTGCCTTCTTCCAAATTCTCTTTCTAAACTCCATGACCAGAACTACAGAGTGTAGTCAAAATGTGGACGGTGTAGTACTGAATATTTTGTACTGTCATCAGATTTTTCAAGTTTAATTAGTCGAGTTCCTGATGAATACATTAGCATGGGTTTGTATGGGACTTTACTAATAAACATCCTCCCTTGAGAAAACCAACCAGTTTTTCGTATTCTTTTTTTCTTATCTTTCAGCCAGCAAACAAGGCGAAAGGGAGCACTTTTTGTTCCTAAAATTTCTATGAGCTTGTTCAGTATGGAATTCAAGATCTACTTGGCTGAAAGAATATATGAAGAGTAAGAGCAAACAATATTACAACTTTGTGTTAATGAATGTTATATATAACATTGTGTAGGTGACATTCCTATTCACCTTGTATATTTTTACACCAGAAGTAAGGTATGTTGTATTTAATTTATAAATTATTCACTAATGATTCACTGATGTCAAATAAACAGCTTCACTGATGTCTTATAATTCTTAAAAAAAAAAAAAGGTACCCAAACTAGCTAACTTATCAAGAAATATTTCATCTCTACTAAAAAATATGAGTTTAAGCCTACCAATTTTAAATTATTACAGTGGGTGGAGGAAAGATCAAAAAGTAGGAGGGTTCACTGACTACAGCAAAGCATAACATTTTGTGTACTAAAATGACTTGAAATATAATGGAAGATGTTATTTTGATACTGTTCTTCATACTATAGATTGGTATATCATTCTGTATAAGACAGAAGACACAAATCATATAATGAAAAAGTTATAAATATGCATTTTTTTTCAATCATTTTGATCATTGTTTTGCCCAATATTTGCATTTAATGAAGATTCTGGCTCCTTTGAATTGCACCTCTTAAAATATATTTACCAGAAGTAAAAGAAGAATTATTTGTAAGATGCTGCAATATTGATTTTCTGAAGTCATATTATAACTCTCTCTTTCTAAGCAGACTTTCTGTGCATCAAACTGGGGTCCTCTGTGCTTGAACTGATTCAGTTGAAAGTAAAGTCACTACTCAAAAAGAGATGTAGAGATAATATTCCCAAAGGCTATATATATTATATATTCTCACACACTTGCATAGACTGACCAGAGCAAATGCGGCCCTCAATTTAGTACGTGAAAAGAGGTAGCCAGAAATATTTGTTTTGAAAACTCCAAATAGAACATCAGGGACTAATATGTATAGCAGTAGACCATATATATATGCCAACCCAGATCGAAGACATTTGATAATTACCTTCATGGTTTAAGACAAATGCAGTTCAGCCCTTTAAATTTTACTCTTATTCTGCAGTACAATTAAATAAAGTAGGAAAATGGGATGGAAGCTAGGCAGGTAAATGGAAGAAAACTAACCAATGCCTAGGGTATGCCACAGATTAACTGATGCATTTATTTTTAAACATCCCGGTGGAATTCAGGAGTTTGTATTTCCCTCTCTGTGGATACCGCACATGGAATGCTAGCCCTGTGGGAAAGCAAATGATGAAAACATGGGATTCTCAAAAGAAAACTTACATCTTGTATGGAGTTTGTCACTAAAATTTCCTGCAATTAACTGTTCTTTATTTTTACTTGGGAGAATGGAGATGAGAGAGAAATCAAGAGGTATGCTTGTGAAATAAAAGATGTATTTGTAAGTGATAGTTTAAGGAAGAGTGAAGTCAATTAAATTCAGAAAAAGAGAGATGCTACAGCTTGTCACCAGAGATTTAGACATAATGTTACTGTACATATTTTGATATTACAATGTATGCAAATTTGACAGCAGTAGTCTAGAGGCAGCACTTTGTGTAATATAGGGTGCTAATACCTAGGCTCTTCAAAAATATTACAATGAGATTTCATTGCAGTAATATTAAAGGTTTATTTACATAGCAATACTTTTCACTAGAGATGGAGATAATTGCCATATGGCTTTTTTGTAGAGGCTTATCAGGCATAACAGGAGAAGCAGGTGATAGGAGAAAGATAGGTTACATGAGCCATTTAGTGTTCCTGTGATTTGAAATTTTGCAGTCCCAAGACAAGGATACAAGAAGTATATAACTGAAATGTAAGTAATAATTTCTTAGGGCCATATCATCTTAGGAGAGCAAGTGGGGGAAAAACTGCTAAACACTTTTTTTTCCATGCTCATGCTTGGATATGGGTCCCTTCCACTTGCTAAAAGAAATTCTGAGGGTGTTTGTATGTTGCTGATGGATCAGAACTGCTCCATCAGTGACTCCTGTGTGTATCTGTTAAGCAAATAAGTTACCAAGATCCTTTTGCCCAATAAATATGCTGTAAGGAGAAAAAAGGAAAGTTCTCTAACATTATCAAATGAGACACTCACCTTTGGTAATGTTAGTGCTAATTTACACAGTGGAGACTGGTGTTGATATTCACCATATGGCAAGGGTTGTTCCCATTTCTTGGTTATCATCTCTCTGGTAATTTTATAAAACACTGCTGTTCCTTTGTAATGAGGTGAACTGTGGTTACCAAATTCATTCACTTCTTTAATATGGAGTTCCAGCCTCGGTTTTCTTTGCGAATGAAAGATCAGCCTGTAGACTTTTCCAAAATCTTTTCCATTCTCTGCAGTCCATACAAAGGTAAAAAAAAAAAAGTAAGCGTACACTGTATTTAACATGTGGCATCTAAAATAATTCATTAGGGAGAGCCAAATAGAGCTAATCATGTAACATTGGATCGTTATTTATCCTTATTACTTATGTTAACATTCAAACTTCAAACATTCCTGCCTGCCTGCTTCAGTAGCTGAAATGTCTTCATGGTGAGCTGTATGCCCTGAGTTGTTGGCATAAGGAATAAGTGGTGAAGGCTGTGCTACAAGCTGAAAAGCAAGGAACACAGAAGGAGATAAAGTACATAACACAGGGATAAAAAAACCCCAAATGGTGTTGTGAATGGAATTAGAAGTATATACTTTCTGGTTGTTCAGGATGGAAATCTGTCTATCTGTAACAACAAAATGAATGTAGGCAGAGAAGGAGGTGCATTTTTAGGATTTGTAATTCCATTTTAATTGATACACCTATATACACTACCCTTTGCATATATGGCATTTGGGGGGGGTGAAGACTTCTATTTTTGAACAATATTTTTTTTTTAGGGTAAATGGAGTTCAGAATGGGAGAGTTTATGTACAAAATGTGCAGAGGGAAAAATACATATTTATTATATATTATATACATTTATATTATACACATTTCCAAAACTGGCAGAAAAGACTAGACATAATTTCAGGTGAAAACATTTCTGAGGCTTTTTATCTCTTGCCTTTAAGCAAATCTCTGAATGTCAGAGAGTCAGCCACTGCATGGAATTTTCGAGGCTGCTAATCGAAACAGCATAAAACTCTAATCACCTCAATTCATAGCTCAACTCACAAAAAGCAACATTTTCCCCTAGATTTAAATCTTTAACCTTACTCATTTTAAGTGAATTTGCACAGATGAAATAGCAGTCTTGTTTCTTTTTGTTTGGAATCTTTTTAATTCCTATCAAATATTCTTTAATTTAATAAGCCATTGGTGGAATCCTGCCCTTTTGTAATAAAATGCTAGCTGTTTACAAGGGATCAGGTTTCAAAGAATAGCAGAGGTTGGAAGAGATCTCTGAAGATACCTTGTCCAATCCCCCTGCTCAAAGCAGGGTCACCTAGAGCAGGTTGCTAAAGATCTTATTCAACTAGTATTTTCCAGTTAGTTTCCCATGTAGTTCCCTGAGCCTGTTGTTTACAAGAAATAAAACACTGAAATAGCTACATGTGCTGTGACTAACCACAATCTACTCTTGTATTCAGTATTTCTGAATAGCTGAGGTACAGCTGCATGA
This sequence comes from Neopsephotus bourkii, assembly GCF_033783945.1. Taxonomy (NCBI): domain Eukaryota; kingdom Metazoa; phylum Chordata; class Aves; order Psittaciformes; family Psittacidae; genus Neopsephotus; species Neopsephotus bourkii. The sequence goes on along the minus strand of NW_026902254.1, from coordinate 11,147,143 downwards.
AATAATTACTTTACCTGAAGCAAAAATATTTCCACTAAATCTAAAATGAATCTGATCTCCTTCTTTTAGTGGGAACTGCTGAGTAGGTTCTGGGGGACCAAAGTAGCCCTCCTCATGAAGATTTTTAATTTCGCAGGTCAATTCTTTGGATGCAGACAGCAAAACTACTATTTTGCATGGGTTTTCTCGTTTCCGATACAGTATCACATTAGCCATTGTATTACAAACAGCTTCTTCCAGAGCCTGAGCAAAGAGGAGCAGGTATGTGTCTTCCAAGAGGAATGAAAGGCGAATGACCACAAAGCTGTATTAAAAAAAAAAAAAAAAAGGCAAGAAAATAAATAAATAGCTCTATCTTAAATCATTTTATCAACTGCTAACAGTTTATTATGAAAAATAATATAATTTTCAATGGACCCTTTGCTACCTCTTTTTCATTCTTGTTTCCAACAAGTGAAAGGGTGGTAATTTGCCTGCTTCTGTAGTGTAGAGTATATTAACTCTATATCTATGATTTTAAATACATATGAATTTTAGATGAAAGATAAAATTTCCTAATAAGAAATCTAAAAAAAAAAAAACAATTTTGTAGTTTGAGCTCTAACTCACGTTTTCAAATTAAGATTAATATCTGCATTTCATGTTTCAAGTTTTGTATATATTACAATGTGTACTGTGTATAGATGAAAAATGTTTTTAAAAAATACATGTGTTCTGTAATTATGAGTTACAAATCTAAATGATCTCATGCTGCAAAATGGAAGAAAAAGCTACTGGTAAGTTAATAATGAGTATTGGATGATTTCTTTACTGTTTTCCATTGATCTATATACTTAGAAGTAAATATTTTAGCAAATGAAATTTTACTACATTATTCATACATTACCTTTCTAAATGCTCAGTTAGTTCAAATGATACAAGCCCATTCTGTGCATTCTGGATAATAACATCAGCAAACACCTTCCACCCTTCTTCTTTGTTTCTGTATCCTAATAATTTCAAAGTATCACTGAGATTCTCTCCATTTTTTCTCACAGAAGCACTCACAGCCCTGGAAAGCCAAGGGGTTGCAGGAAAAAATATAATGAAAAATGGATCATGCAGAAAAAATAAGCTTGTATTTGTAGCTCTGCTTTCTCTTCTGTTTTCCTTGATGACTACATGTGTTTTTTCCCACTCTGCTGAAAATCTGCACTCCAGATGATGTAAGTGATGGAACAATACTTTTGAGTATATAAATTATATCACTGTTAAGAGACTTTTTTTCTCAATTTTCTAAAAGAGCAAAAAAAAAACAAAACCAGAATTCTTCTATCTAAATTAATATAATTTAGTCTATCATTTAATATCATGCACAGTAATGATTATGGATTGGATTTGAGTAATGCATCAAGATTCAGATCCTCTAGAAGCAGATCTCTAAAAACAAACAAACAACCAAACAAAATGACCTTTTCTTCCAGAAACAAATACTACTCAATCACCCCAAAGGAATCTAGATAATAAGGCACTACTGCTATCCATTATCTCTTTCAACAGAGAAAATAAAAGTAGCTTCTCTTCAAATCAGGTGATTACATTGACATCATACTCAGAATGAAGCAACTGCGATATGACATGCTTAGGCTAATTCATTCTAATGAATGAAACGTAAGGAGTTTTTTACAGAAGCCCAGAACTCTCCTCTCACACACACCTCTCTATCGGTACTTACACTGGATGTGTATAAACTTTCCACCTCAAATGCACACCCTATACACAATCCAAAGAAGAAAATACTCCAGACAGGACAGCCTAAGCATTTCTCAAGCATACTGCCTCAGCCTACATGCAAATACAGGAAAATATTGGCATAATTTTCTATGGAGTTTTTATAGAAATAAGCAATCAAGCCATGGTCTTTTTATGGATGTGCTTTGACTGAAAATCTAAAAAGCATTTAGACTAGTATTAAGAACAGACAGATGTCATGAAGGTACTATCACACAATGAAATGCTTCTGGTACAGGAAATGGAATTTGAATCTCCCTTAAAGTGACATGGGCACACTTCCTAAATCTGAAGATTGCGATCAAGATGGATATCTGGTCTAAGAAACCAGTGTGAGTTAGAGCTATTTAAAATATGATAAGAGGAGTTTTTTGGAATTGGGAAGCTAGAACATTGTCTGCCTTCTCCATCTGTGTTTTGCTTATTTTCAAGATCATCATAATCTTGGCACGTAGATGAATTTTGAAAAAGATATGGTTTAGCACAATAGGAATAAGCTAACTCGTTAATGACTTAAAGTAGAAGTACTTCAAAGCTGACTCTTGTCCTAGGCTAGTCCCCACCAAGAAGTCCCAGTCAGCCTTTCTGAACCTGCAGCTGCCCACGGTAGCAGAACTACAAGGACGACAATCAAATGGTAAGTTCAGATTGGCTTCTTTTTTTCCTGCATGTGATGATAAAATCACTTTTTTTTTTTTTTTTCTGACTGTCAAAGTAGATTAGATCAGCTTTTGGCTGTTTTCTGTCATAACTTGTGATTCAGGTAGCCATCGGGTTGTGCGCAAGTAGAGATCAGAAATTCAAAGGCAGGGTAGCCAAACCACCAGCTGATAAAATAATGATCACAGCATCTTTGGGATGTGACTATTCTCTATGTTCTGTGTTAGGTTTTGGTGAAAATTGATGAACATTTCTTGCTGGAAAAAAATCCATGCATTTTTAATCCTGCCTCCTGCTAGAAATATAGGAGTCAGCATATTTAAAGAATTATACAACAAATGCTATATGGATTTTCCTGGTGAAGCTATAGCATGAGAAATTTCAGGATTTGCTGTAGTGTTTCTAACAATGTTTCTATGTATAGCAGACTGTATTAAGGAACTGACACATTTTTAGCACAAAAAATATTAATCAGCAACTGTTAAAAAAAATAAATTAGTTTTGGTGTTTTGAAAATGCTGAGCTTGTAGTGAAGTTGTTCTTACCGAGGATGGTATGCTGTAGCAACCCTCTTTACCGTAGCACTAATGGCTCTCACATGTTCTGTCTCATCTCCTTGCCTCTTTTTTTCTGGGTTTGGAGGACAGGGAAGGGTAATAGTGACTGAGCTGTTAAATGGCTGGACTGAAGGATGCTGGAAATAAACCAGTGCGCTAGTAGCTACCACTGAGTGGTACATATCATGTCTTGCTTTCAATGTCGAAATCAATGATGACTCAATTGGCTGAATCTAAATATGGAAAGCAATTACACAGTTAATTTGTAAATTAATAAAACTTCTCTTACATGTGTAGTTTTTGTTTTTACAAACTTATTTATCTTTTGGAGATGGATCAGACTATCACAGCAGCCTTAGTCTCCTCTCTATAACCCAGGAACAACCCTACCAAAGTATCGGCACTTTGCACAATGCACAACAAAGTGCTTGAAAGTCACAAAAAACTGTAACCTTTACTGACTATTTTGACTGGTTTGCTTCTGATTTGAACTCAAGTTTTGAAACTTCTTACCTCCCTTGAATTTTTATAACTTTCTGAGATTTTTCAAATCTGTATTTTTTTCCCAGTTAATTTTACATTCTCTGTACCTCAGACACGATTTTTTATGGGGGTAGAAACACATTATAATTGAAGCAAATTTCAAGGTTATTCTCAGCCTAAGAGGTGACAAAACCTGTTGCACTGCCTGGTACAAATGATGAAGGTCAGGTGAGAAAAACTGTCCAATTAACTTGTACTCTGGGCCAAACAGTTGGAGTTGATTCTCATGTCACTATTGAAAACAACTGTATTTTCTGAAGTATTTTAAACAAAGGTTCTTTTTAGCTAGAGATATTGTTGACTACTGACGAAATTATGTGGTTTTAACAAAGGTGGCAGGAAACCATTTGCTGTGTATACAGGATGTGGAGCAGTAGCTAGTTTTCACAGAGTAAAAACAGTGATGGAACAGGTTGCTCTTTAACATTTTGGCATCCTTGCTTCAGAGCTGATCAGATAACAGACTTATGGAACAAGTACTGCACTTTTCAAGCTCACCTTTAACTGTATGGGTACTGGAGAGCCGAATGTTTCTGGATGGTAACAGAAAGAGATTCTAGAATCCACGTTCAGCTTTTGTGAGAGTCCCTCCTTTGGAACAGTAAATGTTTCTTTCTTTAAGCATGACAACACAGAAAAAACACCCAGCTGATAAATTTTCACTTCCGCAAAGGTTTCCTGCATAAAGAGAATGTGGGGTTAAGAGTATACTGGAGGGAAAGGAAGCTGTGTTCCACAGTGGATAAGGCAACATTATTTACAGAGCAAGGTGTGAAATGAAAATAAATTGAATATTATTGCCACCTGGATATCCAATTATATGGTGAACTCTAGCCATCATGTAATGTCATTAATATTCCATATTGGGGTGAAATGAAATAAGCTTATAAACTGGGTGATAAATCTGGCCCAATCCAATCCTTATGAATTTAAAAAAAGAACCATCCTGTGCTTCTATGAGATGGAATTTGGATTAATGCACACAGAATTTCATTACTTCTCTGTGATCTTAATGTAAACTAATTCCCCTTAAGTTTTTACTTTTATAAAATAATGCAATGTATTATTCACAAAAAATCATGAACCATTACTCAATCATTATTATTGTGGGATCAAGCACTTCTGTTAACATTAAGAGTGAAAAAAGAACCTTGTTAAATACTAGGTTTCAAACAGAATTAGTTCCTGAGCAAGTAGGAAGAAAAGGTCAATTTAAGTGCCCCCATAGTGGGCAATATGGCTCAATAATGACAACTTGTATGACTCCACAGAAGCTTAACTGGGAACCTGGAATCATGTTTTAACAATGCTTAGATGAGACGTTACCAACCTTATGTTTTTCTTGATATCTCTCCAAAGAAACAGGAGTTAAGTAGTTTGACTGAAAGTTCACATCAGTCACCTTCACCATAATCTCCCGATAATTTCCTCTGAAGTGTGAAGTAAACGGGATTGCAATGTTTATAGGGAAAGAGATTTTCTCATTATCAGAGCATTCAATACTGATGACATTGCTGACCAGCTCCTCAGAATCATCCACCACCAAGGAACTAGTATCATTGACTATCTTACACTTCAGATTCTCCAGAGCAGTTGCAGGGGCTTTAATAAAACAAGCTACTACATGTTTGTTCGTACCACTCTCTTCCACTAGAAATCTGGGGAAAAAGAATATAAAACATTATTCTTTGCATTTTGGGTGGGGTGGTGTATTTTTACTTAAATATTTCACTATAATGATGTGCTACATTATAGCGTAAGCAGATCATTCATTAAAATGTTTATGAATAGATGGAAAAACCAGGAAAAATTTAATGTTCATCTTGTTGCAAAACAGCTTACAAATTATAAAAATTAGTAAGTAGGTGCCTTTCTTATGAATTTCCAGCAATTTGGGAATTACTGACTTCACTGGCTGTGACTCAGTTCCTCTCTGACATGAATTAAAAAAAAATGCAGTCAAATAGAAAGTCACAGTTTACTTTAGACCAAATGGAAGATCTTATTTATGCATGCTTAAGTTGTAAATTGCTATTATGTGCAAAGCCAGTAGCTGTTCAATACATGCATATTGAGTCTCTTGGCCCACAGGTGTTTATACGTGTGCTAATAAATAATACTACGCACATCCGTTTTACGAAGAATATGTGCTTACTCTTTGCTCATCCAGTGCCTAGATTTTTGTATTTCTGAATCACTCATGGAAGGATTCACAGCAGTAAGATCACATGTTTGTGTTGAAGATGTGAAGGTAGTTGGGTCATTTCTACAAATCTCATTATTTGTTTCAGTTTTACTGCCTTCCATTTGCCTTGTCAGTCTATGTTCTCCATTTTTGATCCCTTTTGAAGTTTCTTTGACTACTGCCTTTTTTTCCTGTTCAAAAAGATTCGTGTCAGTTTCGTCATAGCTGTCTTTCAGTGTCCCAGATAGTATGCCTTCCGAACTGCTTATAAGAAGAGCATCTTGAAAAGCCTGTTCTGGAGACTTTACAGTAACAGCACTACCTTCATGAGGTTTATCTTTTTCATTGCAATCTTTTTTCTCTGTAACAGATTTCATCAGCAACCTGTGTTCACCATCTTCCTTTTCCATTGGAGGTTCTCTGCTAATATCCTGTTCTTGAGCAGATACACTTTCAGCTAATGATGGAATATATTTTCCCACAGTTGTAGTTTCCCTTGGCTGGATTTGATTACGATTCTGACTTTCCATCTCATTCAGGGAAGTTCTTTGTGATTTCTGACTGGGACTAGAAGGGGCTTGCACAGACTCTGTTGCTTCACCTTCAGAACACACATCTGTTTCTCTAGAAGCATTTTGAACATTCTGGATCTGAGAAACATCATCTTGTTTGCAGCTATCAGCATAAAGTTTATTTTCTGCCTCTTGGAGGTGTGAGACTGTATTTATTAAATAATCCTTCATGTTCTGCATACAATCCATAATTTGACTGTACTCTGAAGAAAGAATAGGTATTCAATTAAATTTTGTCATGAAAACTAGCCAAAACCATGACAACTTATGCAAGCATGTAATGAATTGCACTTAATTCCATAGTGCCTTTCACTACATGAAACACAATATATTTATTGACTTCCATTTAATATTTTCTGCATTTACTGCTATTCGAGTCAATTTCTGAAGAATTAAATACGGACATGTACATTTGTGTACCTGTCCAATACATCCATGTATTTGGCTGTACCACTGAGGGACCTCTAATGAACGCCTTTCTAATGATTAGAAACTAGCTATATTTTTAATGGCAATCAATCTGAAGTATGAAATTAATAAAAAATAGTAAAATCAATTTGTAAAGCGCTTTAAAACTGAACATTAATTATACATATGTTCTAAAATTTAATCCTGCAAGATTCTAATGTATGGGTCTCCAACAACGCTGGGCTCAATATCAAACATGCTTAGCAGCTTTGAATTAAGTTTTGCTATGGAGAATAAAAGATAACACAAAATCATGATACAATACTGAAGTTCAGCAGTTTCTAGAATTCAGTTACAGGAATGGCAGAGGATGCTCATGCATTTAACTAAAATTACTTGCTGAAGAAGGACGCACAAAAAGCACGCAATCATTATGTGTCACTCATGTAAGATTTTCCCTTTAACCTATTTATTTTCTGATCCCTCATTTTTCTTGTCTTAACACGTTTTTTTAGAAATCCTTCCAGATACTCTCTCCAAGGATTTCAGATATACTACTTTCAGTTCTCCCCTCACCTTATGCTGTCGCTCTCTGTAACTAGAACTGTCCTCATTAGTCAGGTATATTGCAAACTTGTCAGGAAATTTCTTGCTTATTTCTGTTTGTTGCATGAGATACTGGAAAGCTTTGCTTTGGAGGTTAAATGCAGTAAAAGTCAATACAAATAAGAAAATTGAAACACAGTATGGTGTGTTTTCCACTTATAATGGACAGGGACCCACAAGGGAAGGCAAGAAAAAGGGTTGATACAAGTCTTACGGGAAACCACTGGCTTACATTCACTTTTTTCAATAATGTCTTATGAGGTAAATCAGTATCTTAAGGTTTTCAGTTTGGAAAATAACTTTATTGAGTAAGAATGTCATCACACATCAATGTGTGATGTTATATGATGTGGATAGGCTTTTCACTTTCATCTCTATTTGCATCTGATTAATTTAAACCTATAAAAAGTGTAGTTCACAAGTTTTTCTCTTGTTGAACTTAGTCTGAAAATTATTCTTTTGCAATACTTTCTCAGTTCCCAAATGACTTGTTATTGGATTTTTACTATATCTGGGGGAAAAAAATAAATGAAAGGCAAACACATTTTAATTTATTTTTTCTATTGGTAGTTTAAAGAAAGATATAATTTTGCTCTAAGATACTGCTGTTTTTCCAGGGGAACTTTTAAAATAGTGAAGGAGAACTTCTAAATAGTTTAACAGAGCTGACATATAAAGCAAAAGGATTAGAAATAATATAGGTTCATTATCATAAGAGGTTTTAAAAGACCACTTTCCAGTCTCACTGTAAGGCAAATTTCAAGCTTTGGCAAAACTGACAAAATTAACCTGCTTCCTCCCTGAATTTTGCATTCTCTAAACAAAACAAACAAAGACTCAAACAAAACCAAAACAAATTGTACAGCTGTTTAACCTTCACTGAAATAAAATCTGAAGTTAACTGGGTCATTCAAAGCAATGGCATTTTTCTATGCCATGAATGTGACTTTTCTAATACTGCAGTGCTTGAAGCCAAGAAAAGACATGGCCTTTTAACTTTACACTACCCAACTGTGTCACATGAAAAGACAGTTTTTGCATTCTGTTACAAGGTTCACCTCAAAATAAGCCTTCTTTTGTGTTACCCCTGGCACCATAGCTTTTTGAACACTTTGCTTTCTGTGCTTTTTTGATATTTGATAAAACAGCTTTAGAATACAGTGGCAGTTTAGATGCAAATGTCTTCAAACCATTTTGCTGTTTTATGGGACAGTGTCAGTTAAGTAAAAGTAGCTTTTTGGAAGGCGAATGATAGTGAATTCTTTGAAATTAAAAAAATATAATGGAAAAAATAAAAGCACATATGGCATGAGGCCAACAGAGCAATGTTAGCTTGATCTTGGAGCCTCGAAGGAGGTCCTTTTTATACAAAAAATATTGGTTTAGTATTGCAGACACTTTTTAAATCTGCAGAACAAAGGCTCATAAACAGGCCTAGCTAAAGATTTCTGCCTGGAGTCTCTGTCTATGCATCATATTGTTAGACCATTATTAAAGGGAGAAATGTTAGTTTTCTGCTTTGATGAATGTTTGTTAAGATGTTGTTTCCAAGGAAAGACAGTTGTTCAGATGTGGTCCCTACAATAAATAACACCATTGTTATAGCCACACAAGAAATTAAATTCTATGTGTTTACCTATGCATTAAGATGGCAGAAGTATTTTCTTATTTTTAGTGTAATTTGTTTAACTATGTTGTTATTCGTAGAGGAACATAGACTATATATATTGAGTTTACTTGACAAGGGGCTCCAGGGCGACCTCTCTGATGGGAGGCCAGGGCTGCACCGTATAAGACACATGGTTCCACTAGTCTCCACAGCAGATCTGCTGCTGGACTGAGCTGAGCCTGACAGCAAAGCTGGTGCTGCCTCTGTGCAAAGACCTTTAAGAAAGGGCAAAACAACGAGGGAACAGTGAGGAATGAAGAAAGAAGTATGAGAAACAGCCCTGTGAACACCAGGGCTGGAGAAGTAGGAAAAGGGGTATCCCAAGCACAGAGCAGAGATTCCCCTGCAACCCATGGGGAAGACCATAGTAAAGCAGCTTGTCCCTGCAGCCCATGGAAAGGACAATATTGGAGCAGGTAACCTCTCTGCAGCCTCTCCTCTACAGGACCCCACACCAGAGCAGGTGGACATCCCCTGAAGGAATTGCAGCCTTTGGAGAGCCCAGCTTTTCCTGACAGGAACTGTGGGATGCAGGAAGGACCCTCAGTGGAACATGGAAAAGTGTGATGAGGAAGGAGTAGCAGAAGGGAGCTGTTATGGATTTACTGCAACCTCTATTGGCCATCCCCCTGCAATTCTGAGGAGGAAGAGGAGCGAGAGGAGCTGGGAATGAGGGAGTGAAGGTGAGCCTGGGAAAAAAAGGAGGGGTGATAGAAAAGAGTTTGAATTTTTTGCTTTTGTTTTTCAATATCCAAACCAGTTTCAACTGTCAATAAATTAAACTTTTTTTTTCCCCTAAGTTGAGTTCATTTTGCCCATGATGCTTAGTGATTTCCCTGTCTTTATATTGACTCATGAGCTTTTCCATCTTCTTTTCTCCCCTGTCCTGTTGAGGAGGGGGAGTAAATTGTTGGGTGGGTGTCTGTCCAAGATAAACCTACAAAAGTATAATATATATGAAACTTTGCCACAATTCTGCTTAGTCTGTTGGTTTGGTTTGTTTTTTCTTTTCCTTATATAATGCGAATTATAATCATGTAATAGTCATGAAACCAGTGCAATACAACTGTTCAAATAAGAATTAATTTGGTCTAATGAATGACCAAGTACTGAAATGCTAACAGTTGAAAAGCAAGGTCCTAAAGCATCATCACACGGTGGAACTTAGCAACCAGTATACCCAGTCTGCTCTGATTATAGGTTAAAGTCCCTCCATACTTGCCTGGACTTGCAGTCAATTCTTTGTATTTGTCATGGAGAGCACTCAACGAGTAGTAGGTGTCTTGAATACTTTCCACAACATTCTCCAGCTGCTGCCTGAGAGATCTGCTCAGGTCTTTCGTTAAAGAGATCAGTGGAAGCACATACTGCACTGTACCTTCATTATCCAGATCACTTTTTAGAAGACCATCTCTTGCTAGCAAGTTGAGGTGCCAAATTTTTTCCAGGAGTTGGCCTGATTTGCCTGCAGGAGTAATCTTACCTTCAGTCATTTCCATTTTATGTTCAGAATAGACTACTGCAGTTCTTTTTTCCTCTCGAACACTTCCACAAATTGTTGTCCTTAGTTCAGACTACTACACTGTTAAGTATTTATAGCCTAACAGCGTAAGTACTGTATTCCACACACACCTGGTGACAAGTCAAACTCCAGCTCAGAAACAATGTTTATTAGAAAGTTACTAGGTGACAGAAAGGAGTGGCTGGCCTGTAAGGACGGGCAAGGATTGCTGGGAGACACTGGTGTACAGCATGTACCTTTAAGGAAGGTTATGTAACTTGGTTATGTAGCAGTGACTTAAATTTCAGGAGCCCTGAGTGACTTCTCACTTCAGTGCCTTTAAATGATCAGTACCTATGAAATCAAGATGAATTGTGAATTCAGAATTACTATAGTCACCAAAACCAAGGAAGTGTTTTCACTACAAGCTAACATTAAATGCTATAGGTCACTTGATACCATTTTCTGACAACCGTATTTCATTAGGTGAGAGAAGTCCAATGTACTGTGCAGTCTGCAAGAGGTATTTAAACTATGCGTCTTTTTCACCAATATAAGAATCTACACATCAAATTTTGTCATTATCAAAAATATTTATTAGCATTACACATTTAGAGGAACTTGAAATGTTTTTGGGGGTTTATTTATACAATGGGAAGAAGCAGAAAGGAAAAGCAGTAACAGCTAAAAGTTCAAATAAATAATGACTGAAATTTCTTCTGACACTTTGGAAACTGAGAAACAAATATATGAGAAAAACATTATATTTAATTGAGGCATCAAATATTGACTATATGGGGCTCACAGGGAAAAAGCACCATCCTCAAGAGTACCCTCATAATAGTGGGCAGCACTGCTTTCACATGGTCTCACAACCATGTGCTCCTGCAGGCAACCTGGGAGGAAGCAGGGACAGTGTCTGACAAGGCTGCTGTGCTGTTTGTTGTCTTCAGTGCATGAAGTTTTATCACTTCAGTGGTAGTGTTTGCAGTGATTTCCATTTCACCTGGCAAGCTCAGGAAAAGAAGTCTCACCAGGACAGCAGTAAAAACATGCAGAGGAACAGCACTGACATTTTCTTAACTGATGCTAGTTCACATAATGCTGTGCTAGGGGAAGACAGGCCTGACATTCTCATTAGCATAGGTCAGTACTGGGGTAAATCTGAAGTATCACATAAGCCAAAATATTTTACAGTTTAAGAAATGTACTACACAAATTGTTGGTACAGCAGCTTTCCTACTAAACATTCTTTTTGTGGCCCATTATAAATCTATTCAATGCATCTTTAAATATCATTAAAATCGGATTGTGATATAAAAGCACACTGAAAATTGCATCTAAGCATTGCAAGAACTAATAAGGTAATGTCAGCAGTGTTTCTAATACGTAAAGCACAGTATAAATGTTAAAATAACAACAAAAGATATAAAGTGTCTTTAATCAAACATACAAGCTGAAACCAATTGTTAACTAGTAAATTCAGAAGGAAAGTTCCTTTTGATTCATTATATTTTGCTTGATCATGCTGAAAGTGTACTGCAGAGCTGACATAAAAATGTATGTGCATCATTAACCCATTTACCATTTCTAATGGTCCAGCATCTCCATATTTTACGAATTTATTCCTAGTAAAAACGGAACTCTGAAAAGAATAAACACTTTCATGTACAGGAAGTGAAAAATGTCATCTTCCTACCCCAAATTTTTGGGATGTGTAAGTGAAAAAAAAAAAAAAAGATGGGCAAATATGCATTATTATATATTTAGTCTAGTATTGCATAGACCAATTACTTGGTGTGAATCCATATTGTTGCCCTAACCACAGTATAGCTGGATTCATCAGCTCCACTTCTTTTCCAATATATGTATTTGCATAGAGTACTTCAGATTAAATCAATTAGTGATATGCAGATATGAGTCATGAAAAAAAGACATTAATTTGAATAAAGGTAAAAGATCTGATTTTTAAATAGTAACCTCTGTGTGTAAAAGAGGTAATAATGAATGGTCCTGTAACAGGCTATGCTACTCATTCAATGTTGTAGAGCTTATAAGAAACTACTACAACACACTATTATAGACAGTTTTAGAAGATATGACAAGAACTGATCTATATTCATTCTTTGCCATAAGCAAACTGTTTTCTTTTGTTGGTTTCTTTTTTGTCAAAAATTATATAACTCCTGCTTCAGGTTATACATGCTATCTGTAGAAATTGTCTATGCATATTCAAAAGAAGACAGTAGTTAGTCTAGAGAGTACATTTGTTTAAAATACATGCAATAGGAGAAATTATTCTGATTTTCTAATGGGTAGCTGAAACAATTTCAAACCTTAGAGATAAAAGTAACTATACTTGTCTTCTTTGGACACATGAGTGAAGCATGCAAAAACCCCAAGATTTTGTAAATACATGAAATACTACATGGTATATGGGTCTCCAATTATAGTGGTCTGTATAATAATTTATTGTCGAGACAGTTAGGTAAGGTACATTCTTACTGAAACAGTTACTACACAAGCACTGCTATTAGAAGACATTTAAATTTTAAACACATGATTATATTCGGATATCATGACAGAAAATAAGGCAGTAATAGCCACTTAAGTGACAGTTTTTACTCTTCAGCAGTACTAAAGAGAATGTATATTATAGGTTGTCTGATGATCAACATTTGTAGATCTTTAAATTAAACTATTCATATAGCAAAGACAAAGTCTCAGTTAAATAAAAATAAGTTCCAAAGTTTATTTTCATTTTAGTCCCAGTGTTTAACTATGAAAACATGTTATTTGTGAAATTATGCTACTAATTCACCATTTCTTCTTGAAGAATGGCGAAAAATTATGTAAGTGGAATTTCTTAATTTTTGATGCTATTTAGTGGATAGTCTTATGATTTAAGGTTTGTGTTTATGTACCATACCAGCAGGTATTAGACAATATAAGTCTTTGGGAACAGTCAGACACGCTTTACTTGACACAAACTTTAGCCCAAAGAGATGCAAGGAGGAGCTCTAGCCCAAAAAGATGTAGGAGCTTTCAGGGCCCCGAATGCACCCATAGGTCTTTATGGCCCAGACCAGCCTCACCTGGTAAGTGTGATTAGCTGGGCCATAATAATAATAATGATAAAGGAAATAACAAGGGAAGAGAATACAAGACCTTAGCACCTGCCAACCGATAACTCCCCCCTGCCCCCAGCCTGACCAAGCACCGACCGATACCTCCTCCAACCCCACAGTCTCCTAGCCCTTCTGGGAAACTCTCAGTTACACCCTGGGCATGACGTGCTGTGGTATGGAATACCTCTTTGGTCAGTTTGGGTCAGGTGTCCTGTCTCTGCTTCCTCCCAGTCTCCCCTCCTCACTGGCAGAGCATGAGGCCCACAAAGTCCTTGGCCAAACCAAAACATCATTTTTATCAGCTCTGTGCCCAGGCCAAAAGTCAAAACACAGCACTACACCAGCTACTACAGAAGGAGAAAAATGACTGCTACTGCTGAACTCAGGACACATACATACTTTAACTGATAAAGAATCAGGCCATAGGGGTAGGATGAAGATACAAACATGGTGTTTACGATTACATTTGGGCATGAGGTAATTATCTTACAGTAACAGACTCACACGAAAAGAGACTTCAGTGTCCTGCAGCCTGCTTGTCAAAACAGGGCCCCCGTGCCTGGGTAGGTAGTATACAGGGAAGAAAATGGAAATAATTAAGGGACAATGTGTAAGAAATAAAACTGTAAGAAAAATTGCGATAGATGTAGAATTGTTACTAGATTGTATCTTTTCAGATGCTGTGAGGTTTTTTATTTTTTTGTGTTAAAGAATAAAAAAAGACCTGTGCACTCATCCTCAGAGCTTAGTTCTCCATTGAATTTGCCTTTCTGAAGAGTGCTCATACTCTTCAGCAAAACTACATTGTCGAAAAAAAAAAAAAAACAAACCAACAAGGTGGAAAATTTGTTCTGTGCTTGATTTTGTTTTTAAACAATTCTTATTCCTGCATTAGTTTCACTTTTATCCTCTAACTATTTGAAGAGTCCATGAAAAGGAGAGCTTTCACATCCATATTAAATAGTGGCCTTGGATGTAGAAGGAAAAAAATAAAAAATTTAGAAAAACAAGGATCAAAACATACATTTAAATTAAGTTCCCATTTATCTGATGTACATGTTCTTTTCAGAGTACCTTAACACTTTTGCATAGCTGATAACAAAAGAAGTGGACTTTGTTCTGCAAATCTAAGAGATCAGACTGTATGATGCAAACCCAGTAAGTTAATATCTTCATATTCCGTGCATAAAGCAAAGTTCAATATGCGACAATAAATGCACTTTGGTGTGTTTATTGATCTATTCACATTTCAAAGTGTGTGTGGTGGTTTTTCTTCCCATTTCTCGTATTCTAAGGCCCAAGAGAGAAAACAACAGTTGTTTCTTTTTTTAAAAAAAAGTGCTGCCGATGTACCATGCCATAGAAATTATACGTCCATGTGAATGGTTCGTTTAGCACTATACCACAGTGACGAGTGCTGGGTGTTTTTAAGAAAGTAATAATCCCCATGAAATTTATAGTTCTGAAACAATATGGTTAGAAAAAGAGTATCTATCTCTCCCAGTGCAGACAGTACTTGATATTAAGTCATTTTAACTATGAATCACTGTGCATGAGCCTCATGTTAGGAAAGGCAAAGCTCCAGAGTGTAGGAAGGAAGAGAGTCTAAGACTGAGCTAAACCGCAGTGTGGGACACCTATGTATGCATATTCACTTAAATGCAGCATGGTGGTATTTGCCTGAATTTATGATTATGCTTAAATTAGCTTCTGTGGAGGTTTCAGGTAACCAATGTTGAGAAAACAAGCCATGGTCAGCTGTGCTCGTGGCTGGGGTACAGCTAACACACAGACATAAAAACAGGGTGCTTAACTGTGTTTTTCTCATTTCTGATTCTAATCTATGACAAATTGCATAGGCACAGCCTTTGGTTAGTTTTGTGATCCTGGGGGAGGGAGGAGAAGGGGAGGGAAGAGGAAGCAGCTTTTATTCTTTTGTGTTCTTTTTAGGTTAATTTTTGATAACTATTTCTAAAAAGTCTGAATAATATTCCATGGAGATGACAAGGATATTGCAGACTGGGACTTTGTATTCATCTTTGCTGGGCAAGGTTGTCATCTTTGGAATGGCAAGAGGAACTTCTAGTCCATCTAATCTGTCCTTTACTGCTTGAGCAATGACCTACAAAATATAGCAAGAATGTCAGGGAAAATGAATACAGGGATATAGATACTCTGAAATCCATACACTGTATTATCTTTTTTACATTCTTCTACAGGAGATAATCTTAGCTGAAAACCTTATTCTGAAATCGAGCTTGAACTCTAACATGCATAAGTAATAACTTAATTACAGCCTTCGGGAAAAACTAATTCTTAAAATAAAAATGACTTTGATGTGATCAGCAATAGTATTTTGTAGTTATTAAACATGTTGATGTTGTTTTAATGTTAGTGTTTAATTAAATAAAAAAAAAAAGTAGGCTTTCCTATCCAATATTCAAGTGAGACCTGTTTAATTGCCATTTTAATTAGATTTTAGAAAGGGAGAGGCTGTAGAAACATGACATGAAAGTGTTGGTTTTCACTTGATGGTATTTTTTTCCTAATGTCAAAGTCCTAGCCTCAGTTTTACTGCTGTTCTCAAGAATAGAGTTTAACCTTCATTGCTCTTAAGAGATACCCTTGGTAAAAAGTGGCCCTTGAAGGAAGGATGAAATTTTTTGAGTAGAACAAGGTGTAAAACATAGTGAGAACAAACTATGTGGATACGGAATAGCATGGTGTGACCAGTTTCAGCCAAGCTTGTAACATACACTGAGTATTTGAATAAGATTTCTTAAATGGCAATCTAATTCCAAATTAGGCAGGATACTTGTGTTATCCTTTGTTTACCTAAAATAACTAAGGTTACTGGTACTTCCAGGACCACCTGGTACTCTCCAGGTGGCTTATCTACTTTTAACTTTTGTTAAATTATTTAATGCTCTTTCTCAAATTCTTATTTAGAAAAGAGATTGAAAGCTAAGAAAATGGTACATGAAATGGGTTGTATGTGATAAATCTTCAAATACTTGACACTTCTCAGCTTCTGACTTAATCTAGTAACTTGACAAGAAAGTATGAGTTATAAATTATTAGTTTTCTATTAATGTATTATGTCTATATACAATAAGCCTCCAGTTTAGTCCCCTTAATAGCATCAGAATCCCGGGGAGTGAGCCAACAATCATGATTTGCTTTTTCTAGTTGGGCACAAAGCACTGAAGAAAAGAGAAAACAGAAGCGAGATAATGTGTTTCATCAAACCTAAATAATAGTGTGAAATTATATTGAACTACATACGATTTTATCTGTGACCGTACTTCAGATTTGTTTTCCTCTAAATATAGTTCTGTCATGTGTATTATCTTTCATTACTTTCTGTGAAAAATTCGTCTAAGCACCAAGTAAAATGAAAGAGGAAAAGAAGTATCTGAGACAGTGACCTTTAAAACTAATAGCATTTTTAAATGTGTCATATGTGCTTTCTGTAGAATGCTAGCAAGCCAGTGCTGTGTAGATAAAACCTTAATGATGTGTGATACATTACAACTCAATGAACTGTGCAAAAGATTAATATGGGAAAAAATTCAGCACTTTGATGTGCAGGAAAGTTCCTCAGAGGGATTTCTTTTCAAATAAGTTTAAGAACACGCCATTACACTTCTCAGAGATGACGGGAAGTTATGCCAAGGTAACTAGGTCCCCTAAATGACAGCAACGGCAAAGAAATAAAAAGGAACTTAACCACATGCTTTTAAGCTGCATTTGTATTCAAAACCAACTTGAAAACCTTTAAATATAAATGAGAAACCGAAGTGCTGGGACAAGGTCAGACACTGGCTCTCTAAAAAGAAAGTATTAAAGCCACCCCTCTAGATTTTCTAGTGACAAGTATCTTGGATAAACCCTAAGCAAGAGCTACAATAAGAGACTGATGCCAGGATTTTTTTTTTTGTTTGTTTGTTTGTTTTCTTGGTTACATGCCTTTCATTTGAAGCAAGAGCTTAAGTTCCCCCTGCCTTGCTAGAATAAGTTTGCAGTTTTTGTTCTAGGCTTGTGAACTCAGGTGAATCTTTTACATAGGCCTTGGATTTACTTCCCCAAAAGCAATTAAGTCAAATACAGCAGTACTGCAGACAAAATTTTCAGGTTGTCTGCAGACTGAAACACATATCACTGTATATGAAAGTGGGAACACCAGTCCATAGACCCGTATCAAAAGGTTAGTTGCTGGCTCAAGACAGGACATAAAGCAGGCTAGTGCACAGAAGTACTGTATTGTCTGCTACAGGCAGTGGATAGGCACTCCTTAATTTCCAGAAATGTCACTTTATCAGAGGGATCTATTTTGAACTGCCATCTTTGCAGACTGTCTTTGAAAGTGAGCTCAAGTTCAATGTTTCTGACTCACCCACAACCGCCATATGAGAGGTGCTCTTAGAACACATTACTATTGCTAAGTGTTTTTATTCTCAGAAAGAGTATTTCAATCTGAATAACTTGCCCTTAGAGGATTTTGCATGTGCAGTTGAGTGTGATACACAATACCCAACCTAGAAAATACACTCTGACTAAACTGTCACCAAAATTAGTAAGAGAAAGAAAAAAAAATCATCAGTATATTGTGAAAGTACATTGCAAAGCAGTATATCTTTATGTCATTTGTTTCAAAAGTCATATATCAATATCAAAATAGCTTAAAGGGACTACTCATGAGTCCATCAATAGTTTTAAGAAAACGGAGACTGCATTATGGTCAAACATATTGCCATTAAGGGAAATAAGACGGCAAAAGCCACGATTGTTGTCAGACCTGTAAAGAAGAACATTGACTATTTATAAAGTGATAGTCCAAAAATATAAATTTTTCATACGGTACATGAACTATCTTTCAATGCTGCTTGGAAAACAAACCAAGACAATTACATTAAGATATGGGGTATGGGTCAAACTAGCTGACAGATTCGAGCAAAAATGAAGGCTGGTGTCCAGCGAGACATACAAAAGTAACTGAGTTATAATGGACTGAGTAACTGGCTGAGAGGAATCCCAAGGTCACATGAACACTTGATAACAAATGCAAAAACTGAACCTAAATAACTCTTGTGCTTATTCTTACCTGCACTCCTGTCATTTTTCTGAAGTTTTGAAGCATTTCTGTCTTAACCTGAGTGAAACTCTGCTTGTGAAAATTCTAATGTATTTGTATGGATTAGATTTCCAAGGTTAGTTTTGTTGTTACACTGTCACAGTAGTAGTGAAGCTCAAATCATAAAAAGCCTAGATATTCACGTGCTGGTTATCTGAGAAGTAGGCAACATTTTATTTCTTATAATCATAGAATCATAGAATGGTCAGGTTTGGAGAGGACCTTAAGATCATCTAGTTCCAACCCCCCTGCCATGGGCAGAGATGCCTCACCCTAGACCATGTCTGGGCTCTGTCCACAGAAGGCTGTGTTCAACCTGCCCTTGAACACTGCCAGGGATGGAGCATTTACCACTTCTTTGGGTAACCTGGTCCAATGCCTCATCACACTCACAGTAAAGAACTTCCTTATATCTAACCTGAACTTCCCTTGTTTAATTTTAAACCCATTACCCTTTTACCTATCAATACAGTCCCTGATGAAGAGCTCCTTCCCAGCATCCTTGTAGGCCCCCATCAGATATTGGGAAACTGCTATAAGATCTCCATGCAGCCTTCTCCAAGCTGAAAAGCCCCAGCTTTCTCATCCTGTCTTCATACGGGAGGTGCTCCAGTCCCCTGATCATTCTCGTGGCCACCTCTGGGATTGCTCCAACAGCTCCATGACCTTTTAATGTTGAGGACACCAGAACTGCACACAATACTCCAAGTGGGGTCTCATGAGAGCAGAGTGGCAGGATCACCTCCTTCAACCTGCTGGTCACACTTCTTTTGATGCAGCCCAAGATATGTTTGGTTTCTGGGCTGCTAGCACACACTGGAGCTGGCTCATGTTAAGTTTCTCACCAACCAACACCCCCAAGTCCTTCTCTGCAGGGCTGCTCTGAATCACTTCGCTGCCCAGCCTGTATCTGTGCCTGGGATTACACCAACCCAGGTGTAGGACCTTGCACCTGGCATGGTTAAACTTCATAAGGTTGGCATCAGCCCACCTTACAAGCGTGTCAAGGTCCCTCTGTATGTCATCCCTTCCTTCCAGCGTTATCAGCTGCTTCACATAACTTAGTGTCATCAGCAAACTTGCTGAGGGCACACTCAATCACACTGTCCATGTTGCCACCAAAGATGTTGAACAGAATCGGTCCCAACACCGAGCTTCGTAAGCTCAAAAAACTAAATACTTAAGCTTCTCAACAGCTTGTGGCGACATTTTTATTACCCCTGCTTTAAAGAGGAGCATATGAAACTGAAAAGATTGCAGAAGACCAAGTCTGGAACTCAGACCTCGCTAGTTTGGACTGTGTTCAATGGAAACAGATGCAAGGGTTAATAGGTTCAAACTTAAACAGGGGAAGCTTAGGTTAGATATAAGGAAGAAGTTCTTTGCTGTGAGGCTGGTGGGGCACTGGAATGGGCTGCCGAAGGAAGTTGTGAATGCTCCATCCCTGGCAGTGTTCAAGGCCAGGTTGGACAGAGCATTGGGTGGCATGGTTTAGTGTGAGGTGTCTTGCCCATGGGAGGCGGGGTTGGAACTAGCTGATCTTAAGGTCCTTTCCAATCTTAACTATTCTATGATTCTATGACTCTATTTTTACAGCAGAAAGAGAAATAACCTAATTTAAAGTCATAAATAAACCAGTCCTTCTGTGTATTTTTAGGTAACTGAGAAACTTTGTGTAAATGTCAGAGGTACTTGTAGGCCATCCATAAAAGAAGGAGTAGTAGTTGTTTCTCCCAGTCTATCTTACCAATTTGCTGTTTGTACAGCTAATTTAGGAGTTCCTAAATACTGTAAGTATGCAGCAAATTGAGCTGATCCATAATTTTAAAAACTGAACATCCAAAAGTCACAATATTTGAAAACTGGAAAATGGCTGACTAGTTTGAATCAGTTACATCACTAGCTTAATGAACAATAAAAAGTGTGGGAAACATCTACATTGACTTACAACAAATCACACAAAGTGTGGAAATCTGGGGTAGGTTCATATTCCAAGGACCAGTTCCTATACAGTTTACATGATACACCTTCCATTAAACACAGAATTTCATGCCTATTCCTATGGACTGAAAATACTAAAAATAATGAGGGCAATATCAATTCCTGGGAAACAAGGGTTTTTTTTTAAAGGCTTTTGTAACCATAAATCTGAGCTGTAAGGCAATTTTAGAATGTTCACTATGAATGATATTCTTGTATGGCCAAATGCATTTTAGGACAAAAAGCCCGATGTCTTTCTTTTAAAGGATGTTGTGAAAGTTGTGCAACTTCTTTTTATAATTAATTTCTAAACTGAAACTTTCTCTTCACTGACTAAAGAAACATTACCTACCTAAGATGTTTCATAATAACAACATAGAAACTGAAGGGAAGATGAAATTATCAGGTAATAAAATCTCTGCAGTTTTCTGTCCTGTCGGCAGATTTTCAAAACTCAGTAACATCAACAAGCCATAGAACAGTACTGTGCCTTATGTCATCTCTGAATTACATCAGATTTTTTTTTTTTCCAACGTGGTAAAAAGCTTCCATTCTATGCTCTGACAAAGAACTATATGCTTTATCTAAATCACAGACTTGAGAGCCTCCTTAGAATCTCATAAATTATGCTACTTCATTTCTAACAAAGAGTTAGAAAGCATATAGGTTTGCCTAATACTGGTAACTTCATTTGGATATACACAAAAAGACCAGAAAACCCCGTAAACCCCCCAAATAACATTATGGCTTAAAATGAACTTGTGTATACTGCCATTTTTCTGGGCATAATGCAAACAGAAATATGCAAACACAACTGAGTAGGTCTTTCAAACATTTAATGCTTATTTTTTCTGTTCCTTGACACCCTGCTGGCCCCCCTACAAAAAACCAACAAGACCCCCAAACAACAAAACACCTCAGATCTTATGGTCTCATAGTGGTCAAGAACAGTAGGTAACTACAATTCTGGTTTAGACACAGTGTGTCAGGGTGCAGTGTCATGTTGTGCTCTGAGGGGAGATGCTACTACTGCACAAGTACAAATGTGCTGAAGGCAATCTTTTTCAGTTTCGTTTAAGACTGACGTTCGTTTTAAAGACAAACACTGAGGGGACCATTACCAGTTGTCTCTGCTGCTGGACTGCACACATGGGCAAACCACGTGGGAAGAGAAGGGAGCGTGGACTGTATAGAAGGTTTTGAACATTTCTTGACCGAGAAGAAAGAAGAGCTCAAGGGTATTAATCAACGACTATACCTTAAGACTTGCAGGAAAAACAAATTCGGCCCTGTGTAAACTGATAATTAACTGGGGCTGTGGATGGCAAGGTAAGCATTATGAAGGGGGCAGGTCTTTTGTTGTTTACAAGATGTGAATCTTTCAAATATTTTAAGTTACTGTGGTTAAAATTCCTTTTCTAAGTCAGCATTCATTGGCATTCCTACTGTTCTAAAAGAAAGATAGGTTTAGCTGGAAATCTTGGGCAAATCTGTGATCAGATGACTCCGTGAGTCATTAGGTTACAATCCAGGAAGGCTATGACCAAAAAGAGTGTTAGTGTGCTTTACGTGGATCATACCTGTGCCCTAACTTGGTTTGAAAACATAGGGGTCCCTTTGTCAATAAATGGAAATGACACTGAGCCAGACTCTGCCAATGCATGAATAAAAAAGTCAAGCAAGAGTATAATGAATTTCTTTTGGTTATCTAAAAAGGCAAACACGAAAGTTTGCACTGGAGTGGGACTTCCTTGCCACAGAATTTGCCTGCATAATGCAAGTTTTGGAGGTAAAATTAACTGCATTTTTTTGGTACACTGGTATTTATGCATCTAGTAATTAGGCCTTGCAACAAGGTTTTCAGAAGCATTTGAGCACTGATGGAATTAGTTTTGTAAAGCTGAGCTTCAAACTTCTACTTGTTTTGACTGGGAGTTGGAAACACTTGTTTATATTCAAAATTGTACTCCTGAAACTTCATTTTGCCACTGGAGCAGCAACAGCTTTTAACAGACTTACTATTAGTTAGGCAGTATTAAGCATGTAGTAGTAAGCAGTCTTTGAAGCAGGAAAAAGAACCCTAGTTTACTTGCTCCTAAATGAGCACTTTAATTCAGACCCTTTTTTCTCAGTAGATCTTTGCTTCTTGTCTCCTTTAACAGTGGCAGACCTCCAGCTTCAGCTAAAACAGTGTACGCCTTCTGGTACGTCCTTGGAATTACTAGAAGAAAATCAGAACTGATACGCTTAGTGGAAGGTGTATGTGCATACTGACAGGAGAAGATGAAAGTACTTTTCAGTCTCATTTTGGGTAACAAAAGGTAGCTTCATATGAGTGGCACTAATTCAGAGATACAGACGAGCTCCCAGAAGTGGGGAAGTTACAAGCATTACTCAGAACTTGGTCTTTTGTGGGTTGTTTCTACTGTTTTTAAAGAAGTGACCACCCTACAGCTGCACCACCCTAAAGCAATACTGCGTGCTCACACCTAGAGCGCCCGCCCCGAGTGTGGCTCTCTTTGGTACCACAGGCGGCCGACGGCAGTCCCTCGGCTCCCAGCTACAAGAGGGGGGTGGGAGTCCCGACGCCAGCTCAGCGCGAGGGGAGACACAGGCACGTCTGCGATGCGAAGAGACGCGCTGAGGCACCAAGCGCTCCCGGCGCCGAAGCCCGCGACCGCAGGCGGCCTGACCCCTCACGAAATAATGCTGCCTAGCGAGCACTCCCTGAGCACCCGCCCCGCCGGCCCATGCGCGGAGCTGCGGCGCGGAGGGGCGCGGAGCAGAAGGCGTTTCTCGCCCGCGCCCAGGTGCGGCCGCCTCCTGCCGGAGTGAACGGGAGGGAGGGTAGGAGCTCTGCGTCACGGGTGCGGCTTGGCGGGGAGCAGCGCGGGGGTGGGGAGGCAGGAAGGAAGGAGAGAAAGAGAGCAAGAAAGTGAGCTAGTGGAGAAAGCGGGCTGGGGCCACCTGAAGCGCTGTCCCTCTCCCCCTGCCCCTCTCCCCATTTCCTGCTGCGCTTTGCCAGAGGTAAGGCAGCCTCGGCGGGGTGCGCGGGTCGCGAGGCAGAGGGCAAGGCTGCCTTGCCGCTGCCCTGTGCGCGGCGGCCTGTGCAGGCGACTTCCCGGGCAGCGCCGCGCTGGGCACGGAGCCTCATGGGCTGGTGCTGTGACTGTGGAGGTCCCGAAGCAGCGAAGCGCGCTGCTAGAGAGGGACTTGAAAGTGATCGGCGAGTTCAGGGGCGAGGCCAAGCGGTCTGGTGCAGGGCATGTCTCAGATCAGCCTCAGATACCAAAGGTGGGATCTGACAAGAAATAGCTCGTAGGCAAGTAGGAAGCAAGGCGTGTATTTCTCTCGTGTTAGGTTTTCTTTTTTCTTGTTTGTTTTGTTTTCTAACAAGTTATTTTAACGGTCTGTATGTAAATGTCATACTAAGGACACAGTGCATCATTACTGTTTATTTATTTACTCTCCAGGTTGTTTTTGTAGAGTTAGACACAAGCAGACTTCTCCTTAGCTGCCGGTATATTACCGGAAATACTACCAGAAAATGCATGAAGTTTGTTTTGGAAAGTCAAAGAACCGCAAGGATGTACTGGATAGAAGAGGCCAAGGGAACGATACAACCGTTTGCTAGAGTGTTCTTAACCAAATCCACTTTTTGCTTGCTGCTTTATGGCATGCTGTGCCTTACTCTAGCGACTGCAAGTTGTTCCACTGGAAATTCTTGCAGTATGAGGCTTGACTCTGAGGTAGCAAAGGGGGTTGAGCATTTCTCTGAAAGAGAAATGTTCTGAAAAAAGAGAAAAAAGAAAACGTAACAAACTTCCCCCAAAACACAACCCAAAAGGACAGAAACATTTTGACAGAGGATGTGATTAAAGATATTTCATAATTATCCACTGTGTTCAACTACACTTGGTAACTTTATTTCATTTGGAAGGGGAACAGCCCTATTGGAATTGTTTCAATCAGTTATCTTGCTCTGAATTGACTCAAAAGTTAATTCTGTGAGTAATCACCTTGAAAAGGTAATTTGAGGGATTTTTCTTTCTTTATTTTTTTTTATTGTGCAGTCGGTATGCTGATTGCATTATGTAGATTTATGGAAAGATCTTAAATGATCTACAACGTTTTCTAGGCCTGCTAATCTGTCAGTTTCTATGTAGTCAAGTACAATAGAAAGATGAAATTATCTACTGGCAGATTTTATTCTGCTCTATGATAAGTCCTGTTGTAGTGTTTTTTTGTCTTGTGTTTTGGATTTCTTACCTGTGTATTTGGATCTTAATCTAGTATGTGGTTTACCAGAAGCTGTGAACAAGCCTGAACTTGCTTGTTGATCCAATTGCTTAAAGTGTGATTATCTTGCCATGCACTTCTAAAGGTTTGACGCTTTCTTCAGGCTAATATCTGTAGTGATCTTAAAAAAAGATGAAAAGTCTCACTTGTGTGTTTCTGTATTCAGCTGTACTCTACTGTTCACACATTTCATTATTAAAAGTTGGATTGCTTGCTTAAACAGAATTTGTCTGTTTATCTTCAATGTTGTCTTGACTTTTAACTTGAAAATCATAGAATCGAAGAATCGTAGAATGTTAGATGCAGGTTCTTCCCTCCATGTGAGATAATGTTCTGAGAGTTATGTCTCGTTGTCTGTTACCAGTGTTTTTTTATTTTTCTTTGGTATTTAGGAGTCACTTCTAGTGAAACAAAAAGAACTGTTATGCCACACTGAGTTGTTGTACCTCCTTGTTTAAGCCCCTCCCATAAGGTGGCAATAGGAAGAACATAAAAACCAGTTTGAAAATAACTGGGAGAAACATGATCTTCTATGAAGGAAAGTTGAATGATCCTGTATAAAGCTTGGGATGTGCAACGTAAATTGCAGTTCATTCACTGTCAAAATATATTTTCTTGGAAAAAAGGCCCAGGTAGTTTCCCTCATACTGTTTTTCCAACATAGCAATTAAAATGTTTTACCTTTATTTCTATAAAATGAAATTGTCAAATGTCCTCTAAGAAGCTAGGGTTTTTTGTTTTGTTTTGTTTATTTGTTTATTTGTTGGGGTTTTTTTGTTGTTGTTTTTTTTTTTATAACCACTATAGCGTTTACCCATTTTTAGCAACCATGTTGAATGACAACATTTGTCATGGTTACCCTATATAGGAGAATATGATAGTGCAGCAAGAACGAGTTTTATTTAAGCAAGACCCTCACCTGGAGTGCTGTGTCCGCCACCACAACAGGGACATAGACCAGTTGGATTGGGTCCAGAGGAGGGCTGGATCACCTCACCTATGAAGACAGGCTAAAAGATTTGGGCTTATTAAGCCCGGAGAAGGCTCTGGGGAGACCTTAGAGCAGCTTCCAGTACCTAAAGGGGGCCTGCAAGAAAATGTGAAGAGGGACTTTCTTTTACAAAGGTATGCAGTGACAAGACAAGGGGGAATGGCTTTAATCTGACAGAGGGGAGATTAAGATTAGACATCAGGAAAAAAAAAATTCACTGTTAGGATGGTGAGACTGGAACAGGTTGCCAAAAGAAGTTGTGGATGCCCTAAACCTGCAAGTGTTTGAGGCTAACCCTGTGTTTGAGGCCAGGTTGGATGGGGCTTGGAGCAACCTGGCCTAGTAGAAGGTTAGAACTAGGTGATCCTTAAGGTCCATTCCAATCCAAACCAGTCTATGAAGACCAAAGTCCTTTTTTTCTTTCTTTTTTTTTTTTTTCCCCTTCTCTTTTTTTGATATTTCTATCAGGTACTGTAGGAAGATTCTATTCTGCCTTGCTGCTGAGAGGAAAAAGTTTTGGTTTACAGGATGTACCATGTGCACTAATGTTGAAGACTTTTATTTAATCTTGCAGTAGTACAGATCTGGCTGTGAAAGTGAATGTAAGCCTATAAATATGTATATAGCGTACATGTGCACTACCTATCTGTTCAAGCATTCTTTAGGTTTTGTTGTGACTTACTTAGCAATTATAGCCATGGTGGAGATTAATATAAATTAAAAAATTTAATTACATTGAAATAGATTAATATATATTGGATAAGTCAGTCCTTGAGTTCTGCTTTTCTATATACTTACTGAGTTTTAAGCCTTTATTAAAGATAAAATAATGTAAGAAATGAGTCAATGTTTATCTTGTAAGTCTGCGATACAAACATTCACCAGTGTGTGTGGATTTGTTTAGCTGTTAGTTACTGAATGTTCTCCTGAATAGTCAAACCAAAACAGGCATCAGTATAACCCTTTGCTCAGCTGCATAAAATATATGGGACTCTGAACTTGCTGGTATCCAACTGCTTGTGTAGCTAGGCCAGATCTATAGCACATCTTTATAAATCTCGATAGATGCACTGATAGCTTCTGCCATAGAGGAGTACTGAAACAGAAAATGGCTTAGTCTTCAGCTTCTAGCAGTTCTGCCATTTTGCAGTCAAAACGTCTTCTCAGCAGTCAGTTTTTTGCTTTTGCAGTCTGCTACGTTTCATTTATACAATACTACAAAAAGTAATGGTTTTTGCAAATTTGGAGACAATGTTTGTTCAGTGTTAGGCAATCCTCTGCATCTTTATGTGGGTAGGTTAGGGTCTGAATAGCTGAAATAGGTTGAAAATAACTGTGAGAAACATGGTCTTCTATGAAGATGGGTTAGGATGCGCATACCTGATGATACATGGGTATTTGAGTTCCTGAAGTAACAATGTTGGAGGGGTTCCAAAATAAGGTGCGGGCAACTTATGTAGAAAAAAACAGTATTTAGATACTGAAAAGAGTGTGTGTGTGTGCATAAAAAATACATGTTTATATAAAAATATATATTTATTTGTAAAATATACCTAAAAGCTACTTTCTTCCTAAGTGTTTCTTCTGTTACTGCCGAAGGTGGAGGGATTGAGAAAATGATACTGTCTGAAAATCTACCATCTTGGGGGAAAAATACCCAAACACCAGTATGAAACGCAGAGCTGCCAAGAAGGGTGGAAATGGCTGAGATAACCAATTGCAACTCTAAAGTACTTATACACTAATATTGTAGGGGGTTTATATACTTGATCATGGGGGGTTTCGTTGTGTGGGGTTTTTTTGTTTTTTATTAATGGATACATGAAGGACTATTCACTGGCAGAAATAATGCCTGTGATACTTTTTGACCATTCTATACTAATTATTTCTCATTCTGTATTCAGAATATATATTCAGCTTCTTAAAAGACTATGTATTTGTAGTTGTATTTTTCAGAGTTTAGAGATGGGTGGAGGCCATAGAGTTGAATTTTATCTTTTATGGCTGGAGGCTTATGTGAAAAGCTTGAGGAAATGCTGATGTCTGGAATTCTTAAAGGAATGGGGAATCTTTAGACAAGTACACAGATTGGGAAAGGACAAACTTAAATCTAGAAGCTGATTGTTAATCAGTTCAGCTCAATCTAAGGCTTTTTGTATTTAAATGACTTGGAAATCTTTTCATGAGGGTTAACTCCCTAAAAAGCTTCTCTGTTGAGAGGTTATATCTGATTGGCCTAAAGAGTTGTCTGCCTAAAAAGTTTTAATTGTATGAATTTCGTATTCTGGATAAGTTAATTCTCAGACTTGTGGACAGTGATCAAAGCTGTTAAAAATGTTGCCCCAAAATGAAGTTAATCCAAAGGCTTACTTAAAGGAATGTAGCATTTATAGTTAATGTGCTGTGTTGATTTTCATGTCTTCCAGAAAAGTACAGGTTTGTTAAGTTATTCTTTTTTTTTCTCATGTCACATATATATATGAGTATGGTTTAAGTATAAAGGGGTTTGTTTTTTTCCTGGGATATTTCTTTTTTTTTATTTTTAATGTTTTTTTTTTATTTTGGAAGTGTGGAAGTAATAAAGATATATGCAGAATTTTGCAGGAAAAGATTTCTAGTGATTTAAGTTATTTAATAATTCCTTTTCTGAATAACAACTTAGTTCAAAAATTGTTGGGGAAATCTTACAGAAAAAAGTTTTATCCTTTATTGGAGGAATTGATGTGATACAAAAATAGGCAATTTTTGAGCTTCAGTTCTAGATCATAAGTAGTGTCCTTTTTGCCAGGAAATATTTTGAAGAATACAGTATCAATGCCTACTACCATGGATATGTTCTGGGCAAATTATTTCTTTCTAATTGTTACTTAAGTATTACTCTGTTTTTCTGAAGCTGTTGTTTCTTTTCCAGCCTGCTTAAGGTTAGTACCTGCATGCCAGGACAGCTTCTACAGTCAACAGGTTTCCCTAAGGCCAGATTGCTCTTTATACAGGAAGAGGGAGGTCAAAAAACTTTTTGACTGCTGCTGATCTTAAACCTTCAAAGAGATGTGATTTCAGGTTGTCTCGGACACCTTCAGAATAGTAGCTTCTCTCTCTGCTTTGGATTTTGCAAATTGTGAATTTGGATATGGCCTTGAAAGAGAAACTCAAAATCGGTGGAATCTGAGTAGTGTAAGAGCTGAGTTGGAAAATACTGAGGGAAAACTGTCATGGGCACTTAAGATACCAAATGTCCATAGTGTGAGGGCCAGAACTTGCCTGCTAGTGTTTGTGCCTAAGGGAAAAATGCTTCCTTGACAGAGTTGAAAACCTAGTAGTTACCTGTTTCCTGTTTTTCTTCATGACAGTTTTTTGAAGGGTCTGATCTTCAGGATGTATTTTGATCACAACCATAGCTTTTTGACCAGTTACTTAAACAAGTAAGGCACTCCTCTCACCATCCTCTAACATACTCAGAAGTGATTCTGCCTTTGTAAGCTATTTTGTTGCTTGTGATACTTGTTCAGTTTGATTCTTGGTTGAAGAGGGTTTGAACCCACAGATCTCATAGAATGCTCTACACAGTCATTTTTTCTTTTCCCCTTTGGAAGTGTGTTTCTCTGCTGAAAAAGTTTAAGGCTCGGAAGATAAGGAAGTTGAAGCCCTACCTGGTAGTTAATTGGTGCTAGCGTGGGAGTAGGAAAGCTTTAGGTTCCGGAGTTGGTTTTGGATGACTTTTTCTCCCCCTTCTATCCAAGTACCATGTAATAAGAATATGTGTGTAGATAAGTGGTTCATTTCTTAATTGTTTGTCTTCTAGGATTATATGTTTTAAGACTGTATGACGTGTTAAGATTTTCATTTCTCTGTTCTCTCTATACAGGTTAAGATAAAAGGATGGAGAGGTTATGTTGTTTGCCCTCCTTGAAATTTTCATATATAAGCAATTTAAAAATATCACTGTACAAATGACATGGATCCTTCAGAATATTAACCCAAGATTAATGTGAATTCAGGTGGGAATTTTTTTTAATGCCCTGTTTCTTTTCCATAGGACTGCAGTCTTTACAAAGAAAAAAATCAGCTTGGACTGGAGAAATATAAAGTGTCTTGAAGAAACGGATATTTTTCATTAGCTGGCTGACACCATGTTTAGCGAGCTTTGTGGCTGGTGAATATGTGCACATCCTGACTATATTTCTACATGACGGTGTGGGGCAATACTCGGAATGAAGCTGCCATCATGTGGTCTGCAGGCAGTGGCACTGATATTGAAGAGTTCTTGGTCAACATTAACTTGGGGCAGTATCTTCCAAACTTTAAAGAACATGGCTATAATATTGTGACAGATTGTGTGGGAATAAATAACAGCATACTTCAGGAAATGGGAGTGTTGCCTACAGGTCACCGCAGAAGGATTCTGAAGCAATTAGATGCTGCTCTTTCAGGAATGCAAGAGAATGATCTTTTCTGTGAAAATCTAAAGTTCAAGGGCCTGAAAGTTTTAGAAGAGAAGCAATATTCATCCTCAGTTCAGGAGTCTTCAGTAAGCAGTGCAAATGTAGAGGAGACTAGCTTGATTCCTGCAACATTGTCAGAACAACTTCTTAATAAACCTTACAATGATAAAGAAAAATTTGAAGTTGCAAAGCAGAACATACCAGAGGCAAACAATGATGGCTTTAAAAATCTGGATTTTCCTAATTTATACCAGAATTCAGACAGCATACTGAAAGCTGTCAGTCAAGCTGGAAGTATTAAGACAAATACTCAGCCAGATCCATCACTGGAAGAATCTTCTGCATACCAAGCTGGTGAGCCCTTGGCTGGCTGTTTGGCAGTTCGTGATCTTCCTTCTTCATTTCCTCCGTCATGTCAGACAAAATGCAATGAAAACAAACATTCAATGTTTGCAGCTGAGGGTGGTATATCTGATAGTAAGCCAGATTTTCCATTCTATAAGTTTAAAGGAGAAATGATAGACAATGATTTGTATGATTCTTACATGAAAAACTGCATGAAAGTATTTCCAAGAGCAAGCCGATCTTTTATATTAAGGCATCGACCTGTACCAGAAATTCCTGAATCGAGTAAAGTTCAAATTTCATCAAGGTAATGGCTATTTATTTCTAAAGAAGAATCACTGTCATTGTAGAAAGTATAGTTTGAGGTTTCTTGCAGGTTTTTTTGTCTTCTTTTTTGTTTTTTTTTTTTTTTTGGTTGTTGTTTTTTACATGTGTGCTGTAAGTACATTGAATGTTGCCAAATTAACTAAAGGAGATTTAAGTTTCAATGCAAGTTGAAAGCAGAAATGAGAGTATAAAGGGAAATTTTAGAACAGTATTTACTTATCTTTGTGTCTTCTCACTTTCAAAGAAAGAAATCTTTCTCAGTTTAGGTATAATCCTTGCTAAAAAGGATTATCTGTAGCAAGCATTTTTTAAACTTCATGCTGGTGAGTAAGAATGGAAATATGCAAGTGTTACAAAACAAAGATTGAAAAATAATAGAAAAAATCTGTTGAATCTAGTCCAAACCAAAACATTGCTAATAACTTTAGACCTTAGTTACAGGGTTTCTGGTGAAATTCTGATCCATTACAGGAAAATGGTGACAAAATGGTGAATTCAGGAGGCTAAAACTTACCGTTAAGTGTAAAAATCCGTTTTTATGATGAGACAACAGCTGTGGTGAAACACAAGTATTCAGCTTGTATCTTTGTAATTTTTAAGGTTGTACCTTTCAAGAGAGACTGTTCTTGGAAAATACAGGACTATTGTATAAGTAACTTACAGGAAAGATCCAGCAAGTTTTATGTACTGCATTAATGTAGTTTTATCTAAAAAACGGTGAATATTTTAGAAAATTCTTGTCTGCTTTGTGCATTGTGTGGTATAGCCATCCCTTAAACAAAGCAGGATATATCTGATATGCTTGCACTCATTGGATTAACAAGATGACTCCATGAAAATCTTTAGTTTTAGCCTTAACGTACGTAAAATTTATGTGTAAATATTTTTGTTTGTTTTAAATTACATAGGTAATTTTGTGGAGGAGGAAATTATATGTTATACTGTTGTCTAAAGCAAGGGCTTTCTTTGAGGTGGTTCTTATTGATTTCTAAACTAGTAGGTCTTACTGTCTTGAATAAGCATTAATTCTTGTAGCTTGTCTTGCAAAAATATGATGGAATGTAGAGGAAGATGTCTGGTACTAGAATTTAACTCCAGGCCTGTCTTAATAAAAGAAATATTGTTTGAATGTCAAAAATAACTGACACTGAATGTTGTTGATAACAGTATTATAGGCTATGTAAACAAAGAGTATCTTCTACCAGATTAACTTGTAATATTTTTGGTTCTGTTAACTGTATGATCATTCTATTAACTATACTCATCATGCTGGGGAAGTGTCTTAAACAGAGAGAAAAAAAAATCCTTGCAAAGGCATATACAGAGTTTTGTTGCTGTAGACAGATCCAAATCATTAGATTGCAGGGGTTTTTTTTGTTTGTTTTTTTTTTTTTAATCACTAGTTATGCCTGGAAGGGACATGTCTGAGAATGTTTTGTATTTAGCTTGTCATTTTAATTTGCATATCTTGGCAGTTAGAAACATTATTAGCAAGTTTATACATGCCTTAAATTCTGTTTCCCCAGCATTTATAAGTTTTAGATTATTGAAAGAAGTCAGTAGTAAACGTTGTAACACAATTTGAATGAGGAAATGCAGAGACAAAGATTTTTCTTTTCCTTTTTCTCAACAATTAAGAGGTTTTTGCATGCCCTAAAAAGATGTTTAATCAGTGCCTTCTATATATGCAAATATCGTGCTTATTGAAACTTAAATATAAGCATCTTTCAGTGAGGAGTAGCTTTATATTGACTTTTGTAGAGTCATTATCCCTTCTTCATAGAATAACGGTATTCCTGCTGAGCTGAAATGGGAATCTCATCCTAAAAGAAAATTATAGCTAGCTACTAAGAGTATTCCTAATGTCTTTTGAGAAATGATAATCCAATAGAGACAATATGCCATATTTGTAATCTTCCCACCATTGAAGTAAATCCTCCAAATCCCAGTCTAATAGTGATTGATATGTGACTGGGTCACTGACTTCATTACCCATTATTTTGATTTGTGAGCTCCAGCTTATTTTCTTCATCTTTATGCTTCAGTTATAACAATATGGAAACCTGGAAGACAAGTATCAGTCTGTCTGACAAAGATCAAGTATAAACCAGAACATCAAAACAGAACTTATACTTCACAAAATCATTCTTTATAACCTACCTGGGTATTTTTTTTAGAGACCAAGAGTTAATACAGAAGTTTATAATGGCAGCTTGCAGCATCTTTAACTTCGGGAAAGATCATGTCTGTTTTACAGATTGTATAGACTCAATTGACTTTTATTGATAGGCGCTGGTTCCATCCTTATGACACTGTATGAAGGCTTTTCCATAGAGGCAGAGAAATCCTGCTGAAATTTTCTGAGAAAATCAACATTTCCTTCTAGTCGTTCACGGATATTGGTGATAAATTTTTATGCAAGGAAGTGCTTTTCTCATCTCCTATGTGTCTTCTAGCACAAAAAGTTCATGCAGTAGGTGTCCCTATGCCCTTTAGTGCTGTGACCATGTCCCTTTTTCTTACTAATAATGTGCCTGCCTCGCTTGCAGTTTTGCTTCGTTCCCTGTGCTTCACTTGTTCTCTTGCCTTTTGCCTGTAACAAACCATGCTGTCAGCTGATAAGTGCATTTAAGTCTAAAATTTTTAATATTGTTCCCCAGTCATGTTGTGGAACAGAACAAAGGTTAAATACAGTGGTTTGGTAGTTTCATCCTCTCTCTTGATATTTTTGGTCTAAGTGACTTCTTCCATACTGACATGAGTGAAAAACTGAGGCTTTCATAAGACAAAATAATGAAAGTAATGCAGTGGATGGAACTGACCACTGACATACCTTTAGTGGAAGATTAAGGATAGTAAAAGAATAGAGATCATTTTAGAGACTTTGGATGCTTTGATTCATGTCATTAGCAGTTATTCTTAGGTGAAACAACCACTATTGCATAATTCAGAGCAGCAGCCTGTTCAAAGAAAAAGCAAAAGCAGATTTATAACATGGTAGACCTGTTCATTGTACAGAATATTACACAGATAAAATTTTATGCTGCTGAACTCTTAAATTTTAGATTTTTCATATCCCCCAACTTTGTTACTTGGTGTGGGATTGCTCTGATTCCTTATTAAGAGAAATAAGAAGAAATAGACCAAAAATAATTATGGAAAACAGGCTGTATTTGGGGGAAAATACAAATAAATAAAATGGGTAATGCTTGGTCTGACTAGGCGTTATATGTTTCCTGCAGCTGGCAGATGCTATGGTTGAAACTTAGGCTTTGTTTCTTAACATGGAAGTTGCTAATGAGGTGCCCAGGCTGGTGCTGCTATGTCTGTGTTCTGTCACACAAAGCAAACGTTTTAGGAATGAGAAGCTGTTCCCTCTCTTTTCCTGTGATCAAGCATCACCATTAATTTGCCTATGAACCCCAAAGCTCTAACACAACATGTTACAGTGTTTTTGACACATTTGCATTGTGGGAAGGTTAGGCTTTCGGATACATAGAAAGGAAAACATGTTTTGAATGATTTTGAACACAGAAGCTTCATTCATTTTAAACACTCAGCAGATGAATGCATGCAAAGACTGACTCCTTGAGCTGACCTCTCTCCTGTGTTTTATTTGGGAGGTGACAGGAGTGTATTAAACGAAACAGCTCAGCCCAGTGCAAAGCTCTCACCTTTCCAGTCTCTTAGCCTTTAGCAAGACCATTTGCTGCCTCATCATGCCCTTTCGTCCCGTTTATGCACAAGGAAAAGGTGGTGAAGAAGCCTATGCAGCCTAAGCAGCATGTGGAAATAGTGGGTCTTAATCACCACAGTTGTAACAAAAGTGATAATTTGATTGAAACTATTATTATATATGTGTAAAATTGGTACACTTTGTAATTGTGCTAACCCTACTTTAAAGAGCAAAATAAAGAAGATAGTTAGCCTGAAGAAGTATTAGGTTTTAGAAGTTGTTACAGGGAAGTTACAGATTGGTGTCGATCTTCCACTCTTACTTGCCCCCAATGAAGTCTTCAGTTACTGTCTTTTAATTCAGATACACAGTTCATAAAATAGGTAACTGTTCTGTTGAGCATTGACAAATCGCTGTAATTTTGTAGCTTGCACTGTATGTTGTTTGTTCTAATCTTTCAAGCACATATTAATAATAAACTTCATTTATTTTATATCTTGAGATAGTTATCACTTGACATAAGTTAGAACTTTGTTTTCCAAAAATCACAGAAAGGCCTTATTTTTGATTGCGGGGATGAAAAAAAGACTGTAGTTTGCTTATTAGCAGGTTTTCTTGACATGTATACATATATGTAAGTATGTAATCAAAAAAGAGTACCCAAGTCCTGAAAAATACATGACTTAAAAAAAGAAAAGAAAAAAGCAGGTCTTTTAAAGGTGATTGTTATTTTTCATTTCCTGGTGAATTTATCTTCAGTTGTTGCTGTTGCCATTACTCACTTTTAAATCCATCCACCCTAAAACTAAGCTAATGACTCACTGCTTTGCATAAGAATGAAACTATAATATTATCTGTACCTCTGATTTATATTAATGCTATGAGTACCCTTAAACCCACCAAACTAACAAGACAAAATCTGGTCTGTGTTGAAAATGTTTGGTGTGTATTTGGTTTGATTTTGGTTGTTTTATATGTGTGGGTTGTTTCCTTTTTTTTTTGTTTTTGTCAACAGTACCAGGTTCTTTAAAATTAGGTTATTACAAATTCATGAAGTTAGTTTGCTAATGTAGCTTAAAAAGATGTAACTGGATCAATTTTAGTAAAATATATGGAGAAACAGATTTGTAAAGTGTTTATTTTTTGTAATTATGTGGCTTCTGTCTTGAACTTAATAATTTGGAGCAGATTTAGGCATGAGTTAAAAGTGATATGAAATAGTAGAAGTCTATGCCTTGTGTCATTGAGAAACATCTGCTTGTAATATAGGGTAATTCAGCGTGGACTTAATGAGAGAGTATTTCTAAAGATTTGAATATAGCTAAATTTAAAAGAAAAAAATTCTCTGTATGTTAAGTGGGGAAACAAAAGTCAGGAATATTGACATTTTTAATATATATTTAGCTCTGAAGGATGGAGTATCTGAGGAAATCAAACTTTTCAGCTTTTTTTTTTTTATTATTTATTTTTTTTTGTGTGTGTGTGTTCACTGGATGAGAGAGTATTTAGTCTTGATTCCCGTGCCCAGGCTCCTTTTGAGCTAAATGTTAAATTAGACTTTTATATTACATAAGGTCAATTCTAAACCAGACACCCAAACTGAGTGTGCGTGCTAGGATCAGAGAAGTATTCAGTGTCATAAAGGGAGGAGAACACATGGTTGGGTGAATTCTAAATTAAATCAGAAATTTTCCCAAGACTTAAAATTGACTATTCCTGTATTTGTGTATAATTTTAATAATTTAAATGTATGAGATGTTTTTTCTCAATTTCTGCAAAATTAAATGTTTTCATTTTGTGCTTTGTTCAAGTTCCCTTCAGAAAAGAAGAAATGTGGATCTTGGCAAGTTTTCTTGCAGTGGGAAGCAATATTCACAGAACAGTGAGTTAAGCATGCTGACACTTACATCTTGAATATTGAGGATAAGGAAAACTTGGGCCAGAAGTTTTCTAGAATTTATATTGACTTGCTTATTTTAAGAACTGTCGGGCACGTAGAAGGTCTGGAAAAAAGTGATGTATGTTACAGCAGAATATATAACCACTCTTCCTTTTTTGCTTAGGTTTTTTTTTCTGAAAATTAGAAAATCCAATCATTTAACCTCATTTATTTTAATATCCTTTTTTAGACTACAGTATTTTGAGTTTCTAAGGTTAGATCCAGATATTTTTTTAAGAGCTCTTTTGAAAGCTATAAAGAGCATATTCCTGATGAACGCTGCCCAATTTGTTAGTGCTCATAGCTCCAGGAAATATCAGGAAATAAATTGTATTAAATATTTTACTGGAAGAGTTTAGAAGTCTTGTGCAGTCAGTTGTAGACAAAAGTTCTTTCATATTCTGAAGGCATATCTTGTTTGAAGTTAGGCATATTAATTTAAAGGAAATACGGGGTGTCAAAATGAAGCTTGTGCACAAATGAGGTTTTGTGGGGGGTTTTGTTTGCTTTGGTTACCTTAAGTGGGAATAAAGAACACTTGAGCTATTGCTCCTAAATTCATGCAACAAAAGTTTTTTTGTCTTTTTAACTAGATGCATGGTAGGAGAGATGAAAATGCCTGTATTCAAGTCATATCCAAATTCCATAGTAATAGTAGTAGTGTTTTAGTAGGTAGTGTCTGAGAGGAAAGAAGGTGTCTGGAGTTCATTTAGAAATGGGAAATTATTTTTTGTTCTTCAAAATTTTTATGGAGAACAGAGAGATCCAAAGCAGAAAAACGCATGTCCCTGGTTGATTTTATTAGTACTTTAATAAAGCATTGCAACATATGACTTGGTATTCATTTTTTTTGTTTTATTTTTAGAAAGTTTCACAGAAGAAGAGCCACCCATTATCTCTCCATATGGGGAAACCTGTATTTGTGACAACCCTAAAGATGCTATAGTAAGTTGAGGTCTTAATACAAATGGTCTATCTTCACTTTAAACTTCATGTTATGTGTTTTATATTGCCCAGTACCTTCTCTGTCTTTAGGTACGTATAGTGTAAATACTTGTGGAGTAGTGAATTTCCTTAATCTTGAAATATACTTTATGATGTTCAGTTTAGGAAGATGGGAAGCTGTAGTGTGCGTTGGTTGTTTTTTTGTTGTGCTTTTTTCATTTTTTTTAAACAACATAGGACAGATAACTATGCCCAGAGCTGCGGTATCAATGCGAAACAGTCAGTTACAGGAATTGCAGGCTATCTTGATGCCTTCCTTTTACCCTCTTAGGTACAGTAGTATATTGTAATACTTGGTGCCTAAGTGAGGTTAAGTTGTGGCTAACCACTGCAGTTGACTAGTAAAGGTAAAAGTGTTTTTTCTCTCTCTTGATAGTTGCAGATCAAGACGAGGCATTTCTGCACAGGATTGTGAATATCTATGAAAGCATCTTACGTATTAGTTTAGATGATGTAATGGTCGCTTTTGGCCATACCCTCTTTAAATTCCTATATATGAAAGTTCTCAGGACATTCTTCATACATCCCCTAAACTTGCTGTATACCCAGAAAGTCACGTTTGTTGTAGGATTCCTGGTAGGGAATATTTTTGTTGGGGTCAGTAACTAATGGTGTGAATGCCACAGATGGTATATGCACAGACTTCTGAATCGTGGAGATCTGGGAGGTAAATCAGCTTAGTTGAGGCATCCACCAAATGCTCTAAATGGCTCCTGCTTCTGTCTCAGCAGGATGCAGACCAGAAATTGTTAATTTTGTGATTGCTTATACTTGTCCCAGCCAATCTCAAGCCACAATTAGAGAAAACAGTGAATTAATCTTAGTTAGTGTCCTAGTCTTCACTCTAATGTTTCACTTTTTAAACTGTTGACTAAAATGAAAGCTACTCAGACAGGTGCTAGGATTTTTTTTCCCCAATTTAAATTCGTTAAGAATTGGTCAGTGAAAAGAAATGGTTCAAATTTCATCCTTTAATATGAGTGGTTTTAAAAGTATAGAAATGGCTTTTGATGTGTACTTTCTTTTCTTTGGAAATATGTTGTGCCTTTTTTTTTTGTTGTTGGCTTTTTAAGGAGGTACACATAAATTCATGTCTTCTTTCTCCTTCTAGTGCTTGTTATCTGCACACAGAGTGAATTCTGAGCTTTTGTTTTCTTTCCTTGTCCTGTCTGTGTCAGTTGTCTGCCTGTGCCAGTGTCTTTCTTTTAAAAATTCCAAATTTAGATTCTTTATAATTAGTTCAGTAGCATAAACAGGTTTTCTAGGAAAAAAAATAATCTTTACCTTTTTTGTTAATACTTAGCATTATGCGTTACATATCATTGAAATGCTTGGGTTATAAAAAAGCATACCCAGGAAGGTGGTCAGCAATCTATCCTACAAAGGCACCATATACAAAAATACCATGCTGTTAAACTGGATTAACTGCTTGAAATAAAATGGCTATTTCTGCTAGTTGTAGAATCACAGTTAATGCAGTGTATTATACTTTCCGTGACTGAAGATTTGGATTTTTTCACTTTCATGTAAGTGAACGTTTTTTTGAGTTATAGTTATCATATGCCTCTTGGAAACCTCATAGTTAATATTAGTTCCATTAGAACTTAATTGCAGACAAAGGTTGTAAAGAAGAACCCTAAAACAAAGGTCCTGAGGTGCATTTCATTTTCAGATTTTTTTTTTCAGTAGGTATTAAGTATCCTAGGAACAAATAAGAATGTTTAGGTAACATTGTAAAGTATCTGAAATCTTAGGGCTTGTTAATTGCTACTTCATTTTAAGGTAACCTCCCATGAGAATAGTGACTGACTGGGTGAAGCTTGTTCTAAGGGCTTAGAAGTTGGCCATAGCCTTTCTACCTGTTTCACTATTGTAAAGGAAAGGCTTCCCTAGGCTTTTATAAAGGAGTGCCTGTAGAAATAGGGAATGAGCCACTACACACTGGAGGTAAGTGAGCATGAAAGTACAGGGAATTAAGGTTATAAAGAAAATGTAACTTTGACTGGGTCATGAAGAAAGACACCTAGAAGCAGAGACCTCTATAAAAGGCAACCTGAAGAAGGAACTTTTTTTTTATAATGTTTAAATAATGTTTTTTATAACGTTTTAAAAAAATAAATACAAAAATCCAGATGTTTTAGAGTTGATTTATTATTGTGTCCAACTGAAGAGCCAAGTGTATTAGAATTCCTTCACAGAAAAACTGAGTTCTAATGAGTTCAGGCCTCTAGAGTGAAGTCTTGGCTTTTTTGTTGCTGTGGACTGTCAGAATAAATTGAGGTCAGGAAACTATGTGAGCTCCTAAGCATTGTGATACTGTGGAATGCTGGCCACATTGCAAGTCTAGTCACTTTAAAGTAAGAATCCCTAATATTTTGAAAGGAGGAATTTATCTTTATGGACCTGTTAAAAAATTGTATTGCCAAACTATGATTCAAGAATCAACCTGGGGAGTACTGTGTGACATCAGATTTATTAGAAGATTAAGGTAGTATTTCTTAAGGAAGATGCCTGTCCTGAATGGCACTGGGTCTTTTTTTATTGTAGCTTTAGTCCTGGTACTCTTCGTGCAGTCTGTGTTTTAGCATTCAGTTTTACTAACTTGCTGTTGTGATCAACAAGACTACCTATTAGAAAAGCATAAACCCCCAAGTACATCTGAATTACTTCTGCATGGAAAACAGAGGATTTTTATACAGGGCTGCAAGTAGGGAGTTCCATCTGTCATAGATCCGAGAAACTGGATTTCTTCCTTAAGGGTAGGTGCTTCCTATGCATAAGTACAGTAAATATTTAGAGACAGTTTCTGTGTAATATATATACCTGTTTTTTAAGAAATATTTCTTTCTGTAAACGTGTCTGCAGGAGAAAATCCTGCTATTAACTACCTTTGTGTAATACAAAGATTTACAGAGATTTGCAGGAGGTGCGGGATGAGACTTTTGTCTCTTACTGAGTCTGGGCATCTTGCTGAGTAATTCTGTAAACAACACATTGGAAATACTTGGGATTTAATTTGGGTGAAATACATGTCTTTGTGAGCAAATAGAGCTCTCTTTCCATACAACCTGTCTTTGTGGACTTCTACGTTTTAAAATCTACTGGCAATAGAAGTGCATTTCTTGATTATTACTTGGAAGTTCTTAGGTTTCCCCGGATTCACTTGCCCAAGTGCTGAGGATTGCAGAGTGGACACAAACAGGACATCAAACTGTTATCATTCATGAGAGGGAGGAAGAGATACTACCAGATAGCTTCAGGGGGTATAGTTTGCAGTTGCATCCTGATAAGCAAATGAAGATAAAGGATACTGACCATCCTTACTCTGAAAATGTTTCTTGGGTGATGGTAATAGCCTCTTGACTATTGGGTAACAGTGGGACATTGCCATTTCCCCTCCTTTTGAGAAATTCAAGTAAATCTCAGCATTTGATAAGCAGTGGACAGGTTGCTTTTGAGTTTTATATTTGGCTTGTTTGCAAGGTGTAGGGATGTGATTTTGTTATGGTTTTTTTGTGTGTTTGTTTTTATTTTTTTTATTTTTGCCTAATCCTTGGTGCTACAACATAGAATATAGTGTGGTGTGAATGGTGGTTGCTGTTGGGTTTTGATGTTTTTCATAATATCACTAGCTGGCAGAAGAAGGCACTAGGTTTATCCTAGCGGTACTGTGTGATTTCCACAAGTTTTGTTGCAGTGCATATATACTCAGCTTTGGGCTATATGGGTTTTTTAAGCTTGATTTTTCATGTTGCCAAGGTATAGCCCTCAAGTACAAGATGAATTACTGCTGCTCAGAAAACAACTGGCAATGGTTGTGAAAGCTTATCCTCTTCTTTCTGCCACCATTCAGCTTCATGACATAACACATCAAAGCCTAAATGAGCAAATTAAAATGCTTCCATTATAAAGCACAAGATGTTCATTTTAGTTTTTATTTTTTTAAGAAAAACAGGTATTGAGAAGCTTAGTAATGTAATATGATTGTCAGATCAAGTTTAGGAAGTGTGAAATGTAATATTCTTGAACAGTGTTAACCTTGACATTTTATACACTGCAAGCAGCTTGTGATAAAAATTTCTAAACAAACATTAATAAATGTGCCTTTTAGGAAGAAGAGCTTGGAAGGAAAATGTGAGATATATTTGATAAGGCTGAGTTCAGTGTTACTGTAGGAATTTGAATTTACCATTATTTTATCTGTAGTGTACTGTGAAAGCTGTACCTTTAATTCAGAGAAGTATTGATATGATAATAGGCTAGCATGCAGGTTAAGCATGCCATTTATAATTTGCCACTGCAACATGTGGCTCTTGAGCTTAGAAAATTTTAGAGTAAAAATAATACTCAGTTGTGCCTCAAGAAGAATCAGAGGACTGATACTTCTGTGTGCTGAATATCTAATTTGTGTCAGATATTTTGGACTATGCTCAAATGTTTTATGTGAGTAGTAGTATTTAAAATTGAAATATTTAAAGTAACATATCTTATTAAAAGTATGATCTTTCAAATGCATATTTTTAAAAATGTGGCAGAGCTTTGCTAGTTAGGTGGTTCATGTGTGTCTGCAGTAATTTAAACATCACTTAACTACTTCAGTACAAATATTGGTTACAATATATTTCTTTTCTAGGAGCTTCATAGAAATGAATTCCTGGCTTGTGAAAATAAATTGGATCTAGGAACGAATGAGGAGCATTCTTCTTACAAGAATCTATGGTATAATAAAAGAGTTATAGAGAAATCAAAAATGTAAAGAGGAAGAGTTACTGATGTCACAACTAGGTTTGCCCATGGCAGGGGGGTTCGAATTAATGATCTTAAGGTCCTTTCCAGTGTGAACCATTCTTTAATTCTATGATCTCTGCTTCTGAAGGTGAAACTATGACTGTATTTATTTTGTTCTATTGAGCCTTTACTGTATGCTACAGAAGGCAAAGGTTGGCTGTGGTTATCACAAGGGCTAAACACATTATAAACATATTTGTAATATGTCTTACCAGTATTTGTTCTAATTGATAATTTCATGTATTTGTGATCATAGCAGTACATTGAGTAAAATGCACTTTTTCTTTCTAGTTCCTTTAATAATCAAGAAGAGAAAACAAAGGAATTTGCAAAAAATGAATCCCTGTCTCAAGAAAACAAATTATTAGCACCGGAAGAATCTGAAAGTGAATCTGTATATTCTGTTGTGGAACAGTGTTCTTTGCCTTCAAAGAAAAAGAAAAATAAAGCCAAAACACACTCAACATCATGTAGTAAGATAAGAAGTGGAGATTTAGATTGCTCAGTCAGTGAACAAATGCATTTTCAGCAATTTGATGGCGATCAAGCTTCCTTTGGAAATGAGCCAATAACACCGTATGCTTGTTTTTATGGACCATCAGTAAAGAAGGCTAAAGCAGGATGGCTGGATAAATTATCCCCTCAAGGGTATGGCATTTGCAGTCATTACTGTATAATTGTGGAGA
Organism: Neopsephotus bourkii; assembly: GCF_033783945.1. NCBI lineage: Eukaryota > Metazoa > Chordata > Aves > Psittaciformes > Psittacidae > Neopsephotus > Neopsephotus bourkii. The sequence continues at coordinate 11,103,932 of NW_026902254.1, read as the reverse complement.
TGCATGTTTGCATGACAGATGTTAAGTTTGCATTTGGTGACTGCTTACTATTTTTGGTGGGAAAGCGAACTGTTTTGTTGCGTGCGAGAGCATAGGGCTATTCACATTTTATAATGATGTTACCTAGTCTCAAGTTTATTTATGAGGTGCATTCAGTAAAAAGTATTTTCATTAAAAACGTTAATCACTACTTATGAGCTGTTGTGGAAAATGCAGAATTAGTTTGTACCAGTATTTCCAATCTGTACATTTTTGCTGATTATCTGTGGGTCACAAAGTAAGTGAAAAACTCTGATTTTGAAAAACTGCTTTACCAATTTGGCCGTGGATGTATAAATTAATAATTGGTGTGAGTGGAAGTCCTGTTGGTTTCAGCATTGTATAAATTAGTTGAGCTTTGGTTTAGAAATGTATCCGGGGTAAGTTGTCTCCAAGTTTGAAATCTGTTGATTTTTCCTAAAGTTTGATGGGAAGACTCTGAGCCCAAGTCTTGCTTTAAGGTTTCAAATAATGGAGAGAGGAACACAATAGAAAGAGAATAGACTTTTTGCAACGTTTTTAGGCTAAAAAAAATCATGTTTATTTTCTGTCATTTTTTAAATTTTCATTAATTATTTTAACCTCTTTTAAATTCCAGCCCTTCTTAGATTGTTTTATGCTAAAGAGCACTCTATTATCGGATCTTCCTTTCATAAATGTAAACTTGTAACCTCCTCCTTAATAAACTGAATGGACTATTTGTTTTAAATTGTAGTTTCCAGTTTTCCAGTTCTTCTTACGACTTTTTTTCTGAGATCCTGTTTGTATTGAAAGGGGCACAATTTTGCTTTTTAAGTCTGGTTTAGATCTTCACTAGTACTTAGACTCTAGAAATTAAAGCTGTTGTCCTTGTTAGTGTTCTAATACATCTACTTCTCAAGCCCTAGTAGTTTGGCAGTCTTTGTTCTCAGGGTTATGTTTAGCTACGCTGAAAGGTGATATTAAACTCCTTGGCCTAACTTCCATTATTTGCAGCTGTAATAATCATTGCTGCTCATCAGCTAGTACAGTGATTAATTATTTTTTCAGTTTAGTGACAAAGTTAATGAATTAAATTGCTTGAAAATGCAACCTTGCTTGAGACTGCCGGAAGAAGCTGTATTGTACAGCAGTTTTTTTTTTTTTTTATTTTGGTCATTAGTCCTTTTTAAGAGTTCTGATTTAGCAATTTTTATTTTCTTTGGTTTTGGCTTTGTGTTGATTCAGTGATACTTTGCTGAAGCTGAATGACAAGTATTAAACCTGGTTGAATAAACCTGTTCTACAGTTACGGAATTTCAATCTTCTCAAACCTTTTATTTTTTAAAAACAGTTTCAGAAGTTGCATTCACATTTATTGATTGTTATTGTTTACTTTTGCTAAAGAATCAAAGAATACATAGAGCCAAAAGACTTTCTGCCAATGTCATATTCATTTGCTGCAGTTAGCTTTAACTTTTGTTTTATTTCATTTACAGGACTTTTTCTTTTTTTTTAAAGAACACATTTGTCAGTTTAGCTCATAGAGTAATAAAAACTATAGTTCTTGATTCCATTTGACTTATCTTGTACTATTTGAGAACAAAGTGTGAAGGCTTTAGATAAAGTAGTGTGTGAGAATACATTGCTTGAAAAAAGATAATGAGTTAACCACAAAATTTGTACTGTTAGGCATGAGTAGAACTGTTGCCAGAGTCATTATCCTTGAGGCAGTGATACTCCTTGGCTTAATTTCAAGGTCTTTTTCTTAAGCATGGTTTAATGAATGCTACTTTTTTTTTTTTTTTCTCACAGTGCCATTTCACAAATAGCTGAAGACTTAAGGAAACCAACCAAAGGGGGGGGGAACCAAATATTTTTTTCAGGGGTCAAAGCACTGCCATATTGTTTCAGTCCTTACAAACTGTCATATTGTTTCAGTTCTGCCCTCCACCCCTCTTCTTTTTATAGAGCTCCCATTTACCATTGGCACTCAGTGTTCCCTCAGGGGAATGAATATATGCTGTTTTCTTAAATTGCTACAAATTGTGCATTTAAAGTACAGCTTCTCTTTTTAGTTAACTTACTATAAATTGTCAAGCTATTCAGTTTGCTCACTTTGCATATGGTACTTAAATTCATTTTTTCTTCACTGCATCATCTTGAAGTTGATTGATATTTTAATGGAAAATAGATTTTACATTGGCCTTTCCAGGTTACAAAAAATGATGATTTATTGAAGTCATATAATGCAAGTTAATTAAGCCATAGCTGCTATTTGATTAAAGTTTTGATAAACTATCGCAGTCTACTAATCCTAAAGCAGAGCACTCATTTAGCAGGAAGGGAAATAATGGGAAAAAAGATGTTAAGGTGGAGTCTTGTTCTTTTTTAATTGTTTAATAGATTTTAGAATTGAAACTCCTATAGATGGTAGCTAGTAGGCTGTCAGTATTTTTAATGAGCATAACAGACTACTTAAAGTTCACCTAAAAATAATGATTTAGGAGGTCCTTATAGAGTGTGAGTTAATGGCAAACTGAAATAATCAAATGAGCTTCTCATTAATGATGCCAAGTTGATGATACAGATTGAAAATTAAATTTCATGTTGTATTTGTTCAGTGATTTGGTGCGATTTGGAACACTTTGTTCCAAGCTATATATTTATTGGCCTGGGAAGAGCATTCAGAAGATGTTGATGACTGGAGATATAGTCCGTAAAGAGAGATGTCCTTCTCATAAACACAGCAATGAGATAGACATTTTAGATTCTCAGCTTTGCTTTTTGGAAACTATCTTGTAGAGCCTGTGACACTTGAAGGTATGCTCTGTGTGCAGGATATTTCTTTTCCTCCAATAAAAATAGTCAGTTCTCATTCTTGTTAATTTCTTGCAAAATTACAGTTTGATCTGTCATTTCAGATAGAGCATATGGGGAAGAAATAGAAACAATGAAAACTGAATTTATTAAAAATGTGAAGACACTAATTCGTAAAAGAAGCCCAGTAATACCAACCTTCTTATTTTTACATATTTTTATTATATTTGAAATCAGCATTCTCCGTTTGAAAAGATGCGATAGGGATGAGATATATTTCAATTTTCAGAAGGTTTAGGCCCAAACACAGGAAACTAAACATGATTTTTCCTTTCTATAACTTGTGCTAGAGAAATTCTTTAAAGTCAGTGTTTTGTTTATAATTTTAATTGTATTGATTTTTCATTCACAGCAAATGTGTGTTTCAGAAGCGCTGGGTTAAGTTTGATGGAGACACCATTTCTTATTACAATAATGAAAAGGTGGGTGACATATCTTGGTCATGTTTGGAACAAAATCCATCTGTGTAATAAACACATTACCATGGAGAAGTTCAGAAATAATTGAAAATGAATATTCATCTTATATTAATGTTCAATTGCGAAGTACTATGATGAGACCCTATTTAATATTTTAAGGTGTGCTTAAGATCTTTACATATTGTTCATCCTCTTCTTTTCTAGAAAGGCATAATATTCCTGACCTTTCAGGTAGATACCATCATAACTTCTTACTTATTGAAGAGGTGACACTTCTGCATTCTGCAAAACAGAGCAGGTTCACACAAAACGTGTTTAAGATATGCAGTGTTTTTTTGATGGTGTTCACAGAGTGTCTTGTCATGGGAAGCCAGCATGCTGGAGACTGAGACAGATTAGATGTGGTATTGAAGACCTTTTGGAAAACGAAACCCCCCTATGCTTATTTACCCTTGAATGACAAAGGTCTCTTTCCTGGTTGTTTTCTAGCAATAATGGCACATGGGTGGACTAGGTTATATTTGAAATGGTCTGTTTAAAATCAGCATAGGCCTGTGATGTCGCTGGCTTTTCATTGTTTCTGTACCCAAGAGGATTGAATCTAAATGAAGTTTTTGCAGTCTTGTGAGTTGCTTTAAGGTATTTCAGTTCTGATATGTGATACAAAAATGGATTTTTAAATAATTGTTTAGAAAAAGTCTAATTCTTTTGTGAAATTGACTGATTTTACTTTTTGGTGCTGATTTTTCACAACAGAAACTACATTGGGGATATCTTGTTTGACACCTTTAAACTGCCTTTTTTTTCTTTCTTTGGGCTTTTTTGGAAAGATTTTTTCCCTCTCCCTTTTATTTAGTACACTTCAGACCACTACAAAATTATTTCTTTCATTCTGTGTGTAATTAATTTCTCCTCTTGGAAGAAATTAAGAACTTCTTAATCTCAGAAGTGATAGATGGTTGTCTAATATGTGTGCTTAGTGGAGTTGAGGTTGTATGCATGTGTGTTATTTGAAATGCTGGAAAGCATTTCCTGTTGAAGATGTTTATTAAATTGGGAACAAAATATAATTTCAGGTAAAAGCTCCCAAGCATTATGCTAGGTAGTGATCATTGCCCTGCAGAGAAGGACTTGGGGTTGCTGGTTGATGAGAAACTTAACCTGAGCCAGCAGTTTGCGCCTGCAGCCCATTAAGCCAACCGTATCCTGGGCTGCATCAAAAGGAGTGTGACCAGCAGGTCGAAGAAGGTGATCCTGCCCCTCTACTCTGCTCTTGTGAAACCTCCCCTGGAGTACTGTGTGCAGTTCTGGTGTCCTGAACATAAAAAGGACATGGAACTGTTGGAACAAGTCCAGAGGAGGGCCATGAGAACGATCAGGGGACTGGAGCACCTCCCATATGAAGATCGGCTGAGAAAGTTGGGGCTGTTCAGCCTGGAGAAGAGAAGGCTGCGTGGAGACCTCATAGCAGCCTTCCAGTATCTGAAGGGGGCCTACAGGGATTGTGGGGAGGGACTCTTCATTAGGGACTATAGTGGCAGGACAAGGGGTAACGGGTTAAAACTTAAACAGGGGAAATTTAGATTTGGGTATAAGGAGGAAATTCTTTCCTGTTGGGGTGGTGAGGCACTGGAATGTGTTGCCCAGGGAGGTTGTGAGTGCTCCATCCCTGGCAGTTTTCATGACCAGGTTGGATGAGCCCTTTGGTGACATGGTTTAGAGCGAGGTGTCCCTGCCCATGGCAGGGGGGGGGTTGGAACTAGATGACTTGAGGTCTTTTCCAACCCTAACTATTCTATGATTCTATGATTAATGAGTCCTATAGATGCTTTATAATAAGCACAATCTTAATGGAATTTTAGGAGATTGTGAGGGAGGTCGAATTGATACAGGAATAGACTGTTCATGTCCTGAGGGGGCAGACAAATGGAGAACAAGCTCAAAAAAGTATTTACATTGATGTTTGTTTCATGTTCATGGTCCTTTGATGCAATCTGGTTTTGCTTGCTTGCTTTGCTTCAGTCACAGTGGAAGATGTGATTTTGTAGGTGAAGGGAGCAATAGGATAACATTTGGATTACAGTAACAAAAAATGTTGCCCTTTTGTGATATTCATCCCAAGGCTTCAGAGGAGCAGATAAACAGGGTTAGTCATTAAGAAAGTTGAAAAATAGAGCATTGGATTTGCTTAACACTGTCTGTAGCATAATTAGGGAAAGAAATGCTAATACAGAATTTTATATTTTATATCTGCAATGGGGATTTTTCTTTTTTTTTCTTGAAGGTCACTGAAGAAGTTACTTGGAGGTCAGTTACTCTAGAATAGTACTTTTTATGCAGTCGTCTATGATAGGAGATTCCAGAAATCTTGCCTTCAGCTCAGGGGAATATTTAGTGTGTCACACATTGCATAGGAAGCTACTAACTCTGTACTGTCTGTTTAAAAGTTCTCTGTGATGGACTGGAGTATCAGAAGCTTCCAGAAGGCTTGATCTGTAGCCTGTTTGTCTCACTTTTCCTGGAAGCTTGAGTACAAAAACCTCACTCCTGGGATTGAGAGAACTGCTGGTTGGTCTGTATTTGTATACAGTTTGACCAAATCTGTGTTTTTGATTTGAGTTACATATTCCTGCAACTTTGTACGTCTGACAACTGTGAGGCCTAAACCAGTACCAGGATTTGAGAATTTGGTGAAACTTGGACTAGCTTGTAGATAGGAAGAAAACGGTTGGCTACCAGAAGGTCTCAGCGTACAGTGGGATTGTGTTGGATGAGCAGCAGTGTTACTAGGGAACATGAGTTTTTGGTGCAGTAGTCTCTGCTCAATCACTATTCCCATGCCCAGGGTCTTCATGTTGCCTGCTAGGTGGATACCAGCATGTTGCTGCTGTTGCTTGTGTGTTGTTGCTTTGACACTGTAAGCAACTGTTTGCAGATCTGCCAAGACCTCCATGCAGCTCAGGAGCTGATTCTGATAAAAGACGGGGATAGTCACACAGTTCACTGCAAGGCAGTGGGTACCTCCTCCTAGCTACATGGCTAGCTATGTATATATTTAAATGGGGAAGTTGTTGTTTTAACTTTAGATCTTAATGTCAAGTTCCATCTATTCTAATGTGTTTGTCCAAGGGCATTCCTACACACGCAAGCATGTTATACTTTTGGTTTCACATACCAATAAAAAGTAATTCTCAAGAGGAAATTAATCTATGCTTGGGTATTTTTCTGATTATTGCAAACAAAAAAGGATAGACTTGGTGGAATTAAACTTTTTTTTTTTTTTTTTTTTTTTACCCAGAAACACTGCCTATTAAATAGTTCTATTTGTCTTTAAAATTAGGAACTTGAGAGGAGTGAGGTTCTCAAGAAGGGGAAGTTTGCTACACAGCTAATGAAGAGTGAAACAAGTGGAGGATGGGGAGGGAAGGCACAGAGGGCAGCATTCCTGAAAATGTGTACTTGGACCATCTAAATGCTTCTCTGAATTATTTAAACCTTAATTTTCTAAGTATTTCTCTAACTTGATCTAGTTGTGCATCAACTTCTAATTAATAAAGACTTTATACCTGAATATATATAAAAAATACTTAGTCTCCTACAAAAAGCATGTGACCTAGGAACAGTTCTTGTTTGAATCTGTGGTGCTGCTCATTTCTACATACATGGTCCAGAGCAGATTTATGTGGTCAGAGCAATATCCTGTGTGGTTTTGTCTCAACAGAATGTGGTTAAGTGAAGTGAGAGCAAACTGAAGAGGGGAAGGTAGAATTTGAGAATTTTCAGCTACCCAGTATGTACGGGTTTTGTTTTGAATTTCTTCCTGCTTTTGGCAGAACTCTGGTGCTCTAACATGCGCTTTATAGTAAGACTAAAACTGCTGGTTATGTTGAAATTTTAAAGTAAAAATAATCTAAGGGTCCCTAAGACTTACAATTCACAAATATATTAGTGATTTAAGAAAATGGCTTGCCATTTCATGTAGAGAACTTAAGTATTTTTTTGTGTTATTTTGTATGTGAACATCACAAAGAGAAAAATTCACTGTAAAAACAGGTGGATCATTGTTATTCTTGAAATAGATCATTAAGCAATCTGTTGTGGAAGAAAAGCCAAAGCAGTGCAAAATAGTGTTTTCCAGAATCTTGTATCCCAACTCTGAAGCACAACTGTCAAGGAGTGACATTGGGCTGTATTTGAAAATAAAAATTTTCATCACAGCAGTTGATATCAAAACCTCATTTTTCTTTCCCCACTAGCAAGTTATGTTAGATAATTATTTTAGGAGCCTTACAACTAGTGTACACCTCTCAGTGACAGAAGCAGTATTAGTCAGGTTCTTGGCTCTGTGTGTGTTTTTCTTTTCTGTATTCTTAAATAATTCACTTAATTTCTACTCTGAAGTATTTCAAGCAGAGAAATTGTATCTTCATCAACAAGAGCTTTCTAATAGTAGTCATTTTTTTCATGGGAAAGAGAAGCTGCTGCAGAAAAAAGGTTGAGAAATTAATAACACTTTAAACTGTGTTTGAAAATAAGTATGCCTTAGAAAAGCAAGCTTTAGAAGGGATGGTTGTTTAAATAACAAAACCAAAACTGTGTTTAGCTTAAAAGGAAACTGAGTTTGGTTTTGGCTTTTTTTTTAAAAAAAAGCAAATGAAATAAGATAGCTGTGTCTGCCAGCAGTCTGAATTGCTCTGTTACAGTACCAAATACAGCCAGTAGATGCCTGCAGACACCATAATATAATTATATCTGAACACCTTTAAAAACAGCATATGTAATGTTTGCTGTGCTATTGTGAAGGACCAGTATTTGGCATATCTAACCTTATTAACAAATATGTTAAAATCTCTATTCTAACAAGTATAGCCATAATGAAAATAGACTTGCATTTAGTTCATTCTGAGTGACTGAGTAGTTCTTCTGTGTAATTATAGTAGTATGCTTACTTCTGCTGTATTTTCATAAATCTATTTGTTTGCTAAACTGCATTCACTGATGTATATTAGTACCTTGAAGTGACACAATGTTAAGAGTGAATTGGTGAAAATCAGTAGTATATTAAACTCGGTAAACAACAACAACAACAAAAAAGATCCTGTGTATCCTTCATGCTTGACATTCACAGTGGTTTCTTAAGTCCTTGTATAAAGTCTATTGTAATAATTTATACTTCAGAAAGAAAGTTACTGCGGTACAAATTCTTTAGGTGGAGCTGACTCTTGGGCTATTACTGCGTCAGAGAATAAATCTTAGCAGTATATCTGAATTGTCTTTGTCAGAAAATCAGTTGATCAAAGCATGGTGGGGACAGGATCAGCAGCATTAACTCGGAAATCTGCAGAAATATTTTTAATACGTTGCATGTCTGCAGAGCACTACACCCCACCTGACCCCTAACCCTTGGGAATACTTAAGTAAATTAAGTTAAAAGACAAGTTATGGTAGAGAAAGTACTTGTAGCAGTTCCTTTTTTCCTGTCTTGCTTTTGTGTTCAGTTGTCCTGGTTCCTAGTTGGAAATCGGCAAATACTGTCTTCCTCCTACCTTACAGAGTAGGAAAGTACATACCTCATCCAAGCTTGAGGATACTTGTTTGTAATGACAGGGTGGTGGATTTTTCCAGAGTCCAGAGACTCCTTTGAGTTCAAAATCAGGGATAAAATCAGTTAGTTTACCTTTTTTTATTGGCTAGCCGCTGGAGTGGGGAAGGAACAGAAGACTCCTTCGGAATTTTCTGCCAGGAGAAGGCACAACTTTTCCCGTTGCCTGATTCTATTTTATAAGTGTAATTATATATATATTCTGTGGTTTGTTTTGTTTTTTTTTTTTAATTATGGTCTGCGAGATAGTCTGTGTAATTTACTTTGGCATAAACTTGTAAATTTAAGAGAGCATGGTATGCTGTGGTACTAGTGCCATGAGACAATTTATGAAGTGTTTTATCACGCATATGCATTCTATCTCACAGTGGATTTGACTCTGTTAGAAGCCAGTATGTGTGCATAGACCCATAACAGAGAAGTTGGTGGTGTGTAGGTGGTGAAGTGGTTTACTTATTGATGCAGTTTTATTAATAGCATGGTGAATGTCTAGCAGCACAGCCTATGTATGTGAACTTCCTAAACATGGAGGCAAGTAGAGACTTCTAACGTTACGTGAGAGTTATTAACTATTTCTTTTGCATTTTTATTATAGGAAGTTTTCTCAAAGGGAATAATACTGCTCTCTGCTATAGCAACAGTAAGAGTTCATGGGGAGAATAAATTCGAGATTGTCACATCCCATAGGACTTTTGTCTTCCGTGTGGATAAAGAAGGTAAGTAGAACATGTGTAATTCCAGTGATTGCTAAAAAGCCATATAATCACTGCTGATAAACTATGTTTGTAAAGTATAATCTGTTATATTGCTAGAGATATTTCTGGAATCTATCTGTTTTGGGCTCATAAAATGACACTGGAGATAACTGTAAACTTTGATAAGAGCAACTGAAATTGTCAGGGAATGGTTTTTAAAAACATCAGAATGAGAATACTGGTTTTCAATTCTTCTGCCTCCTCCCTTATCCTTCCCAAAGATGGATTTGTCTGGATGTTCCTCAGGCCTCACTGGCAGCTCTTACAGCTTGTGTACTCTCAGCCATCTGCTCCGAGTCACCACTTGATATAAAATTGACAAAGAGCAACAATGAAGTTGATGGTTGGAGTGTGATGCTGTGATCAAAGGAAACCTGGTTTTTCTGCGTGTCTTTATTTATTGCCTTATACAGTATTTTCAGCCATGTGTTGGTAGAGAATACAAGTGTATGTTGTACTAGGGAAGTCAGTGTGCCTTCTAATGTAATGCTTTATCAACCTACATTTGTAACATGTGGAGCCAGTATCAGTGCATGTATGACTTATTTGTGGAAACAATAAAAAATGAATACCTAGAAAAAAAAGATATGCAATATGTATTTACAGCAGTACATGCCAGACACATTATATCTAAGGGTCTCTCAGCATTTCCATTATCAAATCCCGTTTTTGTGGGTTAGAACTTGGTTGGAAACATTTGCTGCAGGCTGTAACTGGAGTGCAGCATCAGTGAATAAATCCTGCTTATCAGGTTTGGTTCAAATAATGTCAGTCAATTTTGTGTTCTTAGCTGGGTTTAAAAGTAATATTTTTATTATTTTTGCTTTTCTCTTCCAAATTTGTTTGTTTACTTTTTTTTTTTATAAATTGGAACATAACCATCTTAGTGCAATACATTTTGTAGGGCTATAATTGGCTTTATGGACCGTTGCTTTTGAACACCATAAAAATGTTAACAGCTTACACTGACTTGTAAAATATATTCAGAGCAGCCACTCGTTATACTTGAAATTGCATTTTCATTTAGCATATAAGCATCTTTGGACACAGTGGCCTCTCTGTAAAGCTGCTCGCTTAAGGTTAGAAATATGTGCTGTACAAGTAATTTGGTCCTTACTATATCCAGAGCTGGATGATATGTTCATAGTAAATTATGTAGATAACTCAGGTTGCTTTCAGTTATATGCACAAACTGTTACTTGATGATATTCCTTCTTTGTTTTTTTGTGGTGGGGAATTTTTCTGGGACTATTCAAATTGTACTTAACTTTTCAGCAATTCTGAAATTGAGACTTTTATATATATTTCACCCTGTGGATCTTAGTAACTTTCATTTCTTTCTCCTGGAGTATTAAAATAAAGAATGATATCATTGTCTTCATTTACCTGTGTCTCTTGGTACCAGTGTTGGTCTGGAGTCAGTGGATTATAGCACTGATTTTGTTTGCTTTCAGTGCTCTGACTTGTTATTTTTTGGTATATCAACAATACATTATTTTTGGATTGATTTAAATTTGTGGCGGGGCAAAATTTAAGTGGTTTGAGGACAGCAGTGAGTTAGAACGTAATCTGCTGAGATGCAGCATGATTTGCTTTAACTGGAGTGAAAATCCATTAAAAAAAAAAAAAAAAAAAGCCCAGACCACCATACTTTTAGAGTAATGTGGTGCCCTCAGCTACACTGAAGCATTTGAGTGTTCTTTTTGAAGTACTTTGAAAGGGTGTGTATGAAAACAAAACTCCTAAGAGGAGCACTTGAGTGACCTTCCCTAGGCTGTCTAGTGTTAGTCTTTCAGGCTGCTATCTTCATCTTTGGACTATTTTCAGATGCTTAAAATTGTGTATTTTTTCTTTTTTTTCTTTTTTTTATGCAACATGTATGAAGCAAGCATATTAAAGTTGTAACAGTGCTCATTACAGTTTTTGACACTGATTGTGTCACCTTTATATATGCTGTGGTTAGAACTTCCCTTCCTTCCTTGCACCCCCTCACTATATTTTATGACCAGTATCTTTCAGAGCAAGAGTTCAAATATTCATGATGTTGCAATTGCATGGGGCACGACTTCATTCATTCAGAGTATTCAGCATTAAAGTGTATTGATCTCAGTCCGATGAAATATCTGAACATAGTAAATGAGACTGGAACTTTATTACTTCACTTCCTTCTGTTCATGTATTTGTAAGATGTTAATAATGCATGCAAAGATACTCAAACGTGCATTTTCTTGATTACTCAGTACCCTTGATGATATGAAGCTTAACCACTACACCTTAATGGAATAGATCGTAAATTGCCAAATGTTTTTGCCTAAAAGCATGATGAAACATAGAATAACATTGGTGATGGCTTGACTCTTCAGTGATGGATGATATTTGGGCCCCCTGGTTTTTGCTTACATAATTCCTGTAGTTCTTTCCCATTGATTTGCCTTCCAGAAGGTGGGCATGCTACCTGTCTACTACTTCATTCTTTAAGTGGTCTGGAATTAAGCATCTTCAAACTAGTAGTCATGATTTTAAGTATCTTGACCATCAGTTAGTACGACTTTCAATTTGTATGTTGTTTGCTGGGAGTTGATTGAATGTCTTTGCTAACATCTCCACTGATACGGACTTTGACGTTACTTTTGTTTTACACCCTACTCTTCGAAGTGTATGTTTTCTCTGATGTGATATAGCTATACTATCAACCAGCACAACGTAGTAGGAAGACCAGGAAACCAGTGTGTAGAAAGAATGGAGCTGATGCTTAACCCTATGTCTTTTTTTTTTTTTCTTCTTTTCTTGTTTAGAAGAAAGGAATGACTGGGTTAATACGATGCTCAATGCCTTGAAATCACAGTCTGATAATAACTCTCAGTCTCGAACTTCTGTCGCCCCTGAGAAAAGCGGGTATCTTGAGCTCAAAGGATACAAAGCCAAAATCTTTATTCTACTTCAGGGAAGTACTGTGTGGATCTGCAAAAATGAGCAGGTAAATTTTTCATATTCTTTTTGTGAATGCTTATAAAGATGGTTTAACTAGTGAGTTGGAAATTGGTGGCTCTTTGTGAATAGGTGTATTTCAATATAAGTGCATATCTCTTTCTATGTAGTACTTTATTGCTGCAATTCTCAGAAAGCTTCAAAAAGCAGGTAAAGTATCATTATGTCTATTGTAAAATGGAAAAAACCTGAATATATAGTGAGGTGAAGTGAAAGGCTCCAAGTGTCACAACAGGTTTGAGTCAGAGTTGGGATTAATTGACTCTGAAAATGTGTGCTGTAAGCACTCTGCTAAATCAGAAGGCTTATTTTGTGCACTGGTTTAACTGTCCAGTAATACAGTGCTGTGGAAAGTGTGCTATACAGAAGTAGATTGTGGTATTTAAGTAATATTTCAGCTAAATGTTCAAAACTGATGTTGTTTGTGTTTTTAAGAACCTAGATTGGCCAGTCTCTGTTGTGCACTGTAGTATTTTAAACAATTCATCTTAAAAAACATGATGTAGAACTGTCATTTCAGCTTCCAAAATCTAGGGCTTTCTGTTTTGTTTTGGTCATGACTATATTATAGTATAAACCAGTTAACTGTGGAACTGCTTGGGATGATGTAGAGAGAGGATAAATGAGGATAATTGTATCCAATGAATGACTGTATGAACTAGTGGAAGAAAAATCTATTGCAGGACATGAAATAGTAGGTATTATTTCTGTGTGAGGAAATTGATTACCCACAAGTAGCTGGGAACTGGGCATTTGGTGGAGGTGTTGTTACAAGCTTCTGCCTTGTTCTCATTTTCTGTCAAATTTATGTACAGGCAAACTCCTGTTTCAAATGTGAGTGGTCTCAAACTTGTCATTTTGGAGTTGATCTCACTTCATCTCCTGTTATCCTCTCAAGTGTGAAATTATTTAGATGGGCTTGAGGAACTGCATAATGTTCCATATGAGATCTTACAGTTCTTTCCCAGGGTATGGAAGGAAATTTGAGGCTGAGAAAGATGTTTTTCCTTTATTTTTTGTTTTTTTTTTTTTGTTTTCCCTGCTTCCTTGGAGCACAAGAAGTTTTACTTGTTGCGTACATTTCAGGTTAGTCAAAAATCAACTAATAAAAACAGTTTTATTTGCTTCGCGGGGCTAGGTTTTGTAGTGGGCAGGGCTGCAGAGATGGCTTCTGTGAGAAGATGCCAGAAGTTTTCCCCATGTCCAACAGAGCCAATAATAGCTGTCTCTAAGGCAGACCTGCCAGTGGCGAAGTCTGAGCCCATCAGCCACAGTGGTAGTGCCTCTGTAAGAAGGGAAAAACCCAAACCTGTACAAGGTGAATGTGTGAGAGAAAGCTCTTTGGACACCAGGGTCAGTGCAGAAGGGGGAGGAGTAGGAGGTGCTCTGGGCTCAGGAGCAGAGATTCCCCTGCAGCTCATGTGCAGCCCATGGTGAGGCAGCTGTTCCCCTGCAGCCCGTGGAGGTCCATGGTTAGCAGATACTCACGTGCAGCCCATGGAGGACCCCATGCTGGAGCAGGGGTATGTCTGAAAGAGGCTGTGACTCTGTGGGAAGCCTGTGCTGGAGGAGGCTTTTGGCAGGACCTGTGCCCCCATGCGGGACCTGTGCTGGAGCAGGTTTGCTGGCAGGGGGACCCATGCTGGAGCAGTCTGTTCCTGAGGGACTGAACCCCACGGGAAGGAACTCACACTGAAGCAGTTCGTGAAGAACTGTAGCCCGTGGCAAGGGCCCACGCTGGAGAAGTTTGTGGAGGACTGTCTCCTGTGGGAGGGACCCTGTGCTGGAGCAGGGGAAAAGTGTGAGGAGCGCTTCCCTGAGGAGGAAGGAGCGGCAGAAGCAACATGAGGTGAACTGACCACAACGGCTATTTCCTGTCCCCCTGCACTGCTGTTGGGAGAGGAGGCAGAGAAAATTGGGAGTAAATTTAAGCTTGGGAAGAAGGTGGAGGAGGGGGAAGGATTTGGTTTTCTTTCTTGTTATCCTACTCTGATTTGATTGGTAATTAATTAAACTAATTTTCCCCAAGTCAAGTCTGTTTTCCCCATGACAGTAACTGGTGAGGGATCTCTCCCTGTCCTTATTTTAGCTCATGAGCCTTTCATTATGTTTTCTCTCCCATGTATAGCTGAGGAGGGGAGTGACAACAGCCGTCATGGGCACCTGTGATCTAGTCAGGGTCAACCCACAACAAATATGATGCAGTTTATGGATCTATACTGCTCTGTAGCTATAACAAAACTCCACAAATGATCTAGACGTGATGTTTTACAAAAGTGTATTGGCTATATGCTGTGTGAATTTAAGTCTGCAGCCTGTCTTTTGCTGAATGAGCACCATGGAGAGAAATTTGTCTTCATAGTTGAGCATGGTACTTTCTTTAGATAAATCCTCAGTCTTGACTATTGTAACGAATAGCTGACCTGCCAGTTTGTTTATTTAAGTAAGGTTTATAGCTAGAGGTCTTTAAGGAGGGACAAAACTAAAATGCAGGTATGTAACACACACACCCCACTCCTGCCACTGTCCCTCTGAGACTCTGCACTTCATTGATGTTCTCTTGCATCTTTCTAGTAGAGAGTAGTCAAGCACCTTTTTTTTTTTTTCTTTTTTTTTTTTCCAGTCTCTACCTGTGCAGTGTTCCATGCTGTGCTGCAGTGGTCATTGTTACTGTTCTGTCATGGGGCTTGCAGGTATTTAATCAGTGAGAATCCCTGGAATTTAGTCTCATCTATGAGTGTCCTCTCTTTGTGGATATTCACTGTAATAAGCCACTTCTAGCTTCAGAATCAATACTGTAGTTGTCTCATGTCCTGGGATGCTTCTGAGTGATCCCTTACGGATGTTCAGAGCTTCTTGATCAGGGGACAAATACGGTGATCCTATGAGGTATGCAGACTTGTGAAGGAATTTCTTTTCCAGGATGAAACTAGCTATGTCCCTTTTGAGAGTCTCAGTAGCAAGCATCAAATTTTTGCTTTCTTCCTTCTGTTAGTAAACCAGCATATAACTGTTGGGAGCATCTTTCTTGCCTAATGTAGTCCTCTGATCTGTTCTCTGTTCATGCGGGGCACTCCCACCTCTGCCCACTATGCCGCGTCACTTTTTCTGACCCTGTATGTTGATACAAAACTGTTACAGAACCATTCATTGTTGAAGAGTTCTTGACTGATCTGTTATGTTGTCAGACTACAGATTATGACTAAGACTACAGATTATCTAAGACTGCTCCCCCCATCAATTTACTTTCTTACCGATTTTTGAAAAATTACTGTTCTCTGTGTGCATGTGTGTTAGTTCTACTGCTTGTGTGGCTGTATGTTAGGTTATATCTACTGTGCCATTTCAGCATCATTAATTTCAGATTTGACTTAGCTGATCATGAAAGCAAACCCTTATACAGCCTTTTTGCTAGATACTTACTCTCTTCCATTACATGAGTGCTCTGCAGAGATCACTGAATGCAGTTGCAGCAGAAGGCAAACCAAAATCAAGCCATGAAACAGAATGGATGTTAGACGTGTATCCAGCCTGTTGGCTCATTCTGTGTCTATATTGCAAACAATTGTGCAAACCCAGCTTCTTCCCAAAGCTTTTTTACGTACAACCAAAAATATAAAATGGTCCTCCATTTCAAAAATGACTTTGTGTGATTTCTGTCTATTTGGGAAGCAATAAAAATAGCTTCAGTCTTGAAGCTTTCATAGTCTGTAATTCTTCTCTCTGTACCTCTTGTGTTCTATTTTCGAGTTGAAAACTGAATTAATATACTGCAGCATTGAAGAAAAACCCAGTAATACAGCATTAATCCACTAGAGGGCTCTGTTGTTCTTTCCCTTTCTCAAGTTTGTGCTTTAGCCAGCAGTTACCAAGCAAATATGTCCAGGGATGTCCTCAAATCCTGTTCATATTGGAATTCACATCGATACTAGAACGACTCCCAGAGAGACTTAGAGGGGTCTGTTATAACTAAATCGCTAAAAGACACCTATTTAGACTTCTTACAATGTTGAAATGAGATTGGATGAAGCTGATTCATTGATTTTGATTAAACTCGATAGAGTCTACTGTTACTTTAAAAGATTTGTCTTCATTGTTAAAAGTGGAGAAGATTGTAAGCCAAATGCCAAATCCTAACGTAACCACCATGAAGTTCCTGAAGTTCAGATTGAGATCAGAACATCATGTCTTGGGCCCATTTCTAGTTAAAAAGTGATTGGTTTAGCTTGAGCTTCTGGCAGTGATATACTGCTAGTATGAAACCATCAATTTCTTTTGACTCTTCACATAGTGTGAATTTCTTAAACTTCCTCTCTGGAGCAGAAGTGAAAAATAGATCGTACAGAATCAATTTGTTCAACTGCAACTTGCTGAAATTCCCATTTCTGTTTCAAAATAATTCGTGCTTAAATAAGAACATATCATCTGATCCTTCATGATGGCTCAAAGATTGGCTTGAAACGTCAGTCTGTTGTGGTGGTACCAGTGATGACCTCTCCTTTGTGACCATCGCTAGGGCTCTGACAGATGCTTGCCTGCTCTGCTAAGCTGAACCCCTTCGTTAGACATTAGATACCAGTGAATCTTAAATACACCCTGAAGTTGGGAGGGTGCCGGGGGGAGCTGGGTGTCACAGTGTTCACACTAGAATTTGGCTTTGATAAAGAGAATTTAGGATCCTCCTTGTTACTTCTCTGGGTGGTTTTGAAACAGCTGTATTTACCTGGGTTATTTGAGGAAACTTTCCCATTTACAGAGACTGGGGAATGGTATGTATGGCTGTGTGCCATAATTATTTGGAATTTTTTTCCTCCGTGCATGACTCTGCAAGTTAAAACTTGAATAATGAAGAGTATTCTCTCTGTAATGTACTCTGCAATAGTACCCATTTCTTACTGAAAATCTCTTGTTTCATTTTGGCTCAATGCTGTTATTGATTTCTAGAGGGTTTTTTGTTTTGTTGAAGGTTGAAATGATTTGCTCCGTGGCAGATGGAAATGTTTATTCATGTCGAGTAAGCCAGTCAGAAAGTGCCTAGAAATTTTCATTTCCTCTCTAATGCTGATGGTGCACTTGAAGCAAAACTGGACAATGTCAGATGAGGTAGATACAGGAAATTATATTTAACAGGTAGAAGATGGCAAAGGGTATGATAATATAGAGAACTGATAGGTGGGTAGATGGAAGGACAAGTCAAAGATGATGCTTGAGGCTGGTGTTCTGAAATAGAGGAAGGGATGTGAATGTCAGTGGGAAGTGAAGGGGTGTGTGTGTGTATCTCTCTGTGCGTAAGAGCAAAGATGTGTTCTTAATCTCTGTTAAGAAACACAGGCTTACAGGGGAGTACTTTGAGCAGCATGATGTAGTGGAAGGTGTTCCTGTCCACAGCAGGGAGGTCGGACTGGATATCTTTTAAGGTCCCTTCTAACCCAAGCCATTCTATGAATCTGTGAAATACAGTGCCAGAGGCCATGTGATTGGGATTCATGGGTAGACAAAGAAGTTTGTGACTTTTTTGGTATATAGCAATAAGAATTTATCATCATTCTATGCAATGGAATTGTTCATTAGGAAGTGTTCTGTTTTTCCCTGGAGAAAATGTAATCCTGATTAATAATCCTGAATATGATGGATGAGAAAAAGGAGTCTTTAAAAAAAATGGAGTAGAGGATCTATTGAGTACAGTGGAAAGTCTCTAGCAGTGGAAGGTGAACAAAGAAGGGTATGTAAATGAAGTCCTGAAGATGAGTAGCAGCGATTGTTTATCATGCTAAAGCATCATGAAAAAAAAAAACTGTTGTATTTAGATTCTCTGTTTATCATTGTGATAATATTTGTGAGTATGGTGAGCCCAAAGTGATAGCAACAGCAATCTGAGAGTTGGGTAGAGGAGTTGAATGTAGGTTGAATAGAAAGCAAAACTGTTGCTTGAAGATTGTGAGATCTAATGAGAAACACTGAGTAAAGCAACTGATGTTTTTGGAAAGGAAGCTGGGGAAAAAGCTACGGGACTGACGGCAACAAAAGAAAGCAAGAGGAGGAATGGACCTTCCTGAGAGTTGATAGATGGTGAGAGAAGTGCCTGGTATGCACTGGGGTGGAGGGTGGAATTACTTGAATTATTGAGAATGAGAAAACAAGAAACAGTGTTGTCTGTGTATGTTCCCCCTATCCCCCACACTCATTTGCCTCCTGACGCAAGCACATGTTCTTTTGTAGATTTTGTGATGGTATTTTGTAATAATAACTGGGAAGCTCTCTAAAGTGCTCCCTAAAGAAAGAGTTCTCTACTTAATTGCTAGTGCAGACCATGATCAAACATGTTTACAAACATGAATGAGCCTATCCCAGAATTACTTAAATAGGTGGAGGTGACAGAAAACAAATGAACATTTGGCCTCCTTTGTCCTTGTGTGATTCATTCAGGATTTACTCTTCACTTAAGAATGATACAGATCTTAGCAAGATGTTAAAAACAAACCAACCCCAAAATACACTGAATATATTGGAGGGGGGAAGGTTAAGATCAAGTGGTTTAAAATCAAATATACTGATACATTGGTGACTTGAAGTGGAAGCAAATGATCCAGCCACTTTTAAATACAGTTGTTTGCATCAGGCTGTAGCTGGGGTGGTACATTAAGGTCATATTCCTAATTTTCAAGCCGTTCCTTAGCAATAAATTAATTCTTATCTTCCATGCTTAAAACCATGGCAATGATCAGTTGCTGTGCATGACATCAGAAATACCTAAGGCAGGAAAAAACAAGCAGATAAAGAAAACAAAAAAAAAAATCCCTTAAAACCTTATTTTTTTCATTAGTTGTTCAATACAAAATGAATAATTACAGGAAACTATGTTGAATGGGGGAAAGTTTTGCTTTTGTTCTATTGCTTGTTCAGTTTTAAACTCTTTGCACCCCTACTCCAAAAAAGAATAAAATGGTTATTAAAAAGAATATGCTGTTAAAGTAAGGTGGTTGTCCTTTGTCAAGAAAAATGTGTTAGTGACCACCTTTGCAGGGAAGATCTACATTTTGCATTTAAAAATAATTTGTGGGGTGTTCTACATTGTTGAAGGTAATACTAGAGAACATAGAGCCAGACATATAGAGGAATTCTATTAAAGAAAAGTTAAAAAGTTAATGTTAAACTCTTCTGTGCAGTTAAACTTTAGTTCCCTGAGGATTTTAGTTTTCTTATTCATTTGTTTTTATGCTGTTAAGATGAAAGTACACTTAAGGCAATCACAAAACATAGTAGAAAGCCTAATGCTTCCACAGTTATCAAAAGCTTTGTAATTAATTTGTTTTGGGGTGAAAGGTAGGGGAAGGAGAAAGGAAAATGGCAAAATTACCAGCTTCTCAGTAAGCTTCTGGATGACTAATACATCTCAAAATTAACAGTGAAGAAAAGTAGGATTTGTTTGAATATTATGAAGAAAAAAGATTCTAGAGTGGCACAGCACATTTGTAAAGACTTGAAGGTTTTAGATCTTCTTGTTATAACACTGTTAACACAGTACTGGGGAAATCTGTTCTCCTCTAAGGGAACCTGAGAACATTATCTGTCACTATATGTTACTTACATTGAAGAACCTATAGCTTGGCTTCAAATCCCATGGTAAAATAGTCTGTTGGATCAAAAGGCCTGCATACAGGAAGCACAGAGTCATGTACTTTAATGTGTATAATGGTAGACCAGGTCTGCCTTTGTTTATTTTAAATCACATGAGTTATTTCTTTATTTAATGAACCTGAAATGTTGTATATTCGGTATGTGTGCATATATATGTGTATATACAGTTAAATAATGGCATGATTTCTTCTTTTTGTGTGTGCAATAAGAATCCTTGAGATGACAATGAAACTGAAAAAAAAAAGAACTTTTCAAGAATACTTGCATCTTTTCTTTCACTAGCTCTATATACTGTGGAATGAAATGCAACTAGAAGGTTACTTTGCACGTTGTTCTTGTTTAATTGTAATTGATTCTTACAGGACACATGCTGAAAATCTACTTCATAGCTTTGATTTGCTTTTTCTCCTTTAAATTGAGGGCAGTGTAAATCACATTGTTGCTGTCTGTTACTTATATGCAGTTGCCATGTTTGGTTTAGAAGTAACTTTAAACATACCAGTGGCAACACTGATCACTCTTTTTTTCCTCAGTCTGTATCCTTTACTTCATGTATTAAACTAATTAGCATAGCTGAAATATTAATACTTTTGTAAAGTTACAAAACAATTACCACAGTGAAGAACAGAACACTTTTGAGGCAGTGTAGGCAACATATCCTCACTGAAGTGTTCATTCCACAAAATTAAAAATAGGTACGAACATATATTAGTGTATGTGAATTCCATTTTCTGATTAAAAATACCGTGATATGCCATTGCAAATTTTTTATTATTTATCATATATCTTCTGTTATTGATTTACTGTTTTTGAAATGTGTAACAATTAGGTTAACTAAGTGCAGTTTATGAATTTAATCTTTAATTTATGTAGCTGAACTCAGCAAGTAATGTAACAAAAGGATTTTTTTTTGTGGTACATTGCTTTTGTGATAAAGAGCTAAGTTGCATAGATATTATTTTTGAAAGCTAAACTTTAGCAGAGAGGTGAGACTATACTGTTGTCCAGTCTGAAGTGGAAAAGCAGTATTCTTTAAGACTTTAGAATTCTGTCAAATCTATGACAACTATGATCAGATGAGCACTGGCAGTCACATTATGATGATTAAAATGTTCTCCTTGGTTGCAATACTAAATAAAATGGATTGGCATGCACCGGCAGGAGACCAAAGAGTGTGCCTGTAATTCATTAACGTGCCTTGTAACTGACACAGTAACGTCTAGAACCCTGAGCGCTGAAAAACAGGTGATTGATCATGATGCATTTAGTTCGCAGGAGCTGAACAGGCAGGAAAAGCACAGCTGTTGATAAACTGTTTTGGCATTCATGTATTTCTGTTGTTACTTCACGATGATTTTCAAGATTGGGTGGTTTCACCTCAGTCTCTGTTGGAGTTTATCGGAGTAAGGACCATTGGACTTTAAAATGTCCACAATTTGTACTCAGCATCCTGCCCCCCCCTTTTTTTTTTTTCTTTCACACCCTTTCATGCACACTCCCTCTCCCCCTTTTTTGTTACATACAGTTACTCAAACAGTGGATGCTTGCTCCAGAACTGTTGTCTACATGGTGAGTGTTGCAAATGTGACCAGTATCTTTACTGTCACTGGAGGGAGAGCAGGCTGGCGTTGCTATTGGACTACTAAAATAATCAGGCCGCTTGAGTTTTCTTCAGTTATGCAAAGTGGATGATTTAAATTAGCATTGTAAAGATCCTTAGAATACCGAATATTGTTAATATCATAGTAGATTAAGTGACATTTTAATCTTCTAGACCTTAAATAAATTGTTTTTCATTTGTGATGGTTTCTTTGTTGTTTGGAGCTTTATGGTATCATTTAGATAATAACAAAGCATTATTTTCTTTACTCAACTATCTTATACCTGCAGACTTTAAATTAATGTACCATTCTTGCAGCAGAAGGAAGGGAATTCATGATTTACAGCATCGTAAGGATGTGGGGAACACCCCAGTGTGCTTTCTCAGCAATAATTTCTGTCCCTGTTTAATAAATTGCTAGGCCAACAAATTTGAACTTAATCAACTCAAACTGAATTATTGCCTCATGAAATACTTCAGTGAAGTATTACTTAATTACTTAATTACTTAAATGAAATTCCTCTTCTTAAATATTTTGCATGCAAAATGGTATCATCTTAGAGATGGCACGTTTTAAAGCTTATTCATTAAAAATCAGTCTTGCAGATATGTCCAGAAAATGTCATTTGGAAGTTATTTCCATCTCAGTATGTGGGTCACACCTGCCCTAGAGGTCCACCAGAATGATTGATTGATATCTAACACTTCTGAAGAAACATTTGAAAAATGTCTGCTAAATGTAGCAAAAATCAGATTTAGTTACCTTCACTTTATGTGGAAGGTTGCCGAAACAATTGGCAGTGGGCAGCTGGAGGACCACGTGAACAGGCCAGGGCAGTGGCTGAGAAGGAAAATATATTGAGGTTAATAACAGAGGGAAAACAATGATTTGGGAAGTAGAAAGTGGAAGGTTTGTATTTTAAGTGATGTCTAGTCACATTAGTATGTTTTCAGCATTTCAAACAACTTAGGTGAGCTTTGGGTTGTTTTTTTTTTGTCTTTTGGGGGACTTTTATATTGTACTTCTGCAGTATTTCCAGTAAAAGTTGCTTTGGGGAGGAAAAACAGAAACAAAAAAAAAACCCCAGCAAACAAAATGCTGAGCCAGTGAATGCAGTAGCTGATAAGTGTGTTCTGCTCACGGAGATAAACACTTTAATTACTGACTTTGCCAGTCCTTTTGGGGATTCTGATGTCTAATATTTGAGTATTACAGCTCTTGTCCATTTCTTTAAGGTGAGTTAGGTTATTAAAAAAAATAAATTCTGTCCATTGGATATAATTCCATTTTGATTATGGAAAAATTCTGGTCTCTGACTTTTGTACCATCCAATGTTCTCAAATTGTGCAGGCTTCCATGCTGTAGGCAGAGGGGAGTCTGTATCCACTATACTGCATTTGTCTGTGTTTATACATGTCTACAGCCTAACACCATTATTCAGAGTTTTGTTAAAGATACGAGAGTGAGGTTTGAAAAGGTCTGGAAGCAGTGTGGTTGCACTGGTATAATTAATATGGCTTTGTATACTGCTTCCTGTTTCACTATCAGCCTGTCTGGCACTTGTTTTGAGAGGCTCTGCAGGATGTTGTGTGATGATGACAGGTGTGATGTTCTTTCCAGCCAAGGGCTGTAATTCCTTGCCATGGGGTCATAAAGAAGTTCAAAGGCAGATAAAATGACAACACTCAGCAACAGCAGCTCAGCTCCTGCAACACAGGAGTAATTGCAGCCCATTACTACAATTGACTTTCACTTCTCTCCCCTGAAGGAGCTGAGCAGCTGCCAATTTACTGGGCTGTGAGAAAACTGATGAGCCAGGAGATGGGGGTCATAACAAAAGTTAACAAACTGATCAAGGCAAAATTCGTTAGTCCTGAGTAGCCATAAGAGAAGAGGACAGTGCCAACTGGTCATCACTGATGCCCAGGTCGGAGATGGATTCTGACTTCCAGGTTGGTTTGTTTCACTTTGCACTTATATTTTTCACAAAAAGAAGCGAGGGGGGGTTCTAGCATCTTTTGTCTTACTTTGAAACAAACCAGCCACACAGTAAAAGATACCTGCTGTTTTTATGTGACTTTTCTAGAAAGGGATTATTGCACCCTGAATCAATACATCAGCTCTTTCTCTGTGTGTTTTCTGTGTGCTCTGTAATCATTTCTGTGTGTTAGGTATTTACAGGTTTCCCACTTTCTTTTTACAGCTAAAAAAAAGATGATACATAATTTGCTTCCTGTTCCCTGATTTATTAAATGACAGTGTGCAGTTGGTAAAACTTAGAAGCCTGATTTGAGGATGATCTTAGGTCGTTGCACTTGCTTACAGTAAATGTGTACAATTAGCAGTTTAGATGTGAAATGTGAGTGTCTCATACTGGTATTCTTGGCAATAAATGCTAATGCACAAGTAAAAGGGTTACCTCTACATAAAGCTGATTCAGAGGCTCTGTTTCCTCATCCTTCTCTCACTGATGAGGTATGCAATATCAGAAACATTGCTTAATATATGCAGGTGGATCTGTACTGGAATGTTACAGGGAGAAGGAAAAATAAAGGTTAATGGAGTGCACTGTAGGTGCAAAACCTGAGGATGTTATCTCATCCCAGTTCTGCATGATTCTGTGGTGCTGGCTTTTCAGGTCTTCTAATTGTTCAGATCTTTCCTCTACAGATCTAAATTTCATTGTCTTACACTGCATGCAAGTGTGTTTTAAAATTCACCTTAAGTAGTGTAGTGTAACCTGTGCAGATTTTGTTCTAGCTGCTTGGCCTTCTAAATGCAAAAGTTAAAGTTGCATTTTCAATATATATGGGCAAGGCAGTTTAAGGAAAGCTGTTGCTTGTAGGATCTAAACGTGTATTTGTGGGGTGAATCTCCAGCTCTGTGAATGCCAGCTGCAGCTTTGCTAATGTCAGAGTTGCCAAGTTTTCATTTTAGTCTAGCATTTTGTTTCATTCCTGAATTTTTGTTCGTCCTAGTTTCTTAAATGGCACGGTCATGCTGGGAAAATACCCCTTATTCTAACTTCAGTGTGTTTGCAGATTGCAGCTGCCCTTTCTTGCTAATATAGAAGGATTTTTTTAAGATTTTCTGTTCTCAGAAATCATTGTAGCATATTACAAGCCTCCCCACCCACAATTGGTACAAAGTGCTGCTGCCGGGTTTGTGAATATCCTAAAATAGAGCAATTTTATAATTCAAATTCCAGTTCTGTTTTACTGTTTATGAAGTTCTCTTTTGCAGTGTTATCTTGATTAAGCCTTCACAATTTTGAAGCAACTTCTGTGTTATGAGACGCACCTGCATACCTTCAACTGTGAGCCAGAGCAGCTTTTTCATAGCTGTGCTGCAACATGACATGAAGTGGATTCACTTTTCTGGTGTCGAGATCAGGATGTTGCTGTTGAGATCAACCTGTAAATTAGTGCTTTACTTTTTTGTTTTCTTGTCAGTTTCAATGAACAAGTTGCCACTGTAGGTGCTGTTTTTTACCAGTCTCTGATTCTTAAGGCATCTTGGCTTATCTCAATGTAGTAATATATGTATAATAAAAAAAAAAAAAGTTTTCATCGTTGGACTATTTTGAAGGCTGTTCTAACAGATCATTGAGGAGAGATTTTTAAACTTTCAAAATGTGGAAGTTAAGCTTCTGTTTGCTACATTACTCAGTTTATTAGTGGTTTTAGAGTAACAGCATCAGTAGTGATCAAGGCCAGTTGCCCCATGCTAAGAATGTGCTCTGGAACAGAGTTAACATTGCTCTTGGCTAATTTTGCTTTTCCAGTCTCATTAAATTCAGATGTGCAATATTTAGTTCTTGCCTTTGTAAGGAGATGGATGGGAGTGAGAGACCTGAGAAGTGGAAAGAATGCAGGCGGTATCATCAACGTTAGAAGGGAGCCATGTGTCTTTAGCTAATTCTGGTTCCTACAAGACCTTCCTGTATTGCTCATTGTGTGACAATGGAAGCTCAGTGAAACAAATAGAAGATAAATACAGAAACGGTAACTGGAGATAATTTTTTAAAGACCTTGTAATTTTTAGCGTTCTTTCTACCAACTAGCTTTTTAGTTAGTATGAAGGTTACTTGAAAAGAGTATATTGTGGGGGCATTTTAAGGATTTTTTGGTTGTTGTTTTAGAATGGTTTGGGTTGGAAGGGGCACTCAAGATCATCTAGTTCCAGTCCTTCTGCCATGGTCAGGGACACTTTCCACTAGATCAGGTTGCTCAAAGCCCTGTCCAATGTGGCCTTGAACACTTCCAAGGAGAGGAGATCTACAGTGTCTTGGGGCAACCTGTTCCAGTGAGTCACCATTCTCACAGAGAAGAATTTCTTCCTATTATTTCATCTAAATCTACCTACTTTTCAGTTTAAAGCCATTCCCCCTTGTCGTGTCAGTACATGCCCTTACAAAAAGTCCTCTCCAGATTTCTTGTAGGCCCCCTTTTAGGTACTGGAAGCTGATCTAAGGTTTCCCCAGGGTCTCCTCCAGGCTGAACAAGTCCAACTCTCTCAGCTTATCTTCACAGGAGAGTTGCTCCAGCCCTCAGATCATACCTGTGGCCTCCTCTGGACTTGCTACAAGAGGTCCATGTCCCTCTTGTGTTGGGGTCCTCAGAGCTGGATGCAGTGTTCCACGTGGGGTCTCAAGAGAGAGAGTCAAAAGTTTTGGGGGTTTTAACTTTTAATTTGCCATAATATTTTCTTTAGAGTATGGTTGCTCTGTTTTTGTACAGGTATTTTGTCATTTTCTGTTGGCTGTTTCTTTGCTTCTAATCTTTAGAAAGTAACTTCACTGCAAGCTTGAACTTACGTGGTTTTTACATAAGGTGCTTCTAGTTGGTAATTTTTGAGTGTTGGAAGACTAATATTCATGAAAAATTTAGATTGTTATGCTAACTAAGACAAAGGCACTTCAGTGAGATTGTATTAACTTTATACCCAGTCCTGAAATATGCATGTACTGCAGACAGTTTAGAGCTTGACCCTTGTTTTATTTTTGACTGTCATAAAAATATGTGAATAGCTTCTCTGTATGGGATTATTCTTTTGCATTGTGAATGATTTTGGTTAAATTGTGTGGCTGTGATGGTTGGCCTTCTTAGCTTTAATCATTGTAAAATCAAAATTGAAAGAATTATTAAAACCCAATGGTAATAGCTTTTATATGAGCTCATAATAAAACTTACAATGGGTTTAATAGTTCAGTAAACTCTATAAGCATTTAATACTCTATCCTTTTCGGTATTTAAGTAGTGAAAAGTAGATTGCTTATTTTTAAACTGCATTGATTTGTGAAACTCTTTTACATATTTACTTTTATACTAATGATGTTTTCTTTATGTGGAATCATTACCTTCACAGCAAATACAAAAGTGAATAGCTGCTAGGCAGTAGCTGTATGTGTCCCCAGTAGTGCTTTTTGCTTTACAAAAAATCAGAAAACTGTGCATTCATCAGCCATTTTCATCATTGTTTATCTCATAAAGACAAGTTAGTATGTGTAAATATAAAGCTAGCAGAAGAAAGGTTTTCTTTGAAAACAAAACCAACCAAAAAGCAAACCCCAACACCACCCAAACCCTCGCCCCACTCTATTTTTAGTTGAACTAAATGTAAGAAACATGTCTTCCCAGGAGAGAAAATGCTGAAATGACTGACTGGGTTTGGAAAGATTCCTGCTTATCAAAACCTATGGTGCAGAGTTGCTATTGTTGTGGCACCAGCCCACTCTTGGTCCAGGCACAGAAGAATATATGGTAGAACGGTTGGTGCTGCTGTTCCCTCACTGTTTTAGAATAAATGTTAGAGAAGTGGGAATAATTCACAAATCATAGTTTGGTCTCTTTAGGTTTCTGATTCTTGGCATTAATGGGAAGTTGCTGCTTCACCCTGGCTTCTAAAAATGTCTGTAACTCTATGGAGTCTAAGGCACATTCTTTGAAGTTACTAGGGATGCATGTACACACTCAAGATAAAATTCTTCTCCTAAATATGTATTTATGTCTTTCATAAGAAGAATTTTTTTTTGGTATTTTGGTTGAGATATTTCAAAAGTTGTAAGTAAATCTGAAATTTGATTGCATTTAATGTCTCCTTCAAGTTAGGGTGAGTATTTCTCAAACAGATGAGAGTATACTGTGGGTCTCTAGTTTCCTTAGCTTATTTTTTCTTGTTAAATTGAAGATCATAATGTCACTTGTTAAAGTGAACTTTTCTCTTCATGGTTCTGTGAGCAGCAGGTGTCTAAAATCTCCCTAGCTAGAAAAAGCACTATTAGTGCAATCCATATTTCATTAGAATACTCCTTATAAGGGCTTGTTTTGTTTGTTTTTTCTCCTGTGCGTGTGTGTGTTTTGTTGGAATTTGAATGATTGCCGAATGGCCATTTAATTTGATAGGATCAGAACTCTAAACTGTCAGTTTTATTAACATCAGCAGGGAAATCCCTTAGTGATCCAGTTATGATAAAATGGGGTATGCTTGGAGTATTTGGAAAGCCATAGGTACTTTTATTTTTTTAAGATGTGAAAATGTTCGTCACAGTTGGTCCTGTTTGGACAGCATCCCCAAAATGTTGAAATGTTTTCTTTTTCTTTCTCTTTTAAAAATTAAGTGTCCTTTGTAAATATTTTGAATTTTGCAGATTACTTACAGATCAGATTGAGTAAAAAAAACTTTGGAAAACCTTCTCCATCAGGAAATATTACTTTTGCTAATACCTAGTGAAGGACAAGTTATGATTTTTTTATACTTGTGAAATATGATATCATAGAAGTAAATTCAATCTTACTAAAGTAGAGGGTAGTAAATAGGAAGTTTTTATATGTACAGTGAGGACTAATTGTCTTAGCACTTTACTGTCTGCAGTGAATAAGTAAAAGCATTGTGTTTGGTCAGCGATGCTTTTTACTGGTTGATGTTGTATCTGTTTCTCTCCGGAGGTGGGTTTGGGGGAAAGCAGGAACTCCATTATTTGGAGATTTTCTTGGTTCACTGAGGGATCTTTACCAGTGGAGGTGTCATATCATTTTTTTTCTGTAGTCCAGTGAGAACTGTACAAAAATGTTTATGAAGAGGTTCATCAATTTTGCATGACCAGTATTCTAGATTCTAAAGTATCACAAAACCGTTCACAGTCTGTCCTTCCTCTAGGAGTTCAAACACTTTGCTAGCAGTTTGTCTGGACTGAATACCTAATGAGATCTTCCGTGTGTGCATTAAGCTTCAGCAAGAAAATTAGACAGAAATGAATTCAGAAAACCATAACTGTACATGGTACTTTTAATATACACAGATCTTCTGATCACCAGTGAATGCTCCAAGCAGCTTTCCAGTTGTGAAGTAACTTCCAAGGAAGAGCCCAGATGGCTACTTTAAAACTTTAATAGTAATAGCTATGTTTAAGAATGCCCTTGTATTAACAAAAGGTGCTCTGGGTTCTCCTTACAAGGGAAGTGTTTAAAACTGTCAGTTTGCGATGATTGCTCTAGGAACAACTGTTTCAGCTAAATAGGGAGGAAAAACAAACAAAATAACATTGCCCACCCCTGAAACAAACCAGACAACCAAAAAAACACAACCAAACCAACCAACCAAAAAAAACCCACCCCAAAACCAAAACAAAGCAAAAAAAATCTCAGTAAGACAAAACCAAAACAAACCAAAAACCCCCAAACTATACCAAATAAACCCCTCACCCATAGGCAGGTGGAAGGGGTCAAGCGATAAAAGTGAGGAAAATTGAGGGATTTCCAGGTGGTAATAGGTTTTTCATATGTTAACTGGCAGGATGAAGAAGGTGTGAAGCAAGTAGGAAGAAATGAACTCTGAAATTGAATGAATTTCCTTGTGTTACCAGTGATGTCCTAAGGAACTCAACTGTCTCTTTAGTATGAGTTAATGATATAAACAGCTATTGGAACAAGAAAGGTGAAAGCATTGAGTATAGACTGTACTTGCTCATGACAGGCTTAGAATGTTATTTATGTGTTTGTTTAGCTGTACTACCTTTATTTCATCTGATGTTTTGTGAAGCATCAGAAGATCACACCCCAGTCAGGCTGCAGTTTGCTTCATTCTCTCTAGCTAATAAAATGCTGATTCCTGGAGGAGTCCCATGCTGCAGAGGAGCCCTGCTGGAGGGGAGTTACCATAGATGTTCAAATTGCAGCTTTGTCTCTGTCTTTTCACATGTAAGGGTGGGGTTGGCAACAAAGATAGCAGTTTTGTCTCTCTTGCCTGTTATCTGTCAGGGTATTTGGGAAAGATAGCAAGGCAGTGTGTGTGCAGCGTTACCAGCTTGCTTTTGAATGCTTGGTTCTGTCTCATGTGCCCCAGATGTGAGAGTGTTGCTTTTCTAATGTGCTGTGTGACAAGAAAAAGAAAGCATGTGCATGCAGAATTGAGTATGGCCTGAATCATGCTTTGTGTACCTCAGCTGAACTCTGACTTATAGAATAGTTAATAATTCAGTCCTTTCAATATTTTCCTAAAGCAACAATGCAAAGACTATGGTACCTTTCAGTCATGAAATCCGTTTTCCAGTAATCTCTTTAAAGTGCTTTGCGTTCAAATACACAACTTTATGTAAAATTCAGTTCCTTATATCCATGCAACTGATCACATCAGTTGTTTCAGAAATAACAGAAAAGTTATTGGACCATCACTAAACGGCATACATACAAATTATTTGCAATAGCAAGGTGTGGTTGCAGCATGCATTTTTTTTTTTCCCTGTCTTCCATTTTAGCATGTTTCTGCACAAGTGAGAAACTTGTGAATGTTTGGAATTATAACTTTTTCTTTCCTCTCTGTTGCCATCTTCTCTGGTTTTGAGGACTAAGAAATTGGAGCTTTTAATTTATGTATGCATATATTTGTTTGTAACTGGTGGCTTTCAACATCACTTTCCAGATTGTATGATGTTGTCTTAATTGATTGTGACCATACATTAAAGACTTCCTGCTGGGACTAGAGGGGAGTGGGGAAGCTGAGATTACATGTCCTCTGCTGTGATTTGTATTCTTTAAATCTTAAGACCTGAGGTATTCAGTGGCTGCTAGTATGTTGAATTTGGTTGAAGCCAAGCATCTATTTAGAGTAAAAACTTGGTGTTATATAGGGAGACAGATGCTCCTGTGATTATGTAAACTTCATATTTGGGAAGAACTCAGTTAAAAATCTGAAAATTCAAAGAAGATCTGTGTGAAATAACACTACCACAAATACAGATTTGTGTACTTACTCTAAACATGGAAAAATTGGACACTTAATTAAATTTGTACAATTTAATATTGTGCAGTAGGTACTATATTATACTGTTTTCTTCCTCAGGATCACTAATTCATTCAGAGCATTGTTTACTTAGTAACTCTAATAATTTTAATTTCTTTTCATGGAGTAACCTGTGCCTGTTTTATTGAACAGTGTTCAAAAGTGCCTTACAGAAAGAATCCTTCACCAGTAAAGAGCTGTTCTGTGAGGAAATGATTAGTAATTACTGTGTTCGGTTATTAGAGGAAAAT
Source organism: Neopsephotus bourkii (assembly GCF_033783945.1). Lineage (NCBI taxonomy): Eukaryota > Metazoa > Chordata > Aves > Psittaciformes > Psittacidae > Neopsephotus > Neopsephotus bourkii. Next base: position 11,072,522 of record NW_026902254.1, on the reverse strand, counting down.
GATTAATTTATATTTCATCCGGTCCTGATAGGTAAAGCAACATGATTGTTTCCTCCATATGACCACAGATTCTGAGGAGGGAAAAAAAGGAAGAATGTTTCAAATATCCATCTATTTTGCATTCTCTGTTTTCACTGTCTTTTATGGAGAGTTGGAAGGGAATAGTTTTCTGTCAGGCTACACCTGCTCAAAATACTGCTTTCGTAGGGCTTGGCTGAACTTCTGGTTGCTCGACAGTTCTGCAAATCAAACCCTAGAGCAAACCCCAGAGCATAAAGTCAGGTACTTGGAAATGAAAAATGTACAGTGAAATGACTGAATGCGAGGGCTTTTGATTTACATTGATTAAAAATTGGCAAAGGCAAAGATAAGACCTAACTCTCCAGGACAGTATTCAGGCACTTTAATCGTGTGATCCTCCTTTTATTTTTCATTTTTTTATATATATATTTTGCAGCCTGTACAGAAGGGGGGCTTTCATCATTATGTGTCCTAGAGCATACATACAGCAAGCAAGGCATGGGTCTGATGGTGCATAATCAAGTGGTTTAAAATTGTATTGATACTGCAAAATACAGAGCTGCTGAAGTGAGGATTCTGAATTATTTCTATGCTATCTCTATAGAGTGATTTGTAATTTATAGGAAAAGTAACACTTAAGGTTTTAGCTATGATAGAGTATTGGTCAAGAATGCATTTTTGAAACAAATAGCTTGGTTGTCCCCACTTCTTCTGTGTTGGTTTTCATCATAGAGCCATCTCAAAGTACATGTACTAGATTTCTTTATAGTATGATGATGTGAAGTACTATGTACTCCAATAGCATATCTAATTCCACTGCAGTCAAGCCTACTGCATGGCACTTTAGTACTAGATGTAATGTAAGTGTCCCTTCTTGCCTCTTGCTCTCTTCCTTCTTTTTAATCTCCAAAATCATGAATGTCAGGTTATTACTACAAAATATTTTGTGATAATAACTCAAATATTTTTCAAGTATTACTATTAGGAGATGCAGGAATTTAGCTTGGCTAAGTAAAGAACCTAAAATTGATAATGTAACTACCTCAACATATCACAACAGATGAGCACGAAGCTTCAGAGTTAACATGTACAGACAACTTGAATTCTGACATCTCCTTGCTCATCAGGGCTTGAGTTGGCAAACTTCATGTTCTTTTAACATCATTTTGTATGTATGTGTGTAATTATACAGTATATGCTTCACTGCGATTTCGAGACCTCATTAGGAGGACTGTAAGAGAGACAACATGTGTCTTGGGGCATTTTTTTATTCCAATCCATGGTACGTAATGATCATCTAAAATCTGTATTAAAAGATTTTAAGCTGTGATGAGGGACATAAGTCTCTACAGATTTGAAAAGCCTGATGGAAGATAACTGGGGAGGCTAAGCCTAAGTGTAGTTTAAAAGGAGAAGAAACCAATATAAACTTGTGGAGAAGTTAATTAATATCATCAAAGCAATTTCTGCATTACTGGTCACTCTTCCTCAAACTCTAATATATAAATGTCTTAATTTTTCATTAACATGGAAACAATTTTTTTCCACCTTTCTGTTGCAGAAATTGGCCTGCCTTAATAGCTGAAAAGGCTGAAATACATATCTCTAATTAAGGAGGAGAGGAAAAGGAACTATGATTGCTTTATCTGAAGGATTCTACTTACTAGCTTTTAATCTCTCTGGAATAACTTGGTTGTTTGAAAGGAATCAAATACCATGAGGCTAGAATGAAGAAAAAGTCCAAACTGCTTTAAATTTTTAAGGGAATTCTCACATCTTTCAGAAGTAAGTCGTAGACTAATTGTCACAAAGTTCATGGTAGCTTCCCCAAAGTAAAACTAAAGAGCAATTGTAAATACCAAAGGTAAATTCAAGGAAATACGTAAGGCTGTAATTTGGAACTCTGATCACAGATGTGTTGATTAAAGGTCAAGAACCTTCTGTGTATGGGCAGTAGGACAACAGTAGTGTCAGAAATATGGTTGTGCCTTTCGTAAGTTAGTGGTAGGACGATAAGAAAGATGAATGTTAAAAACGCATGTGCATATATAAATGCATATAGATATGTGTGTGTGTATGCTCACATACAGTGGAGTCATCTTGTATTACCTGTTCCTCTTACCAGTTTTGGATCATTTTATATATATATGTGTCTCTGTGTGGGTGTACACATGCACCCTTAAATACTGCATGACCTCAAGATCTGACAGCTGAAGACTAAAATAAAAGCAAAGGAACCATGATCTCTGAATTCACTGGGAGGAAACTGATGTGCAGTGAGACTACTCAGTTGATGTAGCAGTTTCCAGAAATGCTGTGCTCTGAGCATACACCAGTACTATTTCTGTACTTAAGAGTTCTGTTCTTCTGTACTTCATAATATGCTACACACGTGTATTTACATGTATGTATGTGCATGTTTGCATATGTAGAAATGTATTCCCTTGAAATCATAGCAGCAGTTTTTTTTTCACTGCTGTTGTTGTTATACGTTTGCTCCTCCAGCAGAAAAACTGAGATAGAAATACCGACTGCTGTTTCTAATGTAAAAATAATAGAGTTAGTTAACCATTAAAATAAAACTTGGGATTTATTTCCAAGAATTTTTGTGTGAGGAGTAAGGGGAAACTTATGATTGCGGTTGGATTTTTTGTTGCTGTTGTTTGTTTATATATTGTGGAAGTAATGTTTGATTCAGAAAAGGCAACACATCCAAAGACATGATTATAACTGCTAAACCAGGAAAGTTGAGGAACACAAGCCGCAGCTCTAGAACCCCTGTGTGCAGTTGAATTTTGCTTTGACTAAACCAATGTCAGTGGCAGCCTGAGTGTTACTAATGCAAAATTGAGTGGAAGCTAAAGAGTAAAAAAAGAAGGAAATTTCCAGGGAGATTAGCTTTGTAGAGAAGGTCTGTTCATTAACTAAAAGCCGCAAGATTCAGTCTGTGATTACAGATTTGTTTAAGAATTCTAGAGAAAGATGCCTAAGCCTTTTTTAAGATCTCATACTGGAAGTTATGTGTTCAGCAAATCTAAGACTTAAACTTGTTTAGATGTAGCTGCATGTTTTTATTCATGCATATATATACTTAAGTTTTTTTTAACCTAGGTGTTAATTTCTGTGTCTGTAAAACAGTGGTGATAGCTTAGAAAACATATGAGACTAATTTTGAAGGTCCGTGAATTTAATCCTGAAGAGGATTGAAGAAAATTTAGTAAAGGCTGTCTCAGGGTAGCTTTTGCCTTACGAAAAGGTACTACATAGCAGAGGAAGTAGTTTTGTATGCTGACATACACTTCATAGATACTTGTTAAAGGTATATTTAAAAAAAAAAAGTTTCATTTTTGTTTGTATACATACAACAGGTTTTCATAGGTTAGGTCTTTTTTGGATAGGGGTGATAATGACAGCAGAACTCAACAAACCATAATCATTCCTCCTTCAGGAAGGAACAACAACTTACCCAAAAGCCCGTACTCAGTACTCATAGTTCTCTACTTTCCCCCATTAATAATTTTAGCCTTCAGATAACTGTGCTGTTCAGTGAATACTTTTAATCTATTATTATATCTCTAAACAGTTTGTTTGGGCTTTTGTTCTTTGTTTGTTTTGTTGTGTTTTTTTTTTAAAGCCGTTATTGTCAACCCATTTTTCAGCCTTTCTTCAAACTTTTGAAGATAGTATATAGACATTTAAGACACATCTCTATCGAAACCAAACAGAAACTCAGCTTTCTCTGTGTATTTTTAATCTTAACCTTTTCTTTGTTTGTCAGAAAGTCTAAAACAATTTAATCTATCTGAAACAATGAGCTTTCAGTCTGTAGAAGCAAGATGATTCTTATTCTGAAAAGATGCTGCTTGGTCTTGCTGTCAGTGCCTGTTGTATAGTGCTTGAATGGCCCTATTGTCCTCTTGTGCACTCAAAGTGAATGAATTTATAAGTGGAGCATTTCTTTCTTCCCTGTACCAATTCCCACTTCTGTTTCTGAAGGAGAGAACAAGACTATACTCCTGAAAGCATATCGTTCTGAACCCTGAAAATCAGATTCTGGTGTACCTGTCACTCACAAAGCCTGGTTTATGCCAAGTGTTGTACAATTACTGTAAAGACTTGTTTGGACCATTATGAAAATAACTTCACTCTAATTTACGAATGAAATTGGTTAGTTTGCCACCATCTTTAGCTCTGAAAAGCGTATTCCTCACTTCTAATTTTTTAACCTTCTTGGCATTCCTCATGCTGAAATTCAATACTGTAAGTTCTTACACACTTAACTGAAAACATGCTAGTCATCCTCTCTTCAATGCAAGTGTGCATACACCGGGTAGTTGGCAAATTTTGGAGGGCTGGTGCTCCAGCTAACAGTAAAGACTTTAAAATTGATGCCTGTCATTTCTAGAGTGCTTTCTTAATTCTGCATCGTTAAGTTCAGTACAGTGAAGGTTAGTGTCTGTCTTCAGCAGATGTAAATTGTAAGCAGCCCTTGGTGATCTTGCCTCTCTGCTCCAAGGAAAGTGGGTGCAGCTAGCTGTTTAAAGGCATAAAAGAGTCTAAAAGGAATATACAATGCAGTTTTTTCAAGAAGGAAAACTATGGAGTAGATAGATGAATAAAGTTTAGTTAACTGTTTCTTTTCTCTAACTTGATGTGGTAAAATTCCCAGTACTAGGCAAAAAAAAATAAAAAAAAATCCCAACATGCATACACAAAAGGAACTACTTTTTCCATCATCAGTATTTGGGAAATTGATGAAGTAGGGTGGTGTGGAGCCTGCAAAGCATGAATTTAAGTTCCTTGAGGATGTGGCTAGTAAGTGTGATGGCTTTCCTTGTAACTGTTTGTTCAGGAACTTTCTGAGCTTGAAGTCCTTAGATTGCTGGAAGCTTATCTGGGAAGATGAGAATGTACTTTTTCTTACTTACATTCTTTTTATGACACTTGCCAATAGCAAGTTCATAAAGGGAAGCTACTGTACTAAGTGAACTTTTGATGTGGCTCAGTATGGTTATTTCAGTCTTCATTACTTATCATTTACCTTCAGTAAACTCTCATCTAGACCTAAGATTATATTGAACTACTGTTACCCAGAGCTTCTGGCAGTCATTCAGTTGCTATTTAGTAAAGAATGCACTGTTCAGGTACAAGTATAGTGTCATGACCCATCCTTTAAAATCAGGATTTACTAAGGCAAATTATTTGAAATAAACCAACAAATGAAACCTTCACATCCAGATTACATCTCACAAGTGGAAACCATTTAGTTGTAGAAAATTAAAGGTTCTTTGGGTTTTTTTTTTATTTTATTTTTCTACTTTTTTATTATTTTACTCATTTAAGATACTTTAGTAGGGATAAAAATGTAATGTTTTTCTATGCTCAAATATTTTTTTTGGTCTAAATTTCATGCTTCTATTCTGACTGGTGATGTCTGACTTTAAGAATGCTTCACTGCTGTAGAATATGCTGGCAAGTTCATACTCAAAATGAGATTATTATGCCCAGTCATTTCCCATGTAACTGGTCTTTGAGGATGAATTTTTGACTGTGTAGGCTTCACATAACTCCCCACTGTCTTCTAAGGCAGGTGTGTCAGTATGAAAACCATTGATTTATAGGAAAATGGGGTGGGGGCTGACAATGAGAGGGGAGAATAAAAATGCCTTTGTTACAGGATATGCAGGTAGAAGGAAGGTAGAAATATGGACAGAATATATTAACATGAACAGTGACTAAGCCAGGGTACTTGTTGAAAGGTTACTAATTACTATAAAGTTTTATGCTGAAATCCACACCTGGGTTCCACATAGTTGCTGTCAAAAGTAATGGAAAATTTAAAAAAAAAAAAGTTCTTAAGAAGTCTGACAAGGAAACATTGGAGTAAGCTGACTTACTCCATGCTGTGTTTGGTTAGTGGAAATTATGGCATTTTAAAAATCAAAAGGGACACTGTAGTGCCTTTTGGGGCATAATTCTCTCAGTGTCTTGTGATATAATTAGTACTTTGATTTGCACTTAGACCCATATGTGTGTTTTAATCAGTTAGCCTTAGCAATCATAGCTAAAATGATATTTGTATTTGCTTGTACCTGAAATATGGGAATGAAAGGAAGAGTTTTGTGAAGGATCTTCTCCATGAGAGCTCCAGTACTCACAAAGCTTGAAAATCTTCTGAGAAATTTGTCAGTGATGTGGGTTTAAAGACCTGTATAGTAGAGAAACAATCCCGTCTGCACAGGCATGTGACTGAAGCTGTTTCCCTCCATACCCAACTACTTGTTATGCGAGAGTGAACTCAGTGATCTCGCAGATAGTTTGGGTGATGTAGTTTTTTTTTTGTTTCTGATGCAGTTATAATTGGCAAGAAGTATGGTGATATTTCCAGAAATAAAGCTTATGGAAGTGACTGCCATTAGATGAGCAGCTGAATCAGTTTAAGGAGAGACTGATGGTGTTCCGAATAGATCAGAAATAACCTGTGTGCCTGTCAGTCTTTCCAAAATGCATGTGTTTCAGAGCGCTGCACAAGAGCTTACTGAGCATTTTCTTCCCCAACTGTGTTAGTGTAAGACTGATTTTTAATTACACTTTCCATGTGGGGAAAAAATTAAATTTCTCTTGGTTTAAGGCAAAAAATGCTTAGTATTTCTAATAATTGAGTCACTGATAACCCTTTGTCTATTTTAGCTGCTGTATAGGACTTCTTGTCAAACATGTTTTTGAAATGTTTAGTTCATGTAATATAGCAGAAGCAGGAGCAACCAATGGCTTAAGGAAGAATCTTATACATAATACATATTTTGTTAAAAGTTTCATTAAAAGCAGGCTGTCAGTGAAGAAGGATTTAGATGTATAAACTTTATTTAGTTACTAAAGCATGATGTAAGCTAGATACTGCCATAGCTTTGGATTCATATTTTAATGCAGTCTGTTATTTAACCTTTTTTTTTCTTTTTGTTGTTGTTGATAGTTACAGTGTGCATATTTTATTTTTTTTCTCTCCTAAGACTCAAGTAAGGTAATTCTAACAATTAGAAGCACAGCTGGACAAAATTTGGTATAGGTTTATTTATCCACTAGTGAATTAGAATGAGCTTGCATGTTGTGGTCCAAATGTGTATTACTGACCTTGCATTTTTAAACCATGATAATTTAATTGTTCTGTACATGTTTTCCTTGAATGATAAACACCTGAATTTTCATTGTCTTTTCCATAGGATTTTAAGACAGGATTTGGTATCACTTTAATCCCTATGAATGTGGCAAATGTAAAACAAGTGGATCGGACTGCAAAGCAATCTTTTGAAATAATTACTCCTTATAAAAGCTTTAGGTGAGAACCTTAGTGTTTACATTAGAACATATGCAAATAACTCATGTGCTAAAAGTACTTGCTTCATACTGCAGTGACTTACCTAGTTTAGATGGAATGGTAATGCTTTTATTAAGACTGCTCAGCATTTTTTTAAAAAGCAGGACTTTCTTTCCTTTGTTTAGCTGTGTGCTTCATCTCCTTATCTCTGTGACTAGACATCCTATGCCCACAGATTCATATTTTTATGTAGCCTCTTTGTTCATTCTGTGCAAGAGCAGAAGAAAAAGAAGTCACTTAAACAACTTGACTCCCTCTTAAAGAATAAGCTGCAGTATTAAAATAATGCTGAATCCATTCAGTATTAAGCATTTTATTCAAGAAGAGAATGACTAGTATGCCATTCCTTGTAGAAATCCTCCATTAAAATTGGTAGAAATTTGCACTTTGTCTGATGCTGTGACTTGTCATGATTCTTAAGAAAATAGAAGTATATGCTAATACAAGCCCTTTGTTATGTGCTGTAGTGTTTATTAAAAGAAATCATAGTAATGCAGGAGAAGAAGAAGTCACTTTGCTTTTCCAAGCTTGCTAAATCTTAGCAATTTAAAATGATTTTTGTTTTTAAATGTTTTTATTCTTAGTCAACTAGAGGATTGAGTAAAAGTCTTGATCAGTGGTTTGCATCTGTTGCTAGTTGGTCGATAGCTAGTTCTTTGACTTTCTCTAAGTTGGCACCATGTTGGTTTTTGCTTATTATTATTTATATTTTTCAAAAAGGTAATTTGAAATAAAAATAATTTTTTGGCTGTTGAAGTTCATCTAGTCTTACTGCTCACGAAGTCTTTACTCCTTTAGGTCATTCTAGGCTTTTGTTAAAGTTCAGGCTTTAAGTTTGGTCCATGGCAACATAAAAAGATTCAAAGTAACTAAGGAATGTTGCTTGAATGTTACAAAATCTATGTAGCTTGTGCTAGTAATGGTACTGTTGAAAACTGAGGACAAAACCAGAGGAGTTTTTGCTGGCTGAAAATACAAAATAATACATTTAATCTTAGCATTTATATCTGTGTAAAGGAAGATTTTTTTACTTGGATTTTGGGTGTAAAGGTAATAAATAAGAGGCTACAGACTGTGTTTAATTGGGCTTTAAAATAAAGATCAATAACACAGAAAAGTCAATTGTTTCAGCTTTACAGCAGAGTCAGAAAGAGAGAAACAGGACTGGATTGAAGCACTGCAGCAATCAATAGCAGAAACTCTGTCTGATTATGAAGTAGCGGAGAAGATTTGGTTCAATGAGTCCAACAGGAGCTGTGCTGACTGTAAAGCTCCCAGTCCTGACTGGGCATCCATCAATCTCTGTGTTGTCATTTGTAAGAAGTGCGCAGGTAGGGTAATTAATAACAGACTGTGTGTGTTCTACAAAATGTCGTATTTGCATATCTCTGTATGTCCTTGAGTTGCCTTTTTCATTTTTACAGTGCCATCCTTGTGAAAGATTTGACAAAAAGCAAACATTCTTTTATTTCTTTTTTTGTCTTGTACCAATGTCATCCTTGTTCTAAAGCACTTGAATGCATAGGTGACAGGTCTGTGTGGTGATTGGTTTCCCTCAGATGAATGATCCTTCACAATTAGTGGAAATTAAGATACACTAGCATTTTGTGGGAAATGTCTGGCTTTTGCAAGGCTGGATGCCAAAGGATAACAATTTTCTGTGTTTAAATCTGGGATATTAATTCTGTTACATCAGTGCATGTATTACTGCCAGTAGGGATAGCTTTTTCAGATACTACTGAAAATCTAGTTTTATCATGTTTTGTATTCAGCTACGTGGTGAAGCAGTAGATTCAGGGAAATAGTTTACAACACCACATTTTCTTTTGAAACAAGCCCTCATAAAAGTGTTATATATCAGAGAACTTACTTTGTTTATTCATTGCTATCAAATGCAATCCCGTTCTTAAAAAAATAAATAAATTAGGGGATTTATGGTGTTTCTGTTTTATATTCAAATAGCGGTTAAATTAAATCTGTCTTCATTAATTATTTTTGTTATCTTAGCAGATGAGAAACCCAGTTTCACTGCTTTAGTTAAGTAAAAATACTCTTGGATTTTCAGGGCAGCACAGATCTTTAGGACCAAGAGATTCAAAGGTCCGGAGTCTAAAAATGGATGCCAGTATTTGGAGCAATGAACTTATTGAGGTACATTGTGACACTCTCTTTGTTCCCTCTTGAAAATTACTGCATGAATAGGAGTTAGTTATTGCTTTATTCACAAACCCCCTGAACATAATAGTGCTAAATGTCATGCTGCTGTTACAGTAAGCTTGATGTTTTCAGGAATAACGTACCTTTCTGTCATTTAAAATATTGTTTTGATAACCAACTGTACAATTTCTCTTTATATTTCTTCAAGTGTATAGTTTTTGGAGGGGGAAAAAAGTAAAATGCTTTTGGAGAGCAGTCATGATGGGCAATATTGGGAAGGGGAAAGGAAAGGAAACCTGCTACAAGTGTAGTTGCTTGGGGTCTTAAAAGGTGGTACTGATAGTTTTGAGTCATCAGTGTTTTCTTTAAAACATGTGGTAGTCTTTTCTGACCTTTTATTGGAATTCTCTAATATATATTGAAATATTATAACTGGCTCACCTTGTAAAGCTTACTTGCTGTGGTGGTAAATGGTAACTACAGACTTTAATATTCATTTATAGATGACCGTAGACAGTGACTGGGAGAGGCTTCTTTCTCAACTTTAAGCCACTGGAAACTGTTTAGAAGCTAGCTTCATGTTCATCCTATTTGCTTATTTTTCCCTTGCATATTATCCAGCTTTTTATCGTTATTGGAAATAAGAGGGCAAACAGTTTCTGGGCAGGAAATCTTCCTCCAGATGAAGAGCTGCATATGGATGCCCCTGCAGAAAAAAGGATAGCATTCATTACACAAAAGTACAAGGAGGGAAAATTTAGGAAAGCACCCTTTCCCTACAAAACCAAGGAACAGTTGAATAAGGTAATACTAAAATGAGCAAGCCCATACCATAACTTTTGTATTGTACTGTATCTGTGTGTAATTTGGTCATCTTCTGAAACAGGTGAGAAATTCTCACAGAGCTGAACTAGGTTTGTATATAGTAGCTTGTAGCTAACTGGAAATTAAGCTGAAATTAATGATGAAAAAGCGTGTGTTCTCAATGTTTCCTTTTGCACACTTAATAAAAATTCTTTACAGTTATAAAGTGGAAAGTGCCAATTGTAATTACTAATTTTTGTGTCATTTTTGAGGTCTGTTTGACTGACTTCTAATACCTGTTGAAATCTGGGGCAAAAATATTTGCAAGGTTTGGGCTACTGATGTTTTGAGGTTTTTTAGGGTTCATTTGGGGTTTTTTTGCAGGTTTTTTTTTTTTTTTGGTGGTGTTTTTTTTGTTTCGGTTTGGTTTTCGGGTGGGTGTTTTAATTTTTTTAATTTATTTTGTGGTTTTTTGGTTTTTTTTTTTTTGGGAGGGGGAGTTGTTCGGGGGTCTTTTTGTCTTTTTTGTGGGTTTGTTGTTTTCTTTTCTTTGTACTTTTTTTCTAGATTCAGACCATACTTGATGATTCCTGCCACTTCTCAGTGTTTATGGTCTTGAAAATGCAGGGGAACTACACCGGAGGTGAAAGGATTTGCATCTAAGTGACATGTACTTGTTCCCAGTAAACTTCTAATTTAAACAGGCTTCTTATTTTCCCTCTCCACAATAAGGCCCTGTGTGCTGCTGTAGTTAAACAAGATGTGCTAGAAACCCTGATGTTGCTGTTCAGTGGGGCTGATGCTATGTGTGCCACTGGAGACCCTGTTTATAGCACTCCATACTTACTAGCCAAGAAAGCTGGACAAAGACTGCAGATGGAATTCCTATACCATAATAAGTTCTCAGGTAGGGTACATTCTCTTTGATCTTTTGATTTTATTTTGAGCAAAAGGGAAGGAAGGAATTCAGAAGAAAAATGGGCATTGAGTTGAACAACAGGGGTATAGTGGGGGAGTTGTGATGGTGTTAACTGTACTTCAGCAGTGTATGTAATTGTATACAAGTTACTTTTATTTTGCTCAGACATCAAGTTTAGGACTTAAAAAAAGAATAAAGCTCATGATAACACATAGACCTCATACCTTTCTTTATAAAACAGAAGAAAAACATCATTCATTCTGCTAAATATTATCAGGCTTTTACCAGAAAAAGTGGGTGTGTACAGTTAACATGTATCTAAAGTGCTTATCTGGGACTTGTTTTTTATAAAAAAATATTTAATTTGATACCTACCCCTTCTGTACACAGGCTTACCTGTTTTTTCAGAAACCCTCATCCCAAAATAAAACTTGCCTCTTGAACCTGTAATAAAATCTATCCCAGCAAACTGTGGTTTTTTTTGCTCACAACTTCTGTTACAGCTTGAAGCACATCATAAGTTGCCCTTAGTTAGGGCAACTAAGATGATTAAGGGAGTGGAGCATCTCCCTTATGAGGAAAGACTGAGGGAGCTGGGTTTCTATAGTTTGGAGAAGAGGAGATTGAGGGGTGACCTTATTAGTGTATATAAATATATAAAGGGGGAGTGTCACGAGGATGGAGCCAGGCTCTTCTCAGTGGCAAACAATGAAAGGACAAGGGGCAATGGGTACAAACTGGAACACAAGAGGTTCCACTTAAACCTGAGAAGAAACTTCTCAGTGAGGGTGACGGAACACTGGAACAGGCTGCCCAGGGAGGTTGTGGAATCTCCTTCTTTGGAGACATTCAAAACCCGCCTGGACACGTTCCTGTGTAACCTTATCTAGGTGTTCCTGCTCCGGCAGGGGGATTGGACTAGATGATCTTTTGAGGTCCCTTCCAATCTCTAACATACTGTGATACTGTTATAAACTTTGGCCTTGAAAGCCAACAGTTTTATTGCACTGTGTGACTGTTATGAGGCTCTTGAAAATGGAAATCTATTCTTAATAAATAAACACATTTTAGAGTATCGATATGTCTGAGCTTATCTTCTAAAAGGGCTGCTGAAGCAGGCTGGGTATGTAAGTTCACATGCAGCTTTACACTGGAAAAAATGAGCTATGCTATACTGCAGCCATCCTTATGGACATAATGCTGGGCCAACTTTCCATTCTGGTGTGCCATTCTGCAAAGTAACACTGCATATGCTGAAATAACAAAGGTTTTTAGTGTGAAATGCTTTAGAGCTTCCTAGAGCAAACATGGTCCCTTACGTTCTGCCTGGGTTTTTCTCTGACATGGGTGCCAGGCACTGGATTATAGGATGTTGAGCTCAGTCACTGTGCAAACATGCAGCTCTATTTTTTTTGCTAGCTGTGCTCTCAAGTGATCTTAAGGCCATAGAGAGAATATAGCTTGTTTTGTTTTTTTTCTCTTTACTACTGTTAGCCTTCCAGCCAATCCAGCATCACCATGTGCTAGTGTTTAGTGTTCTTCTCTTCAGAGAAAAGGAGGCCATTGCAGGTTGACAGTGATTCTCCTAATCATTGTCTGCTGTGAGAGTTGGTGGTTAAATTCTAGGTAAGCCCTGAAGAGAAACAGTTGCCTTCTGTTGAAGTATGTTATATAAGGCATGAGAATAAAAGCTTAGTACACAAGAAAGCCATATAGATTGCATTGGCAAGCAGTGGTAGACAATGTCAATGTTGTAATGTATGTGAACTGATTTTTTTTTTTTGATGAATACATAAGAATTTTACTCTAATTATGAAAATAAACCAGTAAAATATCTTGTAGTAACGATGTTACAATCAGCTACCTAGTTACAGATACGCAGTTAAAGACCTGTGGGGAAATGGTTATAACTGATAACTGAAGTTCTGTATGTTACTCCTTTGTCTTTTAATAGATTTCCCAAACTGTGATACTTGTTTTGAGAGTGGCTTCTCTGAAGATTCTTCACATTCCACCTTTCTTTGTGAATTCTTATACAAAGTTTCTTCTAATACTGCTAAGCTTCTTACAGAGAAGAAACTAAAAGAAGGTATTTCACTTTTAATTTATGTGTTTAAATAATAGATGAATATGTATGTTTTGGATGAATATGGTTCTTTTTAACTTCTTGCATTACTTTTAAAAAGATAAAATGTATTTTATATGAAATATCCTCTTTTGATTCAGTAGACCTCTTTCAGATGAAGAAAATACTGATTGTCTTAATCTCTTCAGTGGCTGACAGAAGAAAAAAAACACAACTACTGAAAGATTATTCATTTAATGACAGTTATTAGTAAATCAAAAATCAGTTAGAAATACTTCTCCCTTTAATTATACTTAGATGGATGCTACTGACTGCCAAAAGATAGTTTCCAATCTAAAATGATAATATTCCAGAAATCTTTTAAAGGTATCACTGACTTTAGTAAGAGTCCAAATGGATAAGAGCTAGGATATTTCTCAAGCTCACAAATTTTAAAAGTATTCCAAGTAGAAATAAACACTTCCAACAACTTTACAACAAATTGAACTTTGTGGGGTGAAAATGTGTGTATAGCACAATAGATTTGTTTGTTTTCAGAGAGATGTTACCAGATAATTTTCTTAGCTTTACTTAATCCTTTTTCTTCCCAGTTGTGTTCCTATTTTTTTCTTCCATCTAAGCAAACAAATGATACAGATTTTTAAAATCTGGGTAGATTTATGGTCGAGGTTTATTGCTCCTAAAATACTGGCATTGCGTCCTGTGTCAGTATATACATCTTTTTGTATGATTCTATCCATATTCTCTTGGTGTGTGCCTTTGTGATCCTTAGTGGAGGTTAAAGCAGTCTAAAGCAGATAGTTCCTATTTAAATATACTTTTGAAGAATGTATACGTTGGTGTGGGTGCAAATTCTTGAAAGTATTGGGTGATCAATTGAACTAATGCCTGATCACAGGCATTTCCCAGAAACTTTGGAGTTGTTATCAAAGACCTGTTGTGGCAGAGGACTGCTGCTGGACAGGACTTTTTGGGGGGATTGTTCAGAAACTGCACTGAACTTATTCAAGGATGAAAGGAGTAACTGCAAACCTCACGTCTGCTTGCTCTAAGTCCAGACCTTGTCGTCTGTGTTGTGGGTATCTATATTCATGTAGGAAAAAAAAAACCCTACTGAGAGGAGTGGAGTGCAGATGCAAGGCAGTACTACTGGGCTCTAACACAATGACAGAAATGCAGTAGCGGGTGGTAAATACCTGCAGATTTAGCTATATATATACTTGAAAATATATATATATATATATATACTTGAAGATTTAGCTATAAACGGTAATAAAACGTTTTCTTTTGTAGTAGAGTGTAGCTGGGGAGAAGCAATGGGAGTGAGCCCTCAAACAAGAAACATTGGAATTCTGTCTTTTATCTAAGCTTTTAGTGGACAGAAACAAAGCTGCTTTGAAAGTTTGTAGTTTTTTCAGGGAGATTTTGAGGGGGTTTTATTTGCTGTGGTTTTGAGTTAATCTTGGATTACCCATGTGTTTGTTTGGACTGATGCTTGTCAGGACTGACTGGGATGAGTGTTTTACAGATACATAGGAAGATAGGATTCCATGAACATTTGTAGTTCAAGAAGACAAATGACAAACAAGACAAAGGAGGAAGATGTAATAACAGCACCCTTCAACAACAAAAAAACCCTAGTAATTTTGAAGTAGAAACTGGTCTTGCCTGAAGGCACTAATGTATCTCAGCCATTTGTAAGAAGTATTGTGACAAGAGAGATTTTTGCTACTTAAAACATGAAACATGTAATCTTTTTTCCCCTTTCTCTATCGATATTTTTCCCTACACCAAGAACTGTTTCTACCTTTATAAAAAATCTCATTAGCATGAAGCAATAAGAAATATGCTACCACAGATTGCTGGGAATATGTGGTAATTTTTTGTCCCCTTCTTGCTGTCTTTAACCAAAAAAAAATATTTTCTACCGATGTGTGGGAGATAACAGTTTCAGTTCCCTCTTCTGCCTGTAGAGTTTCAAATAAGAAGGTCACATTACCAGAGAAAATGACCCAGCTGTTTAGTTCTAGACAAAAAAAAAAAAAATCTCCCCTGTTAAAGCAGTTCTGAGTTGCTGAGAACTGAGTTCTCGCTAGGCTAGAGAGAGAGAGTATCATTTTCTCACTGGGGATTACAGCACTTGCCTAAATTTTGGTCCCTGCCCAAGTGTACATTGGGCTTTTGATCTATTGATTTCTTTTATTTATTTTTTTTATTTTTTATGCTCTTTCTGGAAAGTGCTACAAGCAAGAATCCTGTTATGGTCTCCAAACATTAAACTGGAGTTAAGTTCTTCCTAAGTGTTACGAATCTCTGAGACAGTTGTCAGTCTTGCCTTTAGTGCCAAGGGCTGAAAATTTAAATGCTTAGTTTGTTGTCACAGAAAACTGTTATCCCTTTGTGGGCTAAGCCTTAATGGTAAAAAGACGCTCAAGAAATAGTTTGGTGCTGTGAATTGAACCCAAGTTTTATGAGAACCAGGTAGAACACTTGGAAGTACAGTCCAGGTTTTCATTATGTGAATTCCAGTGCAGGAGAGAGTAAGCCAAGTTTGTGTGTACTTCTCATTATAGCAGCATCAGTGGTTTTAGCAGGGGTGCATAACTTTTGAGGAAAATTGTTGTTAATTAGTAGCTGTTGATGATCAGCAGGAAGAGACCTTAAACATTGGTGCTATTACAATGTAGTGGATCAAAAAGCAAAATTTAGAGGCTCAGGTTTGATTTTATTTTATTTGTTTCTTCTGTTTTCAGTGTAAAAGATTCTGTGGAGCTGTGTTAACATCTTTGATGTTCCAGAATCATTCTTGAGAGTTGTAACTTTTTAATGAATATTGAAGCAGTGTGCTATTTTTTAGGCTTTGGGAGTTGGGAAAGGGAAAGTTGAGGGTCAAACCCCCACTTTTTCCTAAGTTTGTTTCAGTATTTAAAACGTATTTAGACAGAACTAGATAGCAAGTAACATGGATAAAATACCAGGTAACATACCAACTAAGTACTGGCTAACTAAAATTGCAGGTTTGTTTTTTGTTTGAATTTTGTGGAATTGGTTGCTTGTTTTTTTTCCAGAGCTGTTCTACCAATTCTCACAAATACTTTACCCAGAACATTTGCAGCTGTATAGGATTTTAAGACTTAGCTGAGTATTTTCCCTTAGAACCTGCTTCTTTGTGGGTGGTGGGACTAGATGCACCTCAAATTATATTCGAAGAACTAGACGTAAGCTAGAACGAGTACGTTACTATTTTAAGTAGCAAAGAGTCATTAATATACTATGTCACATGCTGTATTTTACATCCATAAGAGAGAAAAGACATTTGATCTTAATTAAATATGCCAGATAATACTTTTAAGTTGCTCTGCAAATTGCTTTCCTACACCTTTTTTTTCCCAAAGTATAGATGGCAATTATTAGATAGTCCAGTATATCTAATTCAGGGTTATTTGAAGACAGAATTCTTTATGGGGTAATTTAACTATGCTCAGCAACTGTAGACCGTTACATGTTGAAAGCATCCTACAAATGTTAGCATTCTGTAAACTACAATCTTATAAATGAATTTACCCTTGCCAGATCACATTCTAATGTGAACATGCCACCCTGAAATGGCTATAGCTACCACCTGTCTACGATGTATCCATTTATCTCCCCCAGTATCCAGGAATAAATTCGGTACAATTTCATTACTGTCTGCCACTTGGACCTGCAGTAAGGCAGAATTGAGCTTAGCTACTGATGCACCTAGAAAGTGGTATTCTGTTAATATTCCTGTTTTTTAGTTTTTCCTCCCCTATTATTGTGATAGCAATTTTTATTTTTTTTTAAAGTTAGTTGTGTTAAATAACTTGTAGTGTTTCCTGGTGTTTTCTAGTACTGTGCAATGGATACAACTTCTGGCATGTATGATAATGATTTTTCTAGACTGTTTGAAAGGTTTAAATTGTTTTCCTTAATCTTGTGACAGTGAGTGGACACCCAAGCATTACCAAACAATGGAAGACAGATTGACATGGTTTTGGCCTCTAGCTCCTGTAACATGAAAGAAAGTCTAGCCCTTTTTTGCTGCTGCGTACCATTATTCGCTCACTCATTTTGCTATCGGCTCTTGTCAAAATATACTGTTGTTGTGGCTTTCAGTTTTTCTAACATTGTAGCTTGTTTTCTTTTTCTTCCTTAACTTTCTTCTGCTAAACAGGTAACGTAGTATTGTGTACTAGCTCTTACTCCATCAAGTTTCACAGTAACTGAAATAAAAGCCCTGTACAACAGGAAAGTTAACTTATGAAGCAGTTGGATATTTAATATACTAATAAAGTAAAAACAAGTGTGTTACATTTGAAACATTCTTTTCTTAAATTACCATGTGCTAGAGTTTCCATAGGTTAAGTAGATCAACACAGAAATTGAATTCCTGGCCCACTGGAATTCAGTAAGACTGATATTTCATCATAAATGTATTACTGTTACAACAGAGCTATGCACCCTGGGAGGCAACTTCTATAGGAAGAGGTAATTTTATTATTATGCCAACTGGCTTTTCTAATATTTCTATTATTTCTTTAATTATAGATTGCAACAAAAGATGGTGCACTTTGGAAAGTGGCTTTCTGAGCTACTATGAAAATGATAAAGCTACCACTCCTAATGGTATGATTGACATCAGTGAAGTTATCTGTCTTGTAGTGCACAAGTCAGACTTCTTTTTAAATAGAGGGTAGGTTCCCAAATCAGTATTTCAATAAAAAAACTTAAGGTGTTTCAAAGATTTTATTCTGGGTTTTCAGAGTTGTTCATTTGTTCCTGAATTTTGAACATACAATTAAAAAAAAAAAAAAAAGCTGAATTGTTTTATGTTGACTTCAAAAATAGCTGCTAAGTGGTATTTGGGTATTTTTTTTCTAAGTATTTTTTTGGTATAGTGATATAATGAAAATGTTACGGTAATTTAAAAGGGCAGCATAAATTAGATACATCTGTTTCTTATTAAAACTGTAATGCATATTCTCAGTGCTTAAAAGGTTACATGATGATAAATTGAACAATTAATACTCATTTTTCTTTATGGGGTTGACCTCTGCCTAAAGCCAAAACTCTTGTTTTGTTTTTTCCTGATAATAATGCAACAGATTAGAGTTCTCCACAGTGCTTTCTGCTTTGGTCACATCTATGGGTGTGAAACCCATTTTAAACCCATTCTTCGTCATATAGCTGAGGAAAACTGTGTAACTGTTGAACGTTGTGTTTGTTTGAAGATAACTTTTTTTGTGGTCTTGTTTTCCTTTTATGGCTCTCTTACATACTATTTGTACATTAAAAACATAACATGGAGATTCACCTAAATCTGAGTTGCATCCCAGTGGCACTTGGTTTCTTTAGGGCAACATTTTTGTTTAAACTGTATTTTGAATCTGTCTAACAAATTCCATAACACTTCCTTTTAATTTTCCTCGTGTGTGTATGTAAAATAGATCTTCCTACAGTACAAAGCTATTATACCTGTAGTTAGAAAGCATAAATGTCTGAAAACAGTTTAATCAAGTAAGCTTCTGGAAAAGATAGTGGGAAGAAAGGACTTCAGCTGCTACAGAGATAAAGAGTGTTCAGAGGGGAGAAATCCTAAAACATTTTGATGCTTCTACATGCTATAAAATACAGTGGAGATGACTTTCACTATTCTGCAGTAGCATAACTTTGTGGTATATAGAAAAAAAGAAAAAAACAGCTTTGGTTATTGAATCTAGCCTGTTGCTTGCTACATCTGCAAATGGTTTCACTTTGAGATAATAAATTAAAAAGCGTGTTGAGTGAATGCTTTTAGGGAATGGCTAACCCTTTGCTGTGCTTTACCTGCAATTCGGTAGTTTTATGAGAAATTTCCTTAAGTTTGATATTTCATGAAGTGAACAATCAGTCCTTAAAATGTCTATTCTGTTAGTCAGAATTAAGTATTTACATATAATTTTCAAAGTTGTTACTGAAAATCAAAGAACTAAATCATGTTCAGTTCTCCAGATTAGGAAAATCCCAACCTCCAACATTGGAAGGAAAAAGCATATTTCATCTGTTTGGATGCTAGTAAGAGGTCAAAGTTAAAATCATACGGTAAATTCATGAACCATAATTTATACAGTAAAGACAGATCCTAAGTACAAGATACTTTGCAACTTCCACACCAATTTCAATTGATTTGCTTTTTCTTCTTTTACTATCCTTATTTGTCAGTTAAAAATGGAAAAACAGGGTCCATCTGTTTAAATAATGATACACTTTTTTAAAACTAAAAAACAAAAAACCAACCAGGAAACACCACCCCCACCCCCTTCCACTCCGCCTCCAAAAAAGTAAACCAACCCATCAACTTTTAGGAACCTCTTGAGCTATCAGAAACTTCAAAGGGTAGTCATAAACATGACAGAACCAAACTCTTCCTGGTGGTGGCAGGCAATTAAAGCAGTAGCAGTGATCATGCATTCCACCTAGGAGGTTGGGGCTGGGTGATAGGAAAAGCCTCTGTTAGACATGTGGTGAACAGGAACAGGTGGCTGAGAGAAATAATGGTCTCCACTCTTCAAGGTTTTCAGGGCTTTTCATTGCTGTTCTGATGTATGATTAGTGATAGTCCTACTTTGAGCAGGAGATTAAACAAAGTGACATCCTGTAGTCCCTGTGAGCTACCATTTACATGATTCTGTGATTTGTTTACAATTTCCTGTTCAATAAGTTGGTCTGCTTCTATTAAACCTAAACAAATTTTTTTCAGTGCATCACAAAAATATACTTGCTGACATCACATGAATTTGCAAAAGGAAACAATTCCCTTAGAATTATAATGACTGTATGTAAACATTTTTATCATCTTCAGAATTGCTGAAAAGTCTGTAATGCAGTAGCCTCTAAACACATACTATTAACCTGAAAAGCATTTTGATCACGTTTTATTATAAAATACTCTGTTGCTAGCTGGGTTGCACTTGTAAGATTGGAGGAGAAATGTACATACTCCATAGGTATGAAGTAATGAAAAAACAGAGAAATGAGACTGTTGTGTGTCTGATGTTACAAAGACTTAATACAGCTGCCTTTTTCCTCTTTCTTGCTTTAGGGACATCTTTACGTTTGAAATCTACTTAATGTCAGAACGTGTTTTTCTATTTGGAGCTGAAACTGCATATTCACAAAGAAAATGGACTTGGGCAATAGCGAAGGTAATACTGATAATTATCTTTTCCAGTTAGGCCAGGAGCCTTTGCACAAAAAATAAAGTGTCATTTTTAGCTTAAAATCCTCTGAGAAGCCATTCTTGATGAATACTGCTCTATCTTGTGTGAAAGGTTTCTTGTGCAGCAGGAAGGAATAACATCTGTGATTTAATGTTTGAAACAACATAATAAAATGGAAAAATAATTGAAGCAACATTTTGGTGCCAACGTTAAGATTATATTAAAGGTGCTCTAGTATAAAGACATACTATGTGAGTTTATTTCAGCTAAGTTGTTGATGCTTGCAATTGTATTCTTTTTATTTGCTGAAACAGGAGTGGTACCATATTGTATAGAGTAGCAAATGCTAATAGTTACATTACTAATTAAATCAATTGTTTAAAAAGCAAAAGTGTTTTAATTGTAGACTATGAATGGAAAAAGATTATTCTTGATTCTATAATTCAAATTTAGTCTATTTGGGTTAATGAATGATAAATTAGAAGGTCTGTTTTTTTACTGTGGCTTTCATCCTTGAATCTTACATATTTGCAATATCTTGATTTGTGGGTGTTTTTTTTAGGGGAAGAGGGGCTTTTTTCTTCATCTGACTCACCTCATTTTCTTTGCTAGCATTTTGTTCCCCCTGTGGCTGAATGCTTATTAGAGAGACGCTGTGACCTCATTGGCCAGCTGTACTACAAAGACTGTCATAACCTGGATCAGTGGAGAAAAGGCTGGTTTGCTATAGAAAAGTCGAGCCTTTATTTTTGTCTTGAAATGGAGAATGGTGAAGAAGATTCTATATATCTAAGAAGGCTGCAAGAGCTAAGTAAGAATTTTGCTTATTGTCTAGAATTCAGGAGGTACTCAATGGAATTAATTCACTTTTTAATGACATTTCTGTTACGTTTTAAAATCATAAAAATTAGGGAGCTCACTAACTGTTCCTTTACATAAGCCAGATGCTCTTCCAACTGTCATTTAAATATGGAGTTGCTGCAGTTCTGTCTTGGATTTTTTTCCCTACTCAATGGCACAAGCTAGAGAGATTTTTCACAGCTTCATAATAAATGAAAACAATTTTTGTTCCAGTTGCAGCAGTATGTTTTTTACAAGACTACAGAACTGAATATAATATATAACCTTTTGGGATTATTGTCTCATATTTTTGACAAGGCAGAAATACTCACTGCAGAATGTTCTTGAGATGATTGGCATGACTAGTTTTAAAATACTGAAATGTACTGGAAAAATTACAATTATCTTAACTATTTCACAGAATAATAGACTTTTCTCTTTTTTGGGTACTAAAAATATCATGACTTGGAAAGATAAGAATGTTTATACAAATGGCCTTCCCTGACCAATTTTATATCATTATTCATAATTATGCTCTGAATCCTCTTTAAGCATATCTGCCCCACTTATTTTTCTGTTGAAAATGGCAATGTGTTATGTAGGAAAGTAAAAATATTTTGAGATTTTATATTAAAATAACATAGATAAGATAACCTAGGTCTTTATTGATGATCCTCTTTGTAAATGCTGTCAGATTGTGTCTGTTTTGCAGAAATTTGCCGAAATGCCATCGGGCTTCTTACTGTTTATTTCCTACCACCTTACATTTGCTGTATACAACACCATGAAGGTGGCTTTTAATCAGGAATATTTTTATGCCTCTAGCTTTCTTTTAACTTGTGAATACCTTTTGATGTTGATTCAGAATTAAAATGTCAGGTAGTAGCAGTACTGTTTCTGATACTAGTTTTGATAATGCAATTATAGTTGCTCCTACCCTAATCATACAAACATCCAAAATCTGTGTGTATCTCAAGCATAGAAATTAAATACATATTTAGCTTTCAGTTGAAAATCACTTCCATAGGGTTTTGTGAATGTACAACAGAGTTGTAGTTCTTGGAAATATTATGTATCCGTCTTTTGTTTGATTTCTGGTTTGTCAAAAAGAAGTCTGTTCCACTAGTAAGACTCAGTTCCATAACTGAAACTTTCCAAGTGATGACTCATCAGTGGAAGCATAGTCAACATCTTAGTATTTGAGTCAGTAAATGTAAATGAGGCCAGGAGTATGTGTGATTCAGAAACATCATACAACATGCATCAGAATGTTTTTATTGAGCTTCATTGCTATTCAGGATTTACTGTCTCTGGGAATTAGTTGTGATAAGATGTGGGCTGTATTTGAGACCTAAACTGCAAAAAAAACCCCAACTTTTCAGAATTTTGAATCAGTAAATAGGCTATTTAATTTACTGGTTTTAGTATAGTGCACTGTACAGCTTTATAAGCACTATTACTGGAAACTATCCAGATGTATTTTCTGTCCTCTGTGTAATGTATGTGTTTTGCAGGGTCCTGGTTTTAGCAGGAATAGCATAAGGCAACACAAAGAAGGGTGGCAGTATACCATGTAACTCAAGTTACTGTAAATATCTGTAGCCATTAGGGTGCAAGTAAATTAATGGGTTCAGAAATCCATCTAACTTCTGAATCATTATATTTTCTAGAATTTATATTTACGAATTTATTGTTAATAAAACAAAAAGGAAATTAATAAAATTTAATTAACTAAAACATTAGAAAGTAATTTATAATTTCTTTAATTTTCTGTATTAATTTTTCTTGTAAATATGCTATTTTATGGATTTTTGTTCCCATTATCAGCAACATTCTTTGAAATATTTAAAAACTCCATACTCCTTTTGTCACTGAAGATGATTCTGAATAAGCATGTGTGTATGTTGTGTGCATGTGTGTTTGTGTATATATCTGTCTGTGTAGATCGTATGAATTTATGTTTCATTTTCAGCAATCAGTAGTGTGATGCAAAATGGAGAGAAAATAGATGTCCTGCTGCTCGTTGAAAAAGGACGGTAAGGATCCCATCTGAAAAAAGCTTTCATCTGCTTTTATATTGATGTCGTAGAATTCTTGCTGATCATAAAGCTTTTTCATTTGTGGTTGCTACAGAGATAGTAAATTTGCAGACTTTTTAAAGGAGGGAAAGTCTTTGTATGTCAATTACGTTTTATGTCTGTGTTGAGAAATTCTAACACGTACTGTTTAATTAAAAGCAGTTTTCCCACTGAGAAAATTATTCCCTCGGATTAGGCTGCCAGTAACTGTTTCTTCAAAAGGACCTACCTTCTTTTACCCTGTAATGAAAGGGTACCTCTTTGAAGCTTTTCCTGCTTACTTGTCAATTTTTTTTTCCACTCTTAAGTCCCAGAAGTCTGTATCTCAGTCTGTGTACTTTAGGATTGAGAGGGAACATGAGTCCCGTGGTTAGACTTACTCTAATGTTTGACCTCAGTTAATAGCATATTAGGTAGAAAAAAGTCACATACTGGTGAAACAAACATGATCCATACCTGCTTTAAAGTAGGTAATATTCTGTTGGAACGACTATCAAATATAGTGATATGGGAGATTGAAACTTGAAGTGAGAGTATTTCTGCCTCATGTGTGTACAAATTTAAAGATTAAAGTAAAATTATTGAAAATAATTCTTATTTTGTAATAGGTTGTTTTGTTTAGCGTGTTTGTTTTTTTTTGTTTTTTTTATTATTTTACTTCACTCAAGTAGTGCAGTGTTTACAAGATCTTGAACCAATGATAGGTTAATAAAGGAATATTTTTTTCCCTCTTGAGGGGAAAAAAATCCCTAACAGATAACCTTTGACCTCTGTTTGGAGTTGAAGAAACTTCTTGGGGAAATTCGCTGTAACTGTGTATTCTGAATTTTAACTCTTCATATGATACTGTTTAAGTTCCAGAAGTCAGTAACGTAATGCAGATCAGAAACAAACACTTTTCCTCTTGGGTTTTTTCGAGGAAGCATATTGAGAGATTCAGCGTTAAGTAAGCTGCATAGACCCACCAGGGAACCACGGGTATCCCGTTCAAGGTGCAGTCTAACGGATAAATGCAAACTATGCATCTAATTTCAGAGACATCAGTGCTGAACAAAACTTCCACCTCCAAGTCAGCTTTTATCAATACTTTCATTATAATATTTCTCTCAATTATAATATTTCTCTGAACTGTTTTAATAGTTTAATGGAAATTCTGAATTATTTGAAAATAATTTCAGGAGGGGCACTGGCTGACTTAGGGTAGTCATGAATATGTTTAATTTCTTCACTGAAGTCTGCCATAAAGAATTTAAATGCATAGTGTTCACATTATCTTAACCATCAAAAGCCGTATGGATATATATGCTTTGGCATAGTCATTCTTGCTTAGCATATTCCCCCAGAAGTATCCAGGTGTTCAGCACAGTTGCATGATATTGCATCTTGCAGTGATAAGAAATTCAATGTTTGTGTATGTGGAATTAAGTATAAAATCACCTTGATCTTTAGACTCAGTTATCCTAAATGGAAACAAAACCAACAGTCCTGCACCTCCAAACCCTAGATAAATTATTTAATATCTTTGAGATGTCATCAGCATCAACTAAATTATATATTATAGTTTTAAGGCTTTTCTATTTTGTCTGTTATTTTTTCACCAGTGCTTGTCTAATGCCAACTTTGGCATAGATTAATCACTTGGAAATTTGCATGTTAATTTTTAGTCATTTAAATGCAGGATAAATGATAATAAAAAGAAGCAGTATTGCAAGAATAAAACAAAAAAGTGGGATTTCTTCCAGAATTAATAAAAGTTTGAAAACCCCCTCTCCACAAAAAAGCCAAAAAAGAAAACAACCCCGTCCATTTTTGCATATATGTGGTTGATATCTTACAGCATCCTGAGTATTTTCCTACTGAAGCTCATACTGCTCATGTTGTTTTTTTTACTGACTTCAGACTAACTTCCCATTACTTACAAATACTGATGACTTTTTTTCAAGTCTGTCATTTGGTTGATTAATTAGGGAAAAACATACATTACAGGTATGGTATACCTCTGTCTTTGACACTTTTTCCACTGGCTACTGTAGGCAAAAGAATGACTTCTTACAAGTGGACTTCTCTCTTAAGAGTGATTGCATATGCAAGTAAACAGCTTTAGAAATATGAACTTCAAATCTTACTGCTGAATTAGATACACTAAATCTATGAATTCTGAACTTTTAAAATATATTTAATATATTTATGTATGTGTAAAATTCATGGGATGCAAAAATTTAGTGTTCCTCTGTTCCATAACTACCCAGATGAAGATCTTGCAAGACACATAATGCTTTCCAGCCTGTATAAAATACAAGAATTCAGAACACTACCAAAAGGCATGTGATACTTTTCTTAAGGTTCTTTAGGTATGAATGCAATCCATTCCTGTTCTCCCCCACTTTTTTCCCCTCTTCCTTTACCCTTTTTTCTACTTAGCACCTTGCTGTTCTAACTGACAATATTCAGTGAAAGAAGACTACAAGCTCAGAAGTTAGGTGGTGGCAGTTATACTATATGTTGCAAGGTAACAGCATATTATGGGAGGCTGTACCAGGCTAAAGCATTTTCCAGGTAACAGAATTGTTCCTCTTTTGAAGATAGTTGTTATTTTTGAAGCTCAGTGTGCTTCCTACCTGCATTTTCACAATAATTCTAGACTTTTTCTAATAGTGGGTAATTTTTTTTTTTTTTTCAGATCTGAAAGGTGTTTCATGTTTGTCTTTGGGTATCTTTGCTAAAGTAAATTAGAGCAACACGTTCCCTTTTGTAGCACCTGCTAACATTTTATTGCATTCTGATCTCTGTTCGAACATATTGTCCAACCTGTTAGAACCATCTCCATCCCACTTGGAAATTCTGACTTCTCACAATACTATCTTCTTATTCCATAAGCAGGTAATCATTGACCTCCTCTTATGTTCCACTTTCATAGTTGAAATTCTTCTTGACTTCTTACTAGAAATGGCAAGCCATTTTCCTGATTTCTATGTCTGACACTGCCCTCTGTCACACAGAGATGTCCTCTGGTTTGCTACATATTTGGGTGTTTGTTTTATTCCTCCCCCCATGCCCCTTGATCTCTCCTGTCTATCTGTACAATTTGTCAAGTGACTGGTGATAATTGATCTCATTGCCATCTGAACAGAAAAGTTGCATAGCAGGTAGGTGAAGGAAGCTACTGCTGGTTAGTTCAGCAGAGGTCAACAGAGAGATCTATACACTGAAGAGAGGAAAAGTATCTGAAAACAATTGTATACTACAGTAATTTTTAAATATATCTTCTGTATAAAGTCCAGTGCAAAATCTCTAATACCATATTGTAAAGAAAAACAGTTGTGCAGACAATTCAGTTTCAAATATTTTGTTTTTTTCTGTAAGCATTTAAGCTCTCTCTTTGGTATCAGTGAATGTTTTCAGACCATAATGCAATCATAGAATCATAGAATAGTTAGGGTTGGAAAGGACCTTAAGATCATCAAGTTCCAACCCCGCTGCCATGGGCAGGGACGCCTCGCTCTAAACCATGTCACCCAAGGCCTCATCCAACTTAGCCTTGAACACTGCCAGGGATGGAGCATTCACAACCTCCCTGGGCAACGCATTCCAGTGCCTCACCACCCAAACAGGAAAGAACTTCCTCCTTATATCCAATCTAAACTTCCCTGTTTAAGTTTTAACCTGTTACCACTTGTCCTGTTACTACAGTCCCTAATGAAGAGGCCCTCCCCAGCATCCTGATAAGGCCCCCTTCAGATACTGGAAGGCTGCTATGAGGTCTCCACGCAGCCTTCTCTTCTCCAGGCTGAACAGCCCCAACTTGCTCAGCTGATCTTCATATGGGAGGTGCTCCAGTCCCCTGATCATCCTCATGGCCCTCCTCTGGACTTGTTCCAACAGATGCATGTCCTTTTTATGTTGAGGACACCAGAACTGCACACAATACTCCAGGTGAGGTCTCAAAAGAGCAAAGTAGAGGGGCAGGATCACATTCTTTGATCTTCTGGTCACCCTACTTTTGGTGCAGCCCAGGATACGGTTATCTTTCTGGGCTGCAAGCACACACTGCTGGGTCATGCTCATTTTCTCATCAACCAGCACCCCCATGACCTTCTCCAGAGGGCTGCTCTGAATCTCTTCTCTGCCCAACCTGTAGCTGTGCCTGGGGTTGCTCCGACCCAAGTGTAGGACCTTGCACTTGGCATGGTTAAACTTCATGAGATTGGCATCAGCCCACCTCACAAGCATGTTGAGGTCCCTCTGGATGGCATTCCTTCCCTCCAGCGTATCAACCAAACCACACAGCTTGGTGTCATTGGCAAACTTGCTGAGTGCACACTCAATCCACTGTCCATGTCACTGACAGAGATGTTGAACAGGATCAGTCCCAAACCAGTCCGTGAGGGTCACCACTCATTACTGGTCTCCAGCTAGACATTGAGCCATTGACCACAACTCTTTGCGTGCTGCCATCCAGCCAGTTCTTTATCCACCAAGTGGTCCATCCATCAAATAGATGTCTCTCCAATTTAGAGACGAGGATATTGTGTGGGACGCTTTGCACGAGTCCAGGTAGATGTTATCACCTGCTCTACCCCTGTCCATCAGTTCCGTAGCCCCACCATAGAAGGCCACCAAATTGGTCAGGCAGGATTTCCCCTTAATGAAGCCATGCTGGCTGTCACCAAGCACTTTTTTGTTTTTCATGTGCCTTAGCATGCCTTCCAGGAGAATCTGCTCCAAGATGGTGCTTTTGTTTTTTTCCCCCTTCTCTTGTAATTAACTCTTTCTTATTATAGATAATTAACCTTCCCTACATACTAGCACAACTTCTTTATGCTGATGGTTCATTAATTACGGTGCTTTTTTTTTCTTAACCCATTGATCATAGCATTAAGATTTCCTGTAAAACACAGTCTTGAGCACAGAATCCTTGAATCCAGAAATAACCTAAACATAAAACTCAGACAAGTGAAAGGACTAGTGGTTGCAGTATGATGAGCTGGAGATAAGACCCTTAAAACGTTGCTGACTTTTGTTACATATCTGTAGTTCTTAGTGTAATTTCCATGCTTTAATTGCAATTTGATTATTCCAGTATAATTTCAGAGTAATGCATACCTTCTTAGTGCCTCTATTTTCAGACATGTAGATTATTATAATCACTTGCTGGAAGCACTGAATTGTGCCAATGCCTCTTTCTCACCCTTCCTAAGGCTTTCTGAGCCACTTCCACAGTAAATTGACTGAATTCTGAACTGCCTCTCATACTGGTTTCATTTCGTTTTCTCCCTTCCCCTCTTTTATGGTGTGTAGTAAATGCTGAAATTTGTTCTCTGTCTTATCTGACTATTTTAGGTGACCATGCTGGAGATTTTTAACAGGGTGAATATATATATATATTTAAGTTAGTTGCCTTCTGTGAAGAAGCAGCAAGGGTTTTCACATTTAATTTTTTTACCAGCACCTTCTCTTTTCATGACTATCAGTGCTATATGGCTGCTACTTAAACAGATACCCTGTTTTCTTTCTTATTTATTAACCTCTTCCTCTGTAATTTGAATTTTTCTCAACACCTTTTCAAATCTTAGAAACAATGAGAAGCATCATGTCTTGCAGTTCTCATGTTTTTTTTCTAATGTCACGCACAGAGGGGAAGAAGGAAAGATCCACAGAATACAAAATAGTCCTCTTTCGCATAGTTTAGGTAATGCGTATCTCATGGCAGTTGATTGTCAGGCACATGATTTAGACTTCTATATATCTGTGAAAAAATACATATAAGTTTATATTACCTCTGAAGTTAAATACACTACTATATTTCCTCTCTGCTCCTCTGGTATGGATTCATTGCTATACTGCAGAGTTGCTCTTGTTTGGAAGTAATAATGTTTTCACTTTACAGTATGCTGCTTCCTGTACATAATTCTTTAGATAACAAAAAATAATCAGTTGAGACTTCCATTTATCCCATTGAATAATACTGTAATGTAAATCCTGGTGTTTAGCAGGGAAAACAAAAACACAGTAGTATACATATATGTGCGCATCTCTTGTGTTGGGAAGCACTATAAATCTTTTGTTGGTCATAGTCTTAATAGCTGCTAAACTGTGAATGATAGTACTGAAAGAATAGTGTAGCATGCGCTGTCAGACTCTTTTCCACTTAGTTCAGACTTTTTCATTTCCTCTTGTATATGGTTGCACCTATACCACAGGATGCCAGGGTGATGTGCTGTTTGGAAGCCATTGATTGAGAGCTGCTCATGTAGGATATCAGTTCTGACAGGTCTTCAGAAAGTACTTGAAAATACTGAATTAGGTACACTATTTTGGTGCAAAAAATTGAGAGCTTTATGCAAATTACTGCTTTTTGTTACTGGAAGAGAGAGGCTGAGTGTTTCTACTAGCCACGCATGTGTGATGCTTTATATGGCTTGAAGTCATGAAGTAGAGGTTTTCTTGAAAAGGGGCTTCGGTAGTGTCTCCTACTCCTCTGCTGAATGGCTAAGTCTGTATGTTCTGAGGAAACTTCAGATCCTGGGTCTGTGTGCGTGCATCAACTGCATCCTCCCTTTCTATTGAGGTAGGAATGCTAGAATGGGAATGTTCATAAAAGTGAAATTACAAGAAATTAAAATCAGAACAGATACATGCTTTGAAATAAACCAGTAATTAAAATGTTGCATTAGCTTATTCTTCAACTCTTTTTTTCATACGTATGACTTAGCTCTGTGATCTCCTGAGGGGTGACTCTTTTGACACATGTGAAAAAGGGAAGTTCAGTATGTCTGAGCTCCCATGTGAAAGGAGGGCCTGTTTGGGGGGTAGTAACTGAAAAGAAGGAAGAAGAGCCTTTTCCAGTATTGGAAGTTGTCTCTAAATCTGTTTTCCTCTTTATTGTGGCTTGGACTTATGAATGCACAGTGTAGGAGCAAGACTGAAGAAGAATAATTAAAATGTGGATCAGGTCCTCTCAAAGGCCTGTGAAAACCTTTGAAAGGTTTGTGGATCTTCCTTCATTTATTGTGACACTGCTAGTACAAATGCAGTTGGGAAAAAAAAGGTACAGTAGCAATAGGCCACCACCACAGCTTTTCGTGGTGGAAGGGGCCTTGTTTCTAAGTATTTCATGTTTTTTTCCAGGTGTCTCCTTGGTTGCTGTAGTAGAAGAACATCAGTTTTCTCTTTCTTTCCGGTATTCAAAATAATTTTTATACTTTTCAGGACTTTATACATCCATGGCCATACAAAGCTGGATTTCATGGTTTGGTATACTGCAATTGAAAAAGCAGCAGGTACAGATGGTAATGCATTACAAGATCAGCAGCTCAGCAAAAATGATGTTCCTATTATAGTGAACAGCTGTATAGCATTTGTTACACAGTATGGTAAGTAGAGTGAATTTTATTCAACCTAAGATCACTTGTGTAGTATCTAAGCCCCCACAACATCAGCTCTTATTAAATTAGCTTTTATATATTAACTATTGCCTAAAATCAAGAAAAAAAAACCTAAACTTTTTTTTTTATATAAATTACTAGCAACAGGCATTATTCCAACTGCAGTTTAAACTCTTTCATGCGCCAAAATTTACATTGTTAGATATTTATTGAAAACTATAGTTTCTTTCAGGATCAGTGTTACTGGGTGATATAATACTCATTTGAAAACTGAATAAATATTTGTATGCATTAGTTATATACATACATGTTTTTGTGTCAGCATGGTAAAGGTTTGATCTTTAGTTGTGGTCTGCAGATGACAGACACAATTGAGTCCCACAGCTGTTCTTGGCAGTAATGACACAAAAGCAGTATCAAATGCTAGTGCTTGTGGGCATTACAGGAAAGGTGAATTGCAAGAACGTAAGATGCGATTTCATAGTTTTTGACAGAGTACTTTATTTGACAGGTAAATAAAAAAAGCCAGGTTTTGTGTAAAAAAAGATTATCTTTCAAGAGATGTGGGTAACGCAGGAAACACTTTTCAAAGAGAAAATGGAGTGCTCATCTAGGCCAAACTTCCACAAGTTTAAAAAAATAAAATAAAATGGTTTGGCTACTCTCATATGCAGTAATTGGAGGTAGTCTCGACTTTGGTTTAGACTGTGAATTTTCTTTTTAAGTTGGCTTTGGGCTCTGGTGGTTGTTAAATATAAGACTAGTGGCTACGTGATGTCTTCCTACATATGAGAAAAATTAGAAAAATTGAATACTTTCAACTGATCTTGAGTATTTTAAGAGTGAAATGTTTCAGTTTGGATGAATATGATAATACTTAGTGCTAAGTTGAGTGGATCAGTAGGGTAATAAAATAACAGGAGCTTTGCTCATAAAAACAGCTTTGTTTTATGTTTAATATAATACCAGCCATCAGAACTTATTTCCTTTACTGTGCTGTTTGGAACTATTGTTTGAAGAAGTCCTGAAAAGATTTTGGTGTTTGAGCTGCCTGTAAAGTACTCCTGAAATTGTGAGCCCAGGCTTGCTTGATGTTATGGTATGTATTTTTGCAAAGGGGTCTGGTTTAGTGTTAGCAGATGTGGCAGCTTTTTTACTACAAAGTGAAAATGTGCAAAAGGCAGAGAGATTTTAGTATGAAAAACAGTGTGTTTGACAGCCAGATGTGCTTTTCACATAATAACCTATGGAGTTTTTGAAAGAATTATTGATTTTACATTTATTTATTTTTCTGTCCTATGTTTCTGTAAATTAGGTTTAGGTAGCAAGCAGATCTACTTGAAGAGTGGTGATACTTCCAGTGTGGCTGAACTGCTGGAAAGCTTCAAAAAAGATGCAAGGAGTGTTAAACTAAGAGCAGGAAGACACCAGCTTGAAGATGTGGCTGACGTACTGAAAGGTTTTCTTTCTCAAATAGATGATGCACTTCTCACTAAAGAGCTTTATCCATTTTGGATCTCGGCATTAGGTAATATACTCAATAGGACTCGATACAAGAAAGTTTGTATATAAATTTTCAGTATAAAATTTGAGGGGGTTGTTAATTACGTGCCATGTGTTGTCCTATGTTAATTGATAATTGACAAAACAATTGTAATAAGTAAAAAAATGTTTAGAGCCTGGATGCAATAGACTTTGTTAGTCAGAGGTGATATTATTGCCTTTATGTGAACCAGAATAATAATAACAAATAGTGATGTTTTTTTGACAGTGTATCTCTAAATAGTAGACCAGTATTGCACTGTGTTGTAGTTGGATTAGCTGAGGTAAGAAGTGACAACACTTCATGGAAGCAAGAAATAGATAATTCAAGGAATATATGTATGCTAGAGTGGGAGAAAAGCATGTACTCTGTCTTTTGACCGTGTGTAGACTTCAGTTTGAAAGTGGCAAATTGTTGATGCTATCATTTGCATTGCTGGTAAATGAGTGTCTTACTGCTTAATACCTTCAAGTATCTTCAGTGAGCATTCACATAAAGTTATGTACAGTGTAAACTTCTCAACAACTGTTACTTGTTTTCCATTTCTCTAGAAACATTAATTTAACTTGAAGGAAAACAATTAGTGATGTATTTAAAACATGAGGACATGTCTCTATATGCTTGAAAACAGAGCCATGAGATTGCTAATACATTAATTAGTTGCTCATTACATAAATTGTAATTATTTTGATAGTGTTCTTACAAAGTAGCTATATTTCGGTTATATTTGTTTCTGTATTGTGGTATTTGCACACTACAAGAAATAAACTTCCCCCCCCCCAGACTGCGCTATAAAGTTGCAAATGATGTGTAGCAGTAAGAGATTTGTAGGAAAAGCTAAGATAGAACATCAATTTCTGCATTAATGCATTGAAATAACACAGGCTTATTTACTGTGTGGCAAATTCTGTCTTAAAAAAAAAGATATTAAAAATTCAAATTTATGGAGGTTGCTTTATTATGAACCACTAGAACTGTGGGAGATTCAAGCATGAATATTACACATTTTTGAACTTCAACCTCAATTTGAACAAACTATAGGAAAGAATATTAAGAATTTATTCACTTGCCACAAGATCGCTCTCATCAGAAATCAGAAAAAGAAAGCTGTATCTGCAGCAATTGAGATTTAATTAGCTCTTTTGTGAAACTGTATAGTGGTCTTACAGTGATTCAACTTCGTGATTTGCACATGGGGCTAGAATTCTGCTTCAGCTTTACAGCAGAGAATCCTGTCCTGTTAAAATTAAGTGACAGTGAAAGTACTTATGGGAAGACTGAAACACTTAGGAAAATAGAGTAGAAAATCTTTAAACTGTTTTTTTGTTCTTTGTTCATTTATTTTATCTTCCAATTACTGAAGAAATCAAAACTTAGTGCAGTAGTTAGAGAATGATAGCAATCAGCTGGAAGAGATAAGAGTTCCGCATTCTTTCTGTTCAGAAACTTGAAAGAAGCAAGGGACTGAAAAGAAAAACATAAATAAAATTTACATTAACTTTGCTTATGCCCTGAGCAGGATTGTGCAGCACAGGGAGGCAGAATGAACTTGAAGGTGGAGAGCTGTGGCTATGTCTCAGATACTCAAAATTCCCAAGGCTGGAATTCCAGTCATCGCTCTGCCACTATTCAGCTATGTAACTTCGTACAACTTATTCACCACCTCTTCCCTTTTGCTCTCCTCAGTCTTATATATTTGGATATTTAGACTACTTTGGGCCTTGAGACACTTATCTGATAAAAATTTAAAAGATGAAAAGGTCTTTTCATTACTCATCTCTGGGAAGTCTTAGAAGTATATTTGTACTTGTGCATATGTAGGTGCAGTCACATATACGCACATGTAGACTACAGGTTAAATATCCTGTGAGAGAAGGAAATAATTTCTATACTGGGATTTGGTCTTAAAATGTAGCAAATGGTGCTTGAATATAAAAATGTCCTTCTTTATTGCTGCTACCATTTCCCTGAGCTGGTGTATAGTAATAGGCTTTGTTAGTAGATTGTCAGTACTGCTTTTATGAGGAAGAGGTTGATAGGGTAAACTGTAATTTTAAATGGCTAGATGATGCCAATATAGATAATGAGGACTGCTACTGGTTTTCAGTGTGCATTGTTATTAATGCTTAATGATTATTACTTTCTGGCAGATACACAGAATGAAAAGGAACGTGTGAGGAAGTATGGAGCTTTTATTCGGACGCTTCCGCCAGTCAACAGGGCAACTTTGGCTGCTTTAATTGAACATCTCTACAGGTCAATGCGAATGATGTTCTATAGCAGAGAAATTCTTGTAATGTGCTCTCAGTATAACTCTACAATAAATGAAATGTGGCTTGTTTCATTAATTAGGAAGCATCAGAAGACTGTCTAGTTGTGACAATTAATTAAATTTGATTCCCTTTAATTCATAATGTGTTTCTTTGGTATTAGTTTTAGCAGTAGGTATCTATAAATATCAATGGGATGGAACAGCTTAGCAGTGAGAGAACTTCCAGTGTGTATGTCCAAGTATGCTAAATTTTCATGCCACTTCCTTTATACAAA
Organism: Neopsephotus bourkii; assembly: GCF_033783945.1. Lineage (NCBI taxonomy): Eukaryota > Metazoa > Chordata > Aves > Psittaciformes > Psittacidae > Neopsephotus > Neopsephotus bourkii. Next base: position 11,037,547 of record NW_026902254.1, on the reverse strand, counting down.
CTCTTTTTACCCCAGTCTGCTACTCTTCTTGAGGATTGTTGCAAATGCTTCCTGAAATGAAAAGATTTTTAAAGGGAAAATGTCCTTTTTTGCAATCTGTATTGCACATCATAACTTTAAGAATTAGCTACCATTTCTGTTTTTCATCAATGTTTCATTTTGCAGCTAGTGAGGTAGTGGTAGAGAATATCCAAAATATAAACTTTGTTAAGAAGCAAAGATAACGTTTTATTCCTAGATCAAATAAACAGCAGCAAATGTATAAAAAAATGTGTGACTTGGGTGATTCTGCCGTGGTTAAATAGTAATGTTCTACATTATATTATCTATTGAATAAGTCAAATTATATTCCTGGTAAACTGTAGTGGGTAGAGAATGTGTAGATCCTTTTCTTACAGGATATTGTGTTTAGATGTATTTTAAAAACTATTTATATGATTATGAAATTGATTGGTGCCATTATGGGGAAAATTATGCTAGTAAGTATTGTGTTTAATGATGTTTCTAAGTATGTCCAGTTTAGATATATTTATATGCTATTGTATCCATTCTGAAAGAAGTTTGAATTCGTGTGTGAAACAGCCACAAGTCTGTGATACTCGTAAAGTGTTTGCCTCTAATTGAGGACACATTATGTAAACAGCAGAACTGACATGAAAACTTTACCGTAAGTATAGAAACTAAGAATGATCACATTTCTTTCCACATTCTGTTTGATATTAGATCATAAATTCTAGGGTATGCTTACATAACATAATATGGCAAAGCTGCATTTAGCATTGGTGCAGCCTCAGATTGAGTACTGTGTGCAGTTTTGTGCCTCAGAATTTATAAAGGGTGTTAAGGTCCTTGAATGAATCCAGATGAGGGTAGAAAAGCTGGTGAAAGGGCTGAAAGAAATTTCTTATGGGAGTGACTGAGGACTTTGGCTTTGTCTAGTGTGGAGAAAAGCAGCCTGAGTGATGACATTATTGCTCTCTAAAGCTTCCTGAAGAGGGGAAGGGAAGAGAGACACGCTAATCTCTTCTCCCTGGGATCCAGTGATAGGATGTGTGGGAATGGTTCAAAGCTGTATCTGGGGAGGTTCAATTCAGACTTGATGTTAGGAAACATTTCTTTATCAAGAGGGTAGCCAGATACTGGAACAGGCTTCCTAAAGAGCTGGTCGATGCACCATACTTGTGAATGTTTAAGGGGCGATGGAGCAGTGCCCTTAGCATGCTGTTGTGGTTTAACCCCAGCTGGCAACTGAGAGTCACTTGCTTACATTTCTCCATCCTCTGTGGCATGGGGAGGACAATCGTAAAAGGAAAACATGTTAAGAACAGTTCAATAATAGAAATAAATAATAATAAATAGTAATAGGAAAAAGAGGACTAAACCTCAAGAAACCAAAGTGGTGCACAATACAATTGCTCACCACCCACTGACCAAGACCCAGCACAACCCGAGCAGTTATTGATCCCTTCCAGGTAATTCCCCCCAGTTCATCTACTGAGCATGATGTGCTGTGGTATGGAATACCCTTTTGGCTAGTTTGGATCAGGTGTCCTGTCTCTGCTCTCTCCCTGCTCTCTCCTGGCTTCATGTGCCCCTCCTCACTGGCAGAGCATGAGACTGAAAAGTCCTTAACTTAGGGTACGCACTACTTAGCAGCAGCTAAAACAGTGGTGTGTTATCAACATTATTCTCACCCTAAATCCAAATCCACAACACTGTACTAAGAAGAAAATCAATTTTTATCCCAGCTGAAACCAGGACCATAGGCATTAACTTTTGGTCAGCATCTAAATGATCAGACCGTCAGATTGTGTAGGTCCCTTCAAGCTGAAATATTCTGTTCTGTTTCTATTCTGTTCTATTCTAAATATTTTTTTGTATCATTTGAGATGCAGATAGAAAGCACAAGTTTTCATTCTGTAATGATATGTGAGATAAAGAATATGAAGAAATAAATATAAAAATAGTATTAGATTTTTTAATTGAATTCAATGTAATTATTTTTAAAATGCACTCCATATTCTGTAGAGGAGTGTCAGACAATTAACGAAACCTTCTAAATATGTTTATTTTTCCTTCAACAGGGTGCAGAAGTGTTCTGAAATCAATCATATGAACCCTCACAATCTAGCCATGGTGTTTTCCTCATGCTTATTTCAAACTAAAGGCCAAACTAGTGAAGAAGTCAATGTAATTGAAGACCTAATTAAAAATTATGTGCAACTTTTTGATGTAGGTATCTTTTATATAGAAGAGTCCTAATTGCTCAGCTGTTAGACACACTAAAATATAGAAATCTTCTTAGAGATGACCTACACTTTCTGAGAATTCACAGGGCTTTTAAACTGTAATTCAGTGGGCATTGTTCTTTGTCTGCTTTAAATTTCATTTCCCAGCTAGCTTAGCCTGTGCAGAAAAGAATTTATTTACAGTATTGCTGTGAGCTGCTTTTTGCCAAATCAGTACACATTCTTCTTGCTTATAACAGCATACTAATTTTAAGAAAATTTTAAGATTGACTGTTAAAAATAATACTTCTATTCAAATTTTATGGGCCTGATCAGAGCTGAAGCATGGAAGAATTGTGTTTTTAGTCTCTGAGCTGTGGTTACAGTAAAGACTAGAGAAAGTGGATACTTATCTAGAAAGAATATTAAATCCAGCTGCATAGAGAAGATGCTACTAGCAGCAATTTGTATTAGCCATTTTGTTTAGAGTTCACTTGTGCCACTGTGAAACTGTTTAGCAGTTTTTCATGGAGTCCTCTCTCTTCCAATATGTATTTGGTAATGTTTACTGTAGTGAGTCCCATCAACAAAGTGCTGTTTCTGACTGATAAAGCAGATAAGCAAGATATTATATAAAAATATAATTGTTAATTACAATTATATTTACTATTGTTACATTATTATTACTCTTAGATGTAAGCATCTATATTTGTATTTATCTTAGCTTATTTTATTACTGTTAGCTAGTTTATGTTGTAAATTTTATACTAGCCCTGTTATACTTATTAACTGATCAGAAATGATCCACTTCAAACAGATAAATGAAGACCAGGTCAAACAAATGGATATAGAGAACAGCTTTATTACCAGGTGGAAAGACACTCAGGTAAGTGAGAAATATCAACTGGCATGAAGACAGGTTCAACAAAGACTATTTTGTTGTTTACAGGCTTTTATACCTGGATTTCTAAATGTAAATTTCAGGTTTGTGTAGTGACAAGTATTGTTGAACTGAGGGAAATGAAGTGAAATAAAAGAGGAGGCATAAACTGATGAAGCAAAACAGTTCTTTGTAAAGCATACTGTGGAATTACGTTCTGACGTGAGCACTGGGATAACATACAGATTGTTACGTGCTTTTACCGTGCTTTATAAATTGTAATAGAAGGAAATGGTCAACATTTAGAAATGTGAAAGTTATGACCTGTCTCTGTCTAGTTTTAAACGTGTATTGAATACTTTCAAGTGTATATTAATACTGTTATTATTTAATGAGCTTTGGGTGTACATGGTTTCTCTTCATTAGAGTTTCATCGTCCCTTTGAATTTAAGGCATCTGAACCTTTAGCCGCATCCTGTTTTGTGACAAGTTCTAGAACCCCAAAGCACAAATAGTATTAGGGGAAGCTTTAGGCACATAGCTTATCAGTCAAACTGAATTCTGGGATACGGCACAAGTAAATGGGAGATCTCATGCTGCCTTTTAGCATCTTGAGTTCCAGTCTTACCTTTAACAAGTTTTGAATCACTTCAGAGTGGTAAGAACAGTGAAGTGATAACATATTTCACAGTCTGAATGACATTTGTGTACAGTCCTAATTCAAGCAAAAATTGGTAAGTTTCATGACACTGCCAAGGTGGTTGAATTAAGAGGTAAAAGGAAATGTATGGAGCTTAAAAGCTTTTTTCAGAAATCTGAAGTGGTGGAGAAGCTTTCAGTGATTTTGTTGCTTGCAGAGCCTTAGAAACTAACAGCAAGCTAGCATGAGAAAAAGAAACCTGTAGTCTTTTGTCTGTTGTCTGCCTTCCACATTCCAGCAACAGTTCTGTGGTACCTCGTAAGCTATTACTAAGAATACAGAATCCTGCAAATACATGTCAAAATTGCATGTTCTATGAATTGCTCTCTGGAGTCTTATTTTTATCTCATAGTTCTTATTGTCTGAGTCAGAATGGCATGAACCTTTCTGCCCATAATGGCCCACTGTGAATGTACATATAGAAGGTAGAATGTCTGTTTCCTCTTTCTGGTGCCTGGTGAGATGTCACTGGGAAGCAGTTTAAACTTTATTTCTAATGTCTGTCTTGCAGAATAGAAACATCTGCCTTGGTAATGGCAAAAAAACCCTAACCAAATTTGATGTCCCTAAGGGCATTCTGCAAAGCAGGGGTTGAAGTATTCTTAAAGGAATTTATTAATTGTGGGATCCGTGAAAAGGGCCTTACTGAGATCAGAGAATAAAATTTTGAAGCCTAAGATAGTGAAGATGCGTAAATTTTTAATTTGTTTTTTGTAGTTTTAGAAAAAAACCCAAAACAAAACAAAATTTCTTGTTACAGCATGTTCCACTATTAACATTTTCTGAGTAGCTTGGAAAGTTGTAATCATTAAATGCTTTTACTACCTTCTGGAGAAGTTAGAATGATACAAGAGGAGTTTTCATGAGTAGGGAAGATTGAGTAGAGGCATAAATAGGGAGAAAAAGGTAGAAAGAAAACTGAAAGGCTGCTGATGAATAATACAGTAGCAACTGCTGGCTAGGTGTGTTAGTCTAAATGTGAAGCTGTGAGAAATATAGAGAAGAACCAAATAAACTGGTTTTATTCTGTGATTTTTCTACCCCAGATACCACTGCAAAATCACCTTTATGAGGTGTACTGTATTTAGAAGGCTGCCAATTGAAGAAAAAAGATACTTTTGTTTGTTTAAAATAGAAGTGTAGTCTTTCTAAAACTCGTAAGGTTTTTACTAAAACTTCTATCTAGCACGTTAAAAGCTAGTCTTTCAAAGTTTGAACTTTATAATTGAATTGGAACCTTTATGAATAATTCGGCCTGTTTGGACTGTTTTCCCTGGCATTCTTCAGGTTGGTGGGAGGTGGAGTTAAAGATAGATTGAACCAGGATTTTAAAAATTCTTACTTTGCTGTCAGCAAAGTCTTTAGCATTAACAATCACCTTTCTGAATTCATGGTTACACCTACTGTGTTAATAGACTCTGGCTTGCTTCTCATGACACGTGGCTAAGCTTTAAATTCTTTACAAAAATAACAGCAATATAAGTTTAACCTTAAAAATGGAACAAAATAACAAAATCTGCTATCTAATCACAGAATTATTTTAGAATCATAGAATATTTCAAGTTGTAAGACATCCAGAAGGATCATCCAGTCCCAACTGCCTGGTGCTTGCAGGGCTACCTAAAACTGAATCATGTGGCTAAGAGCGTGATCCAGATGCTTCTTGAAATCTTGACAGGCTTGACCACTTCCCTGGGGAACCTGTTCCAGTGACTGATCGCCCTCTTAGTGAAGAACCTTTTCCTAATGTTCAAGTAATGGTCTACTGGCTGTTAATCCAGTTTTTAATTCACTATGTCTATTCATAAATAGACATTGCTGTCTATTTATTTAGCCTGTACTTTCTCAGCTTGTTGATGGATGATGTTATAGAAGACACTGTCAAAGACTTTACTCAAACTGAGGTAAAAAAACATCTGTTGCTACCCTTTTATCCATAGTATCCTTACTGTGGAGGACTGCCAGTCTGATTAAGTATAATTTCCCCCTCAAAAGTCCATGGTGACTAATCCCAGTCACCTTGTTCTCATCCATGTGTCTGGAAATGCTCTTCAGAAGGATTTTCTCTCTCACCTTCCCAGGGACTGAGGTGAGTTTGACCAGCCTGTACCTCCCCAGGTTTTCTGTCTTGGCCTTTTTGGAGATAGGTTTGATACTTATGCTTTTCCAGTCTTTGATAACATCTCCCAGTCATCGTGACTCTTCAAAGTTAATTGAGAGTGACTTTATAGCGACATCAGTGAGATCCCTCAGCACTTGTGTGTCTTATTTGTCAGGACTCATCGATTTATGGACATCTGGTTTCTTTAAGTGCTTCTTAACATGGTCCTCCCCCACTGAGGATAATCTTCCTTGGTCCAGACCTTTCCTCTGGTTTAAGGGGCCTAGGATTCCTGAAGGCCAGTCTTATCAGCAAAGACTGAGGTGATGGCAGCACTGAGTACCTTTACCTTTCATGTGTGATTTGTCGCTTGGTCCTTTGCCCTGTTCAGCAGTGGGGCCATATTTTCTGTAGTTTCTTCTACTGTTATGCTTGTAGAATCCTTTCCTGTTGCCCTTCATATCCCTTGCAAGCTTCAACTTGGGGTCTGCCTTGCTTTTTCTCATCTCATCCGTATACAGTGGGACACTGTACTATACTCTACACTTTTCTTGGGTTACGTGCCCTGCTTCTGTCTCTTCTATGCTTGCTTTGTACATCTGAATTCAGTCAGGTGCTCTTCGCTTATCCATCCAGGCCTTATAAATAGGAAGAGATGATTTACAGTACTTTTATAGAACTTAAGATTTGGAAGGCAGCAGTGACAGGGCTTACTATTTTATTAGGTGGTAAGCAACTGTCAAATTTGTTCTCATTCATTCTTAACATATTGCTAGAATGATTCCTTTTAGTTTCAGAGAGAATGCTTGTACAAGTAGAACTTACAAAATTGAAGAAAATAGCACTTTGTACTTTAAGTGGAGTGAAAGGGCTAAAAAGAAATGCAGTAGGAATTGTATTTAAATCTATACATTTGAAACTGCTTTTTTCATCCTATGGGAAAAAAAGTTATCCAAAGAATGTGGAAAATAAGTGCTTGATACTTAGATATGATGTAGGAGAGATTCTCAGCGGAACTATGGAGTCTCATACTGAGTCTCTTAGATATGACATGTCACTGATTTAAATTTCACTGAATTGTGTTATGACCTGGGTTTATGTTTAAGTTTTTGCTGCATTAAGTACTTTCTCAGATAGTTTATAAAGTAAACTATTACATCATGGCTATGATTTCCAAGGCCTGACCAGAGTGTTCTCTGGTTGCTTCCAGGCCCACACTCAGGCATTGTGTCACGTAAGAAGCAGTATTACCATTTTAAGAATTTAGGGCAAGGTTGTTGGATCCCAGATGTACTCTTCTGTCCCAAATTAAGCACTTAAGTTATTTCTGAAATGGATTCGGAAGGGAGGCTTGGAGTCCTACCAGGACTCCAAGGGTGTCCATTCTGAAATGGATTAGGAAGGGAGGCTTGGAGTCCTACTGCATAGGAAGCCTTCTGACCTAGCCATTAGCTGGGATGCTGAAGGAAGGAGCCACTTAAATTCTCCCTTTCTTACATGCCCAAACATGTGTGTGTCAGATGCTGATTCAGACACCCAAACCATCATATTCAGGTACTCTGTAAAGGAGAATTTGAACTTTTTTTTTTTTTTTCTGTTAATAATATTCAGATGAGGAATGGGGAAGCTAAATGCTTCCTTGAGCAAGGTAAGGGCTGACCTGAATGTGATTTTACTTCTCTTAAGTATCTGTGGCTACAGTGTGGTACAGCTTTATTAGCTGCAGTGGAGTGTATCATTTTCCTTTGTATCTGATTCCACTCCACAATCCTTCCACAGCTTTACAAACACCCGGAGAAAGAGCCTGTCTATTATGGCACTATCTTGGAAATTTGAATTGAAATCATTGTGTTTGCAGTGGGCTCATTCAGGCTGTATCCTGGATGAGTTTAATAGATGGATTGAGCTCCTCAGTTACCAAGATGGCACAGTCCTATGTAAGAAAAGAAACTTCAGGTACGAAGAAAAGGCTAATTCGTTTGGTACCCATAGACATATCAATTCTGAGGATTGATATTGTGAAATCAAACATAGAAATACTTGTTTAGTCTTGTTTTGCATTGCTGAAGACCTTACATGACCAAATGCTTCAGATTTCTGTATGAACTATTAAATAAAGGAAAAATATACTAAAAATTTCTGCATGCTAGAAAATCTCAATGTGAAAAGGAAACAGAAAAATTACTAGTGAAAAATTATTGTAATAACTTCTACCTTTTAATGGTTGATAAGTTGAAGTTTGAACTGCTTTTAAGGATAGGGACTTAATTTTCTCTGTTATGTCAGCCTGTTACCCCTTGAATATAACAACTGAGGAATAGAGTCTTTGAGCCTGACTGTCACTTGTGGTAATTGTAACTATGAACATTATTTCCCCTTGAATTAAGCTGTGGAATATTTTTTGCTAGTTACCAATTTTTCTGTAGCAGACATGATTGAAGTAACTGATGTTTCAGTTTAAAAATGCATTTTTTGAAACTCCATGTGGACATAACATGAAATGCATGGATGTCTAAAGTCTGGGACAACTTGAATGCTGAAGGGAGTACTTCTGATTAAAGGCAGTGTCATTGTTATTTTTTCAAAGTATTTACTGCCTGAAGCCTGCTGATTAAAGAAGCTTCTTCTAGGTAATTACAAGGATGTTTTGAGATTTTATGTGTAACTTTTTATCTAGAAGAATTCAGCATTCCCCTAACTATGCCTGGTGTTCTCAGTAGGTTTTGTTGGTGGAATATGGAAGAGCCAGACTTGGACTGTCGGTGTTTTTGAAAAAGATGGACCTTCATCTTTGTTATATTTTGCGTTTATAACATCTCTCATGAGTATAAAGTGTGTATTACTTACAATTTTGGTAGGCTGGATTATACGGACACTTACATTTATATTTTAGCAGGTTTGGCCATATAAACATCTTTAAACTTCTGTTGTTAAGTTCAACTTAATATTTAATACTTTCATTAGCTCTGTATGAAGAATAGCCAGACCCCAGCCAATTGTCAGAAGCTGTATTTGCCAGTACTGACCTGAAGTAGAATAAATATTTTCAGAATAGAAACAGTGGTTAGCTGGAATGATGTAGTTTTAACTATCTCTCATTTCAGTGAAAGAAAGGGGTACGTTGAAACATACTCTGAGCTGCTCTGCTTCCTCTGTCAGTAGCTACCACCATTCAGCCTATAAGCATTTTCCAATAACATCCAGACTGATGATACAGTGTTCAAAAAAAAAAAACAACTGAACCAAATTTCTGCTGAAGGCCTGGAAGTTCCTGTGTCTGAAATGTCACTGAAATTCTGTACCAGGTGGTGCTTCATTAGCTGCTCTTCATTTTCTGTCCACCATATACTTGTGCCAGCTGTTTCTCTTTGCTGCTGCAATTTACATCACATTTTCTCTCCATACGGTTGTTTACATGAGCCCAGTGGAAATCAAATGTCAGCTTCAGTCTTATAGTCAACCTTTTTTCTGTAGTATCATCTGAAAAGCAAATTTTACAGCTAAATGAGCTTTTTTGAGTCTGTGCCACTGTAATTAAGCAGCTTTCTTCAAAGTAGCTTGTAATGTTTTTCCTCACAAATATTTCCATTAGTTTTCTATTCTCAGAGGCTAAAGTAACTTTAAAGTCACCATTTCTCAGAATGTGAATGTTCTTTAAAATTGAGTGCTGCCATTTATTTCTCTATAAATGTAGTTTTAGCTTCTGTAAATTAGTCAAAATGTATCCCAAAGCTTTCCTGTTTCTGTCATTTTCTCAAGTTCTTCTGTATATCATGCAGGTTTTTTACTGTTCTTAATCTCTTCCTCTGTTTGTAATGATTTGGAGAAAACTCCAGGAACAAACTTGCTATCAAAAGTTTTCAAGCTGACAAGCAGGTATTCTTTATTGCGGCGCCGGGAGACATGGGAGATAGCTCCACCTAACGCGCGTCCCCGTATTGCTATACAAGCCATCCTTATATAGTCCCTGGGCATACATACATATTCATGAGGCTACAAATGGATTGCATCATTTTTCAGAGAGTTCCCTGCATGCGTACAGAATTGTGGTGGTGGTCTCTGAGGGTAGTTTACTTCTTCCAACAATCTTCATCACTTCTGGCAGCCTTTGAAGCACGCGCACTAGATGCTCATACCAGTTAATTGGTTCATTAGCACCAGAGACATAATAATTCTCCTATCCTCCTACTTATCAGTTACTTTCACTGTAGCCCATCTTGGACACCTGTGGTTCCCGGATACTTCTTATCCCTGTGTCCCGTTCTTCTAGACTGATTCTCTTAAAACTGTGCCAACTATAACGATTTATCTTGTGAGAATTCTCAGTATGTTCTCTAGCTGTACTCTTTTTTTTTTTCTCTGTATATTATGCACCTCAGTAATTTTCCATTGCTGCTGCTACAAAGCCATCAAACTTAACATTACTTAAAACTAATTCTAAAGGTTTCTATCTTCCATTTTGTGATTTTGTGCCCCTTTGTCTCAAATTCCCCCCCTTTTTCTGTCCTTTTGCAAATTCTTTTGCAACAGTTGATATATTACCATTACCATCAAAAGTCTTTTTGAAATAATTTCCCATTTTTACTTGATGTGTAATTTCATTCCTTTTCCAATCTTCGTAATTTATAATAGACCGTTTACAACACCAGAGGGAACACTGTATCATACCACAAGTAATCAATATTAAAATAATTAACACCAATATTCCTGCAGCCAGTTGCCTCAACCAGGAGAGATTGGGTAACCATGAAGTTAACTTTTTGCATGTTTCTTCAAAACCCCAGGAGGTGTCATCCATGGCCATTTCATGGAATATCTTAGTTTGTTTCCAAATTTCCTCCAGATCTGTTTCAATTCTGCCGCTTTAGTCTGTATAGGAACAACAACTTTCATTGATTATGGAAGAAGCCCCTCTTTGTGATGCCAGTAACATGTTTAGAGCCATTTGGTTTTGTAATATCACCTTAGATAGGCTAGTTATCTCTTGTTCTGCCTGGATTATATCGATGTTTTTACTTTCCATTTCCTCTATGGTTGCTGAGATATTTACAGTTGCCTTCTCTAATTTACTTACTGCCAAATATGGAATTAGCCCTCTTACAAAAGCATGAAATGCGGTGTGCTGTTCAATAATAGGGTTAAACCCTTGCTTAATTCGTTTAGCAATACTTCTAATCCAGGTCCTGTTGATAATAGTAAGTAAAATAGGGTGTTACGGCACCTAAGGTGCATGCCCCCTTCCAGTTGGTGGGTAAAATCTTATAAGCATTTTTTTCCACATAACCAATACCATCCTTTCCCTTTAGAAGTGGGCCACCACTGAACTATGATACCATCTATATTAATCGTATGATTTCAATTTGAATGGTGACCTACATCTATGGCATGTAAACAAGCGTGATCTCCTGCCCTGGTTCCTGGTGTAATACATCTTTGTGCACAGGTGTAATATTTATTACCTGGGTTAGGATTAACTATTCCAAATGTTAACCTTTCCTTCGAATACAGATTGCCAGTGTTCACCCACAAATATGTCGATGAGACAGTGTTAGGAATTGGAACTCCAGTTAAAGGGAGATCCAGGCTTTCTCCTGATTTAGGTAACTGTGTACACACCCAACAGTCATTACGATTAAAACATTAGTAACATTCTGCACTAATTTCAGGTATAAGTTCTGGTCCCAAGCTTGTGTGCCAGTTATCATATGAGTCCAAATTATGATCGATGCAATTTCATACGCAAGGGTACTGAAGGTTCGATCCACCATGTCTTCTCTGGCTCTGGTGCTTTCTTTATTCTTGAATAATGTATCCAAGCAGGTTGTTTCTTTATCTTCACTGCTGTAAAGGTGGTCAGTAATATCTGGTACGGTCCACTCCACTTCTCCTGTAGAGGATCTCCTGAAAAATCCTTCTTTTTGCTTTTCTGTTGAATTAAAGATAAACTCAAAACTGCAATTAATTGACAGTTTTTAACTCTGAATTCCATTTTGCTTTCCTTAAATGTTGCTTCTTGCCCTAATAAAGATTTTAGAGAATTTGGCATGCATAAGGTTTTATGCATTCCTATTTGTTTTCCCAATTTGTACTTTAAAGGTTTCAGAAAGAATACCTCTCTTTTTCTTTTTTTTTTTTCCTCTTGGTGGCCAGTAGCTCCCACATCTATAACAAATTCTTTTCTCTCTGATTTAACACCAAATAAGTTGCTTCTGTATCCACTAAAATTCCACTTTATTTCCTCTAGTCCCTAGTTTTAATGTAACCACTGTATCTGATAGGGTAGATTCCCCAGGTCCCTGTCAGTTTAGTTCCAGTTCAGTCACCAGAGCCACTCCATGGCACTGCCCCCCCCCCCCCGGGCAGTCTCACTTCCAGCGTCCAAACTCGCCATAGCACCCACACCAATCCGGTCCCACAGAAAGAGGATCCCACTCCCCCACCTCTGCCCAACATCCCTCCTCCCACACTCAAACACTGGAGCTGCTCGAGCTCCCCTCTCCCCCTTGGTTCTCCCTTTTTTTTTTGTTTTTTCTCACAGGGGCTCCCCCTGCTGTGCAGGGCCTGCAGATGCCTGCCTCTGCAACAGCACTTCTGGTTTAACCCCTTCTTAACTCTGAATGTGGATGTGCCGCTTGTTGCCAGTGACAGAAATCTCTTTCCTCCTTACAAATATCAGATAGGACAGAGGCAGAGGGTGCTCTTCTCGGAGGTACCTGTGGTACGTGATTTTCCACCCTATCTTCCTGATTACTGTTTTTTAACTTTAAACATCTTTCCCCAATATCACAAACTGAGCATCTCCAGCGTAACTTTCAGTTTTTCCCTGTCCTTTTCCAAAGCCAAAATTAAGGAATCTGACAGAGCTATATTTATTTTGCATTCAGTCTGTCACTCCGTGTCTTAAAGTGAAAAACGTATCTGCATACATTACTTCATCCCATTTTCCTTGCCCCCTTAAAACAACATTAATTGTAACAATGTATTATAGTTCAGAGTTCCATTTTTAAGCCATTTTTCCTGACCTTCCAAAGCATACAAATGCCGCCATTGGTTACAATATTTTACCAATATTTTCTTATTTACCAAGCCCCAGGAGACCCTCCCAAGTTGTTTCCAGTGTGCCAAAATGCACCCAAGAGGGTTTTTTTTCAAGATCTCTTCACTCTGCTGATTTTCCATTATCAATCTCACATTCACACACACACAGACGGGATCCCCAGACATACTCCACACAGTTACAACACTTGAGACAGAGACTTAAATTCAATCAACCAAACAACAGTTAATAACACAGTTATAACATCTTATCATCAGTACCAAAATCACAAGACCAAAATCATCACTGTAACAAGCCACAAAATAAGGCGAATACCAGTAGAATCAAAAGCAATACTTCCTAACCATTATGGCTCAGACCATATTGTAACATTAATAGGGGGGTTTCCTTGAACCCTTTATAGTTGACCAGCCTGTCAGTGTCCCAAGAAGGACGAGACCCCTGTGTCCGACCAGCCTGTCTGCGTCCCACTGTGGGAACCATATTGAACAGCCCACTGTATCGGAGGGTGATTCTACTAACCTATTCAGGGACCCACGCTGACAGCATCACTGAATCAAATCCGTTATGGGCTGTTGATAGCACAGTGGACCCAAAACCATTTCCACAAGACACCCCCTGCGTCTTGTATCACAAGATGCCCCCTGCTTAAACAGTCTGTCACTGATACCAAAATCACAAGACTAAAATCCTTAATGTAACAAGCCACAGAATAAGTCAAATAGCAACAAGGTCCAAAACCATTTCCACAAGATACCCCTGTGTCTTGCAGGACCCAAACCACAAGAAGCCCCTTGTTTCTTGTGGGTGTATACCAAACGGATGCTAGCAGCTGGGTATACACCTTTACCTACGAGATTCCCTATCTTGATTTATGGAAGGCTTCCAAACCATGCGTACGCTTACCAAACCAATTTACCAAACCGAGATGCCCCCTACACCTTACAAACTATATAAAAGAAAAGAATACCTTTTATGAGATGGTCCTTGTCTGCTCCTGCAGCGATACGAATGAGTCAAGTGGTCCCTCCGGGAAAAATTCCCAAGGGCCCTAGGAAGTCCTGTCCTCAGCAGGTCCTGCAGCCGAGCAGAGAGGGTCCCATCTGGGGTGCCAGATTGATTCGGAGAAAACTCCAGGAACAAACTTGCCAACAAAGTTTTCAAGCTGACAAGCAGGTATTCTTTATTGTGGTGCCGGGAGACACGGGGGATAGCTCCTCCTAACGTGTGTCCCCGTATTGCTACACAAGCCATCTTTATATAGTCCCTGGGCATACATACATATTCATGAGGCTACCTATGGATTGCATCATTTTTCAGAGAGTTCCGTGCATGCGTACAGAATTGTGGTGGTGGTCTCTGAGGGTCGTTTACTTCTTCCAACAATCTTCATCACTTCTGGCAGCCTTTGAAGCACGGGCACTAGATGCTCATACCAGTTTAATTGGTTCATTAGCACCAGAGACATAATAATCCTCCTATCCTCCTACTTATCAGTTAGTTTCACTGTAGCCCATCCTGGACACCTGTGGTTCCCGGATACTCCTTATCCCTGTGTCCTGTTCTTCTAGACTGTTTTTCTTAAAACTATGCCAACTATAATGATTTATCTTGTGAGAATTCTCAGTATGTTCTCTTGCTGTACTCTATTTTTTTTCTCTATGTATCATGCACCTCAGTAATTTTCCATTGCTACTGCTACAAAGCCATCAAACTTAACATTACTTAAAACTAATTCTAAAGGTTTCTATCTTCCATTTTGTGATTTTGTGCCCCTTTGTCTCAGTAACAATACATAAATAAGTAGCATCACTATGAATACTGTCCTCAAAATTCTCAAAAGTTGTTATTTCTAAATGCTAATTTGATTATTAATTCCTTATATTGGTTTATTAATAAAAGGGTACACCTCACCTCCTGAAAAGTCCAGTTTTGTGCCCTTTTTTTTTTTTTCCTATGCTCTGATCATCACCATGTATTTAGTTTTACAAAATATTTTTGGTACTGGGATGATTTACAATCTTTTGAAGATGCTTATGACTATACTGCAAGGGAATTACAGGCAAAGCATGAGATGTTTTTTACTGTTGAAAAGTAATTTCTCATCCACACAGATGATTTTATTGCCATAGATGAGCAAAACTAGTAATGATAGAAAATACTAAATTCTTGTTCAGGAATCACAGTTTTCTTCTTGATCATAGAATGCTGGATTTACTAACTTTGCAGTTCCTTTTAAAGTTTGTTAGATGTTCTTAAGTTACATTTGTAGGTATTCAGTATATTAAACTATTATTTATTATGTCATACATTTGCTTTAATCATCTAATTATTAGATATGTTAGCATTGTAAATAAAGTTTATATTTCTCCAACAAATTTGAAGAGCTATATTTAAAAGAGGTCGATATCAAGAGCATTTGTTTTGATTTGTTCTTAAAATATATGTAATAAAGTTTTCATTGCAAGTAATAATAATGTAGTCTTCATAGTAATAAATTTGATTATCTGTCTATGTACATATGGCTTTATGACTGAAATATTCTGTTACTTGTAATTTTTCTTCTCATTTTTAACTAACACAGTTTGGGGGTCCTATCCTGTCCTTTTTTATGGGTGTAAATTCATATTCATCTGTTTTGGCTTTGAAGTGATTCTGGCTAAATTCTAAATCAGAATTATGGTTCTCATACGCACTCATGTCTTAGACTTCTTGCTGTTGAATTTGTATTTGTAAATGGAGTTAATTTTGTTCGATATTATTCTGTTGGATTTAGTCAGAGTTGAATTTCCTTCCTGAATCTGTGAATAGGATTTTTTTTCCTTATGCTAGTCGAATGTAGTGGGGCTTTTCCCACTGGGGTAAACGTTTGGACTATTTTTGTAGATAAGTGTGTGAAGAAAAAGTTTGAGTTCAGTGGGTTCTAAACACATCTACTAATAATTGTATTATCTCTGTTTAGAAGGATATTTGAAATGTTTTAAAGAAAGTCTGATATTTTCAAATTTTTGTTTTTAGGTTTCCCAGGCTGGAGATTTGCTTATTGAAGTTTACGTGGAAAGAAAGGAGCCAGATTGTAGTATTATAATCAGGGTTAGTGTATAAAAGTAATACAGAGTTTTTACTATGCACTTTCTCGTGACGTATACCAAATTTATTTTCATACGTGTTTTTATATAATTAATGAAAGTTTGAACTTTTATCGCTATTATTTTAAATATTTCTTTTTAAATTGGGTGTGTTGCAAAAATTCGTAAAGACTGATCATTATTTATTTTTCAGGAGAATGTTATGATACAAATTTAAAAGGGAGATGTCCTCCTTCGGTTTTACTGCAATATATGGTGGTATAAATTCTCCCAGTTCAGCACAGAAGGCCACTGGTGAGGCACTGGAATAGGTTGCCCAAGGAGGTTGTGAATGCTTCATCCCTGGCAGTGTTCAAAGCCAGGTTGGACAAGGCCTCGGGTGATATGGTTTAGAGCAAGGTGTCCCTGCCCATGGCAGGCGGGTTGGAACTTGATGATCTTGAGGTCCTTTCCAACCCTAACTATTCTGTGATTCTATGATTAACAAGTACACAGTGAATGCTGGTTTTATTTAGAAGTACAAGGCCGTTTAAATGACCTTCCTCCTGATTTTTCTTTTTGTCAGTGGCTTATTGCTTTCCTTGAGTGCTAACATACCAAAACTTGTTTCTTACTATAATTGAGATTTTCAGCATTATATCTGATTGTGTATTTTAAAGGCACTCATCTCCATGTAGTAGTGCATTATTGTTCGGATGAAGAGTTAAAAGAAGTCAGTTCTGTAACTGAATTTTCCCGCTTCAGTTACACCTCTTTGTTTCCGGTTCAGCAGTGTTCTGTTTAGCGTATGACTCTCAAAAACTTCAGTTTGCATATGTATATGGCTGCACTAAGGGGGAATCCTGCCTCACCAATTTGGTGGCCGTCTGTGATGGGGCTGCAGACCTGAGGGACAGCACTAGGGCAGTTAACGTCATCTGCCTGGACTTGTGCAAAGTGTTTGACACTGTCCCACATGACATCCTTGTCTGTAAATTGGAGAGACATCAATTTGACAGGTAGACCACTCAGTGGATAAAGAACTGGACGGATGGCCATGCGCAAAGAGTTGTGGTCGATGGCTCAATGTCCAGGTGGAGACCAGTAACAAGTGGTGTCCCTTAAGGATCGGTGTTGGGACTGGTCTCATTCAACATCTTTGTCACTGACATGGACAGTGGATTGAGTGCACCCTCAGCAAGTTTGCCAGTGACATTAAGCTGTGTGGTTCTGTTGATACGCTGGACGGAAGGAATGCCATCCAGAGGGACCTTGACACGCTTGTGAGGTGGGCTGATGCCAACCTCATGAAGTTTAACCATGCCACAAGTGCAAGGTCCTACACCTGGGTTGGGGCGATCCCAGGCACAGCTACAGGTTGGGCAGAGAAGAGATTCAGAGCAGCCCTGCAGAGAAGGACTTGAGGGTGCTGGTCGATGAGAAAATGAACATGAGCTGGCTTCAGTGTGCGCTCACAGCCCAGAAAGCCAACTGTATCCTCAAAAGGAGCGTGACCAGCAGGTCGAAGGAGGTGATCCTGCCCCTCTACTCTGCTCTTGTGAGACCTCACTTGGAGGATTGTGTGCAGTTCTGGTGTCCTCAACATAAAAAGGACATGGAACTGTTGGAACAAGTCCAGAGGAGGGCCGCGAGGATGATCAGGGGACTGTAGCACCTCCCATATGAAGGCAGGCTGAGAAAGTTGGGGCTGTTCAGCCTGGAGAAGAGAAGGTTGCGTGGAGACCTCATAGCAGCCTTCCAGTATCTGAAGGGGGGCTATCAGGATGCTTGGGAGGGACTCTTCATTAGGGACTGCAATGATTGGACAAGGGGTAATGGGTTGAAACTTACATAGGGGAAGTTTAGATTGGATACAAGGAAGAAGTTCTTTACTGTAAGGCTAGTGAGGCACTCAAATGGGTTGCCGAAGGAAGCTGTGAATGCTCCATCCCTGACTGTTCAAGGCCAGGTTGGACAGAGTCTTGGGTGGTATGGTTTAGTGTGAGGTGCCCCTGCCCATGGCAGGGGTGTTGGAACAAGATGATCTTAAGGTCCTTTCCAACCCTAACTATTCTATGGTTCTGTGTGTGTGGTATACATAGATGCAGACATATATACATGCACATAACATATTTTTTAAATATCAATAAAAATGGGACTATTTCTAAGATCTAATTTTTATTTCTTTTAATAAAATGGTACTTCTGTAATACTTACCTTCCTATAGCCAGGAAAATGTATCAAGGCTTCCTTTCATCTGAATTTTCAGAGATTGAGAGGGAGATTTTTAAGCTACGAAGTTAATCGGACAGCTAGAAGTTTTAACTTTGATTTTGTGGAAAAAAAACAGGAAAGCATGCAGGAGTCTGACAATTTATGGATTTCCAGCTGAGTGCATCTACTGCCTATATTAGTGGTAGTGTTGGTAGTAGTAGTAGTTGCAGGGAGTAAGATTTCTAAAAAATAAATCAAAAATTGGTAATTGTACAATATTATAAACTGCCTCTATTTGTTTTCTAGGTATCACCTTTGATGGAAGCAGAAGAATTAACTAATGATGTTTTAGCAATCAAAAACATTATTCCCAACAAACATGATATCTGGGCTACTTTTGAAGTACTTGAAAATGGTGAACTAGGTTAGTGACCCTTAAATTTGTGTACAGAAAATTTTATGATTTTTTTTATGCTTAACATAATCAAAAGCTTAGTTAAAAAAATAATAAAAGGCTTATAGAAACAAAATGAAAATGAGCCTTCATGCCATTATTCTACATTTTTTTGCTGGGCATCTGCGTGATTGCTTTCTACACTTTGCTAGAAATAGTGTGATGAATTGTTTTGAAATGCTTATAAATTGGTGGCTGAAAAAATGTTTTTCATGTTACTCTGCTTCCACAGTTCATTGGTCACGAGCTAAAGAAAAGTAGGTCTTACCAATATGTCTCGAAGAAACTTACCTTCATTATAATGTCAGCAGTTGATTTTATAAGGAAAAATGTTTTCCAGAAAATGAAATAAGAAAATACGTGTAATACTTAAGTGAAAGTATCTTTTTATTATTTGTTCAATTATTTTATGTGTGTAGATGAAAAAGGAGGCATAAAGTGTGTAATCCTGTGTATAGGGCGAGTGCTACTATGGTGTATATGGCAGAATTTCAAAATGTTTGTTTTAAATATGGTTCTGCTGCCAACAAGAGCAAATGTCACAGGCACAATATTAATGAAATACAGAGAGGTTTTAACGTAGGTAGTGTTTCAGGTGTACCAGAGCTTGAATTATTAGAGGTACTTACTGTGAAGTAATACAGATTTCTTTATGTATTTATTTTTACTTATTTTTATGTTTATTTTTATATGAATAATCACATGATTTTTGAAGAATACGTGAAGAAATACACTTTTAGTAAAAAGCATTATCTATTTGTACTTCATATTAGAGCTGCTGTTCTTACTGTTTTCATGTTATGGAAGTGGACTGTGGGCTGTTTCTGTAGTGAAGGTACCTATTTCCAAGCTAAGAAGAAAAAAAGTTTTTAAAAAATTGAGAAAACTAAGATTACTAAACATTACAAGTTTGTTTGAATAGTTTTGTTGTACTTGATTTTCAGACATGCTTACAATAATCTCTTCAGATATACTGATGGCCATGATATGCTCAGTCTTGACCATGACAGTATTGGTAACAAGATTGGAAATGCATTCTCCTTTTTGACTTAAGTGATCCTGATCTCTCTGCATCTTGTAGTCTTGTGGTGATACTGTGTAGAGTTGTAACATGGAGTTCATTTCCGCATTTGTAGATGAAGGTGTCAACGACAAAGCATGCTAGCATCTATTATCTTTAGAAGAGTCCTGATATCTCCTACAAGTACTCTAGAAATCCTGTTTCTTTTGACTGAGTAATAGAAAAACTCAAGAGGATATTTTATTTTCTAAAACTTATAAAACATTTACAGGCAAATGAAAGCTGAACTAGATATGGCCGAGAGAACATAAATACAAAAGATAGACCCCACAGCAGCTTCTTGAGGTGTTTGGGTGTAACAGCTAGTATTTTAGTTGTCTGAGCTAATGACTATGGAAAATTAGCAACAAAATTAAGCTTAGAGTAAGACATTACAGCCCTGTATAGGACAAAAAATATTGGCAAGGGATTAGAGTGTATGCCATTGAAACAAGAGTTACAATGCAAAGTAGAAATGGCATACCATTTAAACCCAAAGCAAACAAGCAAAAAGTAAACTAAATAAAGTCATAATTCAGCACCTGTCTCCAGTAATTAGACTGATAAAATGTCCTACGTGGACGCCTTTCTAGAAGAATCTGTGCATCAAAACTGAATTAATAATGTTGAAAAGTAAAAATAATACATGTAGTAACAGACACTCAGGCAGACTACAGTGGTGCTATGGCTGAATCTAGCAGATTTTCAAAAGGCTGAATAACAGAGAAAAATAGTCCTGTTCAGCCCTTGGTCCAAGTGCATGCTGCTGCACATTGATTTTATTAGCATCGTTTAACAAACACCATTTAACATCACGTAATCTAAGGCATTTACAAATAAGTTGACATTATGACATGTCATGACAGAAGCAAAGGTTGCTTAGTTGTTTCAAATGTATAGTAACAATCAGTGTTGTACTGATGAAAGGAATATTTTGCTTGTGTTCCTGCCGCGGTCTGGTACCTGTCTAGCGCATGGTGGTATTCAGTTTGCTGCACTCAGTCCTGAAGTTTTATGAGAGTTATTTTACCTTTTAAGATGTACTGCCCTGAAAATGAACCTGGATAAGGCAAGAAAATTAGAATTTTAAATTCTCTAAAAAGTAATTTTCTCTTGGTAGTTAATGTTGTTTAAGGTGAAAATGACTGGTTTGGGATATTTATCAGCATATAATGACCTCTGTAAAAGGGTAATTGGACATACATGTTTACTGCTTGCTGTTCAAAATATTAAATTTGCAATATTAAAAATAAACTAAATTATTTGCATATAAAAAGTTGAAATAATTGATAATTTAATCTAACCTAATGAAGAATGTTCAATACCATATGCTTTTACAAAATAGGATGTATTTTTTTTTTTAGTAATTTTTGCCTGATGGATAGTTTGTAAATGAGGTGTGTTGCCAGCAAAATAGCTAATGCATTTCAGCATGATGATTTATGTACCGTGTAATCCATGATGACAGATGGTCTTAAATGTAACTATAAATAAAACAGTAGGTGTTTACTCTGGGAGTGCTGGTGTTCTAGGAAGATGTGATGATTTGCCAGTGTTTCCTGCTGTTGATTTGTAAAGTGTTTTTTTTTTCTCTTTTGTACAAGGACAAGTTGTTTTGACTTTATCACATCAGAGTCCACAATTTCCCAAAAGTTAGGAAGAAGTTTTGAAAGTTTGACCATTTAAAACAAAAGAGACAGAAGAAATGGTGTTGTAAAGTAGAGATTGAGCTGCTGTCTACAGAATGGTCGTTTTGTTAGGCTGCTTTGTTGTCATGTCTGAATAATAAAACTTTTTTATAAGTGACATAGCAAGTTTACTGGTAAGGTAGGACTTTTTGCATACCAAAACAGTGGTGGGTTTTTCTGTCACTTAAGTATGTTATTTGTGGCTGCTGCTTTCTGAAGCTGTGGTGTTCAGGTGTTCAGGGAGATATTTTCTGCTATAATGTATTGCTGGACAGTCCCAAAGCAGCTGTTGACATTTCATATTCATCTGCCTTAGCAGAAAAGAAAAATGAGACTATGGTGGCATACTTTTCCCCTCAGTATTCACGAGACATGGGGCTAGACTGCCAGACCCAACATGACAGTGTCACACAGGTGTGACTTTCCAGGCACTCTGTCCAGCTGTTCTCAAGGCCTGACCCATGTAAGTTGGTATGCCAAAGGGAAGTCAGAATGTTTGGAAAGATCTCTCTTTGGAGATAAAATGACACTTGGATCTACTGTTGTAACCCACAAAGCCATTGTTAAGGTTTTTGTGCTTTCATTAATAATTTATTGTAGGTGCTTGCTGCTGAGCAGGTGAAAGCCTTCAGAGGGGTGTGTATGTGTGCGTGTGGAGGGTAATTATGCAGTCTTCCTCCATCTGCATCAGTGTTGCCTGGTATGAGATACTTCAGGCTGTGTTGCAGTACCTGCCAGGCTCAGTTTTCTGCTGGGTTTGGTAATGCAGATTTAGGGACTATTTGCCAGACTTTCAGTATTTTCATTTGGTGTATGAACTGGGGTTTGTGTGGAATACTGGATGGACATTCTTATCCCTGCAGTTTTTCAGTTCTGTGAAGCTGAATCCTGGGTCTCAGTGTGGTCTTTTAGGATGGATGTTATCTATCCACAAATGTACGTTTGACCAAATTAAGTGTTAAGTGCACACATACAGTCTATCATGCCTTCTTCTATTGGTTCTGTTTCGGTCAAACTTTGGTATGCTCTGTGTTAGTTCCTAAATTTTGTATTTAGTTTGAAAGTTGTGTTTTAGCATCTTTAGTTGCAGATGTTTTCTTGCATAAATACAAAAGTCACTGAACGTTTGATTATTATTGTTTAATTTAGTATTTATTATCTGTGCAGACCCTGCCGGCACAGGTGTTGCTGCAGAAAGTCAGTGAAGTGCATAATTGTCTTATTTTGAAGGCAGTGCTTTTCTTCTGTAGCTCAAAGTGAATGAGACAATGTTGCATATAAGCATGTGTAACTTCTAAGGGCATTCAGTCTTGGCTTTTGGTTTTGGTTTGTTTGGTTTTTTTTTCAATTTTTCTTTTTTTTCACCCTTCGACATTTCTCAGAACGTCCTCTGCATTATACAGAGAATGTGTTAGAACAAGTTCTTCACTGGAGTTCACTACCGGAACCCGGCACTGCATATCTGATAATAAAGAGGTTTCTAACAGCAGACATCATAAAACTCTACAGTGGTACGTATCTTTTTTAAAACTTAGATATTTCATGTGGGGACATGAGGATGGCAGTTCTTTTACAGCTCTTTCATTGGGGCAGTGTCCCAGAACATTTGAATTACTACTACTTTATGAAAGTTACTGTTTTACTGAGGGTTGTGCTAACCTCCTTTTAAAACGTAAAATTCACGGATCTTCTTGTTTCTACAAACTGTAAGCTTTCCCATTTGAACATAAAAGTACAGAGAAATTCACATTCACAGTGTTTGAAGTTCTGCTGTGAAACTTGTGACTGCTCTTTTATCCATAGAGCAGTTCTGCATAGTCCATTCACTATGCTCTCTCTCTGTGGATCATACATACATATATCTTGTGTATATATAATTACATTATATATAACCATGTAATTTATATATTAAATAATTTTATATGCTAATAATAATATCTATTTTATAATCTGATGCTTTCAAGCTACAAAGCTCATTAGAGAGTATGCAGCCTTTAAAAAGGATGAGGAATTTAGATCTGACACTTGAAAGGAGATGTAGCTCAAACTTACAGTGGAAAACCATGATTTACAAGCTGCCCCCATCCTATTTTATTTTTTTTACATAATAGCGGGATTGAAGTCTCCCATGTAATAATATGTAGCTTTCACTTTGAAGGAAGCAGTGGTTTAGAAGTTAGAGATCCAAAAATTACTATCCTGTTTTCAAGCAGTTGAAATCCTGTATGCTGTCACTGTAAAACGTGATGATGACACACAATGCCTGGTTTATGCCCATCTGATTTTATCTAATGACTTAGTCAAATATGCAGTCTTTTCTTTTTCTCTGTTCGCCATCTATATATCTCTTCTCTGTTAATTTTAAGAAATAAGTTATGATGTTATTCTTCTGAAAGTATTAGCATTCTTTCATCATCCTTTATTCCTATAAAAACATACTCCACAAATACAAATCAACCTTAACAAGTGTTCTGTTCATGACCATTATGTTTGAGTTCCAGTATCTCAAAACATGTCATAGCAGACAGTGAATAGAGAGAAATGGCCTAGTTCATTAAAAGCTTGATATATGAACTTCCATCACCTCCCTCAGTATGTGTTCAGGAATAATCAGAATATGGGTTTTAAGGACTGTGTGAACCACTGCTCTGAGAAATACATAAGGATCAGGCTAGAGTCAATTTACAAAATGTAGTACTATTTAAAGGAGAAATCTGCCATTTACTCTTCTTCTTTCCTAATTTCTACATCTATTTCTTCTCCCAACCCATCACAGTAATTGTTTGCATCTGTTTATTCAGTTTGACTTTAGTCTAGACACACTGGCTGTTGACTGAATGTTTACATTTACTGGCTGTTTTTTTTTTTGTGAGTGTGCGTGTTAAAATAATCAAAAACTCATTAAATAACTTATATTGGTTTTCTTAGTGGTTTGAAGAGAAAAGTCTCTGCCAGTTGCAGAGTTACAGTGTTGATTTCTGCAATCTCTATATGGTAATCTTGTGTATCACAAAATATTTTCTTGAGGGTGGAATTGACACTTTAAGAAAGTTTTACATGTTGAACATACTTTAATATCTAAAATATTGCTTTTTCTAACTGGATCTTGTTATAAAATAATATCTAAAATCAACACAATTCTATCGTTTTATCTTGCTAGATTTCTTGAATCCACTTTTAGCTTGTAAATTTGCTCTGAAACATTAGCAATACTGAGGAGCAATTTCACTAGCTTCAGTGAAAATATAGATATTAAATGTAGGCAAAGATGCACAGAAAGTGCACATTCATCCATGTTTTGTAGTTGCAGTTGTTTATTGTTACTATTTCTAATCTTGCATCTGTACACCTTTGAAGCAATTAAGCAGCTATTTCAGGACAAAAAGATAACTGAGGGTTTTTTAGATAAATGTTGTACTTCCAGCACTAGATAGTATCAGAATGAGAAAAGACACAGGATCAGGTCATTGCTCCAGTTGTCTAAAGGAGAGGCAGTTGTGGCTCTCCATCTTGAAGTGCACAAGAAATAATGGCTGTCCTGAAGGAAAAGATGGAGACCTTAATCTTTCCACTCTTACACACTCCTCATGTGGGTAGTTTCTTTTTACTGAGTAGCAGGGCTAAGGTTAGATGTCCAACAGCTACTGTTTGAAGTATGTTTTTCAACAGTAGATTCAGTCTACAGGGTTGGACAACTGGGTGGTGGGTGTCTTTTACAGCAAAATTAATAGGCCTGTGATCATATTATAATTGAATTCAGTGAACTTTCTTTGGTTCTCTTATTTATGTTAGAATACTGCAGACTAAATTATTATATGCCTGACCTTTTTTTTCCTGTTAATGTTACCTTAAACCTTTGTGTCATCGGCACTTTCCTCCTTTTATTTCCAAAGACTTCTAATGATGTTTGAAATACTGTTAGTTCAGTTGTGAGCCTAATGGAACAGATCTGTTACCCTCCTTTCATCCTGGTAACTTGTCATTGTCTTCCCTGTCAGTGCAGCTTTTCCCATGTTCCTTATACATAGTGCATTCTCCTTTTTCATGATTAGACTTATTCTTATTTGGTCCTTTTTAAAACTAGTTTTTTATGTTGTATAATGTCAAACATTGTATATAGGTCTACATGTGTAGTTTGTCTAGAACTCAACTTTCCTTTTCAAGTTAAAAAGAGTTAGTTTATTGATGTATTTCAGAAGACTTGTGGTAGGTTTTCCACTTTCCCATAGACCACACAATCATGGAATGGTTAGGGTTGGAAATGACCTTGAGATCATCTAGTTCCAACCCCCCTGCCATGAGCAGGAATGCCTCACACTAGACCATGTTGCTCAAGTCTCTGTCCAAGTTGGCATTAAACACTGCCAGGGGTGGAGCATTTCACTCCAGGGATGGAGGAAGTTCTTTACTGTAAGGGTGATGAGGCACTGGAATGGGTTGCCCAGGGAAGCTGTGAATGCTCCATCCCTGGCGGTGTTCAAGGCCAGGTTGGACAGAGCCTTGGGTGACATGTTTTAGCGTGAGGTGTCCCTGCCCATGGCAGGGGGGTTTGAACTTGGTGATCTTAGGTCCTTTCCAATCCAAACTATTCTGTGATTCTAGGATTCTGTGATTTACCACTTCTTTCGGCAGCCTGTGCCCAGTGCCTCACAACCATCACAGTAAAGAACTTTCCTTATATCTAACCTAAACTTCCCCTATTTAAGTTTGAACCAGTTTGTCTCTTGTCCTATCACTGTAGTCCTGGATGAAGAGTCCCTCTCCTGTATCCTTGTAGACCCCTGCCAGATACTGAAAAGCTGCTATGAGGTCTCCACACAGCCTTCTCTTCTCCAGGCTAAACTGCCCCAACTTGTTTAGCCTGTCATTTCATGGGAGGTGTTCTGGCCCCCTTATCATCTTTGTAGCCCTCCTCTGGACTTGTTCCAGCAGTTCTATGTGCTTCTTATGTTGAGGACACCAGAACTGCGCACAGTACTCCAGGTGGGGTCTCATGAGAGCAGGGTAGTGGGGCAGGACCACCTCCTTCGACCTGCTGGTCACGCTGCTTTTGATGCAGGCCAGGATAGAGTTGCCTTTCTGGACCGCAAGCACACAAGCCAGCTCATGTTCTGTTTGTTGTCTACCAACACCCCCAAGTCCTTCTCCACAGAGCTGCTGTGAATCTCTTCTCTGCCCAACCTGTAGCTGTGCCTGGGATCACCCCAGCCCAGGTGCAGGACCTTGCACTTGGCCATGTTGAACTTACTGAGGTTGGCATTGGTACGCCTCTCAAGCGTGTCAAGGTCCCTCTGGATGGCATTCCTTCCCTCCAGCATATCAACAGAACCACACAGCTTGGTGTCATCGGCAAACTTGCTGAGGGCGCACTCAATCCCACTGTCCATGTCACCGACAAAGATGTTGAATGAGATCAGTCCCAACAGCGATCCCTGAGGGACACCACTCGTTACTGGTCTCCAGCTGGATATGGAGCCATTGACCGCAACTCTTTGCGCATGGCCATCTATCCAGTTCTTTATCCACTGAGTGGTCCATCCATCATATTAACATCTCTCCAATTTAGAGACAAGGATGTCATGTGGGACAGTGTCAAACACTTTGCACAAGTCCAGGTAGATGACTTCAACTGCTTTAACCCATCCATCAGTTCTGTAGCCCCACCATAGAAGGCCACCAGATTGGTCAGGCAGGATTTCCCCATAGTGGAATCATGCTGGCTGTCAGCAACCACCTTGTTCTTTTTTATGATCTGTTTCACGATCCTGCCAGGCACAGAGGTGAGACTGACTGGTCTGTAACTCCCCGGGTCATCCATTTTCCCCTTCTTGAAAATGGGGGTTATATTACCCTTTTCCAGTCATCGGGAACTTCACCTGTCTGCTATCATTTTTCAGTTTGTGATGGACAGTAGCTTACAACTTCATTTGCCAGCTCCTTCAGGACTTGCAGATGAATTACATCAGGCCCCATGGACTTGTGCACTTTCACGTTCCTAAGATTATCTCGAACTGATCCTCTCCTACAGTGGGCCTAAGGTCTTCCTTCTCACGTGTTGCTGCATCTGAATTCCAAGACTTGAGTGGCGTGGTCAGAACACTTGCCGGTGAAGACTGAGGCAAAGAAGTGGTTGAGAACTTCAGCTTTCTCCAAATCAAGGGTAGCCAGTTCTCCTGTTTCCTTCCAGAGAGGAAAGATGTTTAGTTATTTTCTCTTGACATTTTATTCCATAGATTTTCATCCTTTTGCAGAAGCACTCTTTCAAGTGCTTTTCATAAGGGCAAGGTGAGCATATTATTTTGGTATAAGAGGTAGTCAGTAGAGCTTGGTACTATTTCAAGCCCCTTTTCCTTACCTGAAGATTTCCAACATTAAATTCTTATTAGTTAGAAAAATACAGATTGACAGTAAAGGGTGTGTGTATATAGGTCCTTGAAATTTTACAGTTAATGAGTTACATAATTTGAGTAGGAAGTATTGGTTTCTGAGAACAGGGGTTATTATTCAGAGGTGTTGCTTGAAACACAAACTTCTAAACCACAGGTAGATCAATGCTGAATGGATTGAGTGCATCTGGTTCTTAGTAGATGCAAACTTCTAGAAAGTTTTGTTTGTTTTTTAGTTTGTATCTGAAAAAAACATTCCGATTAGAACGCATCCCAATTATTTTAGATTACTTTATGAAATAGTGGCTTCTAAAGAATATGGAATATCGTCAATTCAGAGTATTGTTATTTTTTCAAGGTCTTTAAATATCAAGTGTTTTATAGATTTTATGTGAAATTTTGAATGAGTGTCATGTCAGGAGCTATATGTAGTTTAAAATCTTGTAATTTGGTACAGATGTGGAAGTATACTGCTAGTCTCAAAACAACTTGTGATTGTGTGGATAAGGATTCCTACTGTATTCTGAACACGAAATACATATTCCTACAGGCAAAGAGGGAACATGTTACAACTTCTTTTAACCGTGCATCTCTATTCACGCTTATAATTGAGATAATCCAAATAACTTCTGATTTTTTTTGTTGAAATGTGTTGATCCTGGATCCAGATTCTATCTTAAACTCTGATGAAAATACTGGGAAATCTTCTTTTGAGATTTTTTGGTTCATAGCAAGCATGCTGATTAGAATGTAGTTGGTTTTATTTAATAAGATAAAGATGTTCATCTTTTTCATTTCCATTATATTTTTAAACAATGTTTTTCATTGTCTCATTTTGTACTGAGATATAAAGTGAAAGAAAATTAAGAGTCACATTTTTAATTACCTTCTTTTTACAAAAAAATAGGGTTAGTAGAAGGAATAATTTAATTTCAACCCTTTAAACAGCTGTTTTTCAGCCAGTATTAAAGATGGGATCTAGATACAGCTTTTCAAGTTAGTCCCAAAGCCTCTCTAGCCGTACAAATGATAGTAGAATCTGACTCTGGAGTTTTGAAATATAATTTAATGTATAATATAATGTATAATATAATTTATGTAATTGGACATGTGAAACATGGACATTTTGTGCATGCAGGATTATCCATGTAATGCATTATACATTTTTCACTGTTTAAATATTACTTGTTTTATAAATAGTCATGTGTGGAATAACTGTCTGCAGTTTCTTTAAAACAAGAAAAAAAATCACTTAAATACTGAAGTGTGGGTAGCTGGAAACAGTACAATGCAATATATTTGTATTAAACCTCACATTTTATGCTTGTTAGTGCTGTTTCATGCAAATTCTTAATTCTCCCTGGTCACCTCTCATACTGGCTTTGTGTACATCATGCAGTACTTTAAGATGATGATGGCTCATTTAGCAGAATGTGTGAAGATAGAAAAGTAGATAATTTTGATTAGTACATGTTACAAGTGTTGCTCCCAGAGAGAGCATGACTAGCTGTGGCTGTATAATACTGCACTTTACAAATAAAAAGAAAATATGCAAACAGTGAACGCTGGTCTTTCTTGTGTTCTTTGTCTTTCCTGACCAAATGAAAATGTATTTTATGTTACTTTTTATTGTCGAATTCTTTAAAACATGTTATTCTTGGTTTTTTAGATTATGTTTTTGGGCAAAGCTAATAAACTTGCCTAAAAAAAACCCAAACCCCCAAAAATACATCGGGCAGAATAGGAAAAACAAAACTAGCAAGAAGTGGTGGTGCATTAGTTTATATCTATTAGTAATACTTTTTTTGTATTATTTTATTTAGAATTTTAAACTGCTGCGGACATACTGAAAAATCTAGTCGCTAACATTGAAAACTGCCAGTTGTTCTGGTACTTTTTTAAATAAAAGCTTTTTCGGTACTAAGTTCAATGCTTTATAAAGCTGACTACAAAGTTGTGCTTTGGGTTTGTTTGGCTGTTGATTTGTTGATTTTTTTTTTTTGAGATTGTTTTAATGATTTTAATTAATTGTACCAAATATATATGTGTTTCTGTGTGTTTTGACTCAAACACAAAAAATGTAGACAAACTTATGACAAAATTAGATCTTTAAAGAAAATTTTTGCCTCTCTGAAGCACAGAGATTAAAAGTACCCATGCCATACTTTTGGATTTAAATGCACTTTCTATTCTGAAAGGATTCTTTTAATTAAAGTGTGTTGAGGGACTCTTGCTATGTTATCTTAGAACAGAAAAGCCTTTTTGTCCCATAGTAATTAAAATCATAATATGTCAATGTTTAAGAGTACCTTTCTTATTAATAAATAATATATTCATAAAAGTATTTAATTGTAATGTAGTATTATATATTGCTATATTATTTGTATTTAATATAAAATCAGTGAAGTTGTAATTTTAGTCTTTTAATAAACAGTAATGCTAGGGGCATTTAAAAATAGTGTTGTGAAATCTTCTAACAAAATGCTTTTTTATTTTCTTGATAGAGAAAAATGAGGAAGGTAGTGTGAAAGCAGGCAATCTGAAGTATAAAGAAGAACCGTCAAAGCTACTGTCTGGAAACAAATTTCAGGAACGTTATTTTGTCTTACGGGAAGGAAACTTGCTTCTTTATAAGGATATGAAGGTACCAGAGACAAACTCTTCACCAAACTCACTTAAGCTTTCTTTTTTCTATGAACAAAAAAAAAAAAAAAAAAAGAAACTAAACAGATCAACATTTTTGATAGTAAATGAGAATTTCTAGAGTCTGGGGTTCCAGTACAAGGTTTTTATCTTATTACTGCACAGATGCTTTAGTAAAAGGAGTTTGTGTCAGTTGCTCATTTAGCTATTCTAATTATGCATTATTATAAGATTTAGAAAAAAAAAATAAAGCAATGTTCAAGAATGCCTACAACTTGTGTGACTAAGCTGTGACTAAGTTTTTTGAAAATGTACGGTAGAGAGCAGTAGTAGAAATAATATGGAGCTTAAGTGAGCTGCATGGTATTTTTCTTGTTATTTCATACAGAGGCTCTTGAAATTGCAAGCTCCAGGTTTCTTGCACCTACAAGTGTAGGGAAAAAAGAAATGGTAAGAAACAGCAATTCTCAATACACTAGCAAAATATTTCCCGGCTTTCCAACAACAGTTTTCAGATGTACTCTCAGTCCTCCAAAACCTAGTATTGGTAATTAGATATGCCTTAGAATTCCACTTAATACTTAATGGCATGGTGGGTCTGAAATACTTCATAAGTTTTCTTTAAAGAGTGTTTTGGGGTATATTAAAGTATAAAATTAAATATGCATTGTGAACTATGTTTTCATTTTAGTTTTGATAATTTCTGTATGTTTAGTTTTATTTTGTTGTTTCCTTTTTTTTTTTTTTAAGAAAAAAGCTCTTAAAGTTTAAAATGCATTTATTTTTGCTGACTGCTGGTTTTGCCCATCCAACAACTACAGAGGCATATTTGCTGACCTTCATAAAATACTTTTTCATAAAGACAGATCCATTGCTCAAGTAAGCAAAGGAAAAGAAGTACTGTGTTTTCTTGTGATAAGGTGGATATAACCTTAATTAGAACGACCCCAGAATGTCAAAAATAGCATCTTATAATTTAGTGCTAAAACTCAAATTGGCACATATGTGAGAGTAAATGAACATGCTCATAAAACCTTAATTAGTATCTTAGAGTTTGTGATAGGATTGTTGTACTGCTTTAAGATCTGCTTTTTTATACCATCTTGATTTACAAAACATTAAATTCTCTAACTCAGATTGAATTTTGAACACTTACTTTTAAATGAATTTGCACTTGGTTTTGAAAAAAAGCAAACAGAAATAACATTCTGATAAAATAGTGTATATCCATTTGTTTAATTTTCTTTTGAGAGAGGTTCATCTTCCACTAATAATTTTGGTTTAATTTTAGTCAGAAATTAATACTAGGAAAGCTTGACATTGCAGATGGAAAACTGTATTTATTATGACTGCATTTATTTATTAATTTATAAATTCTCATTAATAACAAATTGTGTATGCAGATGGAAATACATTCTGTTAAGTGTTTCTCTTGTTCAAGAGCAATTATCAAAAAAGTGAAACATTTCTGTGATACTGTATTTTTAATTACGTTAATGTGTTAGTTGACTGCACATATTACTGCAGTGTACTGTTGTTAAGAAATACGCTCACACACAGTCAAACAACTTCTGTGAGGTACGTTTTTGTGCTAAGGATCCTATTGTTTAACTAAACACTATGTTTTGTAAGGGTGTTCTTTCATCCTGGCAGTACCCTTCCTTTGAGCAGGATGTTACATAAGAATACTGACCAGAAAATTACAATGTGTTTTTCTGTTTTGTTTTCCATTCTTTTTCGATTTCGTTTTTGCATATGATTATGCTAGCTCAGATTCTGTTGCTTTTTCCTCACATTGGAGTGTTGGAGATTGAAAGCTGTAGAGGGGGAAGTTTGGAATCCAGGACAGTTAACACTGGAGTAGCTTTTTGTAATGGGATTGTAAGATTTGTTAAGGTTTGTTTGTTTGTTTCTACATAGAAAACTAAAACACTTGACTGAAATGCAAGAAAGGAATGTTAGTCTGTGCTTGTTAGTTGTGATCTTGTAGTAGAACAGTGCTCATGAGAATTTTATTGTTTCCTGTCAGGATTCTCCTTCAGGAACTTTCAGTTCTCATACTTAGTGCAGGTTTATGTCTGTTGTACGTTGGCTAAAGGTAGTTTGTTCAAGAAAGGAGCAAGGAAGGAACCTCAGGAGATCTTTAGTCCATCTTTTATGTTCACAGCAGAGCTAGCAGCTGAGGTCAGAATGAGTTGCTCAGGGCTTGATGCAGTTAAGTCTTGAAAACCCTGTTTTCAGTTGCAGTACCTGACTGCCCTCATGGGAAGAAGTTTGTCCTCATGTCTTGTCTTCTCACAATCAGTAGAGCCTCATTCAGTCTTGTTGGTAACTTCCCTGTAGGTGCTGAGGGGCTGCTGTTAGGTCAGCCTCTCCTCACAGGGCAACTGGTGTAGCTCCCAGCCAGTTTGGTGGGCTTCTGCTGAACTCATTCCAGATTACTGATTCTCTTTTTAATATTGAGGGGCCCAAAGCCAGTTGCAGATTTCCTTGGGTTGTTAAGACTTAATCTGCTTTGTCTTCATCCTGGTTGCGTGATCTGAAGCAAATACTCACCATGATACTGTCTATCCGATAGAAGAATTTTAGGGCAGCCTTACTCCTCATCTTCCCTGACTGTCTCTCTTGAAAAGCTTGGGCCTAAGTATTGCAGAACTCCAGCACTGTGAATTGTAACACCACATCTTCATTATTCCAACTGTGTTACAGTTTCGTGACTTCATGTGGACCTCATGTTCTTAGACTGCTTCCAGTAATAGTGGTTGGCACAGTTTGTTAATGGGAAAGAGAGAAAAAAATAAATGAACTGGAAGAAAAAGAGGGGTGCATTTTCATGCACCTCATGTGTCATTTTTCTCTTTTGCACATTCCTGATAAAATAATTAGTATCTTACTTCATTTGCAGGCTAGCAAACCCGAAAAAGTGTTGTCTCTCAATTCCCTGAAGCTTTATCTTGGAGTGAAAAAGAAAATGAAGCCACCAACAAAGTAAGAATAGAAAAGAGAATAGGTTAAGCACTGAATAGCAAGGTACTTATAGTACTGTCAAGTCAGGGGGACATAAAACATGGTGGGACAAGGAAAAGTCAAGATGCCAATTGAAGTATGCTGAATTAAATTACCCTCTATAATATTATTTGTGTTGTTTCTATCTCTGTTCTTGTGTTCCATATTAACTCTTCGGTGGTAGGAAATTACTTTATTGATTGGCTTTTGTTAATCTTAAATATATTATCTCTTGTGGATATGTTTGCTGTTAGCTCACTTAGTTTTGTATTGTGTGTCCTGCATTCATTGGTGGACATGTCGCCTTTGCACCAAGAAAAAAAAGAGAGAAGAGAAAACCAACTAGTCACGGTGGCAGTTCCTGTTGTTCAGTAAAGGATTTTCCTTTTTCAGGATCCTTATTTTGATATTTATTCTAGCTGAAGACTACAGTGCCCTTTACAAGCATCAGTGACTATGTCTCTGGTAAAGAGCAGTGAAAAATGACACCTGTTTTTCTCAGATGTTTCCAGTACTTTAGTTGAAGCTTTGGGACACTGAGATAATGTACAGAGGATCCTATCCCAAGGGGATTCTAAGTGAGCTGTAGCCTTTAAACAGATCTGCTTGGACTTTTCCTTTACAGCTTTACAGCTGGCACATCAAAATGCCCTGAAAAGGTCTGTAAATTTAAAGGCTTAATTGTGTTAGGGAAGAACTTGGTATTTCTTTTAATTTTGTTGTTGTTTTAAAGCCCAGAATGAGTAGGAGATGAGTCCAAAATAGGAGTAACAGATTATGTAAATGAGTCTTTGCAGGAAGGTTCTTTACTTGAGGTTTATTTTTTAGTCTACTTTCAAAAGCAGACTTATGCAAAGTCTCTTTGGGATCTCCAGAGTGTCTGTTTCTTTCACCTCATTGTGAACCGGTGCCCTTTTTTTTTCCACAATTTTTAAATATCTGTAAACTTGTGTGATTCCTTTAATTTATAGTACAAAGCACACTATGTAACTTCCACACTGCAGAGGACTCTCTGCTGGGCACCATCTTATCAGTTTCACTTCTAGCAGTTTTCAGAAAGTATAGCCACAACCAAAATGTGCAAGTAGTTAGCCATCATCTGCAGGGCCTCTCTATAACCCTTTGTCCAGAACAGGTTGTTCGTTACCTGTGAATAAACTGTGAAGAAATGAGTAAACTCCATCATCAAAACCACAATTTCGTTCTAGATTTGCAGTATACATTTAAACCTTGTAATTTCACACACACACTTAAAAACAGTAGATAAAAAGTAGATAAAAAATAGATAAAAAGTAGATAGAAAAGTGATTAAAAAAATAGATGAATCTCTGTAGCTTGAGAAATTTGTCCCAAACTTGAGTTTCTGAAACTAATCTTCAAAATTTTCTGTTTCAGCTGGGGACTTGCAGTATTTTCTGAAAAGCATCAGTGGTAGGTAAATGTGAAACACGTGATTGGCTTCACTTCAGTGTTTAGTATTTGTTGAAATGTTCAATTGCAAAATAAGAATGTTTGGAAACTAATGGGCATTATTTTGCATGTTGACTTTTTGCAATGTTTTTTTTAATTAAGTGAACAGTCTTCATGTTTTGGTAGTCCTTTTGAGTCAGGTGTTTGTCTCCCTTCTGTGTGGCCACAAAACAAATTATTTTCATGAACTTGGAATGATTGATTTTAAACCTAAAGCACATGCTTTAAATTAAGTACAAGCATTGTCTTCAGACTAGGGTAAAGTGATAATTTGAAGTATTTGTATTTCCTAATATGGAAGTGTTAACAGCAAATACAGACAGCATTCGTAAATGAATGTAAGCACTGTTTGAAGTTGTTTAGAAGCCTATTTAATATGTTTAACTGCAACAGGATTTTTTGTTGCTTTTCTTGTTAATTATATATTGAATTCTAGGTATATATGTTGTGATGGACAAGATGCGCAGATGGAGTGGATGATCAGCATTTTTACTGCACAGGTACTAATCTGATCAAAGAATTTTAACTTTTACTGCTGTTTTGAAAATGCCATTAAACAATGATACGTATGTGTTGTGGCTA
Source organism: Neopsephotus bourkii (assembly GCF_033783945.1). Taxonomy (NCBI): domain Eukaryota; kingdom Metazoa; phylum Chordata; class Aves; order Psittaciformes; family Psittacidae; genus Neopsephotus; species Neopsephotus bourkii. Next base: position 11,002,010 of record NW_026902254.1, on the reverse strand, counting down.
TGTTATAGATAAATTAGCAGTGCCATTCACATTTCTGGGCTACCCAATGAAATAAAACAGTAACAAGATGGCTGTTAGTCTGTGAATACTATTCTTCATAATGTCATTTTCATATGAAAGCTAAGTGCTTTGAGAGTAAGGGAGAAGGACATTCTGTGGTTTTTGTTTTTTTTTTTTTTTTATTTTTCCCTTCTGTGTTGTAGAGAAGCTGGTTAAGGAAAGACAACTCATTTTCCTTGAAGTCATAATCCTCTTCTGGGTGAAATTCTGGCTATTGACCTAAAGGATGTGTTTGTGTGCCACAATGCCCGAGTGCTGTTTCTGTACTCGCTAGTTTGAACGCTTGGTGCAAACCAGTCATGATAGAAAGGTGTACCATTTCAAAATGTAGTGAATGAACTAGCCCTTTTGAAGAGCTATTCCAATACAGCAGTATTTTTCTGGTATCCGGGTTAGCTTAGTTAACACTGACAATTCATTGTGTTGGATAGGAATTCTCCTAAATTAAGTAATCTTCTGCTTGCTACTGGGTTGTAGGTAAGGAGCATGTGCATTTCAGTGCCATATAATGCATTCTTGCAAATGGAGTTTAATATTTTCATAGGAGGAAGCAGGAGTAAGATGGGAAGAGTTCAAGCTGACAGGAAACTGGGACATTGTTTAAGATTTTAAAAAGATTTTGTATTTGTGTCAGATTTTTCTTGCCTTTCCTGTGATGTTCAATGAACTTTGGGAAATAGCACTATGAATAAACATCACTAGATTTATGATTACCTGTGACCTTTACATATTACATGATGTGGACTGGGCACAAGACTGTTGCCATACATAGTTTCTAGAGGTTTTCCAAAATAGAATCTGAACCTTCATAGATAGTACTGTTAAACACATGCCTTCTAAGGAAGACTTCCAAATTTTTGCCTTACTCAGCTCCCTTAACTGAACTATTGTAGTTTCTATGGAAACAGCCACTGGTCCTGGCATATATCTCATGGGCATAACAGGAGCGGTGTGACAACAAATAGGTTCAGAGGTTATTGATATATGCTACTTAGAAATAACTCATACAAATTTGGTAACTGTTGAAGGTCATTTGATGTAAAATCATAGGAAGTGCAATCAGTTAGGATTCTGATCAGGTAGGTGTGGGATGTAGAATATTCCTCTGACAGTATAGATAAAAACCAGAGACATACAGCTCAATGTTTAAGATATTTTTTTTCTAACAAAGTTAAATAATTCCATGTGCATTAAAAATTGCTTTGAATTAATACTGTTGGTTTTTAAAAACTTCTTCCGATAAATGAACAGTACAATGAATTGGCAGTACTAATGAGCTGCATTGAGAGGGTATTTTGGTTTCGTATTAGGGGGTTTTGTGGGGTTTTTTGGGGTGGTGTAGTGCTTTTTTTGTGAAGTTTGTTGGGTTTGGATTTTTTTCCTTCAATCAGCATTCTGAACATCAGTCGTCAGACTCTGAATTACATGAGAAATGAAGTGCTAATGATGCAGATTTGCTGTATTGTTCTTCCTACAATCTACTGCTTTAAATATATTTTACCGTGAATGTATTTTTGAGAATGCAGTAGCCTGTATTGCTGAGAGGCTTACTGTAAGATCTCCTGTCCTGGTTTCAGCAGGACTAGAGTTAATAGTTTTTCTTCTTAGTAGCTGGTGCAGTGCTGTGTTTTGGCTTTAGTCTGAGAACAATACTGATAACACACTGATGTTTTGGGTTTTTTTGCTAAGTAGTACTTACCCTGATCAAGGACTTCTAGGTTTCCCATGCTCTGCCACTGAGGAGGGGCACAAGAAGCAAGGAGGGAGCAGAGATAGGGCACCTGACCCAAACTAGCCAAAGGGATATTCCATACCATGGAACATCATGCTCAGTCTATAAATGGAGGATGGTTGGCCAAGGGCTGCAGATCACTGCTTGGGATGGGCTGAGTATCTGGTCAGGGCATAGTGATTAGTTGTGCTGTGCATCACTGGGGTTTCTTAGGGTTTATTCCTCTCTTCTTTTTTATTTCCCTTTTCATCATCATCATCATAATTATTATCATTACCATATTTTGCTTTAGTTATTAAGCTGTTCTTATCCAAGCACATGGGTTTAATTTTTTTGTGGTTCTTCTCCCCGTCCCTTGCAGGTGAGGTAAGTGAGCAGCTGTGTGGTACTTAGTTGCTGTCTGGGATTAAAATATGCCATTCCAAATGTTTGGTATCATTCAGCAGCAGACATTTATCACATTATCCCACTTCTAAAACAGAAATTTGTAAATGTCAAATGAGGTTATTTCTTGTTAGAATTATCAAATTGAAGCTGTCTTTAGGGAAGATAGCTTGTCTTTTACCTTATCTGTTATCACGGTATTTGAACACCTTTATGTTATAGAGACTGGAGGCAACACATTTTGTCAGTGGAATAGCTTAAATTGCAAATTCAGAATTACTGTAAAGTAGGTTATGAAGACTTAAGAAATTGACATTTAACGATCCAGTGCAATTAGGAGGGAGATGAAACTGTTACTGTGCTACTCAGAGCTTGAGCAGAATAAGACTTTATTGGTAATTAATATCAGTACTATAGTTATCTTTTTATTCCTCCTGTTTTCAGATAATTTTTATTCCTCTAGTATAAACAATGCAGAAAATATAACTAGGAAAGTGTGCCTACCACTGTAATCTAATAACGAGTATTTTTGATACAGAAAATAAAGTTAGCTCAGAGGTTACTAATCTTATACTTCAAGCTGGCAAATACTAAGAGGATTTGTAGAAGGACCAGTGTTCTTTCAGTTATATGCAAAAGCATCCTAGAACATATGGCTAAAACTCTATTCTTGAACTCTAGAATAGTTTTGTACAAAATCACGTAATAGCATGCATAGCACACAGTTGAAAGTAATTACTTGATATGAAGGTGGAACGATAGTATTCTTCCAGTTCCATTGCCTTTGATCAACTAAAGAGGCACATATTATTACCGTGAGGTGCAATTGAACAGACAGGTCAAAACTATGAATATATACATTTATTATATGGCCTAATACATTGCTAGTATTTCTGATTACTTTCCTAGAGTTCTATTTTAAGAAATGTTACAGACAAAGAAGAAAAATCAAGTTACTTGACAGGGATAGTTTCCTTAAGCTTGCTGAGAATTAAAGGAGGCAGTTTCCTTCAGAAGCTGACTTAAAGTTTCTTAATCACTTTCTAAATTGCATTTGTTTCTTGTATCTTGGTCCACAGTAAACAGATTTTGGTAGGCAAGTTTTGATCTTTCAGATAATACCTTCACAGTGTTTCATTGGAACAAAATGTCAAGCCATTTCCTCTGAGATAACGTACGTTGTTATTGTAGGTTTAAGCAATGATTTTCTCCTAAATTATTAATAGAAATCTTTAGCGCTTGTTTGCAAATTGGGGTAATTTTATTTTCTTTTAGAAATTTTTGTGGGAGTCCTCAAGGCATGTTTATGTGGAATTTTGAAATTCTGAATTGAGTCAATGTGTTTTGTTTGATGATATTTTCTAGTCTTAGAAGGCCATTTAAATAATAATATGGAGGGAAGATATTTGCTACATGAAAATTGTATAAAGACATTTTGGTTCTGTTTACTCAGCATCGTGCAGCACTTACAAAATATTAGCATAATTTAAAGCACCATAGTGTCTTCCCCCATCTCCCACAGGAGGAGGGCGTGATTTTGTGCAGTAGATAGCTTTTTCCAAGACTTCTACATTACAAAAAGGATTTGTATATTTATGAAATTCTGTACCAAAAATAATAAATTGTTTTGTCCTTCAGCATGCAGATATATGGCCACCTGCTGGAAAAGCACGAAAACAGTCTATAACTAAAAGTCCAAAGATTGGAGGCTTACCACTAATTCCCATTCATCAAGAGAAGATCACTTGTAAAATCAGAGGGAGTTCAGAAGTAAGTGGTGTTTAAACTTCGTGTAGAACTTATAACCACAGTGCTGTACTTTTTAAAATAGTCCGGTAACAATGAACTCTTCAGGATGTTCTTTTCATTGTTTTGTCATTAAAGGAACAGGACAATTTAATGTAAAAACACATTGTGACCTAAACTTGTGTCACCTCTTTGACTGTTCAGTAAATCAGTAGTGGATTGTTATTTGTGTTTGGGCTTTTTTTTTTTTTTTTTGAGCAATGATTGTTAGTTAGAAGTAAATAGGGCTGTGGGGTGGACTTATTTCCCTTACTGCAACCTGAGAAGCAGCAGTGCTAGTGGAGGCACTGTTCTGCTTGGGGAAAAATAATGGTAACTAATATTAATAGAGCAGAGAATAGGTATTGAAATAAAACAGCTTGGTCCTTTGACTGTATACAGTATTATTTCTTGCATGTTTTAGAAGATTTTGAAGGGAGGTGGAAATACGGTATGTGTTATCATTACTTACAGAGATTTTGATACAGGTATGGATTGGTGAAGCTGACTCAGTTGCATAATAAACCAAAAGCAAAGGTAGAAGTAGTGCTTTATCTAAACAGCAAACTCCATCTTTCTTTTGTTCTGCTTTCTTCAGGCGTTTCTACTCTGGCTTACAAACTGACTATAATACAGTGTGAATGCAATTACGGTTTTTCTGTTTTGTTTGTCTTTTAACCTTCTCTCAAAGTATTTTTGCAGTTCTTTGACAAGTTCCTTCTATCTAATATTTGCATTTTTAAACTTTTTTTTAATGAAAATAAATCACAGGTTTTGTCATTTAAAAAAAACTTAATAGCCCGTAAGTATGTTTCTTACCTGTTCTTTTGCAGGTTCTTTTGCAAGTACAGTTGACATCTGCAGTAAGTTCTTTGAGATGGCTGCAAATTCAGACGTTATAGGATAAAGTTTTAGTTGATTTTGAGACTGATGATTTAAAATCCCTAATACCTTATAGTGTGAGAAGTTTTTTGTTAATAATATTTTTGTTGATAATGCACCTCATTAGAAAGGACTCTAATGTTTCATACACTGCAACTTCGAGAAATTCTGCATTTAAACTTAAAAGTAGAACATCACAGTCTTCGTTATTTATGCCCTGACTAGATCTAGAGAAGTTTTATGCAAAGGGCTTTTGAAATCTTTAGGAAGGTTAACACAAAAGTATAAGATGGGAAATATAAAACTAACACTTTTTTTTACCTGAAAAACCACAGCTGGAATGAACAGTAAAATAGTGGTGGGAAGTAACCATATGATATAGTTTATTAAGGAGAAATATTGTACAACAGTAAAATGTAGTCAGTAAAGCAATAGACATCTTTTTGGAGACCCATGCTTCCAGTCTGTCCATGGATTTGTAATAATTCTCTAACAAGCAAAAATTTTAAAGCATTAGAGAGTAATAATAGGAGGAAGCATTTTCTGAAAGATGCTGATTTATGAAAAATTGAGGTCTGTTTACAGATCAATGTGTAAACTTGTAGTAGAAATGTGATCAAAGTTACCCTCATATAGGCAAGAAAAGAGATTGTAAGTTCTTCTGTCTGATGGTGGGGATACAGGAGAGGTGCCTGAGGTGCCTGTCGTGGGAAAGAGGAGAGATGCCTGAAGATTGGAGGATGGCAAATATCATGCCAGTCTATAAGAAGGGTAAGGAGGAGGACCCGGGTAATTATAGACCAGTCAGCTTTACCTCCATCCCTGGAAAGGTGATGGAACAACTTATTCTTGACACCATCTCTAGACATATCAAGGGTGCGGGGGTCATTAAGAGCAGCCAACATGGTTTTACCAAGGGGAAGTCACGTTTGACCAACCATATAGCCTTCTATGAGGAAGTAACTAGGTGGATGGATGATGGTGGAGCGGTAGATGTGGTTTTTCTTGATTTCAGTAAGGCATTTGATACTGTCTCCCACAGCATCCTCATAGATAAGCTAAGGAAGTGTGGGCTTGATGATCAGGTAGTGAGGTGGATCAAGAACTGGTTGGAAGGAAGAAGGCAGAGAGTTGTGGTCAATGGTGCAGAATCTAGCTGGAGGTCTGTGACTAGTGGAGTGCCTCAGGGGTCGGTGCTGGGACCAGTGCTGTTTAATATTTTCATCAACGACCTGGATGAGGGAACTGAGTGTACCCTCAGCAAGTTCGCTGATGACACTAAACTGGGAGGAGTGGCTGACACACCAGAAGGCTGTGCTGCCATTCAGCGAGACCTGGACAGGCTGGAGAGTTGGGCGGGGAGAAATTTGATGAAATTCAACAAGGGCAAGTGTAGAGTCTTGCATCTGGGGAAGAACAACCCCATGTACCAGTACAGGTTGGGGGTTGACCTGCTGGAAAGTAGTGAAGGGGAAAGGGACCTGGGGGTCCTGGTGGATAGGAGGATGACCATGAGCCAGCAATGTGCCCTTGTGGCCAAGAAGGCCAATGGCATCCTAGGGTGCATTAGAAAGGGTGTGGTTAGTAGGTCAAGAGAGGTTCTCCTCCCCCTCTATTCTGCCTTGGTGAGGCCGCATCTGGAATATTGCATCCAGTTCTGGGCCCCTCAGTTCAAGAAGGACAGGGAATTGCTTGAAAGAGTCCAGCGCAGAGCCACAAAGATGATTAAGGGAGTGGAACATCTCCCTTATGAGGAGAGGCTGAGGGAGCTGGGTCTCTTTAGCTTGGAGGAGACTGAGGGGTGACCTCATCAATGTTTACAAATATGTAAAGGGTGAGTGTCAGGATGATGGAGCTAGGTTTTTTTCAGTGATGTCCAGTGATAGGACAAGGGGCAATGGGTGTAAACTGGAGCATAGGAGGTTCCATGTGAACATCAGGAAAAACTTCTTTACTGTGAGAGTGACAGAGCACTGGAACAGGTTGCCCAGGGGGGTTGTGGAGTCTCCTACGTTGGAGATATTCAAGGCCCACCTGGACAAGTTCCTGGGTGATGTACTCTAGGTTACCCTGCTCTTGCAGGGGGGTTGAACTAGATGATCTTTTGAGGTCCCTTCCAACCCTTGGGATTCTGTGATTCTCCAAGCAGTGGAAAACAGTTGTATCTTTCTGATGTGAATATAAGGGAAAAAAATGCTAAACAACTTAAAGATACCCAGAAACTAACGAGTTTAATGTTAAAGTTCTGTACTAAGAAGTCTATATTGAATATCTTCTTTTTTTCCCATTATTGGAAGTAGTTTTACTGTGTGCTAACAAAAGAAATATATAATGCCCAAAGTTTGAAACCACTGTATAACTAAGAATCCTTCTAATAACAAATTGAATCAAAATATTTCCATTATTTGTGCATTACTTGTTGCATACATGGAGAGTAGAATCATTTAGACAAAATAGAAATATGCTGTATATCTGCAGTAATTCTGTAATTTTATTTCCAAATACAGAAAAACTGAGGAATGAGGGGAAAAAACAAACTTACTTTCCATTGTCAAATACCACAAGTTATGCCTTTGTAGCATTTTGAAAGGAACAGGGGATAAAGGAGGATTGCAAATAGGTAGAGTTGCTCCATGTTTTTTTTTTTGATGATATGCAGACAAAAAGAAACTGCAGTTAGATATATATATTATTATCACTTTGTTCACTAAGTATTTGATTAAGGGTCTGAAATTTAGAGGCAAACAGCTATTTCTAACTGAAATTGTTGCTTTTTATACTAAGGGTTATTGGGAGAAAAGTATGGAGTCCAGTAGCATAATAAATAGCGTGAGACTAACAGTGGGCTGTGGATCAAATATCAAGAACTAATATTGTTAAAAAACTTGATGTGGCAGTTCTATCACACATCAGATACGTTCTTTTGAACAATAGAATTTGGCTCCATCAACTGAATATTCTTAAAATACAAGTATGTAGGAATTAGGATTCCTTGATATACTAAATCTGCTTTAAAGTTCAATATGTTGAGTAGTAGTGTGTGTTAAGGGGCTACATGTCAATACCCAGGAGTGTTTCAGAGAAGGAGGCAGTCTTTAAATGAGTTCTGTATTTAACCTGTTCCTATGCTCATTATATAATGGGCTCCTGCTATAATCAGTTTAGCAGGAGAGCAGTGCTGATTTCAGAAGGGTAGTTGGTGTTTTTCTTGTCGAAAGATGCAAAATTGAAACATTCTGTAAAAAATTATGTCAATAGAAGAATGTTGCTTCTGACTGAATTCCACAAGGTATTCATATCTTAGTTTGCTGAGTAACAATGAATAGCTTGGAGTGTGTTACTCTGTTTTCTGAAAGGTAGTGAATTACAATTTACATTTCATGTACTACATATAGAATCATAGAATAGTTAGGGTTGGAAACAACCTTAAGATCATCTAGTTCCAACCCCCACTGCCATGGGCCGGGACACCTCACACTAAACCATGTCACCCAAGGCTTCGTCCAACCTGGCCTTGAACACTGCCAGGGATGGAGCATTCACAACTTCCCTGGGCAACCCATTCCAGTGCCTCACCACCCTAAAATATATATTTATATTAGTATATATTATCACAGGTAGTCCTTTTTTTGTTATTTTATTAATTGAACATGTATCACTGGTGATAATGTCACTGTTACTTTGTTCATTCAAAAACATTATTTTCAGTGGAAAGCAACTATTTTAAATGGAAAATTGTATCTTTTTCAAGTATCTAGCAGAACAGAACTCCCTACATTCATGAGTCGTTGGGACAGTTTCTTGATTGCCTTGAACTTCTTTTCACTGACTATAGCTAAGTTATAAATAATGCGATGAACATATAGATAATAGGATTTTTCTTGCTGGCTTAGGTGATAGTAGGAGGTTCTTAAGTGGTAGCAGTTGTTACTAATGGGAGCAGAATTCATGTCTTCAGGCAAACTAAAATCTGCTACATGGTAACCCATGTAACCCCCAAAACAAACAAGGCAAGAGCCCTGAAATAGTGTGAATTTTGGGTTCTCAGCACTTTCATTTCACTGTACAGATATGCTTCTAATACAGATAAGCTGCTATCACACCAGTTGCGAGTTTAGACGTGACATTTTATTTGCCTTTCATTTCCTCCAGCTTAAGAACTTAAGAGCCTACCAGTATGGAACAGTGGCATTGCCATTAGTTTGTTGTTTTATTTGAGTTCCCAGTATGTTGCTTAAAATTCCTAGCCAAAATTTGAAAAAGCAGACAGTCTTACAATTTATCAGGTAGTACTGAACAGCTACTAAAAGTGTTTGTGTGATCCTGTAAAATAATCTTTTGTGCATACATGTAGCTGAGTCATTAAGTTACAAGAATTACGACATTCACAGTTGTCTTTGATTTATGAATTCCGAGTTTTTAAGAGTATATGGATCGGCTGTAAAACATTAAAATACTGGATACTGTTATAGAATGAAAATCAAATTTAAAATACCGGATACTGTTATAGGATGAAAATCAAATTTAAAATTTTTTAAATATTTTGAAAATATTTTTAAAGCATTACATGAAACTAATGAGCAAAAATTGCAATCTAAATATTACTCAACGTTGCTTGAATGTGATATTATTTCTCTTTGCTTGTTTTCTCAGAAGATAGAACTGCGATCTGGGAAAGCAAAATTTGGTGAGCATCATGAAAATGACTTACTGGAAGAAAGAAAAAAATTGAAAGAAAAAGCTTCTATTGTGGCACAGTGTTTGGAACGGAAGGAGGGGAAAGTGCGAACTTATGCAAAAACACATCAGAGCTTGATCTGTGTTGAGGATGTGGGTGCAGTGATGACTGACCTACATCAAAGACCACATAAGGCACTGAAAAAATATAAGAACAAAACAAACAAAACTACTTTGGAATTAGATAAAAAATTGCCGTCAAATGTGATTCAGGAACTAAATACAGTGCTGCAAAAGAACAGAGGACTTCATGATGAAACCTCCAGCTGACTTCCTGAGTCTGAAGTTTGAAATACACATATATGTGTGTGTGTGTGTGTGTGTGTGTGTGTGTATTTTCCATGCAAAAATAGTCTTTTTTTGATGTCATTTGTACAGGGCAAAGAAAATAATTTGTTTATATGCAGCTGTTCATTTTGTATATGCCTATGCCCCATGTTATAATTTAAGATTGAACTGAGAGGTCTGATTATGAGGAACTCCTGAAATTTGGAAGTTCTCCTGTGCAGTGCAATGACACCTGGGTTTTGTCTATTACATTTTATTGCAGATATCTTTCATATAATAATCCTAAGCATTATCAGAGCTTTTGTTCTGTTTATATTCCGTATCATCTTGTAAGTACTGGAGAGATCTTCCTGGAAGAAGTCAAGATATACAGTGAAATTTGTACTGTTGGTCTGCAATATAATTGTCTAACACTATAAAAATGAGTAACATCTCCTTTGGGAAGTAATTTTTGCATGTAATTTTTTATTATTACTATTTAAGAGAAAAATCAGTGTCTCCTCCTATAGATTTGTGCTCTGACAGAGCAGCATGTGAAAATCAAGAGGGAGAGGACTGCAGCAGGCAAGACAGCGTAATTAGTTCTTGTATCTGAAAACTGTGTCTCTGTGGTATACATCTGATTATGACATCTAAGCAATGAGAGAGAATACTAAGGATGACAAAAAGCAATCTTTAAAGCAATATCTGATTTAAAAGGGTATACAACTTGGAAGAGCAGCAGCACCTTTTTGCTTAACGGGCTTAAGTAATTTTATAAGCAGACCTTGGTTAGCTCTGGGTGAAAAAGGCAGAATTTCCTGTCTCTGGATAGAGCTTGCTTGGTGCTGACAAAGTTGCTAGCATCTGATGAATATTTAATATTCACATGAGAAATGAATTTCCATAAGAAAAAATGCTCCCCACACAAACATATCAATTAGAAAGGTTCTAACTCCCTCAATTAAGAAGTGCCAGTTACTAAATGGGTGAGGAGATTAACCCCTTCCTTTACCATGAGGACAAAGGTGAGCAGTATGCTGTTTGCAGAGACTAGGAAATGCTTGTTTACAGCTCTTCTGAGTGTGAGGATAGATCCCAAGGTCGAGGGGACAGCCTCATTTGCTAAATTCCAAGTATACAGGTAGCAGTTCCTGAAGACAGGTGGCTACCCTGCAGCTACTCTGGTTTTTAAGCTCATGTTCCTTGCATTTAAAATTAGAATCCGGCTTTAAAACAAAACCTATGTGAACAATGAAATTAATTTTGTTTTCTTCAGTTGTTATGTGGATCTCCCCTTCATTTAGCCCATGGGATTGCCTCCTTCCTCTCTTATGGCATATTGAAGTTTTTACTTTGTCCCATAACAGCTGGATAGGCAAAAGGCATGGCTGTGCTGAGGCTGCTTCCAGGTGTTGCAGATGCTGTCTGATTAAGCAGCAGGACCAACAGAGCAGAGAATTAATGAGCTCACACTGCACCTTTCCTTCAGGGGAGGCATTCATAACAACATATGCTTTATTTTGCTGCTGTCCCTTTTGTCATCTGATTAACCAGTCTGACACAGTTTTTCACCAGCCTTATAAGAACTTACTGACACGTTTAGTATTCCTCAAGTTTGATTGGAATTGTCCAGACCTCTGGGTAGGAGGTAATTTTAAACTATTTCTTGTTTATTGGAAATTTTTAAAATATTCTCTTAATTCCTTGATATTTAAGAGGAAATATTAAATTTAATTGGCATCAATGAGACTTGATTTTTATCAATGGATAGTTTTGGGGATGCTTTATGTTGCTACTGGATTTCTTTGCATACAGAAGCAGTATGCTCACTTATCCCTTCTTCTATTTTTGGTAGTCACAGGTGCTGTAACATTTCTCACATCGTTTATTTCTGTTCCTGATTGCATTGAACAGCTTAATTGGAAAAAATAATTTGTTTGATTGGAGAAACCAGACAAATGACTCAATTTATCTGGCAACTCTGCTAGGAAGTACAGGGAAAAGATCAAACTCAAAATACTTTGTAGTGTTTTCTATTTATTCTTCTGGAATGTAGCACAGACAAAGCAAGTTTAGTCTTTCAGACATTGCACTTACCGTATTTGACCAGTTGCTGAATCTGAAACGAGTTTGTAGATGTTAATTTTTCCAGTGCACTATTGATTGTTTTGCTACCTTTACTTTGTAATTGAGCCTTTTCTCATAATTGAGGCCCTGGCTCAAGAAAGCATATAAGCCTGAACTTAAGTTGTATTGACTAAAGTCAGTGCTTAATGTTAATAAGTAGATTCTTAAATGCCGATTTGAATCAGGGCCAAATACTACCAGGAGAAATTGCTTCAGTTTCTCTCGGAGGCTGGACTTGAATGTACTGTTTACAGTTGTACTTTTAGTTGCATATATTTTTCAGTATTGAGTTATGATTGCTGTTTTGTTTATCTTTTTACTGGGTTCTTAAAAATGGCATTCACTTTACTACTGAAAGCCTCATGCATCATTTAAGGCCCTACACTAATGGAATAAATGGAGCAGTGGAAGGGTTTTGAGAGTTGAAGTGACTATGTCCGTGATGAAAATGTTTTGTGTATTTTTATTGGATCTAAGGTCTGCAGAAATACTTGGTCTATTTCAAAAACGTATCACAGATAAAGTATCTGTATGACTTCTGTTAAAAGGCCCTAAAAAGCAAGTAAAAAAAAAAGTTTGTTAAAATTTGGTATTGTATGTGTACATCCACAAATACACTTGCATATGTTTATATGTGCATACAGTTATGTTCACATCCAGAGAGACACTGGGATGACAGTGTTAATCCAAGGAAAATTTATTTGGGAAAGTAAAACTTAAATTTGCAATGAATTGTTTGAAATAGGTATCAAAGTCTTGGACCAGTTATCTGACGTATGATTGTTGCACTCCGCATTTCAGATTGATTTAAGACCTGCAGAAAAATTTTGGTTTCTTGCAGTACCTTAATGGCTGCTGGTCTCTTATTGTTCCTGTGCCATGTTGTAGATTGGTAGAGGAAGTGTAGTTTTCAGAGAATAAATGATAATTATTTCAATAAATGCTATTTCTCTAAAATAGGCAATGGATTTTTTTTTTCCCCAGAAAAAAAATAAAAATGTTCGGGGTTTTGTGGTTTTGTTTTGTTCTTTAAAAAAGACTTCTGTATGTCTTTCCATATGAGAGCTATTGAGTAACCTGGCATTTACTTCCTGATCTGCAAAAGGAAATTAAATGAGGTACAGGTATTTTATGTATGGGCTTATAACAATGGGAAGACTAGAATTAAAATCTCAGTAAATCTCAAGTTCCTTGTTACTTTGTTAGACTTCTGCAACCATCGTAGATGTAAAGCTGAGATGTAAGCATTGTTTATACTAATTGTTTTAACATAATGCCTGTTTTCTCTTTGTGTGGGGTTTTTTACATATGTTAGGATGGGGAAGAGAAACAACCCAAAACCCCAAGAAAAAGATGAGCTGGAATCTTTGGTTTTTGGTTGGTTCTTTGGGTTTCTTGGGTTTTGTTAGGGTTTTTTGTTTTTTGTTTTCATTTAGTTGAATTGAATGTTGGTTATAATTTTGGAATTTTTCTTCAAAACAGATCTTTTTTCCAAGATATTACTTTGAACTACCAGTTCAGGAGAGCAGTTTGACTGATAGGTTTTGTTCCTCAGCAGAAACTGCATTAGGGCCGAGTCAGTTTCACCAGGTGAGATGTACAAAGTATGTTCATGCAGAGCTTGGCTTTATCATGTGGCTGGTGTTGAGGCACAATTTGTGCGTTGTAAGATTTTGCAAATGTTATCCAAGAATCTGTCCAGTAGGGGAAAGATATGTGTCCTGGGTTCAGCAGTAGCAGTCATTTTTCTCCTTGGTAGCTGGTGCAGTGCTGTGTTTTGACTTTCGGCCTGGGAGCAGAACTGATAGCAATGATGTTTTGGTTTGACCAAGGACTTCGTGAGCCTCATGCTCTGCCAGGGAGGAGGGGAAGCCGGGAGGAAAGAGAGACAGGACACCTGACCCAAACTGACCAAAGAGGTATTCCATACCACAGCACATCATGCCCAGGATGTAACGGAGAGTTACCTGGAAGGGCTAGGGTACTGCAGGGTTGGAGGAGGTATTGGTCGGTGCTTGGTCAGGCTGGGGGGGCGAGTTATCGGTTGCCTGGTGATGAGGTGTTGTATTCTCTTACCTTGTTATTTCCTTTATCATTACTGTTATTTGTGGTAGCAGTAGTGATCTGTGTTATACCTTAGTTACTAAACTGTGCTTATCTTAACCCCTGGGAGTTGCATTCTTTCTGATTCTCCTCTCTGTCCCTCCAGGAGTAGGGCGAGGGTAAGAAGGGGGGGGGGAGGGGGAAGTGGGTGAGCAAGCTGTCTGGCTGGGGTTAAACCACGACAGTTCTTTTTTGGTGCCCAACGTGGAGCACGAGGGATTGAGATAACGATAGATCTGTCCGGATTAATAGTCACTTGTCACAATGCTGATTTATTGGCTCTCAGAGTTGTTCCTCTTGATCTCACAGTTTCAGAATGTAGTACATTACTTAGGCCCGGTATTTGCTGTGTTAGTGTTTATCAAGTGTGGGGCTTGGGATAAGGTTCCTGTCTCAGTGTACTTTATGGCAATGACTTGTAATATGGGTGGGCTCCAGCAGCAGGACGTGGCCGTGGACTGGTACCTGGCCATCCGGCTGCTTCTCACCGTCCTGGCCCTCGCCCTCACCTCTGTCTGTGTGAGGCTGTGGGGAGCCAAGGGGGAGCAGCCCCGGGAGCCGGTGGCTGCTGAAGCAGCCCAGAAAAGAGGCCCCGGGGACCAAACAGCGGCAGGACTGGGGCCGGAGGCCACGATGGGACTGCTGCCGGTGGAGGAGGTTGGGGTGGTTGAAGAGCGGAAGGAGGTGGCTGCCGAGCAGCGGGAGAAGGCAGCGGAGGAGCCGAGCCCCGTGGCTGAGCTCAGCCCCACGACAGCCGAGGGCATTCCCTGGAAGCTGCCCGCCGAGCCCCAGGAGGATGCAGGAGACTCCGCAGCATTTCCCAGCAAGGCAGAGGAGGAAGAGCTGGACTCAGGAAAAGAGAAGCTGGTGGTGGGAGAGCCGGCAAGCACAGCAGCTACACCAGCCCCAGTGACAAGTACAGCAGCATCGTTTCAGAGTTCTGAAGGTTATGAATGGTCTTTGGGTATAGTTGGGACCTGCCTGCTGATTGTGATGGGAATCAGCATGTTGGCACACATACTGACTGTGTTTTACCCACGACCATTTTGTCTGATCCCGAAATTTAAGCAGAGTACGGTTTGGGTCTTCTCTGGGGTTAGATGACGATACGGCAGGACCAAGAGACTTCCCAAGGCTGGACAGTCATGAGTAGCAGGGCGTGTGGGACAGTATGGGAAAGTATCTAGTCCACTGGGCCCCTCCAGTGCTTTGAAAGCGTCGGAGATGGAAGGCAGCTGTATGGAGTCCCCAGCAACAAGTTGCAGAAACTGCTGAAGGGGAGGGTGAATTGTTTTGAGCCTGGTGGGCCCATGGCACTTCGGGCCAACAGAGCAGAATCGCAACATAGAGGGACTCATGACCGAGGAGTGGATTTAGCAATGGCTACTGTTGCCCAGGTTATTCAAGAGTGTGAACACTGCACACAGTCTCTCCTGCTCTGCAAGACTTGTTACAAGAGATGGAGCCTGACATCATGGACCAGATGGACTCAGCAGCTTTCTAGGGACTGGTCCATGCACTACGATAAGAGTGCACTTAGATAAGAGTGATGGTATATTGAAAATGTGGGATCTGAGCATGACGTGAGTGGTATGGAATAAGGGGTGGATAATGTCCTGGGTTTAGCAGTAGCAGTCATTTTTCTTCTTGGTAGCTGGTGCAGTGCTGTGTTTTGACTTTCGGCCTGGGAGCAGAGCTGGTAACGATGTTTTGGTTTGGCCAAGGACTCTGAGCCTCATGCTCTGCCAGGGAGGAGGGGAAGCTGGGAGGAAGGAGAGACAGGACACCTGACCCAAACTGACCAAAGAGGTATTCCATACCACAGCACGTCATGTCCAGGATGTAACTGGGAGAGTTACCGGGAAGGGCTAGGGGACTGCGGGGTTGGAGGAGATATCGGTCGGTGCTTGGTTGGGCTGGGGGGGCAAGTTATCGGTCAGCTGGTGGTGAGGTGTTGTATTCTCTTCCCTTGTTATTTCCTTTATCATTATTATTATTGGTGGTATCAGTAGTGATTTGTGTTGTACCTTAGTTACTAAACTGTTCTTATCTCAACCCGTGGGAGTTGCGTTCTTTCTGATTCTCATCTCCGTCCCTCCAGGAATAGGGGGAGGGCAAGAAGGGGGGGGGGGGGAGTGGGTGAACAAGCTGTCTGGCTGGGGTTAAACCACGACAGATATCCCAAAATATTTCTTCAGTTAATGTGGAGGGCTTGGCTGTGTCATTGATTTCTGTTTCTTAGTTGTGAAAACCTCTGGGCTGTTACGCTTAAAGTGAGTTGTTAGTATGCCACTGACCCTGTCTGCCAGAGGCATGCCTGCATGGCTTCCACTGTCATATATGAGGGTAGTTTTGGACTGCTCTGCAGGTGCATGTTTTTCAGAAAGTAGAAGTTGTGGAATTTTATCTCACTGCTGTGATTCTGCTCTCCCCTGGCACAGTGCTTGTGCAGTTTGTGTCCCTATCAGTGCTGATCTGTTACCACCAGTTCCACATCTCAAGTTCCAGATTAAGGAGTCTGGGAAAATACTTACATGCTCTGCTGGGGATGGTGGTTGTTCCTTCAGGAGTCTGGAGGTGAGTGGTACATGTCTTACTGGCTGAAGCTTTGTTACGGACCTACCCTGTTGTGTCTCCATTCATGTTTTTAAATCTTTTCCAGTGCAAGCTGTTTCAGTGAGAAGTTAGCAGTTATCAGACTCTCGCTGGCACAATAACTTCATTTGTGCCTGGGACCAAATTGAAACAAAAAAGTACAGACTCAAGTCCTAGTAAGCATCGCATCCTCTAAAAATATATTTTACTTTGGCTGTTTAAGGCAAATCTGTAGTTTTAGTAAGTTAGATTAGGAAACTTGAAGTATGTATGTGTGGGATAGAAGCAGATTACGTCGATGGATGGATGGAATGTATTCCAAGTTGAATTATTTGAAAATTTATGCACTTGCAAAACTGTGAGCCTGTTGCAGGAAAATTGAGTAGGAAGATTCAAAATGCTTAGATACTCTCTATACAATATTTCTGCTTCTGCCCCTTAAGAGATATTCTCTGTGCTGTCAATAAAAGAAGTATTTCTCAAACTGGGGGTTTTGAGGGTGGATTGTTCTCTGCAAAAAAAAAAGGCAGGAAGACTTGCAAAGTTCTCTTTATTGTTCACGCTAGGTTTATATGTTGTACTGCTTTAATTGCCACTCCACTGCAAATGGGTTTCATCTGCAGCTCAGATAAAGGGAAAATTCATTCTGAAATAGTTATTTTCGTTCTTACCACTACCATAGCTTAACTGCCTTTGCCGAAGCTTCATAGTATTCCTGTTACGCTTTGCTGTTCATGTTTTACTAGAAAATCATGGCAATCTGTGATACTGAAGGGGAAGAAGGAACTGGATATTGACACCACAGTTACAGTAGGCAATTGTATCTTCCTACGTACTTGCACTCTTGCATTGCAGTTTAGAAGTTTGGGAGGGATTTAGTACTTAGCCTTCCTGACTTCATTTGAGCCCTTCCTTTTTGTTCTAGTGTCATAGACTCTGGTACATCCTAATCTTAGGTTGTCTTCCATACCCACTCCTGTTCTGCTCGTCAGCTTGATGTGGTTTTGCTCTGCTTTTTTAATTTATGACTCAAACTTTGGCCATACTTTCTGTTTAGATCCCATGAGATCTCTTGACTGCTGACTGTGACTTGGTTTGCAAATGACATGTGCATTATGATCAATACTGTTGTGTCAAGCTTCCCTTAACCTTTATCTTAAATCCTGATAGTAATCTCTTCAGGGTTTCCCTATAAAGAAAGGGATTTCACGGAGCTGGTCAGGAGAGGCAGAGGCTTAGGTGTTGACGAATAGGTGTTACAAAGTGCTGTAACTCCATCCCTGGTGGTGTTCAAGGCCAGGTTGGACAGAGCCTTGAGTGACATGGTTTAGTGGCAGGTGTCCCTGCCCATGGCAGGGGGATTGGAACTAGGTGATCTTCAGGTCCTTTCCAATCCTAACTATTCTATGTTTCTATGATTTCTATCAATAACTTCCTCATATTTACATTTGTAGTGCTCAGCAAATTAGAAGGCAAACTAAAGCAAATGTACTCTGTTTGCCTTTTTAAATTATTTTAGTTCAGTGTCTTAATGTTCCTGTAATATCTGTTGTGCCTTTTAATAAAGGATGCAATTTCTTGCAAATTATACCTTTGGTTACATAAACACTAAACCCTTTTCCTTCAAAAATCAATTAGCATTGGTTTGTCCAGTACTGGAGACTGCTGTCTAACTGATAGGTTTGAATAAATTGAGGTTTTCTGTACATAATGAGTTTTATAACTTGTCATTTTCTCCACTATTTATTTTCCCAATATGTTCCATTTAAAAGCTCATAATGTATTTGTATTTGACTAGTTTTGCTTTATATTTCTATTTAAATTACAACATGATTGAAATATAATTTCTTTAAAGAGGCTGTAGCCATCAGCCTTTAGTTTATTGTGTCTTAGTTGTTTATACTTCTGACTGACATCCAGCACTTAAATTTGTTTTCAGGGTCAGTGTTTTTCCTCTCTTTACTTATTCATCTTATACATTGGAACTGTTCAAGCTCAATGGATGATAAATATGATAAACTGTATATAACAATTCTAAGGTCTTCTCTGGCTGCTATAGGTAGAAAATTTTTCACATGAGGATACCTCACAGACTTTCCTTCCAAGGAAAACCAGGTTACATGGGAATTTACACAACTTTAACGTAGAAGAATATCTTGGAATCTTGGTTAAATTGCTGAGTGAAACAACAGTAAACTTTATCCATGTCCTGGAGATTTTTTTGTTTTGTTCCCTTTCTGTCACTTTTTGACCTTGTATAGCAAAGCTTAGACAGGTAAATGAGTTTTGAGAATGTTTGCATTCTATGAACTAGTGGACAGGAAAATAAATATGAAATATCTGTAAAATAAGAAGAAATCCCACCATTACCTTAAGGAAGTGTCTTTTTTACTCATTAAATAGCAAAATAGAAGTAAATTCAGATTTTGTTTTTTCCTTTCAGCTTTTAAAGTTTTCACTAGCTAGAACTTTCTATAAGTTTTCAATATTAGTAACTGAATTTTATTTAGAAAGCTGATCTTCCGAAACTTAAATCTGGATAGAGAAGTTACTAAATGTAAAATGTTTTCTAAAGACATTTTATAAAGGTTTGCTTTCCTACAAACTAGGAACATCATAGCAGCATTAACTAATTTAAAGTTGGCTGAATAGTTGTTCTGGGATAAACACATATCCTGTGATGATTATTCAGCTTTTTTAAATGTAAAAAAAAAACAAGTTTCCCATATATGGCTGAATTAATTAAAAAAAAAAACCAAAAAAAAAAATACAAACCCTAAGTTGTGTTATTTACCGTTTACCACTGGAATTCATTAAAACAACCTGACAGCATTAGGCAAAATATTGCTATTGAAATGCAACAGCCATGATTATATCTTGCTTACTTGGATAATACAGCCTTTATTTGTTACGACCAATGATGAGGAAGTAGTTACAGGGAATCTGACATTTCTGCAATTAGCGGTTAATGTATTTTCAGGTGAGTCTCTTCTATCTATTTCCTCTTTGCATAAGCTCCTTGGGTTTTGAAAAAGGGCATCGATTTAGAATTTCAAATGTACAGCCAGAGATTAATCTTAAGTTCTATTAAAAAAAAGCAAAGCAAACAAAAATAACCATCCTTCTTAATGTGTTTGCATCAGCTTCCTATATTAAATGACTTTTTTTGAGGCATATAATAAAACTGAGAGAGGACATCCATGCTGAAATAGAAATCAGTTCTGCAACGGGTGAATGCTATTTGCCTTAGAATAGTTCTTTCAACAGGTGGGTTAGGGTGATCAAGCAAATATTTTCAAAGGGTTTGCATCGAGGTCAGAAGTCATTGGCAAGAAATTGCACCTGTGTCTTCCTGACACTCCAAAGACAAATGTTCTCTCCATGGTTTCACTTTTTTTTTTTTTTTTTTTTTTTTCAGTTGTTATAGAAAGGGCTCAAATGTGTCTCAAGGAAGTAGAATTTAGGAGTTTCTTTGATTCACTTCTAGCTTGTGAGCACCATAGTCCAGACTTACGCCTTGGTGGCACACATCTTGTCGTGCATTATGTACTGATTGTTGCTAATTACTTGTCTGATGTAGCTTGTGGAGATTTCATTTTTAGAACTAAAATTCTACCAATTCAGAAGTTCTAAAATTTGTCTGGTATTACTAGAACAAACAACTAGGGCAAGAAAGGTGGAAAACCCTGCCCAGTAAAGAGCAATGTTTGAGCACGTGCTCTGGCCTGAACTTGAGATTTGCACTCCTGAGAGTATCCAAAAGCGTATGTTATTTGTAAATGGTCTTTGTTAGGTTTTATTGTCATGCTGGACTTTTTGGTGAAGACTAAGGAAATACATAGCCAAATAACATTTTTGTGGAACTAACCTTATTTCTTTCCTTGATGTATTCTGAAATGAGCAGCCACACTTCAAATGGACAGATTTTATAGTCACGATTTCAATTAATGTAACAGAGTATTAGGTGAATACTCTTTTTGGATGTTTATGTTAAACAGAATCTTCCTCTTCACAGCTGCTGGAGATTTCGTGTAGTTTGGGGTTTTTTGGCTAATCAGACACTGAAAGTCACACAGCCAAGTGCTGGACCTCCATCAGAATGCAACCTGTTAGGTTTGAAGGTATGTAACAAGAAAAGTTGTTAAAAGCGTGCAATCCTAGTATCACACATTTGTCACCCATCAGTAATCTTTTTTGATAATGCACTTACATCACTTTGACTTACATTACAAATAAAAAAGTAATTCAAAGATGTTTTACAAATAAACTAACGTTTCATGCAAGTTTCTCTTTCAAGATGTTGTTTTGTCTTTTCAGGCAGACAGTGTAACAGACAAGTTACAACTAGAACTCCTCATTGCCCTAAGCCAAAGCAATGGATAGGCAATGATTGCCTATCATTGGCAATGGATAATGTTGTAAATACCTTGTTTTACTCTTTCCACTATCTGCCTCCTCAGAACCTTTGAAGGTACATTTTTGGTATTTATTAGCTAAGAAGTGCTCCCTTGTTTTCACTTAACACCTACAATGAGAATCTTCCTTAGCTGTGCCTGTTAGCTGTTCAGAGCTGAAAAATAAGTAGTAAAAATCAGAGGCAGGCCAGATACCTTGTCACCTCAAAAATTAAAGTATGTTGCCCATTCTTACACATGTTTTCAGCACCTTAGCTATTGATGTTCACCCTTCTATTCCCTGAGCTATCATTAGTAAGAACACACAGAAGTGTATCCCATCTCCATGGCCTTACAGGACACTACCATAAAATGATAATATTTTTTTTTCAGTTATTTCTTTGCAATGGCCTGTGAAAAGAAATTGCATAATAACATGATACTATCTATGCAGCTGTATTTATGATTCAGTCTTAAACAATGGGCCAGTTTATATGCTACTTGAATTGCAAAAATCGCTTACTTTCTCCTTTATTATTATTACTCTTATCAAGATTAAATGTCTGCTAGGTCAACAGGAGAAGAGTTCTGAATGCAAGTAAAATTATGTAGCCTTTACTCTGAGAAAAAAGAAAAAACAACCCAAACACACCCTCATTAACATTCCTATTTATGTACTCCATTTTCAGACAATAACTTTGTTTTATCAAGAGGCTAGAGTCCATGTCAATATCTGCTTTTAATAACAACTTCTGAACTTCTGTGTACACCAGAAACTCTTTTCTTTCCCAGAATCAGAACTCTTTGACATAGATTTGTGGAACAAACTTTGATATCTAATTTAAAATTGTTAGTTTAAGGTTTTTTTCTGGCCAATTAAGTTAATTGACAATTGAATGAACCATGAGAGAAAGCTTTACCACGCACAGTCTAACACACCTAACATATGTGTGGTATACGTGTGCCATACATTTTATACTATTGAAAAAGTGTCACATTGCCACTTTTTATCTTCTTTTTAATACCAAATGTTTATTCTTGTGTTTCCTGACGTGTGCACTTCATTTTCAGTTACAGAACTCCAGTCTTAAGTGGAAAGAAATACTCAGCAATTATTGGCTGTTTCCCTAAACATGTACAGGTAAAGGAGGTGTGCCTCGTAAAAGAGTTTTCAGAACAAGGTGAAGAACTGGCTTGACAGCCACAAAGCCACTCATGAAAAGAGTAAGGTCGTTTTACTCTCATCTGTAATTTGGTTCAGGTCCCAGAGGTTAATGTCCAGGCATGTTATAACTGAACTGTTGAGAAACAGGTTAATGAACTGTCTTCCCTTTGGAAGTAAACTCTAGGTTTCTTACTACTAGCACTGCCAGCATTCTTGATCTTACTGTCTAATTAACACTTAATGGCTCTCTAATGGTTTCTCAGATTTTACATAATTAATGTGTGCTGTGGTTTAACCCCAGCTGGCAAGTAAGCACCACACAGCCAATTGCTCACTCTTCCCCCCTTTCCCCCCCAGTGGGACAGGCAGAGAATTGGAAAAGTAAAACTGAGAAAACTCATGGGTTGAGATAAAAACAGTTTAACAGGTAAAGCAAAAGCTGTGCACATAAGAATAGCAAAACAATGAATTCAATCATTGCTTCCCATCAGCAGGCAGGTTTTCTGCCATTTCCACAAAAGCAGGGCTTCATCATGTGTAACTGTTACTTGGGAAGACACACACCATGTCATGAATGGAGTGATGCACCTCTGTCATAAAAGAGAAGCAGCAATATGTTTATTGATATAAACCAGTGATTTAATAAAGTTTGACAGTAAATGCAACAGTGGTTTAACAAGATTCAATGGTGAGGTGCACTTAGAATCATAGAATAGTTAGGGTTGGAAAGAACCTTAAGATCATCAAGTTCCAACCTCCCTGCCATGGGCAGGGACACCTTGCTCTAAACCATATCACCCAAGGCCTCGTCCAGCCTGGCCTTGAATACTGCCAGGGATGGAGCATTCACTTGAGTATTTACTGCATAGAGGACAGGGTCAGGTAGAACTGTCAGGGGGACTCTCCCATTGAGTCATGAGGTTCAGAAAGGATCCCCTAGCTTTCTAAACTGTTTGTCAGAAAGCAGTCTGTGTGCAGCTAGATTTAGACTTAGTTTCAGGTTGGGTCAATGGTTTATGTCTAAAGGGTGACGTGCACAATCAATCCTTCATGTTATTTAGCTAAGCTTACAATGTTTAGCATGCTATTAATATTAATCACCAAGAATCTGTTGTGACAAGGAGTCTCTCAGCCTTGATTGACTCATGTCATATTTGCATACCTACGAAAGAGGGAAGGGTTTTGTGTTGTTCTTTTTTTTTTCAAACTTGTCTTGAATGGGACTTTGACCAGGACTTAGCTTGGGGGGTAGGGGGAGGGCAGTGCACATGGCTCAGATTAGTCCTTGGCTATTGTGTTGTTGTCTCCCCTGAATCCAGTGTGAATCATATGCAGCCATCACACAGATGCATCCATTACCACCACCACTGGTGGTTAGCACTTGAGCATAGTTACAGGAAATAAAGGTCAGGTTGTGGGGTCAGGAGAGCTCACTGTCACACTCCATCACAACAAATGTGTGTCCCCCCACCTCTTCCTCCAGACTTTTATGCTGAGCATGAAGTGGTACAGAATACTTCTTTGGCTCATTTGGGTTCTGTCTCTGCTCCCTCCGAGCTTCTTGTGCCCCTCCTCACTGGAAGAGCATGAGACTGAAAAGTCTGTGATCAGGGTAAGCGCTACTTAACAACAACTGAAACACTGGTGTGTTAGCAGCATTGTTGTCAGACTGAAACCAAAACACAGCACTGTACCAGCTACTAGGAAGAAAACTAACTCTAGCCCATATGAAACCAGGACAAATGTGCATGTGAAATGAACTTCGTAAATATTTTGTGCTCGTATACCACATGCTGAATAATTTAAGCTAGCAATTATAAATTGCTTATGTTTGCCCCTTGTAGTTTCTTTATCTCAGAATTTAACATGCGTTAACCCATGTTGAGTGGAAGAAATGTACCAGGCAGCTCATCTTGTGGAAGCATGTAACTTAGAGCCAATAAGAAATTCTAAAAGGCAAAATTATCAACTGGATTATATCTTTCCCCATTCCAAAGCAGTCTAATGTATAATAGATTGCATAATTTTCGATAGATATATATTAGACTGTTTTGCAAATATACCTCTCTTAAACTGATTATGTTTTTACATCTAAATATCTTGCAGAAAGCCTCCATGGGCACTTACAAGGCAAAACTTGTTCACACTTGTAAGTAATATCTAATGAAATTATGAAATATAAGGCATAAGATTAAAAACAATGAAAAGTTTTCTGGCTTATTGGAATTATTAGGAGGGACTCTACCAAGAGGCAACACTCTTAATTTTTAAGTGTGGGCTGAGCTTCCAGAAAATGAAATCAATTGTACATTAGTGAATAAAAAAAAAAATTGGTTGTTTTTTTTTTTTTTTTTCTACTAGTTTTTACTCTGCAGCACAGAATGCTGGCTTAAAACTGATTAAAGATATAAAGATTTTCTCACCTTTTTATTTTGCTGTTATTATTTTGTATTTAATCCTCCTCTCTTTGTAAGCTATAGCGAGTTAAAAGAACTATCAATGAGACAGGTCAGGGAGGCTCAGCCCTCACTGAAAATAGATACCTTAAGAGTCTTGTGTTTTAGCAGTTACATTTTTCATAAGCTCTTTTCCAGCTGCTGCTTGTAATATGCAGTCTGTTTCATGGAAATCAGATAGAGTCTTCATTTTTTCTCACTGAAGTTAGAAAGGGCTTGCTCATCAGAATTCTGTAACAGTTCTCTTATTCCATCTCTTCATTTATCACCTGCCACTGGAAATTACATGAAGGTTGAATCTAGGTCCATGCAGCAATCTGGCAGCTAAGAGGCTTTTTCTGATTCAAACAAAAATTATTTTTAAAATAGAGAAAAGCTCAAATAAGTAAATATAGATTTAACCTAATTGAAGGAAAGCTTCCTGACTACAACAAAGCTGTCTGTAAGTGTAAATAAATGGCAGTCTGCTCTTTATGTGTGTTATAAAATTGAAGAAAATAGTCATCTACCAGGCTGGTGGCACACAATTTTGTGCTTGTAGACACACATTTTGAATGAAAATATTCAGTCATCACACTTCCCTTTGCAGTTCATGAAATATCTCTCTCATGCTAGTACTTCTGCTGCTGCTGTTAGTTAGTATGTATTAAATATATTTCAAAGCAGTTGCTGTGACCTGGTGGTTAACTTGATGGTGGGTTTGCTGTCTAAATCAAGTGAATTGCATTCCCATGGAATGCCAGCCTGATAATCTGTTCTGGCTCCATTTTCCCCTTTCTCCAGCCTCCACCTTCCTATGCTTCTCAGGAGAGAGAGGTCCCTTCGGTCCTGCTGTCCCATCTCTACAGTGAGTTATTAGGACCTTTCTATTCTACTCACACTGGGAAGTGGTCACATAGTTGAGGTATCGAAACACTGATGGGAACACTACAGGGGACAAACATTAGAGTGATGCTTTTAAAACAATGATGAAGAGATAAGTTACAAGTATGTTCACTGTCTTTTCAACATACAGTCAGTCAAAGATGGCACTAAAAAAATAGTTATGTCACGATCTTTGTTGATCTGTGGGTGGTGGCGAGATAGCAAAAATGTCAATGGATTATTTTGTTATTAAGGACAGGAGGACTACGTATATTTCATAAAATTCCCCCATGGAATTTCCTTGCCCGCAAAAAGCAGCAGCTGTTTGTGAAACACTTTAAAAGAAATTTTGTTCCACAAAAATTTGGTCTCAATTCTCCATAAATGTTAAGTCCTAGCTTAAAGTGTTGTAGAAGAATCATTAATCAGCTAGTAGTTGGACAGAGAATTATTGCAGTTTTTTATGAATTATAATTTAATATTTAATGACACAAATATCTAAGTAATTTTCTAAAAATGTGCACTTTCAAGGTGTTTTCTTCAAAATGGTAAATTAGCACAGGTCAGACCTTAAATCTAAATGAAATTCAAATACTATTATCATTTACAAAAATGAAATCATGTCTTCATTGTAGACATACAAGTGTTAAATAATTTAATGTTCACTAAAAAATCTGTATCTTAAATTACAGAAAATTACATTTCATCCCATTAAAATCAGTTCAAGAGAAAAATAAAATGGAATTCCTAGATAAACCTTTCTTTATTTCATCCCAGCAATGTAATTTTAAGACCTGGTGATAATGTATTTTAAGTTGGAATGTTGATTTTAATTTTCTTTTAACAGTATTATAGTTGCCTTAGGGCACATTCATGTCTTCTGGTGTTTTACAGTGGCCTAATATGAGTAAAGTCTGAATGCAGAACAATCTAGGTAGGTAACAACACTTCAGCAGGGAAAAAAATTAATGCCTTTAGAAGGCATGATGGTGAAGGACTGAAGCTGATGCATGTTGTTGTATGCTGCTTATCTGATGATTTTATTCTTTGCAACTTCCTAACCTTAAAGGAAGGCTTATGTAAAATTATGAAAGGCTATTTCCACTGTAGGTAGTTACTGCCAAGAATTAATTGATTTTATATAAAGGCTTGTTTTAAAATCAATTTTCTCAATTTCGTGCTGCAGAGGTAGAGTTCAGGATAATTGAGACACTTGGAAATGTAGGCTTTCAAACAGTTCCTTTCTTTTATACTGAATGCTCTGGGTTTAACTCCAGCTAACTGAAGATAATTTTATGTCCTAGATTTCTCTGCTGTAATATAAACAATAAGAAATGCAGATAAGTGGAGGTTGCCTGCTGCAAATATGAGCAATGTAGACTTTATCCATTTTCCACAGCTAGTCTCAACACTAAACTGCTAATAATTTCTCTGTTTGTTTTTTTTTCAATACTGCACGACGATTGTAAGTAATTACATTTCCCCACTACTGCATTTATCTATCATTAAAAGGGTTAATGGATGAGATGATTCTGCAGGTTTTGAACTGGAGGAGAATCAGTTGTTATAAAACCAAGTAATATTATCCTCCTCCCTCCCTCCTTGAGCAAATCAGTAAGTACAGTAAGTATAAAAATAGTTAATACTGGATAATTATAAAATTGATATCACAGATGTTTAAGATATTTTATTAAAAATACACCTAGACATACTCTTTTCTGTTAACACTGTGTTTCTTCACATGTAATCTTATCATTCCACATATACTGGCAAATATTCCTTAAGAGAACTGCAAACCTCTAGAAATGGTGGTGCATAAAATATTTTCAGGTAATTATAGAGCAGCTGCTTGCAGATTTCCAGTTACAGATTGGAATGTGCATTCAGGCTGTGGTCATATTTAATACATCACAGGCATAAAATCTGTATTTTGCTAAGTCTTACATACAAAGACATTTTCATTTAGTTTACTTCATAAGTAATGAACAAGGGTGAGATAATGATGTCCTACCATGATTAGGTGCATTGCAAGGGTGACTTATAAATCCTAACACCCCCGTAGAAAATAGCATCTTGGATAATTTGACAGTCAAAGAGAAACATTACATTGCGTACAGTCTTTCAGCACACTTCCATTTTAATGTTACTTTCTAAACAAATTAAAAAAGAGACTTTTTTGGCAAATGAACAGTTTTGAGTTATTAATGCTGAGTGGAAAAGAGGAAAAACAGCTATTGACATGTGAAGATATGTATCCCACCATATGGATTCTAATGCGTTAATTATACTGTTCTCTTTATGGCAACTTTTAGTGATAATAATTTTTCAACTAATTAAAGACCAGCTGCTACTTAGCAAGCTAGGCACCCAATTAGGGATCCAGAACCTGGTAAACAACCTTTATTGCCAGCCAGCTAGTTGAATCACCACCTCCTGTCACTGGCATGGAAGTCCTTCTGTAGTTGTTTTATAAATGAGCATTTTAGTCATATGGACTGGCTCTGCTGAATGATCTTCCATGAGACTAGCACAAGAATCCGATACCACTTTCACTTTTTTCTGGACAGCCTACAATACCTTGTGTTTTTCTTTTAGTAAGTTTACTAACAATTAAAAGACTTCTTTTAAGAAAATGTTTACTGGGCAGAAAAACATATTTCCTAGATGCAGAAAGCAGTTTGCCTTTAGCAACTTCTTGCTACTTAATTATATTTAGAGAAATTATGTTGCTATTTCAGATTGAAGTCTAGTTTTTCCAAGCAGTGAACAGTCCATATGAATGCAACCCATGTTTATTCTGCCTAGCATTATGTAGTAAAGAAATAATCCACATATATATATATATATATATATATATATATTGCCTTGACTTTGCTTATAAAAAGTAATCACCACGGAACTCTTCAGGACCAGCAGTCATGAAGAAGAAATTTGTGGAACTTGTTCTGATGGCTTTTGTTTACTGATCACTCTGAAATACATGTTTAGTTATGAATTTACTGGCAGAGACAATGGGAAAAGAGGAGGAAATCTGCAGGTGAAAGAAATCCTTAGGTAAACCAAAGATGGAAAAAGCTGACTGTAAGTTCAAGTGCACAGTTTTGGGTAAATGTGAGGTGATTCATACTGTAAAGAATAGTTTGAATGATTCATATATATGCAGCCAGCCACCTTCTAGGCCACACAGGAATCGGATTTGTTGTTTTAATAAGAATAATAAGATTCTATTTCATATACATCATTGCTCAAAAAGACAAAAATGTTAGCATCTATCATAATAAAACAATTAAAAAGTAGCTACAAAATGTAGTTGGCAGCTTTTCCATGGGTGTACTTCTTGCTTAACTAATACTGATAAAAAAACATCATTAACAGAGGTAAGGGAAAGGTACATGAATTTATAAGCATGAAGCAAACATTAAGAAGTCTTGAGCAATCTATGTTAAAAAGGAAGCAAAGGAAAGTGTTTGTAAAGGACAAGAGAATTTCCATAGGCTTGACATATGAAGATCCATATTTTGTAGTTTCATAGTTTTAGTGATGAGAAATTTGTCATGTTTTCACAGCAAACTGATGGCTCCAGGTGTTTGAGAAAGTTTCGTGTACAAATAAATTCTAGCCAGTTCCTGTGGCAGCCACTGCTTTTTTGCCTTTGTTCTGGCTTTGCAGGTCTGTCAGCATAAGAGAAGCAAGGTAAGCTTCATTCCCATGGCATGAAAAGTAGATCTTTCGATAGAAATACAACACAGTAAGTTTTTAAATTATTGAAAAACAAAAAATGATTGTATCTAGTTCTTAGCAACACAAGAACTCTACCAAAAGGGATGGCTCAAATGAGGATTTTAGGAGGAATAGATGCTTTAAAAAAAAAAAAAATGAGTTATTTTGGAAAACTGCATAGATATTCTTGTGTGTTTTTACAGGAAATCAGAGATTCTAGTGGTAGGATTAAGAAATGTCACAAAGTTGCAGGGCCAGTGATGAAAATCAGTCTCAAGTGTGAGATCAGGCAAGTTTCCCAGGTTCAGATTTTCAGTGAAATGCCCCTATTACCACTGATTGCCATCATATTCCACCAAATGCTACATCCATTTTTTCTAGTTTGCTCAAGAAGATTCAAGATCATCTGCTGTAATATTTCCCCCCTGCCCCTGCCACAGGTGAATGGTTAAGCAGAATAACCCCATTTGTACTTCTCAGAAACCACCTGGAACCAAGGACTCTCTTGCTGTGTGTGAGAACAGGTTATCAGCACCCTGTGATGACCAGTTCCCGTTCCTTACACTGACCAAGCTGGTAGGTATTTTAACCTGTGCCTTTGCTGAAAGCTGAAGCTTTTATTATTCTGCAGAGTTTTCTTGGAATCAACAGAATCACAGAATCATAGAATAGTTAGGGTTGGAAAGGACCTTAAGATCATCTTGTTCCAACACTCCTGCCATGGGCAGGGACACCTCACACTAAACAATAGCACCCAAGGCTCTGTCCAACCTGGCCTTGAACAGTCAGGGATGGAGAATTCACAGCTTCCTTCGGCAACCCATTTGAGTGCCTCACCATCCTTACAGTAAAGAGCTTCTTCCTTGTATCCAATCTAAACTTCCCCTATGTAAGTTTCAACCCGTTACCCCTTGTCCTATCACTACAGTCCCTAATGAAGAGTCCATCCCCAGCATCCTTACAGGCCCCCTTCAGATACTGGAAGGCTGCTAAGAGGTCTCCACACAGCCTTCTCTTCTCCAGGCTGAACAGCCCCAACTTTCTCAGCCTATCTTCATTTGGGAGGTGCTTCAGTCCCCTGATCATTCTCGTGGCCCTCCTCTGCACTTTTTCCAACAGTTCCATGTCCTTTTTATGTTGAGGACACCAGACCTGTACGCAATACTCCAGGTGAGGTCTCACGAGAGCAGAATAAAGGGGCAGGATCACCTCCTTCGACCTGCTGGTCACACTCCTTCTGATGAAGCCCAGGATATGGTTGGCTTTCTGGGCTGCAAGCGCACACTGCCGGCTCATTTTCATTTTGTCATCGACCAGCACCCCCAAGTCCTTCTCCAGGGGCTGTTCTGAATCTCTTCTCTGCCCAGCCTGTAGCTGTGTCTAGGATTGCTCCGACCCAGGTGTAGGAATTTGCACTTGGCATGGTTCAACTTCATGAGGTTGGCATCAGCCCACCTCACAAGCGTGTTGAGGTCCCTCTGGATGGCATTCCTTCCCTCCAGCGTATCAACCGAACCACAAGGCTTGGCGTCATCGGCAAACTTGCTGAGGGCGCTCTCAATCCCACTGTCCATGTCAGCGACAAAGATGTTAAACAAGACCGGTCCCAACACTGATCCCTGAGGAACACCACTCGTAACTGGTCTCCAGCCGGACATTGAGCCATTGACCACAACTCTTTGTGTGCGGCCATCCAGCCAGTTCTTTATCCACCGAGTGGTCCATTCATCAAATTGATGTCTCTCCAAGTTAGAGACATGAATGTCATGTGGGACAGTGTCGAACGCTTTACGCAAGTCCAGGTAGATGACATCAAGTGCTGTACCCCTGTCCATCAGTTCTGTAGCCCCATCATAGAAGGCCACCAAATTGGTCAGGCAGGATTTCCCCTTGGTGACGCCATGCTGGCTGTCACCAAGCACCTTGTTGTTTTTCATGTGCCTTAGCATGCCTTTAAAGGAGAATCTGTTAGAAGATTTTGCCAGGAACAGAGGTGAGACTGACTGGTCTGTAATTCCCCGGGTCATCCATTTTCCTCTTCTTGAAAATGGCGGTTATATTTTCCTTTTTCCAGTCGTTGGGAACTTCACCTGACTTCCATGATTTTTCAAATAAGTTGTCCAGTGGCTTAGGAACTTTATTTGCCAGCTCCTTCAGGACCCGCGGATGGATTTCATCAGGACCCATGGACTTGTGCACGTTCAGATTTTTAAGATGGTCTCAAACCAGATCCTCTCCTACAGTGGGCCTAGGGAATGGGGGTGAAAAAACAAACAAGAAAAAAACAAAACAACAACAACAACAAAAAACCAACCCACAATAAACCCCAACCTAAAAAACTAACAAAACTGTGGTAGAAAATAGAAAACTGGTACTGGGAGCACAATTTTCCCTTTTTGCTTGAAGTTTTGAAGCTGTTTCCATACATCTGGGATAGCAGAGATGGTGATACTAACATTGGATCCTACCATCTGCATTACACTAGGTTCATGAGGTTGCACTGAAAATGAACTGCTAGTTAGAAGGTAAATTTCTCATAGTTGGGATTGGACTAAAACTGAAATCAAGGTATGTTTGCCACTGCTGGGTTTGAGGCTTTTCAAAGGCATTTTCACAGGATTCTTTTCTGAACTGCTTTTGCAAATGACATTCTTTTAACGCAAATAAAAGTATTCTGAGCTTTTGTGAGATGTTCGTAACATTAGTGGTACTGAGTATTGTGAATGCTAAGCAGCTGTTCTGCAAAGTTAAATAACTTGGCAAATTCCCAATATTTTTACTAAGAATTGATGGGCGTAGTGCACTTTATGGATGGTGTGCCAGTAACATTTGATTTTGTTCCTTTTCCTTCTGTTAAGCCCGATGAAAATAAGTCTAAAATGTATCCAAGTTGTATGCTTTCACTTTGAATAGGCAGCAAAAAGAAAATATAAGCATTAGATATTTCAATGTATTGTTGACTTATTTGATTAGAAATAAAATTAACTTTTCTTTTTCCTGTTTATCCGAAGTGACCATATAAAATTAAAAGAGTGCCTTTGCTTGCATTTGACAGCCAGTGTTTAATTTTGTAATTTTATCTATGGGTAGTCTTTCTACTTAGGAGTAGAATTTATTTTTATTATTAGTTCCATTGTGGCTTTACCCAGAGTCTTAGCATTCTAGAATATGTGTGAATACATGATGTGGGGGTCGTTTGTGGTGGAAAACCAGTAGTAATATGTATTGAAAGGTGAATTCAGCATTACAGAAATGCTGCAGTTGCTCTCTAATGGAGGGAAAACTATCAAGTCAAATGCAGTCACTTTACTGGTATTAAGGCAGTTAACTCCTATGGATTTTTAAATACCTCCAACATGGGGCTGTAGGTCTGGAAGGGGCTTCCTGCATCACTCTGTCAAGCCTTCTAAAATTACTCTTGTGAAAATAACCAGTCTAAAACCCCCCATGTTCGAAACAGAGCACCTTCTCCTCCTCTTGCACTTATACTTGAGGTCATACAGTAGCCAAACTGTCAAATCAAAGACTACTGCTGCTTAACTAAAAGTAGAACTTTAACAGAAAGGAAATGAAATGTGTTACCAATTGATCACATGCTCAGCTGACTGTGAGAGGTACAATGTACCATGTGTGGCCACAAGAGCTTTAAAGCTCCTTTTTATTCTGAGACAGAGGAAAAAAAATCACCAGACAAAAATTGTAAATGAGCAAGAAATTTTAGTAATGACCTAGGATCATAAAACCACCAGTAGCACCATCCATCTTGACCTGCCTTTACCAATAGGTAACGTCCTGCAGACAGATTTTCTCTTGGAGGAGAGCAAGAAGAGGAGAGTAATCCTTTCTGCAGTGCAAGCAGTTATCTTCCGGCACTACACAGAAAACATGTGCTGCAAAAGCAAATGAAACCACAACTTTTCTCTGCCGATCTCAGCTTTCCCACATCTTTTCAAATACTCATGAATGGGGATTTACATCTCAAGCAAATTAGCGTGGAAACAGAGGTTTGTGGTCATACTGCAAGTACAGCTTGCACAGCGTTGGTTTTGTTTTCTTAGATCGTTACACAAATTCTAGAAAATGTATTTCATGTGGAATAAAAAAAACCCCAAACAACCCCAAACAATAAAAAACAGTATTAGTCCAGGGATTTGCCTTAATTCCTTGTTCAGTGTGTTTTTCTTGGTTTTTTGTAGATGGCAACTAGGATTGCCATTTCTCCACCCCCACTCCCCACCTCATTTCTGGCTATAATCAGACAAGAGGCCTGGTTACCCAGGCTGGGAGTGAAGAGGCTACAGTGTCATGTAGACCCTCAAATGTTAGTTATTAATCAACATTATTATTTTTTCCTTTGTTCTTTGAGACAGATCTTGGTGAACACAGAAGTATGTTTTTTCATTATTTTTCCCAGAAGACAGCAGAGATTACCAGCCTGCAATAGGTAAGGAAGTCAGCCTGTGTAAGATTCCAGAAATGTGTTATTAGTGCTCAGTTTTTTTCTTGAATATAACAGGATACGAGACTGGCATTAGACCCTTAGAGAGGGCATTTGAAAATATCAGTTATTTAGACCTAATCGTGCTGCTGCTTCTTGACATAGTGAATGCTTCACTAGGAAATGCCTTCTTAGGGACTGTTTTTGAAGAACCTCTTACCTAAGTTGCAGTTTGGGTATAACGGCTCTGGGCAGGTAAGCTCCCTTTCTTTCTAACGAACCTCTGAAGTAAGTTTGCAAAATGTACAATATTCTTCCTTTGCTCAAGTTTGAGTATTATTATTATTTCCAAGACTAAAATATCTTCATATGCTTTAGTCATCTTAGTTTGAATGATGCGATTTTCATTCTTACTGTATGTCAATGGGAACAAAGCTAAGTCAGCAATCAGTACTTTATGTTGCACCTCCTGGAATAAGAATAGCTTGCAAATGATTTAAGGTAGAATACATAATCATAATTTATAGCTAGGAATTCAAGGATGATCCTTATTGGTTTTATAGTGTCATCATATTTTTGTGCTTTATGCTATTTTTCCACAGGAGAAAAGTATATTTGATTTTTTATGATAACAGTGACTTGATCTCTGATTTTCTAATAATAAAGTGTACACTTTCTTTTCAGTTTCAAAGCAAGTTTTATATTCCACTTTTGTAAAAAAGGCAACAGCAACAAAACCTCTAAAAATGTTAAATCATTAGAAAAATAGAAGCTGCGTGGTTCACCAAGGAAATTGTCCCCCTTTTGCAAAGTATGTCTATTCCAGAAAAATTAAAGGGAGAGAAATTTTAACCTTTGCATTTTAATAGGAATATTTTAGCTATCTTTCATTATGCAAACACAAACTCAGTGCATTTTGATATAAAGATAGAATGAAAGCTTAAAAAGAGCTGTGGGTTCCTGGAATTTGGGAAGGCGCAATACATGAGATTCTTCCTCCTTATAAAGGTGCAACTAGAAGTTCATACCTGGTATAAAGCAAACAAAACACCCAAGTAATTTACTAAACAAAAAAAGAATTCTTCTGCTTTGGCATATACTAATCAGGGGAAATTATCTCTTCTTAGTTGTCGCTCTTTTAGCACATGGAAGTGACAAGCATTTAGTACATCTGTTCAACTGACAATAGAGCTTTGTCACTGTGATGACAAATGAAAAAGGATTTAATTAATTTAGTTGTAAAGAGGTTTACATTTTGCTGCTTCTGACTCGTCTCCACAAGACTGATGAATTAGAAATAATAATTCCTTCTGAAGCTACCATTGTAAAATGAGGTAGAAAAAATTCCGCTCACTGAAATATGTATCATATATCTGGCAGGTAAACCCAAAGGAAGTTCCTTCTGTTACTAACTAAACTCAAGGAAAGAGCAGGGTTTATAAGATGTATGGCCTTATTATGTTGCTGGAGCATAGCACTCTACTATGCTGTTGAGTACAGTGCCGCCTTTTTCTTTCTTTTTCTCTGATGTGCTTTGGCTCATTTAGTGGTTGAAAGGCTGATGCTGCAACTAAGGTAAGGTTCCCCAAGTTTTTGTGGTTTTAGAATGATATGGAGGGATATAATTTCAGCTTTTTACAAAGTACGCTAAACAGTGGCAAAATGATTCATGTGCTTTCTTAAGCATTGCTTTTCATATAATATGCATTGAATAGTTTATAGTCTGGCTTTTATGCGGTATCATAAGCAAAATCAGCTGGTACTCAATCTTAGTGGTAATCCAAATGTCTGATGGATCATTTCCTAAATGCTCAAGTAAGTAAAAGATCAACATGACAACCACAAAGTGATTTATAGAACACAGGATCTGAAGAGAACAGAGGAAGAAAGTATTTCTGAAACATAGTCATCACTGGGAAAAAAGAAAAAGACAACAAAGGCTTGTGGAATGTGCTGTGAAATATCTCCTTCTGCTTTCCAAAAATGGTCAGATGTGACAGAGCAATTAAATGAGAATCAGAAATTTTCACCCCCTAGTTTTACTCTCCAAGTCAAATTTTAAATGCAGAAACCCACACACTTAATGGTATCAAACATTAAGTTGGCATGCCAGTCTAAAATGGCACACTATATTAAGAAAAGTTCAGAGGTTCAAGAAATTATACTTTTATCATTGTAAAAAAAAAAAAAAGGCAAAACAAACACCAAACCCACAAAAGACAGTTATCTCCAGCAATAGAAATCCAACAGACTCCAGTTTCAAGTTCTCTGAGACATGTTTGCACTTTTATCTATAGCATGTTTTTCTCAAATATCAGTATTTTTATCTCTTACTACAGTGCAGTTGTTCTTTCAACAATATGCAGTAATTGCTCAGCTGGCTCATCAAATTATTGTGCCTGGTAAAATCATGCAAGCATTACAGCCTTGGTTGTGTATGTGTTGTGGTGATGACTGACAGCCTCAAAAGCACAGCATGTAGTAAGTACCTCTAGAGGGCTCACGAGATATTTGAAGAGTTATGACCCCATTACTTTCCCTTAAAAGGTTTTCTCTTACAGTGTTTTTCTTCCGAGTTTCTTATTTCCCATCCTTCATATTTTTTATTAGTGATTGCCACTATTTTTCTCTCCCTTATTAAGTGTTTCCATACCTATCTGTATACTTTTCATTAAGATTTCCTCCACTATTTTTTTTGCCTGTTCTAAAAGCAAAATCTGAGATAAGCTTGCTTGTATGTGAAGAGCAGTGGGGGCGTCCTGCTCCAGGACAGAGTTTTAAGCTGTGAATTCAAGATCTCCTTTGAGTCCAAAATCGTCATCAAGAAAAGCAGTGTTTCACATATAGTCACATCCTTTCTATGTCTTCTTCTTTTCTCACTTTATTTTCTTTAGGCTGTCCAGTGAGTTAAATTATAAGCCCTATTGTATGTATTTCCTTAGGTTTCCAAAATCACAGTTTTTGAGCCCTGTCTTATTCTTTCTCAACGTGAAGTGTCACTACTGGCAGTGTGCAATGGGAATTGTTACTTCAAACTTAAACTTTAAAGGAATTGATAACTAATCTGGCATGGAAGTGCACTGGTGTTTGTGAGAGAGAGGAAGGGTTAAGTACTGAGGTTTTGATGCAAACTAGGAATATTGTTTTCCTTTGAGGTGGAACACTTTGCATATGTATAATAAGCAACATTGTATCGACCATGTAGGCAGAACATCGTGCTGAGAAAATGTGTTGTCTGTGTGCCTCTCAAGAAACAGCTAAATAAAAAGTACAGTTTACTTTGTCTGTACCCCTCAGCTTTCAAAGATGAAAGGCATCTGATGTTTGAATGTGGTCCTTTGGGATGAAACCCTGGTTCCACTGGAGCCCATTGAAGTTTATGCATTGACCTAACCAGGGACCTGATTTTGACTTTTATTTTATGTGTGTCCGGGAAGAGTAAGGTGAAGGGTAAAAAATGTAGTTTCAGTCTCATCTGTGCCACCAGGAAGCATAATGTGTTTTCTGAAGCTGGAATAAACTACAAATAGAAAATGTGAAAGGACCAATCAGTGAGATAACTTAATGAATGTAGCATGTGTCATAGCAGTGCAATATGATGATCTAATTTACATGAATGCATGGCATGAACAAAGGCCAGAGAGAGATCTTTTTCAGTTTCTTCTTCAGCTGTGTCACAAGGAAATACCTAAGAACAAAGAACATGTCTCTGTAGGGTTTTACTGAAGCGTCTTCAGTATCCACATGAAGTGCATGGCAAAGAAGTTGGCCAGCAGTGTTGAATGTTGATAATGAGAAAATTGAATCAAACTTAAAGTTCTTTAAGCACAATTGTACATTTGCAATGGCTTATTTTATATATGTGTAATACATATACGCATGTATACATACAAATATGGACAGGGATATATATCCCTAAAAAAAATAATAAATACCCCAAACCCTTGTTGCCAAAGCAACCTCTCTGCAGCAAAGCAGATGGTTATGTTGGCCCAGTAAAACCCTGTGGAGACAGTGTTCTCACAGGAGAACGCATAATTGGTGCAAAAACTGAATAATCCTGAAAGATACAGCAAGGCCGTGAGAGGCCTGAGGAAGCTTAAGCAAGCAAGATAAGAAGAAGCTGTAATTCACTGGGTTAATGAGAACTGTGGACTGTTGGCAAGCTTTCGAGGTCAAGTTCTCACACCTGTGCTTAACCAATTGTGTGTTAGTCGCTAAGGGTCTTCAAGATGTGTATCCAATCATAATATGCCAAATCACTGTAAGTGCCTGTAAGAAATGGTATATAAGGAGTTAAAGCTTTGTAATAAATTGGCATTCACTGATCACATTGATCGTTCCTGCGTTGTCCGTGACTCCTGCGTCGACAAAACCCCTCATGAGAAACCTAAAAGTTTATTTTATATTGCTTATTTGGTCATCATTAAGGATGGCCTTAATCTGGATTGTGTTTGGGAGCTTTTTATCTTCAGCTTTTTGTAAACAAGTATTTTGAGCATGTACATTTGTTGTAAGAGATGAAAACACAGATTGCATCAACCAAGAAGGCAAGGGTGAAGAAATTTAATATTATCCTTTCAGATGAGTTTTGTGAATACTACAGGGACTGTACATTTCACTATGATGTTTTCCCCTTCTACAAGCCATTACGTTGTAAAAGTGTGACACTGGCATATTAAGCTTATGTTCCAATGCAACTTCCCTGTCCTTTTCTGACCTGTCATTTCCTGCTTTGGTGTGAAAGATTTAAAAATACAGGCACTGTTTAGTTTCAGGAAAACACTGAGCAGGACATTAACTCTCAAAATACTAGCACAGGTACTGTGAAGTAATAAAGAAAAATCTGTTCTTTCCATTTATGGCAGAACAAGAAGTATTGGACTAAATCGAAGCACCTATGATTCAGTTCATAGGTCAGGAAATTTAACAGACATTTGTGAGGCACAACACGTTGCCTGAGGAGTTTATGGAATCTCTGAGTGCACATTTAACATGGTCTGTCAGGAATGAAGTATCTGAGGGTGATAATGCATTGGGGAGGCACTATGTTATCTTTCCAGCGCCATTCTGGACCTATGTATGACCTCTGGGCATAATGTTGTTATTAGATACCATGGTCTAAAGTTGAAAAGAGGGTTTTGGTGGTGCTCAAATCCAAAAGGAGGCATACCTGCAATGTACAACAAAAGAAAAAAAAAAAGCTTATTTGCTTGTACTTTTGGCTCATTTCCATATTATTTTCATAATAATGTGGAAATGATATATATATGTTTATACATACATAATGCTAATAAATATATATAAAATGCAAATAAATGTATAAATGCAAAAGAATGAGTTAAAGGGAAAGAATTGCCAAAGGAAACATTTAGCTTTGGGTATAGAATACCAGCAGTGCATAATAAAATAAATTGATAAAACCAATAAATTTCATAATTTAAAAATTAGTAGTTTATTATTTTCTCCTGTATTAAAAATTTTTCCTTTAATAAATTTTTCACATAATTCATGAGGTAAAATTTGTGAACATTTTTCTAGTATTCAAAACTAGAGCTGCTGGCTTGCTTTGGTGGGGTACATAGGTCATGTATTTTCTTTTTGTTTGAATTAGATAGCTTTAAGAATCAGCATAATTTTCATGTCGTTCATGCCATTTTTCATGCAATTTTCAGGATAATATTCATGCCAAAGACAAGATTTGTTCTTGTCAATGATTTTTCATTTATGTGTAAAATTACTTGTTTTTAACTACTACTGCTATGAACTTGAGCATATGGGACAAGGATACTAAAAACCCCACAACTATTGTATTTATTGTAGCAAAAAATCATAGGAAAACTTTTAATGTATCCTTAGGTAATAAAAGGCCATAAGATTTTTTTTGTTTGGTTTGGGTTTTTTTTTTTGCTAAACTTTGCTGCAATTGAAACAGTTGAACTTGGATTTCAGTTAGAAAAATATAACTTTGTTGCTTTGAGAGACTTCTCATTTTAATTTGATATTTTGGCTTGTACAATAAAAATTGTGTTAATAGTATTCATAAAACACAATCCACATTATTTTGTAAGGGGCAGTACTCTGTTGAAAGTAGTGAATTTAAACTGAGACATATTTACATCTGGTTTTCTACGTATTTATACCACATCTATCATCTCATTCAATGTGCTTGCAAATAGATCTGCCAAACACCAGACACCACAAATGATAGATAAGATACCTTTTGTTTTAAGATCTAACCAACAGTCATGAGTTCAGTGATGCTACTGATTAAATTAAAAAAACCCCCAAGGAACCTGAACCAAAACACACAAGGCAGAGCAGTAGTAAGGATCATATAATAGCCAGAGGAATGGCTAGAGTAAAACTAATTTCCTTTTTGTCCCAGTAGAGGTATAAAACTATTAACACATTTACACAGATGATCCTTTTGAACAAATCCTAATCTCTGGTCATCATTTTCTCATGTATTACTGCAAAACTGATAGAAAACAATATGATTTGAAACAATTTATTCAGCATTTCATGGTGGGCTAACTTGCATTTAGAAGTTTTATTATTCTCAGGAAGGAAAGGTTTATTTTCATGTGTCATGTTTTCCTGTGGAATGATAAAATAGAAGAGAAAATGGCAAGGTAAGCATAGGTTTATACTGAGAAACTAACATGAACTAAACTGTCTCTGCTGCTTCTTCCTCCTCACGCTGTTACCCTGCACCACATGGGTCCCTCTCATGGGAGACAGGCCTTCACGAACTGCTCCAGCATGGGTCATTTCTACTGAGTACAGTCCACCTGCTCCACTGTGATCCTCCATGGGCTGCAGGCAGATGTCCAGTGCCTGGAGGACCTTCTTCTTTACAGATGCCACCATGCTGCTTGAAGGGCTGAACTGTGCCCTGAGGTGGGCCTGGCTGTGTTTGCTCCTCCCGGCTGCTCCATGCCAGTGCCCACCCACACACACGTGGCAGTGTGCCTGGATTCACAACAGCTTATGGTGTCTGTGGTCGTGGCCAAAATGCCACCACCAGCAGGAATATCCTTCCTAGGAAAGAGCATGTGTGCATCCTACTAACCCTGAGCTCTGGAACACAAAACCTGTATTGCCCTTATAACAGATAAACATACAGGTATGTTTGTTTATGTGGCTTATTCTTGTGCAGTTCCCTGTTTTAATTGGGGTTGCTTAAATATTTAATGTTAAAATTTATTATTTCAGGGTGGGACCTTTATTTCTTCATCTGTTGCTCAATACTGTGTAATGCCATGGCGAGGTGAGAGTGCTGCCATGCTTCCTCACCAGCTTGATTTACTCTTCCCTTGTAGACTGCTAGTTTGTTCCCTTGTCAAACCTTAGCTAGATGCTAAAACATCTTCCTACAAGCTCAGCTGAGTGTAAGCTGCCTTTTGAGTAATGAGAGGATGTGGAGTCCTTTTCCAACACCTGAGGGTTTTTTGTTCCCATTGAATTTGGGTTATATTTAGTATTCAGTTGTTTCATTATAATTTTATACTGAATAGTTTTTAGGTTCAGCACAGTATTACCAGGATGTGCTGAAAACTAGTGTTTCCAATTTGTAATTAGAGGAGAATGTGAACTACAGGAAGAGATTTAAATAAATTATTTTGAAGGTGCTGCACTGCAATGTCTGTGAAATCACTTTTGGACTCTTAACAGCACATTTTTCACTGAGTTTCTGTTTGGATTTTATGCAAAGCATATTCATTTATCTACAAATGAATCCTAATGAGGAGCCTTTGAGGTTTTGTGATGTGCAAAAGATTTCTGCAGAAGCTGAAGCCCCTCACATACAAATCCTTCCTTACCTTGTATCAGTGGAAGCTCCTCTGATACTAGAAATGAATTTTTCACATCTGACACCTCAAAGCAGTTGCTAGCTTAGCAATAACGTTTCAGCACCTGCAAATGCCTTATTAGAAACACTTTCGTAATTCACCTGCACCCCTGCACCAAGACCCACTTGCTGCAAAAATCTTCAGGATTTTCTCTGCAGTCAATTTTGCACTGTGTAACCCAGTCTAAAATATTCCCATTTGTATAACAGTATAGCCCTGGACTTTCTGTAAGTTCTAAAATATCTATAGGGATTAATATAAAACTATATTATCGGTATGGTAGGGTATAATATTCCCAAGTATTTAGCAAACAGCACCATTTATTTCAATAGGAGCATACATATTTTTTTTGATTGGTGCTATATTTGCACTTTTGTGCTTTTGAGAAAGTATATATTTTATTAAATGGTACAATGGCAATGTAAGAATTCAGTTGAATATGAACATAAATGACTGTTATTTCTGTAGATTTAATTGATACTGTAAATCAAGTTTAAGCTTTTATTATAGTTTATATCAGATTTATTTTCATCATAGTCCAAGTGTTTGGTTGATTACTAATCTATCTTTTATATGTTTGATGCCATCTTGAGAAATTTGGCTTGCGTTTCATTACATGTGGGATGGCCTAAGTCTATTGGCTTCTGCCAGGTAAGGCAACAAACAGAAATGGAAAAAAAAACCCCAACCACCGAACCAAAGCAAAACCAAAAATCATGTTTATAAATGTAATTTCTTTCCCCTACAGACATACTGCATCAATCTAGGTACTAAAATTCTGTAACATAAATCCCAGTGTGGGTACGTAATTCCTTCTAAAACAAGCTTCATGGTGTAAACAAATTATCTGTCTTTAACGAGTATTTCATGACTTGTTGACTCATTTGGAAAAAAAAAGACAAAAAAAAATACTCTGTTAGGTACAGATAAAAAATGTTTCATTGTGTGAAGTTTAGGTAAAGAAAAACAACTCCTCTCTATCTGCTAAATAATTAAAGGTATTAGAATTTTAAATGTAATTCTGTCATTAACAAAGCAGAGAAACCTAGTAGCCTTAAAATATGTTCCATCTTAATGAAACTAGGTGGGGATTTAATGGTGCAAAGACAACAAGTATGTAAGCACTTGTATGATTCAAAACCCAGGAAGTCCACTTGCCTTTCAAAAGCTTTATTACAATATATTTACGTTTCTGTATTGAATTACAACTACTTCTGCAGGCTTGTTTTTGTTGTTGTGTAATTTACTTGTAGGTAAAGGTTTGAATCCCCCTAAGGTAAAGAGCAGTTCATATTATCCTCTTTTTTGGCAAAAATGAGTAGCAAATGAAATTATTTGTATCATCACTCTTCCGAACCTGAACTGAGGTACCTTTGTGCTGCTGACATATGGTGGCGATGCTACACACAGCATTAGGATTTCAGATGAAGAGCTGTTTCTAATGTTTCTAGTTTGGCTAGCAAGTACTCTTTATCAGTGCATAGGTCTCTTCAGATTCCATTTGTGGTGTCCAAGGTTAATGCTGGTATTGCTATAGAAAAGATTATTCCCCATCTCTGACACCCAGCTGTGGCCACGGTCCTGTAGCTCCATTTCATTGCCTTGTCAGAAGACCTGGGCATGGTTATGCCACTTGCTTCTCTACTTCTGCACAAAAAGCAGGAGCAGGAGCAGTAATGTACCCTAAAGAAGTGGTAGTCTGTAAATTGCTGTGTTGAAGTGTTCAAGACTGTTATAGATGCAACCTGACTC
The DNA here is from genome assembly GCF_033783945.1 of Neopsephotus bourkii. Taxonomy (NCBI): domain Eukaryota; kingdom Metazoa; phylum Chordata; class Aves; order Psittaciformes; family Psittacidae; genus Neopsephotus; species Neopsephotus bourkii. The sequence goes on along the minus strand of NW_026902254.1, from coordinate 10,958,690 downwards.
TTCCTGTGCACTGCAGATTGCCTCTACACATCTCTAGGTTTTGATCCTAGAGACCTTCAAGGGCTGGACTGCTGGTAGTATACTGCGGTGACTAATTTTTTGGCATTTATGTTATTTCATGCATTTAATTCTCTGCCACATGACCATGCGGCATTATGTGTGTGATTATGGCAGGGTCAGGACTTCTACCTGAATTTTTAATAGGAGCTCAAACCTACAAATAGGCATTTTGTAGGTGTTATTTGTGTTTTTATAGCTGGTGGACAGTCCTCTTTAAAATTATATATAAAAAAAAATGTCCTCCCATTGCCTATACATCTACATATAGCCTTGTTCATCCAAAATTGAATGACAGTTCCCTGAGCCTGCTACTTGGTGTAATTTAGTACTCTTAAGTGGACACTTCTTAATTTGTTTAGTCAAGGAGAGGGAGAGCTTAGCACTAGTAGAGAAGAATCTTTGCAGGAAAAATAATAATATTTGAGGAAATTATTACCCACCAATTCTAAAATCATACTTAATCTACATGAATAATATATGAATTACTGTTCATGCATGATATTTTTGCTTAGAGACTGAAAATGTACATAGCCAGTAAAGAAAAAAATCTGTCAATTTTATGTGCTAAAGAAAAGGTAGGGAAGCAAGTAGTCAAATGATTTATAAGGTGATGAGTCCTATCAATTTTAATTAAACTGAGGTAGTAAATGATATAATAAGCTGTGAAAAACAGCCTAGTCATCCCATTGAATACATTTTACACTTCAAATAGGCCTTGAACATAGTAGTTTCTGTAGCTTTGAGAAGATCATTACTGAGTATAGTCAGATTATTTTAACATTGATGTGATATGCGCCTTACTTGAGTGCACAGTACCTGACAAAGCTTTCATAGCTGAACTGCTCTTTTTGACTAGGTGATGGGAAGAAATAGAAAATGACAATAATAGAACATTAATATATTCAGCTCAGCTCTTCAGCTTCCACAGTAATGACACAATATCTGTCAGTCATTATTTGTTTTCTACAAGACCTTAACTCTGACTGGACTAGTGTGTTTTTGTTTTAAGTGGCATAGGACTAGAAGGCAAAACCACTTTTTTATCTAAGAGCTAGTAGAAAAAAGTCATGTAGGCTATTAGGTCTTAGAGATAGAACCATGAACAAAAATAGTGCTGTATGCTTCTTTGTCAAATTAAAAAAAAAGAGGATTCCTCCAATCTTTCCTACTCTGGTTAATATAAAAAATATGTCACATCTGAATCATTAGCACCCATACTAGTGCTGGTTGTATTTTAGAAATGGTATTCATGTTTGTCAGGGACTTGAAGATCTAAGTTCTAAGGTAAATGAATATAAAGTTCAAATTGTTCACTGTTGAATAAGCTGTGGATAAAACACTGAACATAGTATAGAGAAAGTATAGAGACATAAAAAGGATTTCTGCAAGCTTTACAAGCCTAAGGACTTCTTTTTACCCCTTGAGAATATTGTGTTGCTCGAGTGATTGTTCTCTGGGTACCTCTGCTTGATTAATTGATTCAACACATCCCAACTACCAGCCTTCGTTTTTCTACACATTCAAGCCTAATAGATTTGCATTAGTAACTGTAGATTTTGTTGTGTGTTAGTTGTATTTGGAAAGGGCGATTTAGGAGAGGATCACATTTCAGAGCATAGCCTATGGCATATGGTAATTGGGTAATAAAGCATGGATTAGTCAATAGAAATATAAATACTGACAGATGTAATTGCCATCCCCTGTTCTTGTAGTCCTTCAGTAAGCCTGTGGAAGTGGAGCAGCTAATATGCTTCAGAAAAAGCTTCTTTTTAAATGTACATCGTTATTTTTCTAGGTTTGATAATGCTTAATCGGGGACTGTGAATGAGACGATTCCTTAAAGTATCCCCTGGTACAGTGGAAGAGTAGAAGTAAGGTGGCTGGTTTTATTTAGGTCTAAATGTCGGTTTTTCATAGCCAATATTTTATGTGCTGGATGTACACCTATACAGCCATGCACATCTGAGCCGCTTCAACAATCAGGTGTGAGTGCCAACATATAAACTATGCTTCAAAGTGGAATTCTCAAACAAATAACTTAATAGAAGTTAAATAAATATACCAGAAGTCAGTAATAACCAATGTCAACAACAGCAACTGAGTAAAAAATAACAGTACCATGCATTCAGTAATTCCAGACTGGCCAAACTCAGCTTCTTGACAATTTGTATCTTCTATACTTCCCATGAGAGTGGTGAGGCACCCTAACAGGTCACCCAAAGATGTGGTAAATGCTCCATCCCTGGCAGTGTCCCAAGCCAGGTTGGGCAGAGCTTTGGGCAGCATGGTGTACGTTGAGGTGTCCCTGCTCATGGCAGGGGGTTGGAACTAGATGATCTTAAGGTCTTTTCCAATCCAAACCATTCTATGATTATATATCAAACTCTTTGTGGATCCACAATACTTTATCTTCCTCACTGATCCCTTCTGATAATATTTCTGGATCTTGTTCATGTCCTTTAGCCCATATCAGTGAGTTGAGAGTGACTTACTGCTCCTTACAGTGTAGGGAACAGGAGCTTTTGTTTGCCACTGGGGAAGATGATAGTGTGCACCTGGATCTCATGTGGCCAGTGAGGATGCAGCCAGGCTGTGCTCAACTATGTATGTCCTCCAGCATAGAGAAAGTCTTTAAGGCCTTCTATTCTATCAGAGTCAAACTTGCAAAACAAGGTCAAAAATGCATGAAGAGGAGAAGGAAAGAAAGAGTGGTATGACAAAAGCTTGGTTTCCTGAGCTTATAGAGTGCATATCACTTTTGTATTAGATTTAGATAATGTTCTGTAAGATTTCTTTACAAGAAGCTGGTCAAAAATGAAGTAGAGCTGAAAAGCTTATGTGTGAGAGAACTTTCAAAGACTATCCCTTGAACATTATGATGAGAAACCAAGATACTGCACAGAAAACTCAAACTGTGAAATTTTACATCAACAGACTATTTTCAGAAGAAGAGAACTATCTTGGTGTACTCTCATTTCAGAATATGACCTTTTCATAATCAGTATCAGGTTCCCCTATAATATCTATTTCATGTTTCTTCTGAAGAATATCACAAGGAACATTACCAAGAACAATATGCATAATAGATTTCCAGATGAGATATCCCTCGGAATAGTGACCCAAAGAAAAAATGTGAGTTCATACAGTAAGTAGCAAACCTAGTAAATAGAACAGTAAGTAGAGAATTTCACTTTCACTATCTTCAGGTATTTTTCGGGAAGAAATAAACAAGACTGTTGTTCATTTTTTGTATTTATAACACTAGATAATATCCTCTCTCAAATTTTAAGTGATACACACTTAAAATTTGCTCAGTATATGTGGTAGAAAGTCATTTACCATGTCAATTTGAGGATTCAATAACATATTAAAATCACAAGCAAAGCACAATAACATTTTATATTGAATAAATCTCTTCCTATCTGATCAATAATGTATTCTTTCTTAATTATTCAATATTATTTAGTGAAATAATTACGCCTACTGGAATGTTAATATAACAACTGTAAATACTCCCATTTTAATTAAAATACTTTAGCAAAAGTTGAATGAGAAAGTTTTGGTGCATCGATAGCATGGGAAAGCGAAGTAATCAATTGAAATGCAAAATGAAGACAAGGAATTATAAAACTGGTAAGGAATTGTAGAAAATTATCTTTATAAATCATATACTGTATTTTTTGCTTTTGAACACTATTGCATATACAAATGATATAACTAAAGCATTCTAAAATTATCTGGCTTTCTATTTATTTTTCATGTGCTGTGTATAAGTCTTCTATTTCTGGGAGTATTTAAGAATAGAAGCTGCTCCTATATTTAGTCTATAGAATGACAATCTCAGATCTCCAGGAAATTATATTTTCTTTTAACTACAAAAGGTTTATTCCAACTGAAAAATATGCCAGAGGAGGTATTCCTGCCAGAGCCATGAAAGTATTAGCAAGCTCCTGGATACATGTAATGTAAGAGTAACAGCACCACTGAGTACTGTGGAGGTGCTCTACATCCCTTGTAGGGTTCAGCCTGTAGTTGCGGTCCTGGATTCACTGATCTTGATAGCAAAAGGTTTTCCAAGAGGACCTCATTGCACAGATGTCCAGGGGAGGGGATCTCATTTTGTATCTCCTCTACAGTAGGTGGCTGACCATAGCTGTCCGTGTTACCTGGGAAACATGGAGCAAGGAAAGCAGAAAAGAAATGGCAAATTCTCCAGAAGGAGCCATGAAAATGAAGAACTTCTTAAAATTCCAGTTCATGATAATACTGTTGTTTGTACTTATTTGGCAATTTTAAAAAAAAGAAAACCAAAACCACCTCTATTGCACCCTAAAACCTAGCTAAATAAAACTGCAACATGAGAGATGGGGGATGTTTAGAAGGCAGACCTGAGATATTTAATGAATACTCTTAAATGTGTGAACTTATACTGTCCTTGGAGTAATACTCACAGAAAAACTAGAAAATTATCTGGTCAATAAAGCATGAAGCTAACTAAAGCTTACTGAATCTGCACCTCTCGGTACTGGGGCTCCTTCTGTGAGGTCTACCTCAGGTAGTGCTGCATCACATCATTCCACATTGACATGGGTGATGAATCAGGCTATTCTCAGGGTTAACATCGATGCTTAAGTTACTTTGCTCGATGGGACCTACAGTAGTGTGAAAATATGAAAAGAGAAAGAAGGGCTAAATTCTTTAGAAAGGAGATGACATAAACAAAATCTTGGGGGGGGGGGGGGGGGGAGGAATAGGTTTTACTGTATGTCCCCTTCCACTGTTCAAATATATTGCTGTTCTCTTGCTAGAACTGGCCCTTTTCATTATAGCAGCACCTTATCATTACAGTTTCATGTTTCAAACTGTCAAAATGTAATAGGCATTACTAAACTGCTACTGGTGGTTAAGAGATGGTGCTTAAAAACCAGAACAAAATAAATCAAACAGAAAATGGGTAGCTATAGACACCAGCCTACTAAGTCAGACCAATGGCCCATCTAGCCTTTGTCTTGCAATGGCAAAATACGATGTTATTCAGAGAACAAAGACAGTACTGCAGTTATCCCAAGAGGCCATCACTTCTGGCTCTTTTCTATCCTAGCCAGAAACTAAGTCTTAACCCTTTGTTTCTTATTTTTTCACCAATTTCTACTCATAAAATGACCTTTCCTACATTCAAAGACTTATAAGCAAGGCAACTTTGTTCCTGCAAAGCTTCTAATGTGGAATTTTCTCAAACACTTCTGAAAAATTGAAATACTTTGTCCACTGAATCCTCTTTATCCATGCATGTATTTACATGTCCATAAAATGCTGGGAGGTTAGTGAGACACTGTTCACAAAATCTATGCAAACTTTGGTGGTGTTCACAAAATCTATGCTTTGGATCTCTTCTTTATCATAGAGTCTTCCCTTTTACCAGATGGTAGTCGGAGTCGCCAGTTCAGTTTCCAGAAGCCTCATCTGGATCTTGAGATGCAGAAAATTGCTGCAAAACATTTAATTTATTTACTTATTTATTCAGGAAAGATTTAACAAATATTTAAGGGTTGGCATCAGTGTTTCCATGTATTGCCTGGAAGTCTCTCCAAGCACCCCTACATCTGTAGTGAAAAGGGCAAAAAGGCAGGGAGAATGAAGGAAAATAAAATCCTTCTAATATCCCTTGAACATTCTCCCATTTTTAATACACTGCTTATGGAAAAACAAAAAGTGACATCTCTAGTACAAGAGCAGTGGAGCTACTGTATTTGTTGTCATTAAGGTTTAAATTCATAAATACTGTAATTATAGTTAGCAGTAAGTGATATGAGCAGGAAGCATATCCACTTGTTCAAATCCTGCAGTGTTTGCCTATGTGGGAAGCCCTGAGAATTCTAATTTAAGGCTTTGAGTCACCTCTAAAGAAGGGAAGTACAGTTGTTTGTTATAAACGGAGGCACAATACTGTAATTACTTTTTAAGCCAGCGTCAGCATCTTTAATAAGTATCTGCACTCTCCTCAGCATGTGTACTAAACCTTGATGCAGTCAGTGTAGAATGAAATTGGCAGTTCTTTGTCCTGCTTTGTCCTTTCTGATAAAGTTGTACAGCTAAAACTGAGATAAACATATTTTCTAACTAATGAATAGAAAAGATGCTTCTGTTATCTATTTGCAGCATTATTGCATACTTAATAAGAGAATGATCAGGAACAGATTTTGGTTTTTTGTAGAGCGCTCATCTGTTAGTCATACACAGTAGGGGAAATGTAACTTTGGGCCTAATGGGTTGGGTTTTTTTCTGTTCTTACGATACTTGGCAAAATCCTGTTTTACAGATTTTGACCTCCTTTTTCCTTTCAAACTATATTCATGAATAACATAATAAGTTAAACTCAGAATAACTATTCATAACTTCAATCTCAGAATTTGCTGCTTCTGTTTCAAGCGGTAGAATCACTTATGTGACCTTAATCTTGTCTCCTTATTGCTGTTTCCCCTTTTCATTTAACTTTTTCAGAAAAACCTCATCTCCTTTTTAGCCTTGCTTTCTCTTGGGTCTTAGGCTATCACAACTCTAGGAGCATTACAACAGCAGTAGCCAGTTAGTAAATGCAAACCAGTAGCAGTTAATTTGGAGGAGTTTCTGTATAAGTGATCAGATACATTCATATTGTGATAATTTCTCTTTTTCAGAGTACAGGCCGTAGGTCATCGTCAGCTTTCCACCTGCAGTGAAGCATACGTTTTAGAAAATAGTCAGTCTTGATTTTTAAATTGCCAACAGAAACCTATGTAACCTGTTCTAATTACTTCTCCTCACAGTTAAAAATGTGTACCTGATTAAAAGGCTGAATTTTTCTAACTTCAGCTGCCAGGTATAGGACCTTGTTATACTGACACCTGCAAGGCTGAAAGCCCATTATTAATGCAGTTATCAATTTAATTGATCTTCTGTTGCTGCTTCAAGATTAACTGGCATTTCTAACTATGCTATAGTCATGTGAAACATTACTCACTGCAGCCAGTCATTTGGGGTGTGACTCTTCCCCCTCATCCAACTGGATGTACTAGAAGTGCAACTAGAATGAGAATCAGTAAGTCTGGTCTTCTAGTGAGGAACTTTTACATTGTTCATGCTTTCTGTAAATGAAGAAGTGAAGTACATGCAGTGGAAAATCAGATCTGCTGATTTTTTTTATTTTTTTTTTCTAGATGCTGGAAAGTAGGAATTTAAATTCTGAACAGCTGTCATCTTTGACCATCCTTCCTCCTATTTATTTGCTATTTGCAAATATTTATGTGAACTTACTATTTTTCTCAAGGATGTTTGGGGAATAGGTAGTTTACATATAGAGACGTAGTTGCATGCAAGTAAGTATTTTTGCAATAAAAAGATTATTCAGTCCTTGTATTTTTCAGTTTTAAAGCACTTCAACCAATCAGGGAGCAGAAACAAACTCTTAACTATTAGGTGACCATTGGCATCCCCTGGATAGAGTGGCAAACAGCTGAATCTACAAAATGTTTCAGGGTTTTTTGGTGAGCTGTCCAGTAAGTCTAAATCTAAGCATTTTCACAGAAATAAATCTTATTTACTGAACAGAGCTCACTGCAGAACTTGTTTACTGTGAATAATTTCCTCAGTTGTTCTGAAAGACAAAATGACTTTCATCAACTTCTGATACTGAAAGAATGCTATTAACCATCAAAAGCTGGTCTTTTGAACAGTCTTTGCTTTCCAATTTTGGTGCTTACTTGCTTTCTGTGCTCCTGCAGTGTGCAGTCTTTTTAGGTTCATTCACTGAGGCACTGGAAGTAGAGCAGGTAATAGTCCTCGATAGATAAACACATTTGTGGTACTTCTGTTAAAATATTAGGACTGCTGGTCAGGATTGCTCAGACTTGTTCAGGTTATTTTCAGTTCACAGTTGAAAGTACTGACTATTTGATACCAGTGCACATGGTGACATCTTTGATGGGTACAATAAAGTCTTTCTGCTACGCTTGTGAGTAGCTACAGGAATATGTTTACAGCTCAGTGACTGAATTTGCAAAACTGTTTCTCTCCATTTACAACATGAAAAGTTGTGTAATATTTGTTTCTGTTTTAAGTAGTCAATGGTCTGATAGACATATTTTTCCTTTCAAGTGGGAACAGAGAGCAGCAGTTATTCTCTAAATATCTATTTTAGAGAAACCTAAATTGCATCTGATTAGTTTTTTGTCAAATTAATAGGAGGCAATCCTTTGTGAAGTAAACAAGTTTATAGCCTTGTAAAATATGGGGAGATATTTCTCTAATATGCCCTTTAGCTCTTCTTTCATGGAAATCTATTTTTCACAGCTGGAGATTTTAAATATTTCCCAGATCTAGTTTAGGAATTCGACAGACTTCATTGTCTTTCACTTGAATCTTCTACTCTGAAACTAGCTCTGGTGACGAGCAAATGTACTTTGTATGCTCTTGGCACTGTCAGTAACAGCTTCAAACTAGAAATTAATTTTTAAACACCAGGCTTCTGTGACCACTGCAATGTTATTAAGCTCTCCAGCACAATCTTTAGTTTTACTCAGTCACAGTTGATAGTTTTTCTTTCTTTTTTCTTTATTTTTTTTTTAAGTTCTGTTTTATGTTGCATGTTACCTTTTCCTCCAAATTAATATTTAACTTGAAATATATTGCAAAATAAAAAACCTGAGTATATTAAAGGTGCATGTGTCTGGTCAAGTTAGAGATTTCTCTTTATCTGCAAATAATAGAATTTCAGTTTGGCTCAGCTGTTTACACCTTGGTGGAAAAACACTGCATCGACAATTTTCTGTTCCTTTCAGTTGCTGTCATGCTGTAAAAAAAGGCTGCAGCATCAGCAAGCCCAGCAATCCGAAGCCTTTTAAAGGAAATACTTGAAAAGGCAAAGCCAGATGTCTCTCCTAAAGTTTGCCCCTTGGCTGTCTGAAGGAAAGAGAATAAACTGGAACATCCATTGCCAGCCTGGCCATTCTAGTAATCTTCAAAAGCAATCATCGGGGTCATGACTATCTCAACTGGCATCAAAATACAGGTGAGGATCTCTGATATGTAGTAGAAGAGGGATAAAGCTGGTGAAACTCAGATGGGAATTGGGAAGCATACTTTTCAAATTTATACCTTTCCATTTCTCTGGGACCAGTGCTGAATAGGGTTCACAACACCTGAGAATCAAATTGAAATTTATCTTGCATCTTAAATTCATCATGTCTGAAAGAAAAATAATTTAACACTTCCCTTATGATTCCAGAGGGCAGAAGCCTAATGCTTATAGCTAGCAAAGTAATTATGCAAATTATTATTTCTTTTTTTTTTTTTAACTGTCATGTTATTTCAACTGCTACAAATTATACCACTAGACTGAATGAACATGATGTAACTGAAGATTTAAATATGAACCTGGGCTGATTAATCTACATGTTTATGTGGAAAGAGCAGGTGCTATCAGTAGCATATTGAACTTCTTAAATCTGTGTTCTCCAAACTTTGTGGTAACAGCCCAACAAGGACTGTGCTGTTACTGAAAGTATTCATCACTCTCAGCTTTCTTGATTTTAACTTTTTTAATTTCCTCTGTCTGCAAGGATTTTCTCTGTAAGTCATGGCTTGCTTTGAAACTCTAAACCACAACACTCATTTATATTTTGTGTAAACATGCAGAAAAAAGCTCCTTGCATTTTGGAATCCTAAAATATGAATGAAATTCTATCAGTGCCAAACTCAACAGCTGTTCTGCTTCTGAGAGTAGTCTAGGTCAGATTTCGTCCTGGTCAATGAAAACAGAAGATGCTTTCTTTGACTTCACTAGACTCCAAAAATAACTAAACTTATGTACAGAAATCCTCTCTGCTTTGATTTTGGAGTTCCAGAGCATTTACCTTGTTTAGCATTAGTTTTGATGGGATTACTACTTTCAGAAAGTAAGGAAAACAGGTATACATAAGTGAAAATACAGAGCATGCAAAATAGCTTTTAAATAATTTTTGGAGGTGGTGTTATTGGAGCTCAAATATTTCTATTTTGTTGTCTTCCCTCTGAATACTGGTCTTTAGTTGCAGTAAATAATTTCCTACAAGTAAAGCAAAGTAATTCCTATATGTTGCTATTGTTTCTGCTGGAGAGCAAGTAAACAAGAGTATGACACTGTAGAGGCTGTGTTAAGAAGAATTTATATGAAAAACATATGTACTTATATGTAATAATAATAAAACTAGAAAAGTGTCTTTTACTTTATGGTATTGTATTTAATGCTAAAGCAGGCTCCAGAGTTTTGAGGCCAGCTTTTATGGTCTTGAATATCCTATTCCAGCACCAACACTGTAGGAAGATTTAGCTCACACACATCAATGGTTTTAATGCAGCAACCTTTTCAACTGAATCTAAGACATAAAAATTCTTTAACTTGTTTGGGAGGCTTATTCGACACTGTGAACTTGAGCTCAGCTGAATCACAATCTGACAATGCAAAGCAGCCCACAGAAAACTAAATTAAAAATATAAATAAAAATAAAGAGCTGAAGCCACTGTGGAAAGTTTGTCCTATGTAGAAACAAAATGTTGGAATAAGTTATTGTTATGAAGAATTTAATATTTCCTTCTTCCAGTTTATTGTGAAATTTAATGAAAGCCAAAAAATATTGAGCCTACAATTTTTCTGCATAAGACTAAAAGAATACAGTTGTGGCCTCCTAAGGTTCTAGGGTATGAGGACTATTATATTTGAGAAGTATTTCATTATTGTGTGTGTGTTTGTTTTCTATCTTGTCTGTCATATAGTGATGATCACAGTGCCTTCCAAGCTTTGAATATTTAATTTAAAATATGTTTGTCATACCATTTAAGTCTTTATTTCCAACCATAGAGCCATTTTTTTTTTTTTTGATAGGTTAATCTACAGGGCATGGATTAACAGGAGTTGTAAAACTGGAGAAAGAGTATGATTCATCAAGAGGCCAGGAGAAGAAGTACTTGCTCTAATGAATACGGAGTTATTACTGAAGTTCTGAGGTATTCTCTGTAGCTGCCTTCTTGACACTTACTTCCTTTGCTGCAGAAGGAGGGTTTAGTGTATGAAACTGTATTTCATAATGATGTAAGTACGAGAAATTTAGGCTCTGCTAAACGGCTGACGGGGAAAGGGAAAATTGGTCACAATGAAAGGTGTGCCCTCCTGGATAACACCAGCGTGTTTGCTTCTAGAAATACCATCTGAAAGGAAGAGACAGCATATAGTGTTTTATAAAAGACTCGGTCATCTGGCAAAAAATTAGCTGGATCTATGTCTTCTTGGTGAGGACAATAAATACCTTATTTTATCACGTGCAAAGATGGTGGACAAGGCACCTATGTACATAATTTGAAACTTGAGAAATGACCTGAGGTTAAGATGCAACAGAATAAGAAGAGAAAGACAATCTGGGAACAGAATTTAGAACCTCTTGGGAAGAAGTATGAAGACCATGATTATTGAAATAGCATTTTCTGAAATCTTCCCTACACAGGACAATGGAGAAGATAGCACTGCAGGTCTATGAGTTGAGAGCAGACCCTTCCTGTTCCCCACCCACAGATGTTCCTTCCTCAAACTAAACGTTTTCTGTAGTGTCTGAGAAAGAAGAAACTTACCGTAAGTGAAAAGGCCATTCATTTTCTTCTCACTGGCATACGGAAATGGCTACAAAGAGTAGACTTTTTTCGGAATAGAGTAACACTGGCTTTGGTTGTTGCATGTGTTTATGTCCAGAAACTAAGACTTCACTAAAGATCATGTAAGTTGTATTGAGTTACTGAAAATGAAATACTTTTTTTCAATTATAACTTTCATGTTTTTACTCAATACATGTCACACTGAGACAAATTCTAGTATATAATTTGCTCTGTTTTATCAAAATTGCATAGTTAAATGGTACTAAATATCAGTGGTAAAATTTATTCCATGGTGGGTAGAAAGACTTGTCAAGTGGGTGATGATAAAACCATAATATCTGAGTATACCAGAATGCCTCTCTGAGTATTGCATTAAGTGATACCTGTTGTAAAATAAGAATTCCAGTTCCTTGGTCCAGCAAATAATGTAGTATGTTCCTCCCATATAGCTGATATGGAACAGGATTAATTACAGTAAATTTGTCAGTTGATGAAAAACTTGCCTGAAGCGCTGGTATGACATGTACAAGTGAACTCTTTCTGATGTTATATATGTGAATATGTGAACTCTTTCTGATATTATATATGTTATATATGCATACATGTAATAGCTATAGTGCAAATAACAATGTATATGAAAAACTCATGTTCAAGGCATCTCTCTGCAAAAAAAAGAATCAAAGAATTAGTTTTCTTTAATATTTTCTTTGCTCTTCATTTTAAATTTAAATTTATTTTAATTAAAATATTGTACTGTAATGAACAGTTTATTGTCTTGAGATTTTGAGTCTGTTTTTGTATTTTTTTAGTATATGTTTTCTTAATTAATGCAGAAAATCACTACCTGATCCTCAATCCCTGATGGCCTTCATTTGTGAAACATGGCAAGCATCATTTAAGGTTCACTCATCCTGAACTATCTCATTACAGCTGTTTTGTTACTTTTATACCTTTCTTTCTCTTAAGATCTAATAATGAGCCCCACTCGTTTCCCCATTTGTTTTTGTGTAAAGTGTAATTTTTCTAATGTAAGTAGTTATGATCTGAAATGTAAACTTCTTTCTAGTCTGCAGAGGAAATTTCTCGTGAGTAAATGTTTAAATCAAATGCCAGCTAGCAGCTAAATGTTTTATTTGCCAGTAATAACTGGGACAGTGGTGTTTCTGGGGTGATCGATTATAGCTGTTGAATATCTTTTGGAAGAAGTGATCACATTCCCCAGCTGTAGAAAACTAATATAAGGTCAAGGAGGTTGCAAAAGGTCGTGGATGCTGTTTCACAAAGCTGCAAAGCAGCTGATAAAGCAGAGCGTTGGTCTAGCAGAAATGCTTCCCAGAGGGAAGTATTAATCAGACTATCCTTGGCAGGTAGAAGGGCAGTGGAGACTGCTTGGAGGAGAACGTCTCCTTGAAATGGTAACACCATAAACCCTATTTGTTTTAAAGTTTTAGGTATGAATGCAACTAGCTTCTTTGTAGAAAATACTTTGGAATATATATACATTTTAATAGATATTTGTAGATTATTAGAAGTTTTTATTAACAAACCGTATAAAATTTAATCTTGTATCCATGCTGCAGTATTCTATTCTTACTATCAAACAGCAATAGATTCTGAGCTCCTGAAAGTAATTATTTGGTTGGAAGAATCTGCATGTTTTCTTAAACTGCCTTACTGTATTGATATTCCCACTTCTGAAAAAAAGCAATACAAAAAACACAGGCAACCCTACTTTTTACAAATCTCAGCCAGAACACTAGAATCTGCTTTGTAGAAAGCAGCAGTACCTCCAAAACTGACTGCTGTAAGGAGAAAAAGGGAGACAGTATTTTTTTCACATTCCAAAACTGTCTTTTTTAAAAAAAGTAATTAACACTGTGTCTTCCAAAAAAAGAAACAAAAACCCCAAGAACTTGACAGTACCACTAGAAGAGAGTACTTGTAGGAAAATGCTAGAAAATGTCTTGGAAAGTTTTCCTTAGCATCAGCTTATTAACAAAGCTACAGTTAGGAGAAAACAAGAATTTTTATTTTTTTTTCTTCAGCTTTCAAATGCATCTGTATTTTTCAGAAAACCTAATTTATCCATGGATTAGGCCACCTGCTCTGCAGTTATGATCCTTTCAGTAGTAGACTTCTGTGTTTTTTCACTTTCAGTTCAAAGTTTGGGTCCTGGTTTTCAGCACTCCGGATTTTCAGCTACGATTTTTACGCTTTACCATTAACGCTACACTACCAAACTGCATATGAGGGCAGTGATTCAACAAATACTGTTTTTCAGTCTGAGCAGGATAGTGTTTAGATTCTTTGGATAATAAATTATCCAAGGAGAGTAACACATGTCCACACGTATACAGTGATTTGTATATGTATCACTAGCCTTGTGGTGAAGAAGTGATTAACTTCCTCTGCAATGAAATAAATAGACTATGTTGTCATATAGTGGGTGAAACTCCTACCCTCAACATCAGGCAGGAAAAAAAAAAGAACCAGTAATGATTAACCTGAAAAATACAGGTAGAGATTTAGAAATCGCTTCCCTCACACACTGTATTGAAACATACTTTAGTTAGCTATACCATAGCACTTTGAAAGAAAAGTAAGAAATTTAAACATAGTTCCTTTATCTTTTCCTTCTGTTTCAGTTAATCCTGCCTTCAAACCTGAAGACACAGCTTGTGCCTGGAAGAATTTGCAGTCCTTTTGTGTTGTTCGACTGTCAAAATCAGGGTTTAAGAAGAAATGTGAGTGCAACCAAATAGATAATTGCTCCCTACAAATAATGTGTGTGCTTATTTTTAGATAATGGGATCTTACTAAAATATTAATATGATATTAATATAATATTCATTAAAGTTAGCATAATATCATGTTCCATGTTAGCACTCCTTAAAGGCTTTCACAATTTTCAGCCAAGATGCCATTTTGTCTTTATTAATTGCCTTAATTTTTCTTTCAAACTGGAAGCATAATTTTTCTTTCACATTGCTTCCATATGGTTCTTCTAGTATTAACTCGTGTAAGTTTGGCTTAACCCTATTTAAAACTGATACTTACAAACTTCATGCATTGCATAATGTTCATAATATTACAATACCTTAGTAAACAAATAAGTAAATAACATGGCTTAATTCTATTAAACCGGGCTTGCTTTAGAGTTATTCCTCACATGAAGAAAGCACAATAGACAAAAGAGCAAGAAATGCTTTTCAGTAAATGCATCGCTGTGGGAAAAGCTTTGGCCGCAGGGTGTCACTGTTGATCCGCGCAGTTTTATACAAAGTACTCTCTTTGGCAGTACAAATGTTTATCGTCCCATGAACAGCAGGTGCTCCCTTAACTGTTTGAACATCCCTACAGAGAAGAGTGCGTGATTATGGAGAAAGACTTCTTCAAAATGTCAATGATTTTCATATTCCTGTGAATTGGAAAGTTGGTTTTCAGGGTTTTGTTATAAAATTCAAATGTCATAAATTCATAAAAGAACACACAGCAAACAACTGAATATTGAGTAGCACTCACTTTGTGAATTCACTTTGGCTTTACATTTAAAATCACTTTGGCTTTACATTTAAAATAAAAACCAACATATAATACAATCTTCCAGATGAGAAGAATTCATAGCAAGTAGAAAAAAGATGCATATTAGGAAGGTCAAAAAACCTAATGCTATAAATATTCAATAAATTTGGTATCTAGGGACAATTTTTGCAAATTTTATCTCTTTTACATATATATCTTATTATATCTCTTATATATTTCCTATATCTCTTATCATAGCCCTTTTGCACTTGCTAGCTTAACTGGGCAATAAAACTGTATGTGAAGAGAGGGCTGATTTTTATGACATAACTGTTAAATACTTGAAGAATACTCAGAAATATGTGTATACATCACCTCTCTTTGAACAGGCAGTTTGTTTGTAATTGCCCTGTTCCTTTCGGCATAATAATGTGCACAAAACTGAACAACACACTGGGGCTAGTTTATGATGTCTTACATTTCTTTTGCAGCATATTTACTGCTAAGAAGAATTAATAATACAAGTGATTTTTTTGTCTAATAGAACTCTTTTTCCTTTCCCTGTTCCCCACCCACATCCCAGGTTTGTACATCATCTTATTGCTTTATATTCGGTGTCATTTTTTAAGACAGGGAAGCCTGAAGTATACAATTCAAAATGTGATTTTAAAACCAAAAGTATTTCTTTCTTTTGGCCTCTTTCATTTATTTTTTATTTTTCTCTCTCTTTCTCTCTTTTTCTTTGTTGTTGTGTTTTTTGGTTTTTTTTTGTTTGTTTGTTTTTTAGGAGAATTGGAGCACTGTATAATTTCTACAAATATGAATCCACCCTCTTAATATGAATAATAATACAGAGAGCTTTTGAGCGGTTGTGAAGCCAAGACTGACCATTTCTATATCATAGACTGGTTTTTGAGCCGTTTTTCAGAGCAATATTGCTCCAAAATGACATATCCATGCATATGTCACATTTTCCCAGTGCCTTTACTGTGAAGGTTTGTCAGTTTCAGTTACATAGAGAAAGCTGTGCGCAGAGTTATCTCCAAATAAATTTTTTAAACTATAAACTGGGGTGTAGTAAAAGTATTCTTTGGACTAAAAAAAAATGCCTTCAGTGTTTTGTTGCAGACCCATCATTAGTTTCATTTTCATTTATATTTTTTGTGTCGTTAGCATATTTTGAAAAGTATAGAGGGATTTGTGAAATGTCAAAAGGACATTTTGTAGTATGTAAAACCACGTAGTTTTATGCATGTATCATAGCTTCTTCTGTTTAGATAAGTCAACTATGCACTCCTTGAAAATCTGCTGTTTAATACCGGAGCCAGCACTAAACAACAGAAGTAGTAAATAAAAAAAATACGTATTTTTCAAGCTGCGTATTTGTTTAGCAGTGTTTCAAAAGACTAATTTACTGGTGAGAAAGTTCAAAGAGGTTCAAAGAATATGAAAAATAAAAAAATCCCTGAAGCTAAATTGGGAAGATGTGAATGAATTTTCATAAGCGAAAAAGCCTGAAATAATTCAGTGATTAGAAATCAGTACCAGTGAGCTAAAAGAGAGGTAAATATGAACTGATAACTTTTACTGAAGTTATTTTACAAGGTACCTGTGACTAAGGTGACTTTTGGGAAATATTAGAAAGAGAGATTAAAGCTATCACTGTTTGCTTATTATTACCTCTGTTTCTAAATTTAGTTTGTTAATTTTCTTTTGGAAAAGGGAAACAAAATAGAATTTAAAAATTTAAATTCTGAAAAGGAAAAGTTACTATACAATTAATTTACTATTTAGGGATTTCCAAGTCCCCTGCCACAATTATCTTGAGAGAATTAGAACAGTTCTTATCTTTGCTGTGTTTCAATGTCTCCAGTTGCAAAATTAACAAAGTACTTCAGTAATGAGGGTAATATACAAGCTGGTGTGTTATTTCAGATAGGAAGAAACTTTGTGGAATAATGGATAACATACAGCCATTAAGAGGTAGTTTTATCTTTTACTTATATGTTGTACAGTATCAACAAAGCAGAAAATAGAATACATGAAATTATTTTCCTGCAGAATATAGAGATTCATAATTTGTGCTCAGTTATGCAATATTTCAAAAGTAGTCTTCAAAAAGTAGATTTGACCCACTATAGATTTAGAAAAATTACCAGAGAAAAGTTAACTTACTTTGAAAAAAAAGAAAAAAGAAAAAAACAAGAAGAAAAAAACAAACCCCAATCTGAACTTTAATACCAAATTATTTTATTGAGCTAATTATTGGGCATCATTGGCTTGCTCTTAGCTTGCAGTAATTACAGTATCACAGTATCACAGTATGTTAGAGATTGGAAGGGACCTCAAAAGATCATCTAGTCCAATCCCCCTGCCGGAGCAGGAACACCTAGATAAGGTTACACAGGAACGTGTCCAGGCGGGTCTTGAATGTCTCCAAACAAGGAGATTCCACAACCCCCCTGGGCAGCCTGTTCCAGTGTTCCGTCACCCTTACTGAGAAGAAGTTTCTTCTCAGGTTTAATTCATATACATTTTAAGTGTGAGAGTAAATGAAACATTGTGACTGGTCATTAAAATTATGGAAGATTCATAGGACTTGGTGAAGTATAAAATAATAATTTTCTATCTTAAAATATGAGATCAGAGAAAAATCTCCTTGCATGTTATGATTGTATAGTAATTGTATATCATTGTTCTTATATTATTTTCAAAAAGAACTGGTCTTGACATCTGCCAGGACAACATGTTACTAAGGTCTGCAATGGTAATTCCTGTGTATTGACAGGACAGAAACCAAAGTAGTGGATTGATTTATCCGGGCCATGAACTCCAAAAGACAACCTGTCACTGTTTTTATGGCAGATGAAGTTGCTAAGCCACTATTCATCATATTTGAAAAGTCATAGCAGACTGGTGACGTTTCCAGTGACTTGAAAAAAGGAAACATAGCCCCCATTTTTAAAAAGAAAGAAGGAACAGCTGGAGAAATACAGGCCACTCAGTCTCACCTCTGGTCGTGGGAAAATGATGGAGCAGATCCTCCTGAAAACTATGCTAAGGCACACAGAAAAGAGAGAAGTGACTGGTGACAGCTGACATGGCTTCAGTAAGGGCAAATTGTGCCTGACTGATGGCCTTCTATGATGCGTTACAGCATTTGTGGATAGTGGACTTATGCATAGCATTTGATACTGTCTTGCAACACCATCCTTGTCTCTAAAAAGGAAAGATATGGAATTTGATGGGTGGCCCACTCACTAGGTAAGGAATTGACTGGGTGGTTGCATCCAAAGAGTTGCAGGCAGTGACTCAATGTCTGGGTGGAGATCAGTGACAAGTGGTGTCCTTCAGGGTTCTGTATTTGGGCTAGTACTATTTAACATCTTTGAGGGACTGAGTGCACCCTCAGCCAATTTGTGGATGACACCAAGCTGAGTGGTGTTGCTGATACTCAAGAGGGAAGGGATGCCATCCAGAGGGACCATGACAGACTACGTCATGAGTGGATTGAGAGTAGCCCTGCAGAGAAGGATTTGGGGATACTGGAGGATGAAAACTGAGTATGAGCTGGCAGTATAAGCTCACAGCCCAGAGAACCAACTGTATCCTGGGCTACATCAGAAGAAGCAGGTGATTGTTGCCCTTTTAGGTAGCTCTCATGAGACCCCACCTTGAGAACTCTGTTGAGCTCTGGGGCCCCAGCATAGGAAAGACATGGACCTGTTGAGCACATCCAAAGGAAGTCCACAAGGATGATCAGGGAGATGGAGCAGCTCCCCTAAGAGGACAGGTTGAGAGACCTGAGCTTGTTAAGCCTAGAGAAAACGGGAAGACTTTATAGAGGCCTTTCAGTACTTAAAGGGGGCTTACAGGAAAGATCTAGAAGGACTCTATCAAGGAGTGCAGGGTTATGGTTTTAAACTGAAAGGGGGTAGATTTAGAATAGCTTTTAGGAAGAGATTCTACACTATAAAGGTGTTGAAACACTGGAATGGAACAGGTTGCCCAGAGAAGTTGTGGATGCCATATCTCTGGAAGTGTTCAAGGCCAGGCTGTCTGAAGCTTAAAGCAACCTCATCTAGTGGAAAGTGTCCCTGCCCATGGGAGGGGGGCTGGAACTATATAATCTTTAGAGGTCCCTTCCAACAGAAACCATTCCAGGATTCTGTGTCCCTTGTCTTAGATCTAAGAAATGAAACAGCCCCTAAAATGAGCAAAAAAGTTGTTTCGGTTTTGTTCTCTTCAGAAATTTCACGTATCAGAGAGAAAACAGCAGATGATAGCTAGAACTATAATTCCTATGTCACATGAATTTAACCTACTGGGGTTGGGACTGTATTAGTATCTGACAATGAGTTTTTGACTTATTCGTAGTTTCTTGGTTTATGGTTCATGCACACACACAAGGTCTTAGAATCATAGAACCATAGAATCATAGAGTAGTTAGGGTTGGAAAGGACCTCAAGATCATCAAGCTCCAACCCCCCTTCCATGGGCAGGGACACCTCGCTCTAAACCATGCCACCCAAGGGTCTGTCCAACCTGGCCTTGAACACAATCAGGGATGGAGCATTCACAACTTCCCTGGGCAACCCATTCCAGTGCCTCACCACCCTAACAGTAAGGAACTTCCTCCTTATATCCGATCTAAATTTCCCCTGTTTAAGTTTAAACTTGTTACCCCTTGCCCTATCACTACAGTCCACAATGAAAAGTCCCTCCCCAGCATCCTTACAGGCCCCCTTCAGATACTGGAAGGCTGCTATGAGGTCTCCACGCAGCCTTCTCTTCTCCAGGCTGAACAGCCCCAACTTTCTCAGGCGATCCTCATATGGAAGGTGCTCCAGTCCCCTGATCATTCTCGTGGCCCTTCTCTGGACTTGTTCCAACAGATCCATGTCCTTTTTATGTTGAGGACACCAGAACTGCACAC
The DNA here is from genome assembly GCF_033783945.1 of Neopsephotus bourkii. NCBI lineage: Eukaryota > Metazoa > Chordata > Aves > Psittaciformes > Psittacidae > Neopsephotus > Neopsephotus bourkii. Next base: position 10,938,514 of record NW_026902254.1, on the reverse strand, counting down.
AATACTCCAAGTGAGGTCTCATGAGGAACAGTAGAGGGGCAGGATCACCTCCTTCAACCTGCTGGTCACAATCCTTTTGATGCGGCCCAGGATACGGTTGGCTTTCTGGGCTGCAAGTGCACACTGCCAGCTCATGTTCATTTTCTCATCGACCAGCACCCCCAAGTCCTTCTCCGCAGGGCTGCTCTGAACCTCTTCTCTGCCCAGCCTGTAGCTGTGCCTGGGATTGCTCCGACCCAGGTGCAGGACCTTGCACTTGGCATGGTTAAACTTCATGAGGCCGGCATCAGCTCACCTCAGAAGCATGTCAAGGTCCCTCTGGATGGCATTCCTTCCCTCCAGTGTATCAACCGAACCACACAGCTTGGTGTCATGGGCAAACTTGCTGAGAGCGCACTCAATCCCATTGTCTATGTCACTGACAAAGATGTTGAACAAGACCAGTGCCAACACTGATCCCTGAGATACACCACTCGTAACTGGTCTCCAGCTGGACATTAACACAACTCTGCCTGCGGCCATCCAGCCAGTTCTTTATCCACCGAGTGGTCCACCTATCAAATTAAATTGATGTCTCTCCAATTTAGAGACAAGGATGTTGTGTGGGACAGTGTTGAACATTTTGCACAAGTCCAGGTAGATGACATCAACTGCTGTACCCCTGTCCATCAGTTCTGTAGCCCCATCATAGAAGGCCACCAGATTGGCCAGGAAGGATTTCCCCTTAGTGAAACCATGCTGGCTGTCACCAAGCATCTTGTTTCTCATGTGCTTTAGCATGCCCTACAGGAGAATCTGCTCCAAGGTGTTGCGAGGCACAGAGGTGAGACTGACTGGTCTGTAATTTTGTGAATTATATAAAATTGCTGTTCAACTGTGTTGTAGACTTAGAATTTTGTAAACCCTGCATTTTTAAAAACATAATGAATACCTTGCATATATATTGATCCAAATTTATAAATTGAGATGTTGGTTAAAACCCTACACCATGAAATTTCCATCTTACAGAGATAATGGTGGTTGCAGGTGAGGACCCATAAACCTGCAATGGAAAGCCTCACTAGGTTTTGATTGTTTTGTTATCTCAAATTATATTAAAATCTTTGGTACAAAAATAAGTATTGTTAGGTCAGGAAAAGTGTTGTGATCAGTGAAGAAGCTAGATGAGCAAAAAGGCAGTTTCTGAACCACTCTCTCTCAACCTTCCCCTCTTCCCCCAGTATTGGTGCTGAAATCTTTTCTAAATTAAGGAAAATGACAGTGAATCTTGCAGGAGACCAGTGTGTCCATTTCAGATGTATTAAGCTTGTTTTTCTTGAATTTGGTTGTGTACTTGTCCAATTGCTTCTTTCTGTTCTGTTTGTATAAAGCCTGTTTTTTCCTTAAGCTTTTGCCCTAAATAAATAATTTAAGCAATATTCAATGCTCCATGTTGTGACTCTAAGTCAAGAATGCTCTGGTGAAAACCAGGGCATTACATCTGTGTGTTGGAGAGCTGCATGCTAAAACTTTTGACTAGATTTGCTAATTAGACTTGTAAGAGGTAATGACTAAGGGATGTAGAAGGGAGAGGAGGTCAGTTTGGACACTGTCACAGGCAGAAATTTCAACTGCTTTGTAAATTTAGAATTGCTGTATAAGATTTTTTTTCTGGCCAGGAGAAGAATTATATGTTTGATATAAGTTCCACATTAAAAAGAATATCCAATCTTCTGTAGGATTTAATTTTGTTAGGGAGTTAGAGATTGGTGCTATATCCAGCTTCTCTCTCATACATACAGAAGGATTTTACTTCAGGGAAAATGAATGAAGGCTCAAAGTATGAGGGTTCTTAGGCCACTGGTCAAACTGAAAGTTGGAATTATTCCACAAGACAGGTTGTGCTGGAATCTCCCCTTCTTCCAAATCTCAAAATTCATAATTCCCTTCAGTCTAAAATTTAATTCTTCCCTTCAAGAAAACTGTCAGAAAATCTTCTCTTACATTAGGCAATGAAATGTTCAAAGCTATTCAGAATATTAGTATAAAATACCTATTGAACTGAACTGTCTAAACCTCAGCTATTGACATATTGCAGTCCAGTTTTCTTAACAAGCATATGCAAATGCATAAACTCTTAAATTACCTCAACCCAAAATCAGTGTTTAACTGGGGAAATAAAAATGAGTCACTTTTTTTAATGAATTCTGAAACATGGCAGTGTTCTCCCTTTAAAAAAATGTCTGAGTCACTGCCCTGTAGTAATCACCAGATATTTCTGCAATTAATGTGGGAACACCTTGTTTTATCTGTTGATGATTGGTTGATGGCTTGGCTTTGCAAATGAAGATTTGGAAAGGGCTTTACCCGCGCTTACTACAAGTGCAATGATGACTAAAAGGGCAATGTGGGATAGGCAAATCTGGTTGGAAAAAAAGCTGTTTGGTCATTCAGGATGTTTCCAAACAAGACTGTCATATCCTGGGTCAATCTCGAGCGACCAATGTCTTGAACCACCTGCATGCAGGGTTGGGTCTGCAGCTTCCAATGCACCTTATCACCTGCCATTTCGTCCCTCGCCTGTCGCCACAGAGCTTTGCAAGTGAGAGTAAACCTTTTGGGCCTGCAAAGTAGATTTTTAAGGTGAGGCACAGCATGCACGGAAGTGGCCCTCCCTTTACACCTGAGGTTTATCTGCCAGGGCCTAGCTAGATAGGATGATGACAGCAAAGTCCTCAGATCATAGGTTTGGTTAAAGTGTCCTTCTCTTAGATGGAAGGCCTTACAAGGTTAGATGAACTCCATCTACCAAGGTGTGAAGTTAGAGTTTTTCTTCTCCTAGGATGGTTGCCGAAAGGCTAGTGAGCAGGATTGATTGATGATGGCTTGGCTTCACAAACGAAGATTAGAGAAGGGCTTTACCCACGCTTACTACAAGTGTGATGATGACTAAAGGGGCAATGTGGGATAGGCAAATCCTTTTGGAAAAAAAGCCTGCTTGGTCATTCAGGATGTTTCCAAACAAGACTGTCATCTCCTGGGTCAATCTCGAGTGACTAATGCCCTGAACCACCTGCATGCAGGGTTGGGTCTGTGGCTTCCAGTGCATGAGCAGGATTACTATTGCAACAACACATCATCAGTAGGATTTTAGCCATTACTCACTTATTCACATGTAGTAACACCCACTGACCAGATCAAGACATTCTCCTTTTGAACTATATTAAACAATGCTTAGGTATGCTTCTGTCAGATGAGGATCTGTAATTTAATCACTGGGATCTTATTTCAATATTTCTCTTGAGACTAAAACACTCACTTTTCTGAAATACAAGTTCTTCATTCTCCTATGGGTTTCTCTTCAGCCTATTAGCCTAAACTATCTGACAGCCAATACAGCTTTGCCCTGTCTGCGGTGTCTATCGGCTTCAGCTAAAGCAGTGTTAGTCCAGTGCTTAGTGGTTTTGAAAATCCCTTTTGAAGGGAATTTCATTCCACCCAATCGATCAGCTTTATGACAAAGAACTGCTTTCAAATGCCCTTTTGAGTTGTGCACATGACCACTGAAACAATAAGCATTAAACATTATGTTTTGATGTAGACAAAGTGTTTGACTCCATTGAATGGTGTTGCATTTTTCTCCCGCTTTAAAAGGTTCTGTTCAGAGAGTATAAGACTAGAAGGATAAAGTTCCTCTATATTTGAAACCATAGTTTAGATCAGCTATACCTTATTTTGATTCAACTGCTATAGTATTTCTTTCTGGGTATCTGTCAGAACAAGAGATTTAAAGGGCTTCATAGAATCATAGAATAGTTAGGGTTGGAAAGGACCTCAAGATCATCAAGCTCCAACCCCCCTTCCATGGGCAGGGACACATTGCTCTAAACCATATTACCCAAGGCCTCATCCAACCTGGCCTTGAACACTGCCAGGGATGAAGCATTCACAACCTCCCTGGACAACCTATTCCAGTGCCTCACCACCCTAACAGGAAAGAATTCCCTCCTTATATCCAATCTAAACTTTCCCTGTTTAAGTTTTAACCTATTACCCCTTGTCCTATCACTACAGTCCCTAATGAAGAGGCCCTCCCCAGCATCCTGATAAGGCCCCCTTCAGATACTGGAAGGCTGCTATGAGGTCTCCACGCAGCCTTCTCTTCTCCAGGCTGAACAGCCCCAACTTGCTCAGCTGATCTTCATATGGGAGGTGCTCCAGTCCCCTGATTATTCTCGTGGCCCTTCTCTGGACTTGTTCCAACAGATCCATGTCCTTTTTATGTTGAGGACACCAGAACTGCACACAATACTCCAAGTGAGGTCACATGAAGGAACAGTAGAGGGGCAGGATCACCTCCTTCAACCTGCTGGTCACAATCCTTTTGATGCGGCCCAGGATACGGTTGGCTTTCTGGGCTGCAAGTGCACACTGCCAGCTCATGTTCATTTTCTCATCGACCAGCACCCCCAAGTCCTTCTCCGCAGGGCTGCTCTGAACCTCTTCTCTGCCCAGCCTGTAGCTGTGCCTGGGATTGCTCCGACCCAGGTGCAGGACCTTGCACTTGGCATGGTTAAACTTCATGAGGTCGGCATCAGCTCACCTCAGAAGCATGTCAAGGTCCCTCTGGATGGCATTCCTTCCCTCCAGCGTACCAACCGTACCACACAGCTTGGTGTCATCGGCAAACTTGCTGAGGGCGCATTCAATCCTACTGTCCATGTCAGTGACAAAGATGTTGAACAAGACCGGTCCCAACACTGATCCCTGAGGGACACCATTCGTAACTGGTCTCCAGCCGGACATTGAGCCATTGACCACAACTCTTTGTGTGCAGCCATTCAGCCAGTTCTTCAATTTATTGATACTGCCAAACATACTTTTCTACAAACTGATAATGCACTCATCTGCTACCCCAGCAAACTCTGACTTTTCACAAATACACCTAATTGGTCTGTAGAATGATTTTTTTAACTGGTGCAATACACAAAACCCAATTATTGCTTGCTTTTTCTCCTCAATTAAACAGTTTTTGTAGGTAGGATATATTAATAGTAATTTTGTTGATAGGTAGCTATGCTATCTGAGGTTTCTTTGTAAAAACTGCCATTAGAGAACACATTCTTCCACTAGCACTTTTTGCAATGCTTCTCTTAAGTTTTTGTTTACCTAAAAAGAGAGGCTATGGGGTAGGGACAGAGAAGAAGATTTTGTCTGATGTGGGAGGAATGGTACAGAATGTGGAGGATGAAAAGTCATGATGAACGTGAGGAGAAAAGGGAAAGCACAGAAAGATCAACCAAAAGAAAATCAAAAGCATGAAGCTTTTTATGCTACCTAAATATCACAGTCATAGAAGCTTGAAATAATGTAGAAAGGAACAGTTGTTTATGCTAGCAGAGGCCACAGCAGCAATGAGGAAAGCTCAAGTGTTTGGGGGGAAAAATCTTTTAACCATCTGGTGAAGTCATGAAGACAGAACTGTCTTTTAGCACTGTTGAGAAGTACTTCTTTCCAAATTTGTCAGCAAAAATTTTGTGACTGCCACTGCAATTTGCTGCTCTAACACCATAGAATGGGTAGGGGACAGGGCCATTAATCTTGTGCACTGAAAAAAAATATTTTTTTCTGACGTCTATATGAGTCATTCTTTTTCACAGCATTAAGGGTATTTCTTTTTTTCTTCTGAAGGAGTTGGCAACAACTTTTGCCATATAAGGATAAAACAAAGTTAGAAAAAATAAACTCTTAAACAATCTGCTCATGAGTTAAAACTGCAATTTATTTAAAATTTAATGAAATGTTTTTTAATGTATTTGTTGTATTTTGTCACAACAGCAAGGGTATACATAATTTATATCTTGTTTATAAGCCTAACAAATGTGTTTTCCAGAGATAAGGGGTCTGTTTCTAATACCAGTTACTCTTTACAAATCAGAACTTTTCTAAAAGGCTTATGAACATTACTTGTGATTATTTATTGATGGTGCTCCCTTTTTTAATTGTAGCCCTGCCTTGCTTGACAGAAATCCCACTGCTTATTCACTTCATTTGATGACTAGCGAAGATCAGCTACCCTTCAGATAATTTCTCAGACCAGCAGGGGAATTCAGCATCCTGACACTGCCCTGTAGATGTACAACTCTGTTAGGTAATAAACTCTAATACTTAATTACTGTTAGTAGGTATTTAGGTATCAAAAATGTGGGTGCAAGATACTTGTCACTGAATTTACCTTTATATTTTTCGCTTTGTATCCCAGTAGTTTACAATCTAATCTATTACAAAGCCCAATACCAAAAATCTTTATTTAATTGAACTATAGTGACTATTTTAGCTATGTTTTCTAAATGGCTTAATTTTTCCTTAAGCATTGTAATAAAGCGCCATATTTTAACGAGAACCAGTGTTGAGAACTGAGCTCTTGAAAAAAAGACATACTAGTGTTTGTTCTGTAATTAAACTGGTGAAACCGTGGGTGAAACCTTGGCCCTGCTGAATTGGGTGGCAAAAATACTCTTGATTTCAGTGAAGTTAGGATTTCACTCATCCGAATGGAAGGATTTTTAAAAACTCTGCTTGAAGTTCAGTCTCTGCCTCTTATGGGGAGAAACAAATTGCTGATTATTATAGTCTATCATCCTTTTTTTTTCTTTCGTTCTCTGCTCTGCAGTGAAACAACACTCGCTGGTGGCAAAATAGGTTTTAGAATTATCACTCAGGGAGATGAACGGAGGACTTGGGTACTTTACTCCTAGATCTACTTTTGTTGCCAGCTGAACTGTCAGCTCTCACAGGCACCATGGTGTGTTTCCTTTTGCAGTATTTTCTTCACCGTGATAGATTCCACTGCTGGAGCTAACTTGAAGTGACCCCAGCTTGGAAGATACCCTTTTGGTAATCTGCAAAATTAAATCTCTAAAGAGCCAACTGGCCTCAAGTACAGATATGAAGTGTGTCTGTTGTTTCTTATCTTTCAGGTTTCTGCATACAGAGCTGGGTTAGCAGTCTTCCTCCTGGTCCCTGATGGTTATGAACAAGCCTCTATATCTGCCTCCAGGTGATTTTTGCTTGAACAGAGCTCATACCGTTATAACAAGATATGCTTTGTAGCAGAGAGAATGGGGTACTGGATTTGGACCCAGACGCAGAAAAAGAGTTACTTTGTCTTTTCTGTCATTGATCTCCTTTGGGAAAATTGGTTTGCCTCAATAACTTACCCATATGGAAAAGGAGAATAATGCTTCTTTAGAAAAAAGGACTGTTTGTTCCTGGGTTATCTAAGGTAGAGCTGTGACAGAACATATTCTGGCTGAAACACAGAAGTACATGGGAGGAGAAGTGACAGTTCTTGGAGACATCAGTAACAGAAGAGACATAGAGGTAGCAGTTCTTGTCCTTGTCACTGACTCTACAGATAACCTTGAGAAAAGTCACACATTCTCTTTGTGCTTTAGTTTTCAGGAACTTTCCTCTATTAAACAATGGTGTTCTGAGGACAAATTAATTAACTTCTGTGAGGCATTCATCTACAACAGAGATTGGAAGTAGATTTCTCTTTCACAAAGCAGAGGTACTTCAAAGGAGAATGCATGTGCAACACAAGTGAGAAGCAGGGCAAAGGGTCTCTTGTCATCATTGCACTCTGAGTGGTCCACAATATGCTAAAGTTCCTTCAGAAATTATAGCTGGAAATGAACTGCCCCAGTAAATACAAAGCTGCTATTTAGGATAGAAGAGCATGTATCTGAGCCCTTTTGAGAAACTGGACTTTGCTTTTAAAATAGTCCTAAGTTACAAAAACATCTGATATGCATGAGAAATCTGCAGCCATTAAGATATTATAGTGGAAAATAAAAATATATTTCCAATGAAAAGCTAATAATCACCAAAACAAGAAGTAATGAAAATCCAAAAAAATAAGGAAATGCATAAATAATAGATCTCAAAGATTAGCTAGGGAGCTAATATGTATATGATGTAATTATATTTTTGAACCAACTGCCAAAATTTGTGGCATGTTATTTGTTTCATTTAACTCAATAAATTCATGATGCAAATGTTGTATGTATATAAAAAAAGGGTACATATTTGTGGGATTTTGTACACACCAGTAATCAAATAGCAGCAGAAATATTTTTGTTTAAAATTTCAAATGTCTTTTATCTAGTTGTTTCACAAGCTTGGTTTGCCTGTCTGCACCATTCACTGAACGTCAGTTTCTTTTGTGTTTCTGCTGTTTCTCACCTATTGCACTGTCCTGGTTTCATCTGTAGCAGTTGTTTTTTTTTTTCTTCTTCCTAGTACCTGGTGCAGTGTTGTGTTTTCACTTTAGTCAGATAAAATGCTGATAACACACCATGTGTGTTGTCATGACGTTTTAGTTGTTGCTAAGTAATACTCACCCTGATCAAGAACTTTTCAGTCTCTCATGCTCTGCTAGTGAGGTGAGGCACAAGAAGCTCTGAGGAAGCAGAGACAGGACAGCTGACCCAAACTAGCCAAATGGGTATTCTCTACGACAGCAAATCATGCCAAGTTTATAAACTGGGGGAAAATCACCTAGATCACTGCTGGTGTCAGGTTTGATATTGGTCAGTGGTTGGTGAGCAATTGTATTGTGCATCACTTGTGTCTATTGGGTTTGGCCCCCTTTTTCCTTCTAGTTGTATATTCTCTCTCCCTCTTATTGCCCTTATCATGATTATTATTAATAGTATATATTTTACTTTAGTTATTAAACTATTCTTATCTCAGCCCCTGGGGTTTACATTCTTCTGATTCTCCTCCTCATCCTGCCCAGAATGGGGAAATGGGAAAGGGGAGGATGAGTGAGTGGCTGCGTGGTTCTGACTTACCAGCTGGGTTTAAACCATGACATGCATGATTGCAAAATTGCCATACAGTTAATTACTCACCTAGGGTCTTAATAATACCTATTAAGGCATTATTAGAATGCTAGGAACCCCACCAGTCAAGTCTCCACTGTGGTTGTCCTCGCAGTGGCCTGCTAGTGCATGCTATAATATGAAGAGCATATGAAAAGATCTGAATGTTATGAGCTGTATTCTCCATATGCACTACTTGTAGGCTGCTGTAATTCAAAGCACAGTAGAGTATCCATCTAAAGCCTGTCTTCAGGATGGGGGCTGGATGGAATACTAGAAATGTTCAAGGCTAGGCTAGATGAAGCTTTGAGCAACTTGATCTAGTGGAGAGAGTCCCTGCCTTTGGCAGTGGGGTTGGAACTAGATGATCTTTAAGGTCCCTTCCAACCCAAACCATTCTATGATTCTATGATTTGATTGTTCAATCCATTAAGCCTCCATGAGCCAGTGATCCTGCTGCAGCATGCTCCAGATCATGAGTGACACACACATCTGAATGTGTGGTGGTGCATTAACAGTGTTTATGATTGGTGAATTTGGACTTGAGAATGGACCTTGGTATTATGTTAAATGGATATTTAGACTAAGCTTGTCCTGTTACAAATCACATTGCTTAGATTCTGGTGTTGCAGCAAAACATTGCATGTGTGCAGTTTGTCAGCAGAAGACAGCTTGTGCCAGGTTACCCTATTCTCTGAGAGCTGGTCAGAGCTCTGCTGCCTGGAGACAAGCCCTCCTTACCCAGGCAGCCCTGATAACAGTATGCAGAGCTGAGGCCATGCGCATTGCAGCAGAGCTGGGTGCCGGGGGCCATCTGTCTTCCAGTCAGCAGTGGCTAGCCCCTGGCACAGCCATGTTTCTTCAGTTGTCACTTCAGGAAGGATCATCTAAACACTACCTTATTTAACCAAGGAGGACTGTCGTGTTCAAAAGCTTCTCTAAATACCATAACAATACAGGGCAGAAATACTTCAATGCTGCAATGTGTGAAATGAAAGTATTATTTACCCTTTTATTTTCCCAGAAGGTTTATGTGAAAAAGTTGTGTGGCTGTAGCAGTTTCTCAAATGATTTGATTTAGCAACAATAAATTGCTGATGTTTGGCTAAAAGGGTTAAAAAAAACAAACAGTGGAGGATTTTAGATATTCTGTTAATTTCTTAGCATTACAGCAGTCACCACCATAAATCTTCTGTTAAGACTGCCTGTGCTTTCCCCTGGCTGCAGGTGGTTGCTTAGCAACCTCCTTGGTTTAGTCATGTGATAAAAGTACTGGGATGACAAAAAAAAAAAGCTCACGTTAAAATTATATATATGAAAAAAGAGGGAATACTTTTCACTTCCAGAGCATACTTTTCAGAATGACTGGCTAGGTAAAAAGAAAACTAGATTTAAACAACCTGAAAATTTGTTTTCATTGTGCTCAGATACTTGAGGTGTAAACATACACTTAGCCGCAAATTCCAAGCAATTTGTTTTGAAACTTTACAGACAAATCCACTCCAGACTTCCAGTGTTCAGAAAAACACTTCACTGGTTACACTGCAGTGCAGTCCCCTTGATAACAGGATAAAATTGCATGTATCTGCAAAGAGAATTAATGGCATTATGACATTTACTGAACACATAAAGTACTTTAAAGTACTTAAACACATAAAAAAATACGTGTCTTTGTAAAGGACTTCAATTTTTAAATGTTAAACTCTCTTTAAAGCAGAAAGATTTTTGAAAGCCTATTTGGATTCCTAATGCAAAACTTGCTACAATCACTATGATTTTTTAAAGGAATGGGTTTGGTGTTTGTTTTTTTTTTTTTTTCCTTAGACTGTTGGTGGAGCCTCCATCACAGGAATTTTGAGCTGGTGTTATTGCCTTTCAGAATTTCAGAGAGCAAGGGTATAATGAGGTAAATTTTGAGTTTTCAATCTCACATCAAATGAAAAAATCTTGATGCTTTTTTCTTTCAATTATGTTAAATATTCAACTTTTTTCTTTTTCTTTTTTTTTTTTTACAGAATGTTACAGTTAAATGTTTATAAAGAACTTGGCTAAAAATTCTCATGTTAGTGTAGATGGAGACAGAGAAATGAAAGCATATTAACATAAAAGGTCTGATTCAAACTTCCTTTGCTGAAAAATTTAAATTCTGATGGAGATTTTGTCAAGAAGGTGATTGAAGTGGTTTCAAATATGTAGTTTCAAAAATCAAATTACTATTAAAGGATTACTGGTTTTCTTTTTGTAGTATATTTTGGCTAGGCTCACCCACACTGTGACTTCTTGTTTTGGGGAAAATTCCTTCCCCATTTTGAGGTATCAATGAAATAAAGAAGACTGATGGATATGTTGATTTGCTGTTACAGCTATATGAAATTTTAAAATGGAAATTTGTGTTATTAGGCTGGTGCCTCCATTTCCTTGTACAGCTTCACTGTTAATTTAGAGATGTTATCTCATTCTCTTCGGTTTTCTAACCCCACTCACCAAGCTGTTTGTCAGTGCTTCTGGCTTGTGCTGATACCTGTCCTGTTAGTAGCAGACCACAGCCATTGCCTTGCTCTGCCTCGTGGGAATGATTTTGCTTTCCTTATCTTCATTATTCTCAGTTAGTGAGTCAGTTCCCTTTGTCCTTGATTCTGTCACCTCTCTGTTCAAACAAGAATATATTTTCCTGGCTGGTGAAAGGTTTGTCCTCACCAATGCCTTGATCTGCCTGCTGAGCCTACCCTGAATTTCCAAATAGAGATGTATTTTCCAGCTACATGTGATCTCTTATTTCAGGGGATATTACAGCATCACTATTTTTGTCTTGCATATGTCTGCAAAGGTACATTTGTTTTTGTTTTTTTTAATTAATATCAAGAGCTCCTTTTGCAAAATGTCTGATCTCTGAAATCTGAGAGGCAGCTCTGACAAACAGAAAGACAAAGTAAAAGCTGACAGCCAGGTTTTATAGATATATGCATTTATTTGTTATTTGAAGCAAGGAGGAGTAGTTACAAGGGAGGAGTATCCTAGCAGCTTTATGAGATACTGCTTTCTTTTTGCTTCTTATGGTCAAGAACAACAGTCCGTTTAGATGAACAGAGGTCAAGATAATTGACAGAAAAAAGTACTGTCGAAAGACCCCTTTGAGTTGTTTTTCAGGATCAAATATGGTAACTGAAGGTGGGAACTCCCCTGACTTCTCATTTCTTTCTCATACTTTAAATACACAAGGCATGGCAGGAATAGTAAGATGATTATCTGTGATTTAGGAACACTAAGAAAAAATATATTACTTACAAACTTTATTTCTCCTGAGATTCAACCAATGCATTTTGTTTAGTTAGCATAATATTGATAACTGGAGTAAGACTGGCATAATACTATTAATTTGCCAATGGGTGCATTTTAGTGGTCTGCAGAACATGCAAAGGTTTTGTTAAGACTCCCTATAGATATAATGTGAATTACTACATATTAGTTAACCTTTATCCTTCAGATAAACACTCAGGAGATCTGAATGAGTTTAAAAGGGCAAGACTTGTTTGTTCTCTCACAGTCCACTGAAGACTGAGAAAATTACATGAGATCAGATCCAGCTTTTCAATTTATGAAGTTAAAGAGAGCTGTGTCAGAAGAGTGCGGAATTTCACAACACTCTATTGAATATATTGGAAGGGGCTGGAGGGGAGGGGAGGAAGAGCATATAATTCACTGGCATACTTCGTCACTTCACATACAGACATCACATTCAATTAAGTATACAGCTCTCTGTCAACAAACTTGACACATACATCTAGGGAATGTCACCAACCCCCCAGAATCAACATTCGTGTTATGATGGACTGACAGCATACCAATTGAGCGAATGTCCCCTGATTTTGCCTATTCTTGATTCAGAACAGTGCGATGGCCTTGCAGCATGAGCAAAATTAACTGAAGGATATGGCTGAGCACAAACCAAGAGTCAGCAAATTATACAACATTTAAAAAAAAAAAAAAAGAAAGCTGCATAACGAAATTCAGATCATCAAGAAACTAAAATATAATCTCGTTAAGGAATCTGAAAATACCAGTTCTCAACATCCAAGGAAGCTAAAGTTGTATTTGTATATAAGTTATCCAAATGAATACAACTTTCCATCTGGAATTAAATCACAATAGACCAAGGGAAGAGGTTATGAGTGCTACCATGTTATTACCATTTTTCTTCTTCTGATATATAAGAACATAAAGGCACTATACTACCCTGTAGCAGAAAAGAGCAATGGGGTATCTAGCTTGAAAATCGCATCTTTGGCAGTGACCAATACTATATGAATAAGAGATGAATGTTAAACATGCTTCTTCTAAAACACTACTCTTTATAAATGTAGCTCAATAGGTGTACAGTACATCTGTAAAAGGAGGAGAATATGTAGCTTATCTATAGTGTTAATTCTACCACTGTTCAAGAATCTTTTTAAGGGATGACAGCCTTATGCTCAGGACTTTTCATACTATGAGTAGTCTAATAGAAGGATGAGCAAAGTGGCTGTTTATGCTGTATAGAATAAACTGGCCTCTAAAAATTGAACATCTTTTTGTGAAGATAAGCTTCAGAATGAGTCTGTCCTTTTGGATCCTTATTTTGGCAACTAGGTCCTACTTAAAAATACACAAATAGCAATAATTTTGCTTTGCTAAGTCTGAAAATGCAATATTGACAATTTCTGATGTCATATAACTGGCCCATTCAATAGGAGCTTTAGTATTTAAATACAAAGTGTTCATGAAAGATGCACAAAAGAGCACGAAAGCATGCTTATGCAGTGCACAAAAAGGTCTGATATGTTATTTATCATTTGTACACTGCAAATGGCTCAGGTGTAATACCTGCTGCCTTAAAATTATCGCCTTGTAAAAGGGCTTTCCCAAAATTACTGAATGGAAGTAATTTAGTCCAAACCCCCTCCTCAAGATAGAGCAGGTTGCTCAGAAATAAGCCCAGATGGCTTTTGAAAATCTTCACAGATGGAGACTTCACAACTTCTCTGAGCAACCTGTCCCGGTGTTTGATCACCCTCACAGTAAAAAAGTGTTTTCTTCTGTTCAGATTGATTTTCAGGGTTTTTTTTTTTTAATTTGTGCTGTCAGTGGACATTACTGAGGAGAGTTTGGCTCAGTCATCTTCATTCCTTCCCGTGAGACTTTTGTTCACATTGATAAGATCCCTCTGAGCCTTCAGTTCTCCAGTCCCAAATTCTTCATAAGACATGCTCCAGTCCCTTAACCACCTTATTGGCCCTTCATTGGACTCTCTTTAGTATGTCCCTATCAGAGCTGGACACAGCATTCCAGCTCTGCTTCCTTGCTGATACTCCCCCACTAGGTGTAGGTCTTGAACCAGACTTTCCCTTTCCATTTTACTTGTCAGCTGTTCCCTTGCTTCATTCAGCAACAGGCTCATGTTTTCCCTTGACTCCCTTTTGCTATTTACGTAATCACAAAATCCTTTCCTATTGTCCTTCATATCCTTTGCCGGATTCTACTTCAAGTCAACTTTTCCTTTTCTAACCTCATTCACATACAATGGGACATCAACTCCATGCACTCCTTCTGGGTTACCTGCTCCTGCTTCCTTTGCAGACTTCCTTTTGTGTCTGAGTTCTAGTTAGATGTGTTTGCTATCCATGCCAGCCTCCTGATGCCTTTGACTGGTTTCCTGCTTGTTGGGATGAAACTTTCTTGAGGTTGGGGGATGATATCTCTTGCAGCCTTCTTTACTTCCAGGGCCACATCCCTTAGGATCCTTCCAGCAGATCTCTGAAGAGGCTGAAGTCTCTTCTCTTGAAATCCATGGCCACAGTCCTGCTTTTTGCCCTGCTGTCTCTTAAGATCCTGAACTCCCTCAAGTCATGGTCACTGCAGCCGAGGCTGCCTCCAACTTTTATATCCATTACCAGTTCATCCTTGTATGAGGTCCAGCAAAGAACCATTCCTTGGTGGCTACTCAGTTACCTGTGTCAGAAAATTGTTGTCAATGCATTCTAGAAATATCCTAGATTGGATGAGCCCTGGTGTATTGTCCTTCCAGCAGATATTAGGGTGGTTAAATTCCCCATGAGTACCAGGGCTCTTTACTGTGAGGTTTCTTCCAGTTGTTTGAATAAGAGTTTATCTACTTTACCTTCCTTCTGCAATAAAGCAAATTAAGTGACAATTTATTGATATACTGATATTTGGTTATGAAGAACTATTTCAAATACTGTGTTTCAGCGATATGTCATGTAGAACAGTTTATTATTTTAGTTTAGCTTATTATGTTGTATTTTAGTAATTGTAATTTATTGTAATTGTTTGCCATAAACTGATCAATCTTTATTTTTCACCTTTCTTCATGTGTTAAGTAGAATTTTGCTGTCACTTGTTCCTATACTCTTGACCCGAGACTGCAGTTTCTTTCATTAATGCATCATGTTGCCCTTGTTGTTTACATGCACTTAGGACAAAGATCCAAATGTCTATACGTATATACTATCTGATATATAGATAATGCCTGTATTCATTTTTAATTACTATTTTAAAGAAAAAATAGCACAAAGAAACATCTGCTTTCCTTAAGTATTATTCCACCTTTTAATAAACGGATGTTTGTTACATTTGTCACCTACAGGGGAATAAAACCTATATATGATTGTCTCCATGCAAGTCTTTAGAAGAAGATATTTTTCTTGTACTGTTCTAGGATCCTGCTAATTTAACATCCAGAAGGAGCTTTATGATCTGCAAAATGCAAGCATATTTACTAGAGAGTCTTCAGGAGCACAAATTTGTAAGCATTTTGTACTCACTTAAGCTTAGAAGGAACAAAGTGTACACTAACAAATAAAACCTTTAAAAAGTTCACTGAACAGAGCTCCTTTAAATTTTCAATAGGGCTGCTGCTCTAATATAATATTAAAACAAGTAGGATAAGTCAGATTTACTGAGTGCTATTTCAAATTGAGAGCAAAGAGGGGAGACTTCATTTTCTTATTATGAAATTAAAGACAGGTACACAAAAATAACTTTTCAAGGTCAAAATAGCAAGTGGATTGCTGAGCTGAGCACAGAGTCCAGATTTCCTGCTATGCAGTCCTGTGTACTGTGTAATAAATCACAGTAAACCTTTTCCCAAGGCTGAGCTCATTGGTTTGGAATTATTAGTACTGCACCTTTTGATAATAAAATCTACTTCACTTTTGGGCCAAAATGTGAAGGTTGACACTGTGACAGAAGTTTGTTTCAGACCACTTGGTTGGGATGCAAAATCATATGAAGCCTTCTTTAAAGAGCTCAGAATGCTCTGGCTCTGAAGGGGGAGCTGTGCTGTCCCTGGTGTCTTCTTGAAGAGAAACACATCAAAACTTAAGGAACTCAGATTTCAGGAGGATGTAAGGGATAACTTCTCAGCACAGGTATAGGATAGTCTAAGGGTGATGCACAGGCAGATCTGCTATTCACAGACAGGGAAAAACTGATTAGGGATAAAATAAATAATGGTAGCATTGGCTATAGCGACCATGAAACAGTGAAATTAAAGATCCTGAGGTGAATGAAGAAAACAAGCAGCAGGGAATTTACCCAGAAATTTAGGAAAGCAATTTTCAGATCACTCATGGAACTTCCCTTCCAATAGAACTGGCTCCACACCATGAGTGGAGGTAGGAATTATATGGTAGAAGTAAGGCCGGAACACTGGTGACTGAGAAAAGCAAATCAGGGAATCTGAATCTGTGTAGGGTACTTTCCAGTTAGTTGTTTTTCAAGATTTGCTTCCTCTGGCCCTGTGTTTAGCTTGTCATTTGAAGGTTTTGTCTGGTGAAATGTTGGTTGTCTAGATTTTATTTCATTTTTGAGATTCTGCTTATTCTGGAGACTTCTATAGACACTCTAATGCACAGTTCATTTGACTAATAAAGGCTAGATACTTCATGCCTTAAATGCATTTATTTTTATAATTGACTAAAGGAAAGCTAATTAATAAACTCAGAATAAGGATATTTAATATTAGGTGGGATAAGTCCCATCATTGTAACATAAAACTAAGCTGCGCTCATGAAATACTTTTATGTCTCTGACTGGTATTGTTTATCTTATAACTGAAAATTTGCATTAAAAAATCACTGTATGGAAGTCTTGACACACAAAAAATCCATTCATTAACATTCAGAATACACCTGCATGCTGCTTGAGTTGCTTTATTTTTTTCTCTCTAATGTTGCACCTGTACATACACCGTGTTCTTTATCACCCGTGGCTTTTTGGCATAAAAGCAAAGCCATGGAAATATTACCTTTGTTACAGAAAATGAGTGGACACTCTCTATTTTGCCAAACCAACAAAATACTTGTGGCAGGAGACATGAAAAAAAAAGTACAACATGGTAAAGCAGTAGGTCCTAACTCATTGGAGATCACTGTTATGTACTTGAAAAGCTTTAGGAATACTAAAAGTAAGAAACATACCCATGTTTGGGAAACATAGAATGGGAACAACTGATGTCCTCATCACTTCTCATTTAAATCCCCAAAGGCAGTACTGTTTAGTTTCTTGCCAATAACTTGTTTTTTTTCCAGGCATTTTTATATTCCCCCCCCCCCCCCCATGTAGATGTTTGTAAAGAAATATCACTGATAGATGGTAAATGGCTCCCACAGCAATGAGTTTTCAGTCCTTGCTCTTTCATCATGTTTTGTTTAACTAGAGAAACCTAAATTCATCTTCCTGCTGTGAACAAATATTTCTGCTCATACTGCTTAAATTTTGGCAATGATCGTATGAAAAAAGAGACCGAGGTCAAATGCAGAAATGATGCAAGAGGCTCTTACGCTCTCTTTAATGGTTTGGCTTAAAAGCAGCAGGCTCTTACATCCTTTGCCAGTTCCTAAGCATGAAAGTTAGAACAAATAGCACTCCTTTGAGTTAAATTTCTGCAAATGCCTCATTTACATGCAGATTTAGCCATGAAGGTTACTGCAACATTTGCTATATTTTGCACCTCTTCTGAACTGTGATTTCACCATTTAAGTGGGATGCCAAAAATTTTCTTCCTTCATCTAAATGATATCAGTAACTTCACTGCAAAGTAAGAGCATGTAGTGGTACAGAGAGAAAAAGACAGGATGTAAGATCACGTTGCTGTAAGAATCCAGAGTAGTTGATGCACTTGAGTGATATCTCATAATAAACTATGCATAGGCTGCACAAAAATTATTAGAATATGTGAGTAATGTATAGAGAAGTGAATGATATTTGTATGGCAGAAAAGTTAAAGGGACTCTGACTTATTTTGAAGCAATCATGAAACTTTTCATGGCAGCAATACCAAAGGTACAACATTATGTAGTTTATTTAATACAACATTAAACTAAAACTCCAACCAGAGAAGGATGTAGCCATTCTAATGCATTAATCAAATTGTTTTTTTCCCAAGATATAACAAAGTGAGGATCCACTTGAGTCATAAATAACTTTATTTACATTTAGTTTGCCAGTCTCAGGCAATAACTTGACAGAATGGAGGACAGCAACTGATCAAGAAGCTCAGCTATATGCAGTGCTGGAAACTTAACATTTGTCAGCTAAGTGCATACTTCAGTGGCAGACATCTCCACTATCTGCCAAAAAAGAAGCCTATAGGCAGGGTGCCTGCTCAGGTGGTAGGTTGTACTTATTTTAGCAGTTTGGAGCAAGAGTGTGTCTGTGACATAGTGCTAGCATGGGTTTGGTGGTGCAATCTCACTGGTGAAAGCAGTCCCATAGTGAGGAATTCACTACATAATCACATGAAATTATGTAATTTAACAGGGTTTTTTTTGAGACTTGAGGAATCCTTGGTTAAGATCTCTGGCTATTCCAACTCCGTTAGAAACTATTAACTATGGACTAGTGTCGCCATTATTGGTGAACGCAACATAAGACTGTTTACCTGGGAAAAACAGAATTAAGGATAAAAATGTGGTTTTCCAGGGGCAGGGTTAGGCTGTTTATGTCACATACAAATGTTCAAGATGATGTATGGGCTCACACCATTGAAAGAATTGTACTTGTAAATGAAGCTTTATTTATTTTTGTAGCTTGAAAAAGAAGGTGTGTCACTTACTGGTTTTGCTTTTTGCTGATTTTTTTATAGAATTTACTAGCTTGCTTATAGGAAATATATACCCTTAAAATTATTTCCTCGCCCCCTCCAACCAATTTTTGACATGACCAAAATAAGGTGCTTGCTTTGTATCATGTCTTTACAATACACTTTTGCTAGCAGTGATTTTGAGTGTGATTCACCTCACACTGAGTAGCAACAATAACCAGGAAGAAGACTACTATGTGTGTGTGGAGGACTAGTCTTACAAGGATGTTTTTAACGTGAAAGCAGTCAAGGATATTCTGCCTGTGGCAAGGTCATGCAATGGCACTGAATTTCTTTTCTGTGATAAGGGAAGACATTTACTGAGCATTAGAATAAGTGGATGAAGGGTAGGAGAATAGCTTGACAGAGACTTTCAGGCATATTTAGATTTCATGCCTGCAAAGATTTACAATAGCTGAGTATTGCAACTAGAGAGTATCCATACAGAAACTAAACCACTTACAGTGAGTAGTGGCCAAGTCTTCAGTGTCAAAATATAAAGCAAGAATTCTTGGATACTTGCATGTATTTTAGATTTAGAAATTGTTTAAAACACTGTAAGATTGAAGCTGGCTTATGAAACGACAAAAAGCCTTACAAAAATGGAGTAAAATGAAGGGAGGAGAAGTTTAGTATACATATTAGGGAAATGTAGAGAAAAATGTGGTTATGAGACAGGCAGTTTCCTTTATGCAATACATTGAAGGAAGGTCAGTATATTGCATATAGGATGGTAACACGTCATGATATAACACAAGGAATGAGCTTGACTTAGAAAACATTCAGGCTTGTTAAGCATTATTCAATTCTAAAATTACTGTTACACTGGATTTATAAAAGTGAACTAAGAATATTTCTCTTGCTGTGCAGAGGCTTGTCTTGTAGTATCAGCAATCTCTTCAACACTTAAAAAGAATTTTGACAAGTATCCTTTATCTCTGCAGGATGCACAAGGAGAATAGATTTGAGGAAAGGGAAGGAGGGATGTCATGAGTTTCCTCATGCTGCTGTTGTCATTATCACATTGTAAAGCTGCTGACTATGAGATTACTAAGTGAACTTTCATTATTACTTTCTTCTTTTAAGGCAGACTAAGAATTTGGCCACCATTTGTTCCTGTTCTGTCAGCTGTGACATTTGAAGGCACTGATGCAAACATGAAACTGTTTTTGTCAGGTATTTTTGCAGTTGTGTTTGTGGAGCTGTTGATTACTGTCCACAGCTGGAGTACAGCAGAGGCATTGCTCCTCATTATAACTACTGATAATCTGAATTGGGTCAGTCTGAATGCTGCAGGGCTACATGGGCTATTGAGTAAAGTAAAATACTGCTAAATCTGATTGGGAACGGTAGAATAAATGAGTTATGCATTTCTGACTTCTAGGCTTCAAGGCCTGAATACAAGCAATGGACTTGTAGTAAACTCTCTTTACACTGACTATGTGGCCTGTGATATCTCACTGTGCATCTGGGTTACCTTTATCTCACTAATTTGAAATTTGCTTAGGAGTAAGGAAATAAAGACAAAAGCAAAGTTGGTGGAATATTTGTGATGGGATTCATAAAGTGGTCTAATTACAGTGATGTTATTTCAGATAAAATCTCAAAACTTAAGCACTTTGAGCATCCTGCAGAATGCGTGAATAGAGAGATAACTGCCTGAGATTTGGATCAAACCATCCAGTCTTCATGAAGTAGAAGAAAAAGGTAAGTAGGTTTTCTTATAATGGCCAATCAAAAATGCTGAAAATACAGCTGGATCTGCCTTCTCCAAGATTCAGACATTTTGTACAGTCAGGATTAACTCCATGGCCTTTCCTCACCAAGCAAGCAAACAAAATTCCAAAACCAAGGCAGGAAATAATTCTTTTGAGTTTATTGCTAATGTTTGACTAATTTACATGGTAGAGGATTGGTTTTCTAGAATATTTATGCATTTCAAAATTTGTTCTTTATAGTTTGGTTGACTTTATCTTCCAATAAATTGTTTAAACATTCAGTTACGCTTCTCAGTCTCCCTCCCAATGAATTCTGAACACTTTCATGTGTAATGGAAGGGACTGAATTTTTTTTTTTTCTTCCATTTCAGAAACAGCTTACCACTTTGTTGCTAAGGTGTGTAAGTGGAGTTTAGAATTTGATGTTCCTTGTGAAAGCAATTGGATCCGAGTCTCCCAAAACATTCCTTATTCTACAAAGCACTATGGAAGAAGGGACATGGTTCAGGCTGCTTTCAGAGAAAATGACACTTTCTGTCACATTTCTGGATTTTTTTTTCAAGGTATACTGTATTAGTAGGCGTGCTAGGTTACTTTCCTCAGCATTCAGATGGGAGGATTATTTAATTTCAGGATGCCAGTATTTTGTTCTATCAGTAATGAAATGGTTCTACATCTATACGCACAGAAGCAGCAGAACAGCTTCAAGGAAAGTTGAGCAGTATATGCTGTAAAGCGGCACCTATCTGTCATGATTCTGATCCTAAATCTTTTGTCAGCATCATAATTGCTGTTATTTTTATGACTATCGATGAAAATATTATCCACTAGTTTGTCCTCTGCATTTTTATTTTTTCAGGCTATTTCCATTTTGGGGAGTTTATGCCTTGTGGCAGCCCTAATGTTGTTTAAGGTAAACACAGATAAAGTAAATTGTTTTGTTATCATTCCTTAATGTTTATCCAATAATAATGAGATGCTGAATCCAGAAAAATGTTTGCTTTCATAGTATTGAATACAAATGGTTACATCATCTCTTTTACTACTGAGCCTGCTGCAAATGTTACCCAAAGGCTGGAGCTGGTCTTCTGAATCTAGTGCTTAAAGATTGTGGGCTCTCCTTAAAGTATATTGTACAACATTAAGAAAGCATTTTGATTCTTTTGTTAGCTTGTTTTGGAAGACTGATAGGTATAAAATTGCTGGATCTCGCAAATATTATTTGGATAATTAATTTAGCGTGACTAATTAACAGTCTTCAGAATAAAGGGGAGCTAAATGTTGCACACGCTCCATAATAAGAAGAAAGTGACGAAGTGTGTTACCACAGTCAAGCTGTTTCTTGCACTTACTTCAAGAAGTGTAAGTTGGATTAAATTCCTTTTGCTACAAGGCAGTATTTTTAACATTGTTTCTCAGACAATGAAAAGGTTAGGGTAAGAGAGAGGGTGCCTCATTGACAGATTTCAGCAGGAGCCAGGTCTGATCCTGTGATCAGTAAGGTAACTACAACAATAATGGCTAAGAAAAGTGGAATTACTTTCAAAGGCTGAGAGATCTATGTTTTCTATGTCTGAGTCTTGAAGTTCCCTCATTTACTTGAGTTTTAAAAGTCGTTTGTTATTCTACTACTAAAATTTCACTTATCTGTGTTTCTCTAATAGAAACAGAGAAATATGCGACATAGCTTCAAAAATACTGCTGCAGTTTCCCCATATAAAGTAATTTTATTTTTCTAAATGTTGATCTGTGGTCTCTTGTAATACAAGATTAGAAATCTGTAGGGAAGTGGGAACTCTTTCTTTTATAATTATATCTCTAGTGAAGCATGTTTATCTCTAATGCAGGCTTCTAATCACTATCATACTTTAATCAATCTTTGAATATTTACAATATTGGCAGGTTCAAAACTGGAATGGTTTTACTGTGTAAATATGCTGGCTTCTTCTCAGAAATCTGTGAATTAAAAAGCGATAGATCAGATTCCAAACAGGAAGGTGTTAAAGTAATCTGCCATCAAGATTGCTCAAATTTGTCATTTAATATCTGCAAATGCCTTAATCCATGTTAATATATTCTGAATTCTAAAAAGAATGTGAGTTTTAACTCAACGTAATTGTGTACCTTCAGGTGGCTTACGCTGATCTAGCAAGTGGAGCATTGGTCCTGTTTATTAGTTCTTATTAGACTGTAGCAGAAAAAAAAAAAAAGAGATACTTCATAAGCTAAAAAACCCCTTAACAATTTATCAAATTTTGAGAACATACTTAAGTTTTTCAATTAGTTTGAATCCCATTATTTGGGCTTTCCAAAAGAAATGCAGTGATTAAAACCCCATATTATTCTATCTTCAATATATAACAATTGCACCATGAAAACTTCAGAATTTTGAATGAACTTATCATGGAAAGGATAATGCTATTATTAGTAATTATAGGTCTTTAATATGTGTTGGAGTAGGTTCAGCAAAGTTAGTAGTTTTGTGGAATTTACACTTCCTTGGTAAATTTTTTCTTCTTTCTACTGCTCATGTAACCATATCAATATAGTCTGTCTGAAGCTAAGAAGCAGCTAACTGTTTTAGTAGCTGGGCCTTTCCATGGTTATTTATTGCGACAACTGTCCTCAAAAGCACTGGTAGGATCCAGCAGGTAGCACACTTGAATAGCTTGTAGGCATTGATATGGTTCATTGCTAAGGTTTTTCAACAGTGCCAAAGAAAAATACAGGGATTTTGTTAAATATTTATACTTGTTCTGCAACATTCATATACAAGAGTTAAAAATGCAAATTACCTGCAACTAATATGTTTAAATGAAAACTTAAAGCTAGAAATCGTGCCTACAGTACTTCAAATAAGTGCTGTGTAAGTTATTCTAGGTTTGTATGTTTCTCTATGTATTTTCCTTTTCTTGTTTTTTTTTTTTTTTTTTTTTTTTTAACTTTGGAGCATGATAAATTAAAACCCTAAGTGGTATATAGGGCATATAATTTATTTACTGGGTGTTATGCAGCATCACCACTATTAATTATTACCATCCACAGTAAATCTGATTAATGCTATTTGTTCTCTGACTCAAGTTCTACTTAACACTTATTTTCTTAAAAGTTTAAAATATCAGGTCCTAAAGTAGTTCAAATTGAAGAATGTAACTTTCATGGTTGAACTCTCTTTTGAAACCATTCAAATCATATGTTTAGGTTTTTTTTAAGTCCAATACATTATTAGGATTTGCAGCAGCTCTGCAGAAATATGTAGTCTGTTAGCATTTAGTTGCACTATGAACAGCAGATAGAAATGATGAATGCTGACAACATGTTCTTGCAATTACTGTGAATTTATATAAAAAATTATTTCCAAATTTGTTATGTGAAAAAAGTGGCAAAAGGAAGGAATTGGAATTTAACTGTATAGGTTTAGATTAAGAACATTTGACTCTCTATCTGTCTTCTAAAAAAAAGTCATCTCCTTCATGCCAATATATTGCTTTTCTTGCTTTGAAAAGATATTTCAGACCAACAGCTGCACATGTCAAGAAGGTAAAATATTCCACACAGTAGCAACTGACTAGACCCAGGAAATATTAAACTCTGCTGAGAGGGCAGGAAAATTTCCTGAAAGAACAGGGTATCTTCTTATCCATGAGAAAATGTTTCCTGTGGTTCTGGTTGAGGTATGAGTTTGAACACTTTAATGAGGCTTGTATGCCAATGCCTATACAAAGGTTATCTTTTCTTCCACTTCTTGCTCCCACGGGTTGAGATAAGAACAGTTTAGTAACTAAGGTATAACACAAATCACTACTGTTACCACCAATAATAATAATGATAAAGGAAATAACAAGGGAAGAGAATACAACACCTCAGCACCAGGCGACTGATAACTTACCCCCCCAGCCTGACCAAGCACCGACCAATACCTCCCTCCTCCAACCCTGCAGTCTCCTAGCCCTTCAGGGTAACTCTCTGTTACATCCTGGGCGCGACGTGCTGTGGCATGGAATACCTCTTTGGTCAGTTTGGGTCAGGTGTCCTGTCTCTGCTTCCTCCCGGCTTCCCCTCCTCCCTGGCAGAGCATGAGGCTCACAAAGTCCTTGGCCAAACCAAAACATCATAGTTTTCAGCTCTGTTCCCAAGCCGAAAGTCAAAACACAGCACTGCACCAGCTACCAAGAAGGAGAAAAATGACTGCTACTGTTGAACCCAGGACAGACAGATACGTAATTCATGTTAAGGATATAGTTTAGTGTTTCTAGAATAGATATGGAATTCAGTCTTGACAAGTTCTTTTAATTTCGGTTCAGTGAATTCAAAGCAATTTATTTCTGTTCCATTTTATGTTCCCAGCTCCATTTTAATATTATTAATTCTTTTCTTTGTTATTTCAGAGTTGCCAACCACCCCAAACCATTCAAGGCCATCCATATTAAAATAAAAAAAGACTAACAATTTTTTCAGAGAATGGATAATTCTGTGAATCTTTTAGTTCTGTGGGTCTGCAGAAGTCAACTTCTCTATTTTTCATTATTCTATTTGGTTTCACTATAAATTACCATCCACAGTAAATTTGATTAATGTTATTTGTTCTCTGACTAAAGTTCTACTTAACACTTGTTTTCTTAAAAGAGCAATAATTTTCAGGCAAAAAGGGTATACTAGTTTTCCAGGAATGCTTTTAAAATTAACACTTGAATAATATCCATAATAAAATTATTTTAGTTGTGCTTAAGAATTTTATAAACATGTTAATGTTGTCTGAAAATAATCTCCTGAAAATACAAATAAGTAAATTATAAACAGACAAAATTATATAAGGCTTGTGTTAGAAACTATGTAAATAACATAGAAATTCTAATATCTAAAGACATCGAAATAGTAACAGGCTTATTATATGTGTCCTAGACCAACATAAAAAGGTTGGTCCTTCATAAACTATATTTTTTAACCCAAAATACATACAGTCTACTTCCTGTCATCTGGTAGGTCAGATAATGCCACAGAATCAGTATCTGAAATTGCATATAAACCTCATGTATGCAAAAATATTGGAACTGACTGGAGATATAAGTTGGTATCCCTCAAAGATGGATTGTGGCAGTGTGCTTCCCAATGATATTTTTCTTCAAACCCAAGTATTTGGTTTTCTGCTAAGATTAATTGAAAAGTAAAAAGCAGATCCAGCTATATAATTACCTAAAATAAATAGACATATTTGAAGATTTTTAATATGGATTTGTTTTTCTGGCTCAAGTGACAAATCATTTGCCAGGTTTTCCTTAGAAATCATCAGAAAAACAATTCCCACTGCCATTCTGGCACAGCATAAAACCAATGAATGTTTCAGCAGCAGGAAGAGGTGAATTATGTACACAGAAGTTAAACCTTAGTTTGCTGGATTAGAAATTATTCGATCTTAGAGCAAACAAATATTAACCAGCAACTAGCAGAGGAAGTCTCTCATTTTAGAAATACTTTGAAAACTCAGGATTTCATGCAAGCTTTTGGTCTTATTAATGGGACACAATCACAAATGTATTGCAGTAGGTATTCATGTTTTAAAAATGCTTTTAAAACTTATTATGAGAAAAAGTTATTAAAATTATAAAGTAACGTATAAGTTATAAAATTTAATTAAGCTTTGGTAAAAATTATGAATGGGTGGAAGTCTTACATGTGACCAGACAAAGATTTGTCATTAACTGGAATGACCAAGATCCAGGTCTAATCACAGAGAAGACACAAGTATTACGGAGGCTATTTTTGTAAATAAGAAGAGAGACGTAATCATCCTTTCAGGAAAACATCAGCAGTAAGATTTTTCAATATTTTCTGGTAAGTGTGACAGAAAATGTGGGTGCAGACTTAGTCCTTTCTTGGACAGCAAAAAAAAAATTGTTGTGGAGAACAGTAAAAAAGGAAGAACTCTTCAAGGTCATTATCAGGAACAGGTTTATTCTAAGATGATCCTGAGAGATCTGAATGGAGTGTAATGAAGATTTACCTTGCAGGTGGTAAAGTAAAAACAAACAAACCAATTTGTGAATCAAGGGTTAGTTAAATGACAAAGCCATGGGAAAAATTTAGCTGACCATAAAAACCAGTTCAACAATCCTCCCTTACAAAATAAAGTTATCTGAATAATTTAAAAATGAATGAATACTATTTCATAAAACAAGTTGACTCTATTGACAAAGTTTTTTAGGAGCCATTGGGAAAAAAAAGCATATGACAGCTTGATATGCAGTTAGTCTGATGGTACAAGGGGTAGGAGAGGCATGCATTTACAAACATAAATGACTATTTAAATAGCAACTGTAATAACTTTTGTAATAACTGCAATGCTTGGAATTTTGTTTCTTCTATTGCCGTTACAATGCACTATCTATACTAAATGATCATTTGTGGTGTTAATAAAGGAACTAGTGGATTCATTAAATGCATTTTTTTCATACTTGATAATTGCAGCATTGCAGCCTAAATACCATCTTAATTCCAAAATATTATTTCTTCATTGCCTCCTTTTCTGCTATTCTTTTAATCTGAACAATTCTTTTTATAAGACCTGGACCAGAATTAAATAAGAGTTGTGTTGTGGTTTTACCCTAGCCAGCAACTAATTACCATGCAGCTGCTCACTCAATCCTCTCCCTATACCCAGATGAAGGTGTCCTGGGCTCAGCAGTAGCAGTAATTTTTCTCCTTAGTAGCTGGTGTAGGGCTGTGGTTTTGTTTTTCAGCCTGGGAACAATGCTAATAACACTGATGATTTTAGTTGCTGCTCAGTAATGTTTACTCTGACCAAGGACTTTCTGAGTCTCGTGCTCTGCCAGGGAGGAGGGGAAGCCAGGAGGAAGCAGAGACAGGACAACTACCCCAAACTAGCCAAAGGGGTATTCCATACCACAGCACATGATGCCCAGTATATAAGTTGGAGGCAGCTACCTGGAAGGGCTAGATCACTGCTTGGGTCGGGCTGGGTATCGGTCGGCAGGTGGCTCTTCCCCTGTTATTTCCCTTATCATTATTATTATTGGTGGTAGCAATAGTGGTTTTGTGTTATACCTTAGTTACTGGACTGCTCTTATCTCAACCCGTGGGAGTTACATTCTTTCGATTCTCCTCCCCATCCCTCTGGGAGCTAGGGGAGGAAGTGGGGGGAGAATAAGCGAGCGGCTGTTTGTTTCTGGTTTGCTGGCTGGGCTTAAACGATGACAGAAGGTAAAATCTGCAAGTTAAGATAAGAACAGTTTAATAACTGAAATAAAGTGAAATAGGAATAATGATTAATAATAGGAAAAGAAAGAGAGGAATAAACCCCAAGAAACCCAAGGGATGCACAATACAATTGCTCACCAGCTGCTGACCAATAACCAGCCCATCCCCAAGCAGCAGTCAGCCCCTCCCAGCCAACTGCTCCCCAGTTTATATACTGAGAATGATTCTCTATGGTATGGAATACCCCTGTGGCTAGTTTGGGTCAGCAGTCCTGACTTTGATCCCTTATGACTTCTTGTGCCCTTCCTAATTGCAGAACATGAGAGCCTGAAAAGTCCTTGTTCAGGACAGGTTAGCAACAACTGAAATATTGGTGTCTTATCAACATTATGAACAAGTATACTGTCACCACAGCTATTCTCCTTGTTTTTGGGAGGCGAGAAAGAAAGGAAAGCCAAGGATTGAGGGGGCACAAAACCAGCAGCCTTGTTATTCAAGACTCCCAGTCACATGGAGTAAATAAACTTTCAGAGCATTTCTGAAGCTACCAAAAGAGCACTACCATTCCATGGTTATACTTCATTGTAGCAAGTTTTTGTTTCATTTCTTCTGCACCTAGATTGTACAAGATTTTTAGTCTTCTACGAACAGAAAATGACTGTGCTGTCACAAAACATAGCACCAGGTAAAAAGACAATTACAAAGAAACAGATGATACCTAAATCTGTCAGTGGAGTTCCTATTTTGTGATGGTATTGTCACTGAATTTGCCTTTGTGGTATATTACACTTGCAAGGTGTAATTTTTAGAAAGTCATTCATTGCTTCCTCTAAGCTTGAAATACAGTTGTCTTTGTGACTCTGGACTTTGGTTTTCAGGACTCCTTCTTTCTATAAATTTTAAACTATCTTTTAAACTATCTTGATAACGGGTTAAAACTTAAACAGGGGAAGTTTAGATTGGATATAAGGAGTAAATTATTTCCTCTTAGGGTGGTGAGGCACTGCAATAGGTTGCCCAGGGAGGTTGTGAATGCTCCATCCCTGGCAGTGTTCAAGACCAGGTTGGACGAAGCCTTGGGTGACATGGTTTAGTGTGAGGTGTCCCTGCCTATGGCAGGGGGGTTGGAACTAGATGATCTTAAGGTCCTTTCCAACTCCAACTATTCTATGATTCTATGATAATGGGATCAGAGCAGTGTCCATCTTCAACCTCTGTTGGCCTAAACTAGGTTAACTGTACCTAAAAGTGGCTGGAAATGGGTGGTGTGGTGAATGCTGTTTTCAAGATGGGAACTGTGTACCTGAGATGAGGATCTAATCTCAGTTTTCTTTTTGTTGGTGAAGGAGGAAGCACACAATCCCCTCCTTTTCTGTTTGCATTCTTACAGCTGCTTGTCTGCTTCCCGCAGTTCATTGCATTCTGGATGGCATATGAAGGTCGATTGGTTGCCTGTTCTTTATACAAAATTGGCCTTTCATTGTTATAAGCCAGAATTATGTCTTCTTCCTGATTCTAGCTAAAGAAAACAGGTGTGTTGGTTGTGGAAAAAAAAGGTAAACTCATGAGTGGCTCACAAATTACATGAAACTTTTTACTTAGGGAAGAAAAATGTCAGGAGAAAAATACATTTGATCCATTAGTTGCAACTGAAAACTTTTCCTACTCTTCAATTGATTTAAAATGCCTTTTTGAGATACTCAGATAAGCAAAAAATATTTTGTTTTTATTGTTACCCATTACTAAAAATCGCAATCCCTGCTTTTGCAAAATTCAGACTAAAACTATGATGTATTTGAGTTTGCTAAGAACATGGCTATTTGTCTCTGTGCACCATCAAGTAATGTACTTGTCACCATAAGTTTTGATGTACAATAAATCAAAATAATTTTGAAAACATCTTCTAATAAGAATCTAATGGGCACTTTGAGTAAAGCAAAAGAGACAGCAAAGTCCCAAATTTCAAAATAAATGTGTTTCAGAAAGTTGTGATAAGGTAAAATATCAACTTAGCAGAATGTCAGTAGTACACAACTAGAAGATAAAAAGAATTTAAAACCTGTGTGCCAATAGACAAAAGCTTACCAACTGGAAAAGAAAACTTTTTCTACTCTTCATCTTTGACAAGAAGAAAAACTTAAAACTACCCAGCAGGAGAGCAAAGCTACAAAAGGACTAAAGAACTAAGTTTCTACAAAAAAAAAAACCACCCAAACAAACCAAAAGGCAAATAGTTTTTTTGTGAAACTTGAAACACAAATCAGTGACAACATAGTCGAAATATATGAAATAGTTCAAAATAAGTTGGGCTACAAATTGCTTTGAGGTGTAGAAATCTCACAGGGAAACAGAAGGAGCATTTGTTTCTGTAAATTGACCTAGCAAGCTCTTCTCCAGAAAATCACAACCAGTTAAAAATAGATCAAGGACACAGCTGAATTCAAGAAAAACTATAGACTAAGGATTCTAAAACCTTTTTGGAAAATGAAATAAATTCCACTGAATCCATCTCATGAAATGGATATTGTTCCCTCTGTGGAAATTAACATCTTGTGAACTTCTGCTTATTTTCTAAGAAGTTTTGTTTATTTAGTTTGAGATCTTTGGTGGTTTTTGGAGGTTTTAAAAATCCAATAGGTCTAGTTCAGGAATGCTAACAGAATCACTAGCCAAGACTGCTGAGCCATGGTTTATTAGACAGACTGCAACTTATAACACTTCATCATATGTGATTGACAGTTCAAAACTAACTGATCTTAGCATTGGTTTGTAACAGTTACAGACATGCATTCTGTTTACTTGTTTTCCCGGAGATACTCTGTCTTGTTTAGTTACTTACATAACAAGTCTGAAACTAAGAAGTAACTGGGCTAGATATAGTACATCTATGCCTCAAAGAGTGTGTTAAACTGAAATCATGTTCAGACTCACACAGCCAAGGACCAAGAGACCTCTTACACTCATTTAATTGAATTCTAATTTTGCCACAGCTTTTAAGGACAGAAAAATCAGGTCAATGAAAGGTACTGCTCGTGCTTCATGAAATGACATTGGTTTTAAGTAAATTATGGTGCACGGTTGGCAAAGACAGTGTTGCTACAATTGAGGAACGATAAGATGGCTGGTCAAAGGTGGATTAAAGCTTCAAGATCATGTGGCTTCTTGCATGTCATGCAATTGGGAGCTGTTGCCATTGGAACTGAGTGAGAATCATTGCAGGTTGAATAATGTTGCATTGTGGATGAAAACATGTAAGTTCATCATGCCCTCAATAGATCAGACAGAGACATATTCAGAACCATGAGTAAAAACTGTCAAAACACCATATGTTTATTAAGAAGACCCCCAATTTATCCCCCCCTTAGTGTATTTTTTAAGATATCAGCATTTTAGTATAATTTTAAAAGTATCTGTTTTGTTAAATAGAAACAGTGTGCCACGAGTTTTCAAGATAATTTCAAATTTTGGAAAATTTGAATGACTAAATAAAATCTCCTCAGATGTCATTTTACATTAATAGGAACGTAACACAAGGACAGTCCCTGTGAAATGACAGAGGTACTTGTGTAAGAAAGGTGTCCTAAAATCTCATGGATTATGTTCATTTCTATTATAAATGTGCAGAGCAATTATTATCTCTGTTGTTTCATTTATATTTTTTAAAAGCAGATACTTTGTTTGTGTGTATTTGGAGAACAGATGGCTTCTTTGGTATTTAAAATGACAGTAGGAGCATTGATGCTGCCAGTAGAAACTAGGAAAAGAAAAACAAGAAACTAAGCTTTTGTACTTGATCGAAATGTCACTCTCAGGTTTTATTTTTTGTTTGTTTGGGTTTTTTTGTTGCTTTTAAAAAAGAGAAAAAAGAAAGCAGTATCTTCCAAAAGCTGCTGTAAGCAACAAATAAACAAATGTTTATTCATTGTAAATATCTAATTTTCTTAAATCACCTAAATCTCTATGGCTTGGTCAGGAAAGGGAATAAGGCACCTCAAGTCAGACTGCAGGAAGTTGAGCTGGAGCAGGCTATGGAGTGCACCCTCACCAAGTTTGCTGGTGACATCAAAGTGGGAGAACCAGTGCCATTCATAAAGGTGTAGGAGGCTGGGTGAATGGGCCAACAGGAACTTCCCAAAATTCATCAAGGCTAAATACCAAATCTTGTACCTGAGAAGGAATGATACAGGCTAGAGCCTGACTGTCTAGGGACCAGCTCTGCTGGAAGGACCTGTGTAGCTGCTGGTAGATGGAAAGCTGGACATGAACCAGCAGTGTGCCCTGGTAGTAAAGTCCAAGAAAGAGCAACCAGGTCTGTGCTAACTGACAGGAGCACATCTAGGAGGTCCAAGGGGTTGATTATCCTCCTCTCCACTGTACTTGTCAGATCACATCTAGAGTCCTGTAATCTGTGTTTGTTGCTCTGTACAAGAAAGGTGTTGATCAGCTGGTTTTCAGACATGGAAAGCATAGCCAATTGAAAGAATAAAAATAATTCTCACAGTTAGAATAACATTTGTTGTGCCTGTAGCTAGAGGATAGTGAACTTTGGCATAAACATGAAACTTCTATAGTTGGTTTTGATACCGATCATGTACCAGTGCCACCAGTATTCATTTTGCTAGACTAAGTAACTAAACTGAGTTGTATCATAATTTTTATGTTTCCAAACTACCTAAATGAGTAGGGAAGATGGTAGTCAAATGTTCTCAGAATTGAAGTATGATTTAGTAAGGACTGGTTTGGTGAGGTTGCAGTCAATGTCTTCTGTTGAAGCTTTTTCCCTTATGGAATACAATTCCACAAACAGCAGTAAAGAAAAAGAGCTAATGTGATTAATTCAAAATTTTTTCAAGAGAAAAGCCTATTGTAGCCTCAAAGGTAGTGGTTTAGGTAAGATTGTATTCAAAGAAGAAGGCAAAGCAGATGAAGAGGACTAAACATTCATAAGCCCAGGGCTCCTCTGTTTTAGTGATGTTCTGTGTGCTTGGCTTTTCTTATTTCAAGATTAAGCATTTATTGTTTGAATGGTAGAATTGTCTATACAAAAGTCTTAGTATTATTGCACATTGACGTGTTACGCTTTTTGTTTATTTTAATTGAAATGTTTAAAAGCCAGGCATATGAAATAATCTGTAATAGATTTGCAACTAGTTTGTAATTTATAAGCAGTGTTAGTCTGGTAACTGGGATGCTGTACTGTATGAATAAATTGTTTAATAAGAAGCTGACATAAAAAAAATGGTATGGGATAAATCATCCTTCAGAAAGTATTTGAGATTTACTGAAAGTAAGCAGGAATAGGAAAAGGTCCTTGGACATAGGAGGTAAAAGAACCTTTCAAAAGAACAGTATCAAAAGTGAAAAGAAGGCAATTGTTGAAGAGAAACAGACTGAGATACCTGCTGTTTCTACCACAGTAACAGCAGATAATAAACCTTGAGGTAAGATAGAGATATATGGGCTGCTTATAGTTTTAAAATCCATAGCTCTGAGTATGCTGTTCTTACTATTGCAGTCTCTTTAAAAAGATTGTTTCATCTGGTCACAGACTCACAGAATAACAAAACCTCCACAGCCAGTCATTTTTACTGTATCAGCATAATGAGTGCATTGAGAACTGTACCTTCAGGCTTGGCTTAGGATTCCAAAGTTGTGCGGTTTGTATTGATACTTAAAAAGGAACAAGGCCTAAAATTTGTGAATGAGGAGAAATTTGTGTGACTGTGGCAAAGTTGAAGCATATTTTCAGAGATTTATACATTGGATCTGTGAATCCTTTAAAATCCACCTCATTGTATCTATTTCAACGAACAAAATACACCATTCCAATTAATATTTTGACTTAACAATAGATTAATCCTCTAGGAATTTAAAAAAAATCAAAATGGAACAATAATTCTGAATTTTTTTTTGTGTCCAATGGTTCTAATTGAATAATTCCTTTTCAAAAGGTTTAGGAGGTAATATTTTATAATTTCTTAATTGATTTACTTAATTCAGCAGCCAGAATTTCTCAGAGGAGTTACTTTTAAAACACACAGTGAGAAATATTAATGGAAAAAAAGGTTATTGTGTCCTATCCCTGCAGTAGCACTTAATATAAAGTCACATTAATTGCTTAATAATGACTGTATAAATTGCAGTTAGAGTTTCAAAGAAGCAGCAGTATACCTATTTTTTGTAATTCAGAGCTCAATAAATAAGACCAATTTACAGCCTCTCTTTCTGACTAATGCCCCAAATGTGCTGTGTGTTTGTGTGTCCAATTGATGCATCTCTAGTAACATAATTTTACTTTAAAACCATATTAGTGTAGGTCCAAGTAGCTCTGCTATCCTTATGTCTGCCAGGATTTCCATGTAAAATGCCTCTTTTATACAGGTTCATAACCCAGCTGTCAATCTGCTCCAGCTTGAAACCTGGCATGTGTTAAGACAGAATGTTTTTCACAGAATTTCAGACAACCTGGTTTAATCTGTTTAATATGAAGAAATGTAATTCAACAGTTTGGACTTTTCACTACTGGAGAGTGTAGAACACTAGATGCAGTCTGTCAGAACTAATTTTGTCACTGTCTTTACAGTTGACTGAGCATGATATGTTCCATATATAGGACATACATAGGACACACATAGGACAAATTAAAAGAGAGGAATTTAGTATATTGTGGTCATTAAAGATACCTTTTTTAATGGTAGGCTAAAGCAACATAAGGCTTGCAAAGGAGATAAAGTCATTACTAAATGGAAAACAGCACTTGGGAACAAAGAATCAGGAAGAAGCCTCTGGTTTAACAATTCAACTTTCAGACATCGTGAGAAAACAAGGAAATAAATGTTTAAACCAAAAAGCTTTACAGAATATAGTAGTCTGGGTCTTTGGTACTGCCTTAATTTCTCTTTTCTTCTACATATACGATAATAAACTTTTCTCTTTTTTTTTCCCCAAAAGAACAGTGCTAGAGTGAGTAAAATAAAAGGTATAACCAAAATACCACATCTTTCCAGATGCTGTGGATTTTTTTTTTTTTTTCGTCCAGAAAGATTGCACAAAATTGTTATTTTAAGAGAAGTTAGCAAAGAAATATGTATATATTATCTAAAAATATATATAGTGTACGTCTTTCTTCCCTTCCCTTGAAGTAGTTTGACTTTCCTCTGTAACTTTAAGCAGGGAATAATAACATTTCAGATAATTTCTGTTGGTATAAAAATTCTAGGCAGGGGTGCTTTTTTGAAGATTTTCTTCACTGGGGGCTTCTAGAGTTGCACCTGTGGGCACCCTTGAAAGCATGAAGCAATGGTGTGCCTTTCAAACCTGTTTCTTTAATTTCCATGCTCTAACTTTCACCGTTTAAGCTTTAAATGTCAAAAGAAGTGATATGAACTAAAGGAGAAAGCAAGTGCATAGGGAAAAAAACTGAAATATACTGGCAGATAGAGAAGTTAATCCTGACAAGTTCTGTAACTGTTGCATTGAATTTAACTCTTAATAGAGTAGTGCTGTAGAATAGAGTTAAAAGGATATGCAACTTTTACTATCTGTATTTTTACCAATATAATCACAAAATGAAAGAGAGCAACTTCAAAATCACTTGTTATGATATTTAATTTTTAAATATTTAGTGTTTAGGATCACATAAAGACTTAATAGATGTTCTTCTTTTTCCTCTAAGGTAACTTTAACATTTTTCTGTTTCTGTTGTGAGTGGGCAGCTAAGCACCACACAGTGCTTGCTCACTCCCCTTTCTCCCAATGGGATGGCGAAGAGGTAAGAAAGAATGAAAGCAAGAAAACTTTGGAGTCAAGAATTTTTTTACAAGTGAAGGTTAAGTGGAGGAAGGAAGAAGAGAAGAAAACAAAATGAAACAAGTGATCACAAGTAATAGCTCACCACCTCCCATGGTTAGACTGATGCCCAGCCAGCTCCCTAGAAAAAGGTGGCTAACATTCCTAAATGTCCTGTTTTCCTTTTTTTTTTTTGCTGAGCATGACATTACATGGTATGGGATACCACTTTGCTTACTTTAAATAATCTGTCTGGTTGTGTCCCCTTCCAATATATTGTGTGTCCTTCCCCCGTCCAATCTCTTCATTGTGGGGCACAGCAAGAAAACCATGATACTGTGCAAACGCTGCTCAGGAAAATCTAAAACATGTGCCGTCAGTACTGTTTTAGTCAAAAATCTAAAACACGCTGCCATGCAGAAAATTAACTCTGTCCTAGCCAAGACCAGTACAGTTTCCTATGCTAAAAGATCAGTTTTTAGGACAGTATTTGCCTTTTTCAGGAAGTTAATGTTTTCACATTGTTGTGCTTAGGAACTGAAATTGCTTTAATTATATCTGTGAAATGATATTGAAAAAAATTCATTCAGAAGCATTCATGAAGAGTTACCAAAATTTTACATGGTTTTGATAAACATTTTCAATACAGTACTTATTTTAAAAGAAATAATAATTTTTGTATATGTTTCATTGTCAAAAGAAGAGGTTTTCCTATTATGAAAGCATTTAACTTGTTAATGATGCATTCATTAAAAGATAATGTTTTCCTAATCATTTTAGGTTTCATTAATATGGCATTCTTCATTAATGTAATTTCATGTTTTAAAATATTTTATTCTTTTCCACTTTGATTTTAATAAGATGTGCAAGTACTATGTTAATTTTGTGTTAGAGGCTAAAAACAGCACTAAAGATTATACTAAAAATGGTGAGATTTGCAAATTAAATGTTTTCGCCACAATGTGAACTTGGAATAAGTTCATTACCTTTTCATTTTACTAATATAAATGTTATTACGAAAAAAAATTGATGCAATTAATAAAGCAGGTAGGGTTGTTTCTATGTTTTAAATTAAAATAAATTATATGCATTAAGTTAATGAGTCTATTAAAGAATAGAATTGACATAAAGCAAAACACCCTAAAGGAAGGATGATTTCTGAACGTCAATTCTTAATTATTTCTTACTTTTTAAAGAAGTCTAAAATTCACATCACAAGTCAATATAACTTAAGCAATTCTCACCTCTCCCACAGAATTTATTGGTCTGAGGAAAAATGCTGAAGTCAATTAAAAATTTTCTTTAATGCCCTTTTAGGTGAACACTGAATTTCCAATATATATCTCATTAGCTTAAACATATTTACAAGCATTCAATTTTGTGTGGTTCCAACACAAATGTTAGAGAAATTCTAACTGAATAGTTCAAACTTGATGTTATATGAATGAGGAGAAAAGTGGTTTTAAGATGCTTCACTCATTTTTCTCAGATGCTGTATTTACCTCAGAAGTCCTTTAGTCTGCATATAAAAACACAGATAGAGAAATGTCACTATCTAATACTATGTACTAAGAGGGCATTGAGCAAAACAAATCTATAGAGTCCTTGCTTTCATCTTATCTATTATTTACCTTTATAAAGGAAGAAAATTCGTATGAATTTCAAAGAGACTTTGCTAAAAAGTATTTTGCTACAACTGTGGTTTTGACTGACTGAAAAAAAACCAAAACACCACAGTATAAATTTATGATACACGATTTATAAAAAAATCACGCCACAGGTGAAAATAAGAACTCTACATTTCATTTATGGAGGAAGTCTTTGCAAGAAACATGGCATGTGAGGTGCACCCCAACGCTTTTTGATCATACAGTCAGGAAAATAAAATGTTTTAGTAAAGAAAAGTTAGTTTGGTAACATGAGAGATTTCAGAATTCAAGGTTTTTGGAGGTTTTCTAGCATGTGGAGGAAGCTCAGATCAAATCTACTACAAAATATCCAGAAGTAATAAAAAGAGAATATTCATGTATCGATATCATTCCAGGTTTTATTAATACGTAAGCCTGAAATGGCAATGCTGACACATGAAGAAATGAATATAAGGTGGTTTTGAATATTAAAAGTGAATATTAAAAGAAGTTTTGTGATTCAGATAAAGTATTTCATCCCAAATTAGAGATGTCAGATTCTGGAATAGTCATACTGTAGGGAAAAAGATCCTTAACTGGTTTATCACGAAACTTGATGAATGTGTAAAACAAATTCTATTATGGAATTATTTTTGCTGGCAAGACATTGCCTTCAGTT
Organism: Neopsephotus bourkii; assembly: GCF_033783945.1. NCBI lineage: Eukaryota > Metazoa > Chordata > Aves > Psittaciformes > Psittacidae > Neopsephotus > Neopsephotus bourkii. The sequence goes on along the minus strand of NW_026902254.1, from coordinate 10,900,481 downwards.
GCCCTTCTTAATGTTTTTTCAGTCTTAAATATTGAAGACAGTAAAAGTTTATGAAAATTTCCATTACTGTTTGTCAAGTCCCAGGTTTGGGTTGAAGTTTTTTGAAAGCTAAAAGAACTAAGACGTGGATAGGTAGAAATCTGAAATAATCCCTAGTAAAGATCATTAGAACTACTGATTTATGAGAAAATCACCAGGTTTTCAAGTGAATTATTTTCTTCATCTTCTGAAGACCTAAGAATGATAACATCCTATATACGATAATATATTAATGAAATAACTAACATGACTTTTGCTAATTCTTTGACAGAGCTACTAGTGGATTGTTTGTTAGGGACATTCAATTTGTAATAGAATTTTTTTCATGACCATTTCTTTGCATAATTGTGCTGGAGATAAGAATAAGCCAGATTCTCTGTTAAACGGTTGGAAGATATTATATTGAACAACAGATGGTGAGACAATTACGGCTCTAACCTTCTGTCAGATTATCCTTTGCCAGTTGGACACGATCTATATTCCAACTCAATTTAGTTCATTTTTACTAAGTTCTTCAAATATTTGAAATCAATATTTCTCTTGATATTACCTTCAGTAAGCTTTAATATGAAACTTGATTTAATTTATAATTCAGGGAAATAGTGATAAGTTGCCAGAACTTTCCTAAATACATGTCATGACCTCTTCCTTGATCCTCTGGAGCTTTCACGATTTAAATGTCAGAAAAGGTGTTGGATGATGGCATGCACAATTAATTTCAGTTGATACTATTTTGCTAGGTCAGAGAATCTGGCAGTTGGAAGTTTGTCCTTTGCAAATGGAAAAAATAAAGACAATTTCTCTTTTGTTGTCTGCTTTTTGAGTTGCTATAGTTTTATGACTTCATGGGTGATATGTCTATATTGCAGTTAAGGAATCACAGTGATATTCAAGCTACTTATAAGTAAGACACAATTTGCCTTCAGTAACTTCTTTTAGGTTTGTTAGGGGGGTGAGAGGGTGTCAGTAACTTTTTGCTTGCTGTTCTGATACTCTCTCTTTGAAAGCTTTTATACTGTGACTGCCAAGAAGGTGTATGGACACGTGATAATCATGTACAAAAAGCATCATAAAGGGAATGAAACATCTTCAACTTTGCGTCAAATACATTGCAGCTTTTCTTCCTGGCTGCAGGATGCCAGTCCTTGGGATGCTTGTAGGCACCAGATTGAACATGAGCCAAACAGTGTGTCCAGAAAGGTTGAGGAGTCTCAACCTTAGGGAAGAGAAACGTTAATCTCTCAGACTTTTCTAAGTATCATTTTTTTATTGTGTAGTGGGTTTTTGTTTGTTTGGTTGGTTGTTTGTTTGTTTGGTTTTGTTTGTTTGTTTGTTTTGTCTTGTTTTGGGACCGTGAAACTTCCTAAGATTAAAAGCAAAACCCAAAACCAAACCCACAAAACTTTATGTGCCTAATCAGTGTGACTCGCTTTTCATCTCATTAGCTTTATTTTTTTCTTTTTTTCCCTGCTTGTGTATAGAATATGCCATCAAAGGAAACAATGAAACATAAGCAGTTTCTAAATATTCAGCAAATGGACTTCAGGTAGTGATTTTGTTTTCAAGAGGACAGACCTCATTATAGGAAATTTCCAATTCTTCTTCAGCTCCACTGTAGCAATATTTACAGCTTGTTCCTCAGATGTGCAAGTCTGTGTTATTAACAGTAGTCAAATAAATCTTTTAATTATGCACACAATTAGTTGCCATTAATTCTAATGTAAAATATCCTTTCTTTTAAAACTTTAGTCTTTAAACATCAGGTCTGATTCTTATTCATTAAGTTTCACAATTTTCAATTGTTTCACAAGACAATTCAGTACTGGTTTGATGTGTAGGTAATCTTCAATAACTATCCTAACAAATATGTAGCATTAACTCGCAACAGGCTTTATAAGTAGAAATACCCTGCTGTATGCTAATGTCTTCTGTGGATAATGGACAACAGGTTTGCTAATATTTTCTTTCATCTTTTTTCTCATCTTCCCCTTAAATATTTTTCTTTGGAAATTTATATGAGCCTTCAAACAGAGCTGGATGTATCCCAGTGTTTAGGTCACACAATGCCTCTGAAAGCTGTAAAAATCCAACAAGGGTTTCAAAGTATTACACAACTTTAAGTTATGAACTCTTAATGAAATAAAAAAATACAATGAGAACGGAGTAAAAATTGACCAAGTCGGTCCCTAATTTTTTAATTTTCTGCTGTCGTTAGAGACTACTACAACGATTTCTCAAAACAATGGCAGTAATAATGAACGATCGTGTTTTCCTTATATCTCATGTAAAACTATTTGCACTGTATTAAAGTACTGTGTTAAAAAAACAAACTGTATTAGAGCCGTCTTCCCCACTGAACTGTGATGCCTGCCTGTTTACAGTGGCAAATAGACAACTGCCATTAAGAACACCCATTCCCTGGCAATTTCCTTTTACTTTCAGAAGCGTACACATTTGACCTGTACCCTTTCCATCTGATCATATTGAAAGGACATTTCTGAGAGCCATTCTGCCAAATGATGCTGACCTTAATCTTATCCCAGGTTTCTTTAACTTTTATGTCTTATCCTTTTGTGACAATCTTCTTCTGCTTCAGGTACCTTTTCAAGATACAACTCTTCCTTAGTATTTGCAGAAAACACAGCCTTGTAACTCCCAAGCAGACAGCACACTTCTGTCACTGGTTTTGAATAATGCTGGGTGAAAAATATTTTCAGGTTTTTCATATGTCTTTATATAAAAATGTTTTCAAAATATTTCATTACCGTTATTTCAATTCAGTTCTTTATTAAGTTTCTCTATTCATCTAAAACCATCTTTTTCTGATAACAATTCCAGGTTTAATAAATCAACATGTTTTAATGTAAAAATATTTGGTAAACAACACCTCTTTTCTGATTCTGGTTTATCTCATTATGTGTGTTGTCATGTCTCCTTGTTCTTTGTGCTAACATGCATGTTCAGCTCTTCTAATGGCTTCCTCAGGTGTCAGAAGTCTGGAAAAAGGCTGCTTTTTATTATCTTTGCGCAGCAGCTGCAATAATGGGCCTTATAACAGCTGTATTATTTAGGTATTTCAGCAGTAAAAAAGATGTAAATAAATACCAATGTATATGACATAAAAAAACCTAAAAGAGATTTTTGAACCTAAGAATTTCAGGAAACAGTAACAGTCATCATAACTGTTAAGCATAACCATAGGCAAAGGCAATCAAACTTGTCCTTACTAGCAAGACAGAATGGCTGCCAGCCTGAAAAATCAGCTTAACAGTAAGATATCTATCATCCATTTCAACTTGTTTTTCTCATAATGATAGACAAACTGAAATTGCCCACTCACCTCTGCAACCACATTCTGCAGACTGTTCTATACATAGCACAATGTATAAAAAGATTCAAGCAGAATGTCACTTTACACATTAAGTTTTTAAGAAGCTGTTGCATAAGAGGTGGATCAGATTTGAAGAATCTGTTTTAATTTTGTAGATATGGGGAGATGATAACTTGTTTTTTGATTAGAACAATGGAATGCACGATTTACAAATACATCCTGCTACTAAATACTACCCTCTTTGTTTATATAACAGCATAATCTCTTTCAAAACAGAAGGCTACTGATGCTGACCTACTGCACATTTTGTAAGTAAGTTTATTAATAAAGTTTTCAGAATACAACAGGAGTATATTATCCCAGTTTAAATAATACCTTACAAATCAGTCATCACCAGCTGCAAGAAATTATTTGAGAGGGTAATAGTTTGCACAATAAAGAAAAGTTAATATGCCTAAATCATTGTGCTAAGAACTGGATTAGATGCCATTATTATTACTAATATGCTTGCAGCAAAGTGGCAGATAGAGATTTAGATAAATGTGGGCATTGTTCCAAAAAGAAAAGGAATCACTCATGTTCATCCAGGGATAATGTGAGTGGCACTGTATTTGGCCATATGATGAATTTCTGTTGCTGTATCTCTAAAACTTTTTATGGGCATGGCAAAATTTATACACATCATCTGTTTTACTGAATTTTGCCCAGTTCAGTAAAACTGATGCTACTGCAGTTGTATTTTAAAAAGATACTGTGTCAATAGGAATATGAGTTAGTCCTATGGTTTAATCGTCATAAGGTGCAATAACATCAAGGTTTTTTTTTTACCTATCTTTGGAGTTTTCCAGCCTGATGATTGTAATAGGCAACATACAGAACACATTATACTCAATCATAAAGAAAACTATTGATGGAAAAAATGTTAAGATAAAAAATTCAATTTTTTACCTGGTGAGAAAGGCAATGTCGCACACTTGAATGGTTTTACCATATGAATGCATTTTTAACAGATATTGAATGTTATATGTGTTGTGGCATCCCATGTAATGGGTAGTGCCAATGTTGTTAGAAATACTCTATGCCCTTTCTCAGCTTTAAGCTCCCATCATGCACCTTATGTCAGTCAATTGCCTTCAAAAATCACCCCACTCACAAGATACGTGTTTTCTTTTCAAAGATGCCTTAATTTCCTCTGTTGTTTCCTTGGACATTTTTCCCATAGTTGTCCTCTGGTTTGTTCTTTGCTTCATTGTTAAGCATTTAAGTGCTCTAAACTACTTCATGTGTCTCACCTTGTTAAAAACTAAGGAGAACACCTGAGACAGCATTTGTGTATTTGTTCACATGAATATCAGAATAGTTTTAATCTATCCTGAGAAAACTTTTGCTGACTTTAAATGGCTTGGGAAAAATATCAAGGAGTTTACTGGAAGTATCCAAAAGAATACTGCTATGTTAACATCAGCCACATAACTCTGAACTGGCTTTCGAAAACTCAGATCATTCCTGCCCACCTTTTTTACATAGAGATCTTGAGAATGATGAATTGAAAATGTCAGGGATATATTGGCATCTCAGAGTAAAATTCAATATTTTTATAAGGTGGAGATTAATTCAAAACTTTGATTTGAAAAGTGAACAGTGCTTAGAAAAGCTAAGTGACATTTATTTAATTATTAATTATAATTGTATCTCTTCCATCTGTGTCTTCTTGTAGCTAATGGATTTTTATCACTGAACATGTGTCCCATTGATATGTGCTGTCAGCAAAATAAAAGCAAAACAGGAGCAAATGAATGTACATTTTATGCCTAGAAGAGAGGGAACTAGAGTTATGGCCCAAGAGGATTTTTTTCTCTTGAAATTTGTATATGGGTAACTATATCTCACTGCAGAGGAGTTTTGCCTTATATCTAAGATCTAAAAGAATCATGTTATAGTTTATTTGCATGGCTTTTCTTATTTGCTTAATCTATTATACATGTTTTTTAAACTATTACATAGAGTTTCAATTGGACTAGATTTTCAGTGTTTCAGTCAAAATTTGGTTAATGACTTATTCTGAAGTCAGTACACAAAGAACACTGAAAATCTATTTGCCACTTGCCTTATTATGACAGTATTTAACAACATTTTGTAGCACAATGTCAGGCATGGATATGCTTTCAAAACTCTGCAAAGTTAAAAGTTAGTTATAATTAAAATAGAATATTATGTAGAAAAACCTGGAACTATGCATGGATTTGCTGATACAATAATGGTAGGACATATTTTCAGAGAAGTGACTCTGAATTATTTTTTAAAATAGCTCCTTCCCCTAGTAAATACCTCTGCTTGTCTAATTCAAGAACTGCAGGCTAGAACTGCAGACCATGCACAGGTAATGAGTTTCTAGTGTAGAAAAAGCTTGAGAGCTTGCATAATGAAAACTACTTCTTTCTGTGAGATACTTGTTTATGATAAGAATGGTGTAAATTCTGAGGAATAGATTCTGAATGAATTCCAAAACTGAAAAAGACTTAAATATCTGATTTTGCTGAATTAGATAGGATATATATGCACCTAAAGATCTGAAAGAGCCTATTGTTTAACAACTTCTTGTAGAACTGCACAATAGTAAAGATATTTGGTAAAATAGCTTTTGAATTAACTGTGTTTTCCTTTTTCTGTGTGTGAAATTATTTGTAAATTAAAGACATCATTTTTTTAAATCAACATGAGCATAACCTAATGAGTATTTTTAAAGAGACTGAATTAAAATTCCTCTATTTCTTGAAATTGTATCTTTTTTATTTTATTATAATGATGTACAGTATGCTAATACAGGCTTTAGTTCAATAGTAATGGTAGCAATTCAGTGGTAGTAATTAAAGGAGTAATGAGTGTTAAGCAGTGTAAACGACAGAGGAATTCTTAAATCCCCTTTAAAAGGATTTTAGGGGATTCTTAAAACACAGCAGTACCCTTCAGAAATTAAATTACTCAAAGTAATACCTCAGCTTTTTACTATCTGTTGCACTCAGACTTTTTCTTCACTATGGAGCCTGAGTTTAATTTAAATCCCATTTGATTCCTCTCTTCTACTAAATTGTCAACATTTTTCCAAAAATGTTGTGTTATTGCATCATATGCAAGAAAGTATCTGCTACTGGGGTGGGGAAGCAAGATAGAAATGAACCAAGGTACTGAAGAGCTTTAATTATAGAAATAGAATATCATTTGCTTTCGAGGACTTGGACTATCTAGAGGATGTAATAATTTAAACCACAAATATGCCAATGTATTTTTGTATTTCACATTGTCATAACAACTTATTCTTTTGAACAGAAGATTTGATAATAACTCATTTCTTTTTTTTCCTTTATTTTTTCTTTGTATTATTTTTATACTAGACTAAATCTGGATTTTGTTCTTTGTAACAGCATAATGGAGCTAACAGGCCTTATGAGAGTCCTCCTGACTGAGGCTTTTGCTGTCAGAGGCAACTGTTTCTGCTCAAATTACCTCTCAAATATTGTCAGCCCTTTTGCTTACATGTTTCTAAGATTTTGAATACATTAATTTTTTTAGACGTCCAAAAATATTCTCCTAGGAGTATCTGCCACTTATAATTTTGTTTGTCAAACTACTAATATCAGTAGAAATTAGGCTTTGAACGCTTTTGGAAAACTTTCCATTAGGTGTTATAGCAATTCTACAGTAAAATAACTTTATAACTCAAAAGGCCAGAAATATCAAAATGACCAATAAATACTCCCTTTCTGTTTCCTTATTGGTCACATCATTGCATTTTGCTTGCATTTCCCTCTACTGAACTCAATAACTTATACACTGGCTCAAACAAATCTTTTGGAAAGAACTACACTGTTCATCTGACTTTATAGTTTATTCCAGCAACAAATGATCATGTGGACAAAAAATATCCTAATATCCCTTATGACTTTCCTAGAACTGTTTTTCCTTCCCAGTCAGGTTATATTTATTCCAGCAACAAATGATCATGTGGACAAAAAATATCCTAATATCCCTTATGACTTTCCTAGAACTGTTTTTCCTTCCCAGTCAGGTTATATGTTTTTTTTAAATTAATGCCCTTGAATAGCCAATCATAAATTTTTTTGTACGGATTTTTTTTTTTTCTCCCGTTTTGTCCACTCATAGACACAGCAATGGCATAATCTTCAATAAAGATGTGAAGTATAAATTTAGCCACTATTGGATACACTCTCTTTAAGATTTTGAAAAATATATTTAGATATCATTGCTTCAGAATTCATTCTTAAATATTTATGAAGTTAAGATTAATATATGAATATTTCCAGTATATTGTTATTTTATACAGATTGGAAAATCATATTGCCCGCCACTGTTTTTAATTCTGCTTTCTCACCTCTAATCCCAGGTGGAAGTGAGAAATAAGGGAAAAAATAAAGTTAGAATTCACTGTCAGAAACAAAAATCTTTAATAGCTTTTCCCAAATGCTGGTGGTTCAGTTATGCCTCAAAGTAGTTGTTGATTTTATACCTTGAAAAGTTTCTGTGAAAAAACTGACATTCTTCCTTGCACAGCAAGTTCCATTGAGTCTGAAAACTTTAAATGTCTTGTTCAGCACAAGGTAAAAGCTGCATCAGAGACCAGTGTAGCTGCTGTATGTGAGAGATAAAGAGATTATCTGAAAGAATGTAGAAACCAGCTTAGCTGATTGGGTGTCATCCCACAACTGTTTCATTTCCCATTCTCCATCCCAAATAAAGAAAACATAAAGCTAATGAAAACATAAAAGTAGCTTCTAGATAAAGGACTCTGTGTGTTCAAAGTTTTAAGTGAATTTATAGCCAAGAAGGAAGCATACTTTTGTCAAACAAAATGCTGAGGCAAATACAAGTATCTCTAGCGCATATCTCTTAAGTCTGTCAGGATGAAAGCTTTGTTCTCATACTAAAGAAAGCTTGTTCTCTTGAACGTAATAAATTCTGCTATTGGAATGACTGCCTTTTACAAACAGATTAATAAATACATTCCTAATTCATAGGAATATTGATAAAAAACTTGTATAATTTTTTTTTCTTCACAGGAAATATTGAATATGAACTTCATATTCAATTTTATTCATCTGAAATAAAAATTAGATTTTCTTAGTCAATACTTCTAAGAGGTACCATGTCATTTAACATAGTGGATTTTTTTTACTGTTTGGGTTTTCTTTCCTAACATACAATATTGTAACTATACTTGTTTGCTGTCCACAAATTCAGTATTGGTGAACTGTTCATCTTCTCAGTAAAACTGTCACTGCACTTTTTTCTTCAGATATTTTAGACTGTGTGTTAGTAGTCTCAACCAAAATGATTTAATTTTCTATGTAGCATTTAGCTTCTGGAAGCAGAATTCAGATGCTTATGGCATAAATTGGATTCCCTACACAGTGTGAGATGAGCGTTAATACAGGATCAGGAACAATAATGCTTAGCTCTTCTAGTAAGCAGAGCAGATAACTTCATAGACTGAAAAAGAAATCCTTCTGAAGTTTCAAGCCACATTACAGTTTAGATATCTAATTCTTGCCTAGATGTAATTATCCGGTTGGTGAGTCCAAGACAAATGACCTCAAATGATCTTCTCAGAGCAGATGTCTCTCTCTTATTTCAAAGAAACAAGAATGTTCCCTCTGTCTTTGTAATGTATCCAGTGACAGTAATGGTAGTAGTACCATTGTTATATTATTTAATTCCTACATTAATAAGTTTATTTAGTATGTGGAAACCTGATCAAAATTATTTCATCTTCAGCTCAGTAGATATAAATGTAGACCAAGTATATCATACTGAGAGAGCTGGGCTTGTTTAGCTTGGAGAAGAGAAGGTGCAGGGGATGAAGGTAGTAAATGCATGCCATTAAATTACAGGAAATTCCAATTAAACATAAGAACAAAAATTTACTGCAAGAGTGGTTAAGTACTTGAACAGATTGTGCAGAGGGGTCATAGAGTCTCCATCTTTGGAGATATTCAAAAGCCATCTAGATGTGATCTTGAGCAACCAACTCTAGGTGGCCCTGCTTGCACAGGGTAGCTGGACAAGATAATCTACAAAGGTGCCAACCTTAAAATTTTTGTGACTCCGTGGTTCCATGATTAAACAAAACTGAGCTCAGTAAACATTCTCAATTTTGGCTTCCTCAGGACTGTTGGTGCTTACTTTGTTGTAAAGAAACCGTTACTTCTCTTTTGGCATGCTAAGCTTGCAAAGCTACACCGGTAACATTTATTTCTTGAAGATGTAAAACACAAATTTACTCCAGATCAGACCACTTTCCATTCCCAGGACAGTAAATACATACAACAAATGCTTGTCCTTCCTTAAAAAAAAAAAATTGTTTAATGTTTCATCTGAATGCTGGTTTGATGTCTGATCCAACCACATGAACATTAGGGCTTTTTAAATTCACAGGGTATCATGTACTGAGCATATTGAACATTCTTGGAGTTTGAAGAACAGAAAAAGCTTATGACTGGAAAAATCTGTCAGAGCGAGTACAATCCTTTTTCTGCCTGTGACAGAACCAAGGTTTGATCATGCATTACAAATCACGGACTTGATTAGATCCATGAATCTTTACCTATTGTTACAGTCAGACTTACATAAAAGATTTCAAAATTTAAAATATTTTTTATCAGAATATTGTGGATTCATAGTAAATACAAGATATAATGGGTTTACACGCTCACAAGGTGTAGAATACTATTTTCTTTAAAAAAAATATATTAAAAAAGCCAGCAGTAGTCTGCTATGTTCAGATGTAGTTTCCTTTGTTTCAGTTTGCCCATTTAAGTAGACAGTGCTCAGTGCAGACCGAGATGCTTCTGTCCTCCTTTGCCATGCCACACAACTAGCTTATACTTAGCCTGTTGCTCACTGGGACATTAAGTGCGTTCTCTTTATACTTATGCTTGGATCACTTACTGAATGCCAGTGCTACTAAATATTTTTGTCATATTTATAATCTTCTACAATTCTCTGTTCTGGTACTTCTGTGAAAAGAATTTAGAATTTTTTTCCCTGGCAACTGAATGATACGAATAGGACTTTTCAACAAACTGCTGCTGTGTTGAACTAGCAACCCACTGGTGTGGGAATGCAATTTTCATTAGGAAATTATGTTTCTTGAGAAATACATTGTTCCATTTTGTAATCATTTGTTAGCCAGACACTTCCTGATGTAGTGCTTCCGGTGTGTTTAATCCTCAATGAATTTCCCTTCCACTAACCTTACTTTAAATATATTTGAAGCTTTATCACCCACAATATGCTCTAAAGGGGAATTCCACAACATAGCCAGAAGCTGTATGAGAGACACCATCTTTGTTTGTTTGTTTTTGTTTTGAAGCTGCCATTTTTCATCAAAGACCTCTTCTTGTACTGGTGAGACAGCGAATGAATAAGGTTTTAACAGTTTATATTTTATGGATGTTTGTCACATCCCACTCTCTCCTAAAGCCTTATTTCTTCTTTAGACTGAAGCACCCTACATTACTCAGCCTTTCCAATACTGTATGCAATATCCAGAAGAAAAAACTAAAGTATTTAGTAAATCTGCGTTCTTAGCCAATTTCTTCAGGAGATAATTTGGGATTTTAAACCAAGTTCTTGGGTATAAAAATGTCAATTTCTTCTTGATGAAGAACAAGTATGCTCATTAGTGTCTTTTTCTGCAAGTGATTTGAGACATGAATTATACAGTATCTTTTTAGTACATTTGTTAGTTTTGAGGATTCAGTTTCCCTAAATGGTAATTACTGTGGATTTGGTGCATTTGCAGGGAGTGTTAGTGTACACTAGGAAATGAGAGACACAACCTTCTGAAAGAAGATGAAGAATCTGAGATATTCAGTACAATGAATCATAACAAGAAGAGCTCTCACAGGATGTGAGAAATCATCTGAATTCTTGAGAATTGGATAGTGTTCTGAAAATGTTTTTTTCAAATCCTATGAATATTTTTTTTCCACTTTTATCTTTAATCCGCCTCAGTGAAAGTATCCCAAAAGCACTTCAATGATAAAGTTATTATCCTATGGAACTTAACTTCTAAATATCAAACACAGGTCTTCAGTTTCAGCACAAGAGAAAAATTACCTGAAACAGCTTTTGGCATACTTCCATATGGCACAGATCTTTAACATTTCTTCCGGCTTTTTCCAGTATATAAAACATATCTGAACCTCATGCTTCAAAAAATACAAACTGTGTAATAATTTTAATTTAGACTAGAATAATTTAGGACTCTTTTAAGACCAAAATGAACATAGATTTCATCAGGTTGAAAGGACTGAAAACCATCTCTTCGTTAGTCAATTTCCCTCCTAGAGCAAAGCTTAGACAGGCTTATAGATTCTGTGTTTTCTTCAGCTGTAATTAGAAACTAAGAGTCAGATACGTTTGCTAGTAGTCCTTATTATATACATATAGATCTTAAATTAATTTTCTGACAGCTCTTGATCAGAGATGCTAGCTACTGCAACTGTGTACTCTTGGAGGACAGAAAAATTACACGTGTTTTTACAAAGTTATGAAAAGAGAACCTAGGACAAGGGGAGGAGACATTGTTTTAACTAAAACTGGTATTGTATCACTGGGAAAGCATTTGAGATTGGTATGTGAAGAAAGTGAAATATGGGATACAGAAGTAATCAGAAATTATTATTATAATTATATATTTTAACTTATGTGATGTCAGCTTCGTCATAGTAAAATATTTTAACATTTAGTTAAACTAAAATTAGATTAAGAAATGATCTGCAAATATGCTTTTATTCAAAACAACTGGTCAGGAATGCCCTTTCCAACAAAGCAGATGAAAATTACCTTTTTTCCCCCCAATAGATAAGACTCCACAATTTAAGTGTTCCAGTAATATGAAGAGAGTATTGGACTTGGCTTTTCTCAGAGGAACAGCAGTCAGCAAAAGCCTCTTAGTCCTCTTAGCCTGAGGAATGTCTGTCTCGAACAGATTGCCAGGGAAGATTAACTGCTGCAGGTAGCACAGCTGCTGGTTCAAACAATTTTGATCTTTTTATATCTTGTGCTCATTCTGTTTCCACGTAGAATCGGTCTGCTTGTTATGGAGAGCCGCAGGTAGCACAGCTGCTGGTTCAAAAGATTTCAGTCCCTTATATCTTCTGTGCATTGTTTCTGCATAGAAATGGCCCAGTTGTTTTGGAGAGCCCCAAGGAAACCACTTTACAAAACAGTTTGCTAACCTTTTCAAGAAGTGAAATATGCTCCTACTTTTTTTTGTCTTCATAGTGGAAAAGCTTATTCAACAAAACCAGTATTTACTGTAGTTTCTTTGAATAGATTTTCCTAGGAGAATAGAGACACCATCTAAAATACATTTTAAGGGGCAAAAAAATGTATAGAAATCACCATGCTTAACCATTTCTCTGTACTTACAGGGTCTGTGTTCTACATTTCAGGTTTTCAGTAGGGTTCAGGGGTGGGATGATGCATTTAATCTAACCAGCCATTTAGAAAGTAGATGACTACAGTAAATTTTAATCTAGTGACAAGTCAAGAGAAACAAACAGCTACATAATCACCCATCTTAAAAAAGATTGACAAATGGGGTTAATTTCCCCTGTGATGTGCCTATCTCCTTTCTTCTGCTGATTTTAAATATCTTGAGGTGAAAGGCCTAACTTTTAAATAGCTAAAGTTACAGGAGATAAATCACCCTTTAGTAATTCAGAATTATGCTCTGGGTTATGGGGACGACCTAAAGATCAAACTGTACTTCCTCAGTCAAAACCTAAGAGACCACAGGTAGGCTGTATGAGGTTTGGACAGTGGGTGCCCAGAAAAACCTGAGCGGCAAGGGAATGAAGTATCACATTATTTGTTTAAGTTTGTCAATAAAATAGTTAAAATACAGTTAGACCTTTTTAGGGTCCTAGATTAAGGAAAGCTCTTTTCCAAGGACTGAAGATCACTCAGGAGAGAAAACCTTGTCTTACCATTACAGTTATTCAAACTGTGTGTGAGTTTTGGTATATTCAAGTTAATTACCTTGTGAGAACTTTTCATTTATTGACAACAGGTATGCAGTTTCAAAGATTTAATTTCCATAATTTGTTTCTATAGGCATGCTACTATTGTTTAGTAATTGATACGAATAAATACAAAAGTATCATGTTTAAAATAAACTTCGTAAAATAGGCTTTTATTGGAGAGTAAGGAGAAAATATCTGGTGAGGAAAATATGCTGAAGGAAATAATTTTCTTGCTCTTCAGGGCAGTTAGTATGTCTTTTCTAGTCTTCACTAACTGTGCAGATGCTAATGTCTACTTTTTGTCTCTCTTCCTAATGTTTTTCAGCCATTCTTCAAAAGTTCCAGAAGTGTGAAACGCCAGCAAATTATTCCACATACAGAGAGAATAGTAGGGAAGATGAAAAAGAAACTATAATAAGCATCTGTTACAGACCCTAAAGACTGAAGAGAAAGGAAAACAAACAAAAGAAAACACTGGACCAAGTATTAAAGATTTCAGGACAACAAGATTATTTGCTCAAGGGGGATTACAATGAACTGGACATCTGTTGGATAACAAGTACAGGAAAGTGCAAAGAATCAAAGAGATTCTGTAATTAGCTAAAGGATGTCTTCATGATCTGGAAAATAGTGGATCCAATCATGACAGAAGCCATTCTGTATTTACTTCTTCCCAGCTTGTATGATTTGGAACTGTTAATGTAACTGATAAACTGCTGATAAAGGGCCTTTTCTCTTTCTCAAAGAATGAAAAAACCAACTGTAAAAGGCCATAGAAGATAAATATCAATTTGTGACTTTAAAGACAGATGTTCAGATCCATACTGCTGCTATGAACTAACAGAAGGTCACTTTCCACATCTTAGTTGGAAGTTTAGGTGTTATTGTGAGTGCATTCCTGTATTCATGTCCTTTCTCATCCAAGCATTCTTAGAGTACATCCTATGCTGATCTATTCTGTGCTTTTCCTAGTCTATGCTGTTTCTCCCAGCAGCTCATTTTTCAGTTTTCTTGTTCAGCATGTCCCTCTTTTTTTCCTAATCCTACCTTTTGCTTTAACAGATCTCGTATCTCATTCTCACATTCTCATAGCTGATTCACGTCCAAAATTTTGTCTTCTTGTCTTTTTGTCTTCTCTGTATCACTATGAAGTTTTCTTTGTATCGTTAATTAGGCTAATTGTTCTTGTGCATTTTTCCAACCCAGGGCATTTAAATACATCTTAGCACTTTCAGTTTAGGACTGGAGCATACTCAATTGCTTTTTGAAAAAAGTGGAGGCACAGTTTAGCAAATTACAGTTTAGTGACTGCCATGATCTGTGAGAAGCTTGGACATGCTGAATGATTTTGTAGGCACATCATCAGGTAAAATCAATTAAAAAACTCATGACTGTGCAATCTTTAATATTTTCAGTTCCTATAATTTGGCTGTATTTTGGTCAAGTTCATTAAGATGAAAGCAGGAAAATATTTACTACAGAGCTACCATGCAAAATGTCAACTTTCTGCTCCAAAGTTGAAGGCTTTACAGTTACACAAAGAAAAGGTTACCAACTTTATTACATTTGCCACACAATGCATTTTTTTCTCTCATTCTTTGACTGTGTCAAAGATGAACTATTTTAATTGCAGCTTTCCCAAAACACACTCTGTAAGACAGCATCAGTCATGAAAAAATCAGCACAAGTGTCAAAGGCTGGCAGTTTTTGAAGCAGTTTGAAAGGGAGTTCAAACTAGAATTGACTACTAGCTTGCTTCCATTTAGTGATGACGAGGATTCTGCTTTTCAGAAGACTTACAGCAGTTAAACAAAATTACATTGACTCAGCCTGTGAAGATATTAAATAAGGTTTTATAAACCAACAGATTTTATTTGGAAGTGTGAGCATACCCACTTCCAAACGTACATATACACACCTGCATATATTATCAGGAATGAAGAATTTTAATATGCAGTCACTACCTCTGTGGTGACTGCAGCTATAGTATAGAAAAATCCGAACTACACTTGAAGTCTATTAGCTGAAGGACCTAGCAGTCCAAGTGATAGCACCAGATAATTTAGCAAATAAAATGCTACAGATGACGACAACAGACTCCTCTAATGAAAATAACATCAGTGTAAAGTCTTTATTCAAAATTTCTAAATGAAATAAAGAGTAACCTAATGGGAAAGCATTGAAAATGTCACTGAAAAACTGAATCTGAACTGATCACTTCAAAACATTTTATTTGGACAGCAAGACAGAATATATTCTTTCTCTTTTTATGGATAGATCTTGAGAGGTTCTGATCATTTAGAAACTCAGTTTTCTAGAATTTTGGAGGTAACATTCTGCCAGACTTATTTACAGTGAAGATCCCTCTTGTTTCTTTAGAAGTCTCTAAAAAAAATCGTTGGAATCACTGTCCATGTAAGAAAATAAGCATAAAAGGCAGACAGAATCTGTCCTTGCTAATTGTTAACTTAAGACTCAATAGTGAAAGCCGTTTATTTAAATAGTACTACTTTAACCAAAGCTATATTGCTGATGTTATTAACCTTTCTTCAGACTTTTGATAAACGAAGAATATCTGAAGTTGCACAGGAATTTGAAGAGTATGTTATGAACCTCATAAAAGAGATCAATTTCAACAACTACCTGTCATGTACTGCCATAAAAGGAATGAAATTGAAATAGTCCACTGGAGAGGTTGCTGAGATTCCAGTTAGTCCTCATGTAATTGAAAGCATTTGGCCATGATTGAAGCATAAATTGTATGGATATTTTTGGTAAGAAGCTTGGCAAGCTTCTCTGGGAATGAATTCTTCTCTGATGGATAAAATGACAAAGCTCTCTGGTATATTTCAGGATTCTTACTTCTCTTACAGAGGCTCTTCTCTCTTACTGAAAAGAAGGAGCAATGTATATATCTGCTGTCCATTGTTGAAAATTCTTTTTTATATATCTGCTGTATGAAAAATGATGACATTACTCATGTAATCCATTTCTTCCACAAAAAGAATTTTTAATTAAATATATATATATTATATTTATATTAAATATATATATTTTAACTATAATATTTCAGATATTAGGACCTACCAGTCATCCCATGCCCTGAGGAGTCATAAAAACTGTTGGGTAAATCCATCTTTGGGATTATAGTGATCACTCTGTACAGTGTTCTGAAAAGGCCATGTATGTCAAAGTATAAAGATGAAAAAATGGCTTTGGCTCTGTGCAGCTGTATTTTTGTCAAATGAAAAGTGACCTTATAGTAAGGTCAGAATTGAAAGCTTCATGTTTGGTTAAAAAATTCTGGATGGATGGGGTTACTGGTGCTTCCTCTTCCTACCCATTTGTCCTGGGTTCAGCAGTAGCAGACATTTTTTCTCCTTCTGAGTAGCTGATGCAGTGCTGTGTTTTTTACTTTCGGCCTGGGAACAGCACTCATAACAACGATGTTTTTAGTTACTGCTCAAATGTTTAGTTTGACCAAGGACTTTCTGAGTCTCATGTTCTGCCAGGGAGGAGGGGAAGCCGGAAGGAAGCAGAGACAGGACACCTGACCCAAACTATCCAAAGAGGTATTCCATACCACAGAATGTCATGCCCAGGATGTAACTGAGACTTACCCAGAAGGGCTGGTTTGCTGCTCGGTCAGGGTGAGTATCGATGGGTGGTATTGTATTCTCTTCCCTTGTTATTTCCCTTATCATTATTATTATTGGTGGTAGCAGTAGTGCTTTGTGTTATACCTCAGTTACTGGGCTGTTCTTATCTCAACCTGTGTGAGTTACATTCTTTCGATTCTCCTCCCCGTCCCTCTGGGAGTGAGTGAGAGGGCTGCGTGGCTGACTTACAGCCTGGGCTTAAACCATGACACCATTTTTAAGAAATAAATGCTCAACTACATGCTACCTTGATTGTTCCCCATTCCAGTTTCATCCATCAAAACTTTTATTCACATCCTTACTCTTCACTTGACGTTTAATCCCACGTTGAATTGGGTTAGGTTAACTTTTCCCCGGACAACCACACTAAAGCTGGTGGAGATAGACCTGTTTTAAACTTCACTGAAAACCTTCAATAGGTAGGAGACAAAGACCTTTTATGGTTAAGAAATGTCAAAAGTGAGAGAGTATTTGTCATCCCTTCACAAATTTAGTCTAATTTTGATCAACTTAATTGGAGTAACTCTAGATTTATTCTAGTATGAATAGAAGTCAGCCTCAGAAGATTTATTTAATAGAGTTAAACTATGCCAAAATGAAGGAAGAACCTTTTTTTCTTAATGGCAGCTCCAAATGTTCCATTATCTTTAAAGAATGGGAATGCAAAAAGTCCCTTCAATATTTTTGTGAAAGATACATTTGAACTCAACGGGAAGTTATAACTTTGAGGGTGGAATTAGGAGGAAAATTCCCATTTTGAATTATATGTAGGTATCAGAACATATAAAAAAGTACCTCTTTCTCGGCATTCTTAAATACCTAAGTATATCTTAAGATACTAAGAATTTTTCAGTATAATAATGAATTATTGCAGATTAAAAAAAAATAGATTAGTAAGCTATGATGCAGAAACGTTGCATACATTGCAATAATTAGAATTATTTTTCTAATTGTTAATATGTACATTGTTTAACTGTCTTATGTGCTGTAACTTAAATATGTACTCATACATTTTATAAAAGCAGTAAATGCTAAATGTGTGATTCTTATTTTTTATGTCTTTCCACTTTTGTGTTTCAAAAAAAAAGGATGTGGGTTTATCCAACTGTTTGCGTGCATTAATTAGATGAGTACTGCACTAGAGGCACCTAACCATGTACAAAAATTCTGCTGTTTATGTGCCAGAAAAGAAACTGGTATCTACATATTCTGTACTGACTGATATCAAACAATTTTTCAGCACAAGGATGCTTGCAGTAGTTGCCAACTATGCTGAGCAAAGGTATTATGAGCCAATATCTGTGAGAGCAATGAATATGCTTTTACATAAAAGTACATTTTTGAAGCTTATTAGAAAATACAAACAGTAAAAATGATATATTTTTGATATATTTATATTTGATATATATTTGTATGTTCTTTATTTATAAATGCATGTTTAGCAACAGGTCAGTTTTTAAAAGTCAGATACTCCACAGGTATTAACACTGAACTGCTTGGGTAACCCCTCTCAAAAAAGCGTGACTATGAAGTATTGAGAAAGTTGGATAGAATCCAGATGGATTCCACATAGCGATGATAGAGTGTAAATATATTTGTTACTACTAAACTATTAGGAAAAACACTGTGCGGCCCGATATATACAGTCTGTGTTCCTAGACAGCACTGGCCTTAAAAGAATACACAAGAGAGGAAATGATGAAAGTATCGGTAACCAAACACTTTACACCACAGTTTGATGTATGACAGGAGATGGTTTCTACCTAGCAGTGCTTTAGCCCTCACCCAATCAAAATTACATAATGTTGTAGTAGGAGTGTCTGTTTCATCTGTCCTCATCATCAGCTGTTACAATGGGTCTAGGTGAGAGGGTGGTACATGGTGTGGTTTTTGAAGCTGTGTGTGGAGAGTGCTTTCTGAACCCTTATATCCTCATGTTCTGAATTTATTAAGCAGCTTAAAAGCCCCAGGGTTTTAAGAAGGTTGTGACTATTGCAGTATTCCATGATTTAGAAATTAATCCAGTGGTGGCTCTTTATGCATGCTATTATTTAGAGAACACATAGAAGACACTGCCATTTTATGTTTTAGAGTAAATCATACAGCTGATAAATGACTATACCTCACTTTCCATTAGATATCAATAATGGAAATACCGAAGTAGCAATACAGACCAGATTTTGTGTGTACTAATCTATAAATATCAAATAGAATGGTAAATCATGCCTGAGTCAACAACATCCAGTATAGAACATAAATTCTGGAACACCTGTAGCTAGGAAACGTTTTAATTCCAGGTACTACATACTTTGATATGCAGCAGTCCAAAGAGAATTTCCCAGTTGTTACCCACAAGGAAGTTTAAAAAAAATTAATTCTTTAGTAACCATGAAGTAAGAATATAATTTTCTGCTTTTTTTTTTTCTTGTTTCTTTAGTATTCCATTCTGACACACTGATGAAAGTACAGCTAGGTTCACAGTGATGACAATTCATTTTATTGCTCACTTTAATTTTCAGAGTTTGTTTTTGGTACATTTCTTCTAGTTTGAGAACTTGATTTCCACTTTTACAATACCCTTTTCATGACTTTTAAATTTACATACTTTCATTCTCTGAGAAGTAATGGAATGAGTTATTACAGGAATGAAGTTTGCTAGTAACCCCTTTCACACAGACCCACAGTGCAGTGGGTGTCGGTCTCTTCTCCCAAGTGACAAGTGACAGGAAAACGACCTCAGGTTGCACCAAGGGAGCTTAGATATTAGGGAGAAAATCTGCACTGAAAGGGTTGTCAGGCATTAGAACAGGCTGCCCAGGGAAGCGGTTAGGGTTATCATGAGTCATCATGCCTGGACGTACTTAAAAGATCTGTGAATGAGACACTTAAGGGCATGGTTTAGTGATGGACTTGGTTTACAGTGTCAGGTTTAGGGCTGTACTCAGTTATCTTAAGTCTGTTTCAATCTAAACAATTCTAAGAATCTATGTGTTGTTTAGAAAGCTTGGTTTCTTGTGAAATCTTGCTTCAAGACATTGGGAAAATCAAACCATTTAAAATTATCTGGCTACTTCTTTGAAAACCTGTTTATTTGTATTGAGAACACTGAAAATTAGAACTGTTGTTCCAGCTCCTCTGACTTGCTATTCTTATTGTATCCGTTAATTTCGTTTTGTGATATTGCTTCTTCCTCTGCTATGAAGTATTTCATACAATGAATGAGCCATGAACTTTTCTGCAGCAGTCATTAAATGGCCATAAATTAAAAAGGGAATAATATATAAAAGTCATGCAGAATACTCACGACTAAGCACTTCTGATTTTGTTACTAAAATACCACAGAATGGGTGAGAATAAGTACTTGGTTTAATACATAAAAGAATAATTTTAGTAAATTTACTACTGAAAATTAGTTCCATTGATGTTTTGCATGTACTCAACAACTTCAAAACATTATGATGGTGAGTATAAAGGGTATTTTTTCTACTGTACTTTAAGCAAATGCTTGTTCTGAAAAGTGGTTTATCAACATGATCCCCCTAATACTATTTCATTAGGTATTCTCTTGAAAGAGAATAGCTTACTCAAACATATTATTTTATTTTTTAGCTCCCTTTTCGTGCCAAAATATGTATTATCGACCATTATGCCATGCTGCACTATTTTATTCATGAGTTTTTGAAAGCTGTTTAGTGAAACTTTGCACATTTTTATCTCCAAAAGACCACTTCAGGTTATGGTATCAAATTAGTCGAAAATAAACCTATTTGACCTTTAATTTAACTTTCATCCTAATAATTTCTTTGGGATCCAGAGTTTATAGCTATCCTCAGATAAGGAATATATTACCTGATACATTCTGGGCATTTTTTTTTTCCCAAGTCAGGCCTATACCTCATTGGTGAAAAACTATGATCACACATTTGATTTTTTTATATCTTCTTAATTCTATCAGATCTATTTACCAATTTGATATCACAGTCTATCCCAACTTAGTATGAACTATTTTTATTATGTCATTCTTTCTCAGGAAATAGATAGAATACCTTGGAAATCAAAGTTTCCTAACATATCTCACAGGGTTTCCAGACTCCAGTCTCAAATTCAACCATCCATGTATGACTTTATAAAACTATTTTTTAATATCTCTGAAGGTGTATTTTGTACCAGATACTTAACTTAGTTATTTAATCTTGGATTAAATCTCTCTACAGTCACTATTTTGTGAAGTACATTCATTAATGTTTTTGTCCCTGTTTTAATATTTCAGGCATTCTTTCTGCTAACAATGGCTAATTTACTTTTAACTTTTTTGCCTAATGAGATCATATAAAATTGCATCTTCATTTACTTACATTTATTTTCCAATCTCTGAATAGTCCTGTGTAGTTTTCATTGCATCTGTTCTTGTTTAAGGCCATTCTGGTGGAGTGTACAATTTTGCCATTGAGACCCTTCAGTTTTGTCTGGTTGTTGATGCTGGTTTGCTTACCTACAATTAGACTCATTTCTGTGAAGTGTTTTTTCTGAAATGAACTACTGCCTCTCATTTCATGTGACTGAGGATACATAAACACATGTGCTTTTTAAATTGAATTAGCTCTTTGTACTTAGAAAGAAATTTGAAATTTAGGACAAATTTCTAAGGCCTCCTTCCCACTTCCCCCACACCTCTTTAATCTGTTTCTAATTTTTTCTCTGATAGTGAAACTCTGAAGCAAAGAATATGGCCAGGTTTAGAGGTTCTTCGGTGAAAGTCTCCAAGAGCTGTGTTGTTGCTATGCTTTGCTGAAAACATCTGTCACTTTGTTTTTCCTTCAGTAATACAGCTGTGCAACTTAAAAAAAAAATCAAGGTTCATTTTCTAGTGTTTTTTAACTGTTAATTTTCTCCATAATTGCCATAATTGTCTTTTTATACTTTTAGTGCCTTTTAATTCCATTTTTAAAAGACATTTCTTCTTCCAGGAAATACCAGTTTGTAGTGAAACCCACATGAAAAGGACATGCCGTGGGATAAATATCTGTTGGTGAAAATCCTGCTGGGCTTACATTAACCACAAATGAACTGTACTCGAAATTTCATAGTGGATGTTTTTGCCACTCAGTTGGTTTCAAGTAAGCAGAAGCAAAGATCAGAGAATCTGTATGTAGATCCTAAAACCTAGGCAAAAGGAACATTTCACCTAAAAAGAAAATCATGTATGATGTCAAGGTAGATAGTGAGCTGCTCTTCGAGGAAGCTCTGGAGGAGGTGTAGGGGAGGGGATGCTGCTGCTGCTGCAGAAACGTAGCTAGCAGAGGCTTTAACATCTCAAAAATTCTAGCTGTTTTGAATGACCTCTTTCAGCTACTCCAGAAAAACATTGTGCTTTGACCTCTTGCCTTCAGCTGACACCTGATAAGGGAGTGTCAAGTATCCATTCAGCTAGTGGTACAGAGCACGTCTGTAGAAGGCAAGCCTGGAAGAAGGGTGCATGGGAGGGAGCTGGAAACTCTTGACGAAGGCAGTGCGTGGGGGCTCAGCTATGGCTGTGACATGATGCAGGGCAGATGTTCTGTCACTGAACAAAACAGCTACTCCAGGTACAGCAAAAGCCGCTTTTCAGGCAGAGCTGAGAAGCGATAAGGTAATAGAAAGCACCGGGCCTCTTCCTGGTGCTACGCTCAGGGGAGATCAGCTCCTTGCCTGCAGGATGTGTGCACTGGTGGCAGATTTGTAGGACCTGTGGGAGGAGGTAAGCAGCCTCAACAGCATCAGCGAAAATGGTAAAAAACATGTTCATAAAATTGACAGCATGTTCACAGAGACCCTGAATAGGCAAAAGGTTAAAAGGGGGAGAGAGGAACAGCCAGAATCTCTCCTTGATGCACTGGCAAATGGAGAGCCCTGTGATGGGAAAAATTGGAATCCTGTGACTTTTTGCGATATGAGTCAGGTTCCTTCTCCCCTGTAGATCTGCCACTACAGATTAAGTTCAGTGATTTTGTAGCAGATGATGGGAAATAATTCTGGCTGAGGAGACATCACAGCTGGGCCTGAGCTGTATCAGCACCAAGAGGAAGTTGCAAGTGATGGCAGAGAGAGGTTTCTTTCTTAGGGAGATAGACAGCTTATAATAAAATTTGTTGTCTAAGGAAGTTTGCTGCTTGACAGGCACTCAGATCCAAGAAATTGCAGGGACACTGACAGAGGCTTGTCTAGTCTTTGGACTTACCCTCTGCTGTCCCTTCACACAAACTACCAGGGAAAACATTAACCATATCGAAACTGACTACTTGACTTTGAGGGGAAGGGTGAAGGGCATGCAATCTATCACAGTATCACAGTATCACAGTATGTTAGAGATTGGAAGGGATCTCAAAATATCATCTAGTCCAATCCCCCTGCCGGAGCAGGAACACCTAGATAAGGTTACACAGGAACGTGTCCAGGTGGGTTTTGAATGTCTCCAGAGAAGGAGACTCCACAACCTCCCTGGGCAGCCTGTTCCAGTGTTCTGTCACCCTCACTGAGAAGAATTTTCTTCTCAAGTTTAAGTGGAACCTCTTGTGTTCCAGTTTGTACCCATTGCCCCTTGTCCTATCATTGTTTGCCACTCTGATGTTTCCTTCATCCTGCTGCTGAAGGAGAAAGGCTGGATTAGAAGTGGTTATATCTGGGAATTCAACAACTGGTTGCACAGCTGATGTTACCAGCAGGGATTTGCTTTTTGTGACCACAAGATCTCTGAGGATCAAAGGTTGCTTAGGAGCGATGGGAATATGGGAATCTGGTTGACAAAGTGGGGCAAAACAATCAGAAGCAAGGTGGCCAACATGTTCAGGAGCTGTTTAAACCAGTAACATCAAGGGAGAGATATTGCAAACCACAGCTAAGTGAGAAAATGATAGGCAGGTGTAGACAGGCAAGGAAGCATGCTGATGGGAAAAAGAGAACCAGAATGATAAAAAAGGGTGAAATACACCCAACCCAGGTGTATGCAGCCTGAGAAACAAACAGGAGGAACTAGGGCTCTGCATGTGGTCACAGCACTGAAACATCTCTGGAATAATGACAGAGGCTGGGACCTGACCGTCCAGGTAGCATCTCTGCTGAAAAGGTCCTAAGAGTGTTGGTAGATGGCAATTTGGGAATAAATCGCTATGTCCTGCCAGCAAAGCAGGCCATTTATAATAGCAGGAGCACATGTAGAAGGTCCAGGGAAATTACCATCTCCATCTTCAGCACTTGTGAAACCCCATCTAGAGTCCTGCATCCATTTTTAGGTCCCCAGACAGAGGAAAGTTATTTATAAACTGCAGTAAGTTCAGAGGATGGTCCTCAGGCTTATAAGGAGTGAAACACGTGCCTTGTGAAAAGAGGCTGAGGGAGGTGGGCTTGTTCAGCCTGGAGAAGAGGTGGCTTCAGGTGAACAGTAGCCCCCAGAACCCATAGCTAGTTATGAAGGAGATAGAGCAAGGCTCTTCATAGTGGTACATGGTGGTAGGGTGAAAAACAACAGGTATAAACTGAAACAATTTAGGCAAAAGCAGTATTGATCTAAGGCAAAAGTGCTTGCACGGAATGAACTGATGCCCAGCATGAGATGTTTGGAGTATAAAACTTAGCTGAGCTCTAAGCTACCTTCCTTTCAGTCAGAGAAAACACTGACAATCCCACTGTCACTGAATATTAGACTTTTGAAAAACCTGGTGTATTTCTGATTTTCATATTTCTGTAATATCTGTTCATTTAATGAAAAATTCAATAGTTCATTTTTGCAGTAGTTTTTGGATCAAGTTTCCAACTGAGTTGAAAAGTGAGAAGAAAAAATATAACAAGGCATTGTAAAAATAAAAAGAAAGAAGGAAGAAAACCTTAAAGCTTAACTGCATTGTATTTATCAGGCCCCTTTGCTATTGAGTATATTATTAAAATACAGTATATTTGGCGAGAGTCTTAATTAGAGAGGTTCTAAAGGATCCAAACAATTACATTTTTTGTTTCAAAGTTAATCCAAAGTTTGAAACAGCCGGATGGTGTTGTTATCTTTAGGGTGTTTTATCTTAGTTATCTTTCTCTTTGTGCATATTATTTGTATTTAAATAGGTTGGAGGAAGAAGTTGTAAGCAAAGAAGAAAGGCTGCTCCACTTCATTTGTTTTTTTGAAAGAGTTGCAGTAATGTGAATAAACTAGGCTTTTCCTTTGAGACTAGCTCTACTATAATCCGGACTTCTGCTTAAATAGTAATTGAATATTAATTAGAAATATTTTTTGCTCCTCTTGAATTTACCAGGAACTTAAGAAAGCCTAGCTATTTCCATTAGCACTTTTTCTTCGTTTTGTAGTTTAACATGTATTAGTACAGAACCTCTTAGAATATTTAAAGATTAATATGAAGCATTTAAGCACTCATTCTATTTTTAAAATTATGCAAAATAGTACTTGAACCTTCAAAATGCATTGCAAATGGTATGTGATTGTCCACAAAGCAATATAACAGAATTATTTTTTTTAATAATTTAAACTGCTAAGAATAAAGCATCATTTAACTAAACATGGCATAACTCCATGTACTTTACTGAATTATGATTTTTTTAGATGATTTTGAACATCTTCTTTGATCAAGGGAAACCAAAATGGATGGTGAATCAACAGTGGTAATGCGAAACAGTAATACAGTGTCACATTCACTGTATAATTTTTGTATCTTTGGAGAATGAGCTAAAGCAGGTAAAAATCAGTGTTAACCTCTTCAGTATTGTCACTTTGGTATATAAAGTAGCAATGTGATGATGAAATCTGTTGATGATGCATGACTGTGTGGCATTTTAGCAACACAGAGAACTGCAAAAATATTATATAGGAAGAACTGAAGGAAAATAGTCCTAGTATAAGAAATAAAGTATTACATTTAGAAAAAAATATCATACAAGTGCTTTAAATTAGGTGTTTATTTGGGAAGAACAGTGGAAAATATTTTGATCACCACACGACTGAGACAATATTATAACTCATCATTGAAGAAGGTAATGGAATTCTAATCCATAATCTGTGAAAGTTTATTTTAGTTAATATCTTTAGTATAATTTTTGCAAAAATTCCTGGTAAGATTGCTTTTTTTCTGTTTATGATGAGACCTGATAAATCTACTGAGGAACTATATATAATTCACGTAATTTACTCAGACTCATAAGATAATTTAAGAGTTTATGATTTTCATAAAATTCTTTGAAAAAAAGGCTTGAGACTGAGCTGAAGTATTGTATTACTGTGGAGTACATGAGACACCATGTAGATACCCATGTTTAGTGAAGATTCCTTGACATCTAAATATTTTGTGAAGAAAATGTAGTTTTTCTGTGCATTCCTTCCTATGGCTGCTGGGAGTCACACAACTTGCTCTTCAAATGTTTATATAATTTAACAGGGTGGTTATAGAGAACAGTGCTGAAAGCTGACCTTTGAAACACACTAATTTTTTCAATGTTGTCTTTTATGTTCAATTTAGCACTGCCTTGTGATCATGCTGCATATCACTGTATTTTTCAGTTAGCCATGTCTCCTTCAATAGGACTATTCTGTGTGTGAGAGTTTATCCAATGTAAATTTAATATGCCATTTCATTCCTGAGTTTCTTTTCAAAATCTGAAGGGGTGTTGCACATTTTGATTCATTTTATGTTGCATTATTGCAAAGACACAGACTACTATTCAGAAACTTTACACTTCCCAGAAATAGGCCTTAATTATATATTTGCGGAAGTGGCGTAATGGATAAAGATATTTAACCAGATTGATTTAAAAAGTAAATTCAAAACTTTAAAAAATGCAATGATTAAGGGGAGATTTTCGGAGTACTCCTCTCCCATAAATCTTATTTCACCTACTTTCATGAAGGATTTAGGAGCAGAGTGGTGGCATTTTTTCATCCATTAATCTGATTAACTGACAATTATGTCATTGTCCAGGGTTCAGCAGTAACAGTTATTGTTCTCCTTCTTAGTAGCTGGTGCAGTGCTGTGGTTTTGATGTTCGGCCTGGGAACAGCACTGATAACAACGATGTTTTTAGTTGCTGCTTAGTAATGTTTACTCTGACCAAGGACTTTCTGATTCTCATGCTCTGCCAGGGAGGAGGGGAAGCCAGGAGGAAGCAGAGACAGGACACCTGACGCAAACTAGCCAAAGAGGTATTCCATACCACAGCACATCATGCCCAGTATATAAACTGGGGGTAGTTACCTGGAAGGGCTAGATCACTGCTCGGTCAGGCTGGGTATCAGTCGGCGGGTGGTGAGTGGTTGTATTTCTCTTCCCTTGTTATTTCCCTTATCATTATTATTATTGGTGGTAGCAGCAGTCGTTTGTGTTATACCTTAGTTACTGGGCGGTTCTTATCTCAACCCCTGGGAGTTACATTCTTTCAGTTCTCCTCCCCATCCCTCTGGGAGCAGGGGGAGGAAGAAGGGGGGAGTGAGCAAACAGCTGCGTACTGAATTACCGCCTGGGCTTAAACCATGACAGTCAGGCAAATGCAAAATAATGATGTATATATTTATCCTTTACTGATGCAATCTGAGTAGCTGAGTGGTCTTTTTTCCCCCCATTTTGGTCTTCTGTGCAGTGTTTTAAGTACTATCCACTAAGACAGTATTTCAAGTCACAGTGTCTGGGTTGTGTCTATGTCTATGTTTTGTTTGTAGAGATTACAAGACTCTTGGAATTGACTTTCAGATCATTTCAATTTACCATATACTGGTTTGGCCACCATAAATATTTGGTGCAAGCGAATAATTCTCCTTCTGGAGGAGCTGGAATAGAACACATGTAGCATGGCTGCAACAAGTACAGTTTCACTGTGAAGTCCTCCCAAGCACAGGGA
Source organism: Neopsephotus bourkii (assembly GCF_033783945.1). Taxonomy (NCBI): domain Eukaryota; kingdom Metazoa; phylum Chordata; class Aves; order Psittaciformes; family Psittacidae; genus Neopsephotus; species Neopsephotus bourkii. Next base: position 10,872,537 of record NW_026902254.1, on the reverse strand, counting down.
ATGTGAATGTGCCCAGAGAAGGATTTAGAACTGTTGAGAACACCCTGAGGTGTTTCTCATGCTAAAAAAGAAAAAAGTACCAGATGGTGTCTTTGCAGCTTTCTCCTCCACTTTTCATGCATTTTTTCCCTGTGTCAGTGTCCTTTCTCTTCCCCACACTTTGCTGCTGTCCTGCTTTTGCTGAATTCCTTGTCACTTTTTTATGAGGTGTGACATTATAAATTTTATGTGAATAGAAACAGTGCATTTTTTAGAAATTCTTACACAGAAATGCACTCAGTACTTGTTTTTTGCAGGCAAACCTTTCCAGAAAAATAAGATATAAACTACTATTGTACGTACTGTGTCTGGCTGGAATGAAGTTAACTTTCTTCATAACAGCTCATATAGTGCTGTGCTTTGGCTCTGTGGCTAAAATAGTGTTGATAAAACACTGGTGTGTGCATTTTTTCCACTCTGCACCCCCCTTCCCAGTGTGATTTGACTAGGGGTGGGCAAGAAGTTGGCAGCCACACATCTGGGAGAGCTGGACGAAGGGATATTCCACACCATATAACGTCATGCTCAGCAATAAAAATGGGTAGAGAATGAAAGGGTGAGTGGTTTTGGTGTCCAAGGTGGCACTTTTTCAGAGACTGGCTGGGTATCAGTCTGCTATGGGAGGTGCTGAGTGATTGTCTTTGTGTCACTTGGTTTTTGTTATCCTTCACTTATTAAACTGTCTTTATCTCAACCTTTTCTTCAGCTTTGCAGTTCTTATTCTATTCCCCATCCCACTGTGGTTGCAGTGGGTGAGCAATGGTGTGGGTGCTTAGGCAAGGGTTAACCTACAACATTTTATCTACTTTTTCACAAAATGAAGCTTCAGTTTTATGAAGTGGTAGAATTTAGTCCTCACTGGGCAAGAATATAGAAATGTACCCAACTCCAAGTCTGATTTTGACAATGTTAGTCCAGGTGTGTGGTGGGAAGTAAAAGTGATTGTATGTTTAAAACTAGGGATGCATAAGTATCTTCCTGAATTTTGTCCTCACTAAATTTTTTTCAGAACAATTCTGGGAGCGAGATGCTCATTACAGAATCTTTTGTGAACTGCTTTAATGAGTTCCAAAATACACATGCATACATAAATATGCATGAGGAAAAATAATTTAAATCTTACAAATGTTCTGAATATTTGCATGGTCATTAACAAATGAGCTCCAGGCCATCCATTGAAACAACCATAAAAACAACAGCAACAATCCAATCCTTCTTTCCTCTCTTATCTAGTAAAGGTGCATACTTCAAGATCATTAAGCTTCCTGTGTGAATATGGGACATGCTGATCACACTGAGTTCTGTACAGTTTAGTAAGAGAAGTATGAGGTGCCTTTCTCCCATGTACCCATATATAAATACACAAATATCTGATTTGCTATGCATAAAAAAGGTGTTTCTGGATGTATAGAAGCTATTTATAAAGTTGGCATTTATAGGAAACAGAAGAAAGACATCTCCCTGTGATAGAAAAAAAATGTAAATTACCTCATAGCATAAAAATAAATCCAATGATTAGTCTCTGTTGTTCCCCAGCACCTTACTGCAATTACTTCCCGAGCAGCTTTCTTTAAATGATACATCTATCTGCTTTCTCTGATGATCTGAGAGCTTTTGGAGCAAAGGCTTAGATAAGCACATTAGAATGGGATCAGTAGATATATAAAAATATAAAACTACTTCTTTTTATAGCTTATATTTATATTGGAAAGAAAATAAGATAAAGATGACAGTGCTGACATCACAAATCAAATAGTCTCTCTTGAGTTTCTTTAATATAAAAATGCTGCTATCAAAAATTTGAGAAGGTAGTCAATATATTTTAAATCCACCCATAGGTTAATAACTGAAAGTAAAATAAAAGCAGTAACTTAAGATTCTGCAGATCTTGACCCTGCCAATATGACTTGAAAAACCTGGCAAAAAGGTTGTCCTCTCATTGAATTGTTTGGCTCACGTTTTTATGCACAAGCATGCTTTGCTTCAACATTTGGCATGAATGTTCCTGTTTCACCTCAGGGACAAATGCATCCAGGGCAACAAGTAAAAAGAACAGAGTCCCACTTTCTGTTACACTTTGAGATAACCTTCATGATACAAGCTACTGTGGCAGGTCAAAATCTTATTTTTATACCTGTTTGAAAAGATTTGGGTTTTTTTAGAGATCCTAATTGAAAGTCCTTTTACAATGGTCTAGAACAGTCAGTTGATTTCAGAAGTGCTTCATTATCATCTGTGCTGTGTTTGGAGCTAATTATAGGTTCTTTTTCCTGGCCTGCTGCTATCTAGATGATGTTTGGCTATGCATTCTAACATGTGGCTTTCAGTCTTGTAACAACTCGGTGAAAATGGTGAAGCATGATTCCACTTAAGTAGGCCTTATCTGCTTTTTAGCATTCAAACATTTCTGCTGTTGATGGAGATTCTGAACAACTTCACAGTACCCATGTTTCCATCCTCTCCTACAATGTGCTGGGCTGTGAGCTTGCTTTTGACAGCCTGCAAAAACAAAACACCATTTGAATGCTGGACAGTTCTGGTAGAGCGAAACTGCTGGGAAGGCAGTGGTTGGTTTTAAGGTAGATCAATACCTTTTGTTTCATTGGAATGGAATAATTATGCTGTTGTAGGCTGTCACATCACTACAGATAGAACATTAACCTTCTTTAATAATACAAACCCTATGAATCTGAATTCTAGACTCCTTCTAATCCTCCGCATATATATTATAAATGTATGAATAGCTTTAAGGGTTAGAATAAGAGCCAGTAAAGCCACATACTTGATCGATGTTTTAAATAATTAAAAACTGAACAAAAGCACTATACTACACCATATGCATAGCTCCATCACTGATTTTTGCTAGTGTAAGATAGAAGTTTTGTGTTACCTAAATATAATTATTCTCAATCTTTTTTCATAGGGAATTCGTAAATCTTCAATGGAATGCTGTAAGATGCATATAATATACCTTAGATGTTGGAACAACTTTTTAAATGTTATTCAAATCTCTTTGGGAAATATGTATCAGCACACTGTGTTAAAATGAGTATTAAATTACAAAGACCACAGTGCTGTAGTTGTAAATATCAAAAAACAAAACCAACTTGCTATGTTGCATCTTTCACCCTGAAGGGACCAAAAAGACTTTTTCAAATTACCTACACCAGTGTGTAAGCTAGCTTTGAAATGCAGATCTCTTTGCAGTTAGACACCCATGAAAGCAGAATTATAGTAACAACTAAAAGGTGAAGACTGGCAAAAAGTATTAACTGTATTAGAAATTTAACTGATGGGCTTTTACTGTCAAGAATTTGTGTGAATATTGGTTTTGAAATTCATCCAAGCTAAATATCTAAAACGCGAATAAGCAATACTGTTCATGAGTATTCATGTTTGCAAGCTTTATTTTATCTAACTAATTCTAAAAGTCATTAATTTCTTAGCAACATAGTTGCTATAATGGTGTGGATGCAAATCATACAGTGAATATACATAAGATTTGGTGTTTTTTTAAATATACACAATATCACTGTCTTCCAGTATAATCTATTTGGTCTTCATAGTGTGTATTCAAAACTCAAGAAGAATCTGTGCATGATTTCATACCACTACCACATTCCAGTCCCAGCTTACATGCTTCAATGGACCAGTATGGAGCACAATGATAAAAGAAGCCAAAAATAAGAATTTGAGCTTGGTATGTACGTGCACAAGACACAATTAATCTGCTACTAACTTATGAATGGAGAGAAGGAGACAGTCTAAATAACACATGTAGACAACTTCTTACAACAGAATTATCATGTTTAGGATGTCAGAAGTTCTTCCACATTTGGAGGTCTGTATTTTTCTGCAACCAGAGAAGCTGAGTGATATTTCCTTCAAGAAATTTCTGCTACACCTTTGTCTTCATGCAAGATTTGGATCATTTATTTTGTCAAAAATCCTAAATATTGGATTGTTCCAGAACAGCAGGTTAAATATAGACCACATTTGAAAATATGCAAACAATGTCTCCTCTAAATACTGTAGAGTAAGAAATCTTATGGCACAAGTCCTGTATTACATTATTCAGGACAGAACCCTGCACCTGTGCAGCACATGACTGATGTTAATGGATGGCTACTTTTTTGCAAGATAGAGTTGTCTCAGAAGACTCTATCTTAGAAGACTGTAAGGCATACTTACTGCTTTAGAATGTACATGATGCATTATCTTGAAAAATTCCCCCAACAAAAACTCTGATAGAATGTCAGACAAACAAATGATGGTGTTGATCTTGAACTTTGCTAACCAAAGATAAAATCCATCTGTGGTGTTTTAGTGACCTGCTCTGCTCTATGAAGTATGTTATTCAGTTTGCTTTTCCTTTGCATGTGAAGCTTATTGGCACTAAAGTTATCTGACTTGATCTTTTGTTTTGTACACAGGAGGTCAGGTGACAAAAATAGATTAACACTTTAGAGTTTGCTAATAATCCGATGAATACTTGTATATAATTACATATATTACATATATATATATAATTAATATATTTTCTGTCTTTTGGGAGGTAATTGCATTTAAAGAATTCTGTGGTAGACCAAAATTTTTCATGTCCTCTATCATCTTGGATACAGAAATACTTGTTCCAAGTATGCATTATAGTACAATTACAAATATATGTTTAACTCACAAGTATATTTGGAAGATGGTGTCTATACATGTTGTGGTTTAAACCCAGCCAGACAGCTTGTTACCCACTCCCCCCTTGTTGCCCTCCCCCTACTCCTGGGGGAACAGAGTGGAGAATCAAAAAGAAATGCAACTCCCAGGGGTTGAGATAAGAACAGTTTAGTAACTAAGGTATAACACAAATCACTACTGCTACCACCAATAATAGTAATGATAAAGGAAATAACAAGGGAAGAGAATACAACACCTCATCACCAGGTGACTGATAACTTGCCCCCCCAGCCCGACCAAGCACAGACCGATACCTCTTTCAACACTGCAGTCCCCTAGCCCTTTCGGGTAACTCCCAGTTACATCCAGGGCATGACGTGCTGTGGTATGGAATACCTCTTTGGTCAGTTTGAGTCAGGTGCCCTGTCCCTGCTTCCTCCTGGCTTCCCCTCCTCCCTGGCAGAGCATGAGGCTCACAGAGTCCTTGGCCAAACCAAAACATCATTTTATCAGCTTTGTTCCCAGCCCGAAAGTCAAAACACAGCACTGCACCAGCTACCAAGAAGGAGAAAAATGACTGCTACTGCTAAACCCAGGACATTATCCACCCCTTACTCCATACCATTCATGTCATGCTCAGATCCTACATTTTCAATATACCATCACTCTTATCTAAGTGCACTCTTATCGTAGCACATGGGCCAGTCCCTATAAAGCTGCCGAGTCCATCTGATCCATGATGCCAGGCTCCATCTCTTGCAACAGTCTTTCAGAGCAGGAGAGACTATATACAGTGTTCACACACATGAATAATCTGGGAAGTAGTGTCCATTGCTAAGTCCACTCCTCGATCATGTGTCCATCTCTATGTTGCATCTCTGCTCTGATGGCCTTAAGGGTCATGGGCCCACCAGGCTCAAAATAATTCACCGTCCCCTTCAGCAGTTTCTGCAGCTTGTTGCTGGGGTCTCCATAGAGGTGCCTTCCAGCTCCAATGCTTCCAAAGCACGGGTGGGGCCCAGTGGACTAGACACTTGCTCATACTGTCCCATATGCCCTGCCACTCATGATTGTCCAGCCTTGGGAAAAACCTCTTGGTCCTCCTATATTGTTGTCTAACCCCAGACAAGACCCAACTCTGCTTAAATTTCGGGATCAGACACAATGGTGGTGGGCAAAACACAGTCTGTATGTGTGCCAGCATGCTGATCTCCATCACAATCAGCAGGCAGGTCCCAAGGGTGTCCAAAGGCCATTCAAAACCTTCAGAACTCTCAAACAATGCTGCTGTACTTGTCACTGGGGCTGGTGTAGCTGCTGTGCTTGCCGGCTCTCCCACCAGCAGCTTTTCTTTTCCTGAGTCCAGCTCTTCCTCCCCTGCCTTGCTGGGAAATGCTGCGGGGTCTCCTGCATCCTCCTGGGGCTCGGCGGGCGGCTTCCGGGGAATGCTCTCGGCCATCGTGGGGCTCGGCTCCTCCGCCGCCTTCTCCTGCTGCTCGGCAGCTGCCTCCTCCTGCTCCTCGACCGCCCCGAACTCCTCTACAGGCAGCCTCCCCCTGCTGGCCTCCGGCCCCGCTCCCGCTTGGTCCCCGGGGCCGCTCTCCCGGGCCGCTTCAGCAGCCGCCGGCTTCCGGGGCAGCTCCCCCTCAGCTCCCCGCGGCCTCACGCAGACGGAGGCGAGGGCGAGGCCCAGGACGGTGAGGAGCAGCCGGACGGCCAGGGACCAGTCCACGGCCACGTCCGTCCCACCCTGCTGCTGGAGCCCACCCGTATTACAAGTCATTGCCATAAAGTACAGTGAGATAGGAACCTTAGCCCAAGCCCCACACTTGATAAACACTAACACAGCAAATACCGGCTCTAAGTAAGTTACAGCATTCTGAAGCTGTGAGATCAAGAGGAACAACTCTGAGAGCCAATAAATCAGCATTGTGACGAGTGACTATCAATCCGGTCAGATCTGTTGTTATCTCAACCCCTTTGAGCCCCACGTTGGGCGCCAAAAAGAACTGTCGTGGTTTAAACCCAGCCAGACAGCTTGTTACCCACTCCCCCCTTCTTGCCCTCCCCCTACTCCTGGGGGAACGGAGAGGAGAATAAAAAAGAAATGCAACTCCCAGGGGTAGAGATAAGAACAGTTTAGTAACTAAAGTATAACACAAATCACTACTGCTACCACCAATAATAGTAATGATAAAGGAAATAACAAGGGAAGAGAATACAACACCTCATCACCAGGTGACCGATAACTTGCCCCCCCAGCCCGACCAAGCACTGACCGATACCTCCTTCAACCCTGCAGTCCCCTAGCCCTTCCGGGTAACTCCCAGTTACATCCAAGGCATGATGTGCTGTGGTATGGAATACCTCTTTGGTCAGTTTGAGTCAGGTGTCCTGTCTCTGCTTCCTCCCAGCTTCCCCTCCTCCCTGGCAGAGCATGAGGCTCACAGAGTCCTTAGCCAACCCAAAACATCATTTATATCAGCTTTGTTCCCAGCCCAAAAGTCAAAACACAGCACTGCACCAGCTACCAAGAAGGAGAAAAATGACTGCTACTGCTAAACCCAGGACAATACAGAATCACAGAATGTCTGAGTTTGGGAGGGATCCCTGGAAATCAGCTAGTCCAACTTCCCTCCTTGAAGACAGATTTGGTAAGGCATGATGTTCGGTTATTTATACACGGAAAGAAGATCCTCCTGAGCCTTCTCTTGTCCAGATAAAATAATTCCAGCTCTCTCAGCTTCTTCTTGTACAGAAGATGCCTCAACCCATTAATCATTTCAGTGATTCTTCACTGGGCTTACTTGAGTATGTCCATGTCACTGTCGTACTGGGCATCCCAGACCTGGATGCAGCCCTCCAGACATGTCTCACCATGGTTACATTGAAGAGTTTACCTAATTTATAGCTACTGACAGAATTTTCTCACTTGGCAATGAAATTCTTGGCTATTTCACTCCTCTGTAATATCACATTAATGTTAAAGATAGTCTTTTAAGGAAATTATTACAGTTTTCTGAGAGAAAAAAGTGAATTTTCTGATCTGAGAGTTTATCTTTCTGCAGAGTTGTGGAGTGTGTCGTATCACTCACAAATTCCTGCATGATCACAAATTCCTGCATGATCCTTCTGCCCACATAATATACACTGTTGATCTACTTTTACTTTACACTGATAACAGAATTCTTTATGCTTACATTTGCTTTTGTTTATAAATCCTATTGATATTTAAATTCTATAACTTCCCTCGACCTGCTCACAATGCTTTTAACTAACTAAGCCTAGCAGGCTGTTGGCCTGCTTTGCCGCAAAGGTTGTTAACAAAAGAGCACTGTAGGTACTTAACAAAATTACAAGTGTGAATGAAGAATCTAATTCTTTTTAACTGTTGCTTGAAATAGAACAAGAAAAAGCTATGTTTTGACTAATTTAATAAATTCCTTGTCTCTATACATAAATTCACTACTTCTCAGATTGGATTTACTGTGGATAATTAATCTACAGAGAATGAGTGTACAAAGTTCATTAATTTCTTCATATAATTTAGTGATGTGGATCAGGGTTTCCATCCATCTATCCAGTTCTTACTTGCTCTGTAAGCCAAAAACTCTGAATGATGTGTCTCTTATCTTTTATCCTTTCTCTTAGGTTCAGTTTCTAACAAGAATATTTATATTTACTAGGTTTGTCCTGGTAGACTCACTCCCACTGACTTTTGTCCACGTCAACTATTCAAATCAAATAGACATTGAGTATAGCTATTAAAAGCTTAAAGTGTCAACCATCCTTCAGCATCTAGTTTAGATTGGATATAAGGAGGAAATTCTTTCCTGTTAGGGTGGTGGGGCACTGGAATAGGTTGCCCAGGGTGGTTGTAAATGCTCCATCCCTGTCAGTGTTCAAGGCCAGGTTGGATGAGGCCTTGGGTGATATGGTTTAGAGCGAGGTGTCGGGGGGGTTGGAACTTGATCTTAAGGTCCTTTCCAACCCTAACTATTCTATGATTCTATGATTCTATTCCATCCTTGAAAAATAAAAAATTCATGTGGAAATATTCTGTCCATCCAAAACCTATTCAATATTATTTCAGTGCTTAGATGACAGTACAGAACAGAATTAACATGGCTATATATAGTTCAGTGTCAAAATAATATAAAAACAGGAAAAAACCCCAACCCAGAAATACAATGGCTAAATGTCCAATCTGATTGCATACACTGAAAGCTTTCTGTATATAACCTTCCTTAAGCTGGAGTTGTGATTAACAGTCATGTTTGATGCAACTGTACTGTCAAAGAGATGTTTGTCCCAATGAGCTATAAAAACGACCTCAGTAAGTATATAAGTACATTTGTAAATATGGAATTGGTACACTAGTTGTTCCAATACAATAAACCACAGCTCTAATGATGAGCCATTTTATAAGCAAATTGTCTCATAGTTCTCTCAAGTGACACTAAAACCAGGATAAAGATTTTCTGGGGGAAGACAGACCAATTCGAAACAAAACAGTATTTTTTGAACCAGCATATTGAAAAGGCAGTCTAGAGACTAAAGCTAATATTATTATACTTGCCCTCCCCCAGCTTTTCAAACCTGGTGATTGTAGGATTGACACTATTTTATGCTTGATGGATGAAAAGAAACAGTAAAAGGCAAGAGGAGCTAATAACAGCAAAGTCTGTATCGAATCAGAAATCTATTGAGGTACTGAAAGGAATCAAGATATGTGCTTCAATCATTAGAGTTTGTCACAAGTGAGATCTGTTGGTTGATGTGCTGTCAAAGTATTGAGAGAGAACAGTTTTAGAACAAGCAGGAAGGCATGCAGAAAAAGCAACTTAGGACTCAAAGGACTGAGTATAAATAGAAGTTATAAAGTGAAAAATAGTAATAAAGTTGGCATCGAGAGAAGGCAGTATTGATCTAGACTTTTAAAAAAACCTTTCTTTAGACACTTTGAAAAATTATCTTCATTTTTGCTTTCTTAAAATCATTACTTTTTATCATTAGAAGTGTCTTCACCTCTCTTAGAAGAGGAAGAATTGATAATACTTAAGCTGCATATGTCTTTCAACACTATTCTTACCCTACCTATCTGTTTTTAGAGCATAATATATAATCTTACAATTCTGGATGTAATCCAGTTCTCTATTGGTCTGCATATACATTTTCTTACATATAAACCCTGTTACATTGAAGAGTTTACCTAATTTATAGCTACTGAAAAAGCTTTTCTCATTTGGCTATGAAAATTTTGGCTATTTCACTCCACTGTACTACCAGGTTAGTACTAAAGATAGTCCTTTAAGGAAATTATTGCCATTTTCTGAGAAAACAAAGTGAATTTTCTGTTCTGAGAGTTCATCTTTCTGCAAAGTTTTAGAATGTGTAGTATCATTCATAAATTCCTGAATGTTCCTCCCGCCCCCATAACTAGTAGAGCTGTGTGTGAATGTTTTCTAAACTCCAGGGTTTGTAGATAGTTCATTTATTACTTCTTGCAGATCAGGCCTTTAAAAATCTTCCTTTTGCTTTCACTCCTCACTGTCAGAAAAAGTAAAATTCTGTCCTTAAACAGAGGATTAGGGTACTGTGCTGGTTTTGGCTGGGATAGAGTTAATTTTCTCATGTGCAATGTGAAAATCCAGATTGCACTCTCTCTTTAAAACCACTTGGGTCTCCCAGATTCAGAAAAGCATTCCTAGCTCACTGAAAACTACTCTAAATCTTGCATATTCTGCCAGATACTAATTGTTTGTTTCCTCACTTCATCAGAACTTTAGCAGAAGCTGAAAATAAACAAAGGCAGCTGTGCAGACTTTCCCTCTAAAAGGTGCAATGTGGATACCTGTTCTGCAGTGTGGTCTCTTCCATGGCTTTCAGGGAAATCTCTATACCAGTGCCTGGAGCATCTCCTCACCTCCTTCTTCTCTGGCCTTGGTGTTCATGGGACTGTTTATCACTGTTGTTTTTTTTTATTTTTTTCATTCACTCCTCTGTTGTGCAATGTTAAATACGTTTCCTTGAGGCAGCACCACTTTTGCTGCTGGGCTCAGATGTGCTCCATGGTGGGTCCATTGTAGCTTCACAATGGCCTCCCTGCAGCCATCCCCCTGCAAACAGTGCAGGCACCAAAAGACAAACCAATAACAACAGACAACTGAAAGAGCTGGTTGAAGAAGTACAGTCAATCAGGTACCATAATACCAGTGTCCTGGGTTTAGCAGTAGCAGTCATTTTTCTCCTTCTTGGTAGCTGGTGCAGTGCTGTGTTTTGACTTTTGGCCTGGGAACAGAGCTGGTAACAATGATTGTTTGATGATGTTTGATGATGTTTGCCCAGGGAGGTTGTGAATGCTCCATCCCTGGCAGTGTTCAACGCCAGGTTGGACGAGGCCTTGGGTAATATGGTTTAGAGCGAGGTGTCCCTGCCCATGGCAGGGGGGTTGGAACTTGATGATCTTAAGGTAACTATTCTATGATTCTGTGATTCTATGATTCTACGTTTTGGTTTGGCCAAGGACTGTGTGAGCCTCATGCTCTGCCAGGGAGGAGGGGAAGCTGGGAGGAAGCAGAGACAGGACACCTGACCCAAACTGACCAAAGAGGTATTTCAAACCACAGCATGTCATGCCCAGGATGTAACTGGAAGTTACCTGGAAGGAAGCAGGGTCTTCTGGGTCAGACTTGTTTTTCGGCAGGTGGTATCGTATTCTCTTCCCTTGTTATTTTCTCTTATCATTGTTGTCATTGGTGGTAGCGGTGGTGATTTGTGTTGTACATTGGTTGCTGGACTGTTCTTATCTCAGCCCGTGGGAGTTGCATTCTTTCGATTCTCCTCCCCATCCCTCCGGGAGCGGGGAAGGCAGGAGCCCGGGGGGGTGGGGGGCTCACTGGGTGTGAGTGCACAAGCTGTCTGGCTGGTTTTGAACCACGACAACCATCTCTTTAAGAATAAAGTGGGACCAGTGCAAGAGTGACACTGTCAGCCAAGGGTTATGGTGCTGGAAGACAGAAGAAGCATTCAAGTCACCTTTCAGGTGGATCCCCCAGTTCCTTATAGTAAAAGCTGTCTGAGGATTGCACTATCTGCTTTCTATCAGGATGAAAACAATGGTCAGAAAATGTGAAATGAGATTGGACAACTACAAGTATCAGAGTGATAATGAGAGACTTCAGCTATTTCAGTAGACTCAATCGATGCCTTATGAGTGTCTGATGCAGAAATAAAAAATTCAGAGTCAGTAAATGGCTGCTAACTGCAATAATTTGTCTTAGCCCTCACAGAAAAACGGACTATTTGGAATATTTGGCCTAAGAGATGCAAAAAAAGCATAGGACAAGAAGGATCAGTGGGACAGTTGCTCTGTAATAGAAACCACAGTGCAATTATTTTTAAGAGTGCAGTGGGAGTAAGTGAGACAAATATATCAAGCAAATTGATATTTGATTTCAAGAAAGAAAACTGTAAAGAAAGAAATTTTCAAAGGCAAAATACAGGAAAAAAGCCTGCATGCAGCATGAAGGCTGCTATAAATGCCATATTAGAAACCCAGTTAGAATGTGCGCCATAACCCAGAGAGAAAACAAAGTGATACAAAAATCCCCTGTGCATCATCCTGGGAAGGTTGAGAAGACTGTTGCAGCTAATAGTTTGACCTCCAAAAAAATGGAAACCTTGTTCAAATAGGAAGAAAAGGAATACAGATAAAAATGACAGGTCAAATATAAAGAGGAATTTTAAGACCTGAATCAGAAAGGTCACACCTAAGACCTTGCAAAGCATGCTCAAAATGACATCCAAACAATACTTAAAAACATCAAAATCAGGAAGCCAGCTAGGGAATTGGTGAGAATGCTTGGTGTTATCTAAATTCTTTGTTTCAGACTTGATCCTGGCTCAAATCTGGGGAGGAACCAATAACTGACTTATTCTTTATTGGTAGTAGAGATGTCAGAGAAGCTGGATCAGATTGAAGTAAATATGCAGGATTTACTATATTACCTAGGCAAGTCAGATGTCAAGAAATCATCACGAACAGGGGGCATTCAGTCAAAAGTTCTGAAATGTCTCAAATATGAAGCTGCTGGTCTGCTATCGAAAGTGCACTACTGGTCTGCTAGCCAAACTTAGCATTACAGCCAGCCACCACCAGGAGTTTGAGACTGACAACATTAACTCAAAAACTGCCAAAGATGGGATTCTAGAAACTAGTGATTGATGACTGAATTTTGTTACTAGTATGATAAAAGAATCTTTAATAAAAAAAAAAAAAAAAAGCTTTAGAAGCAGCATGGTTTCTAGTAGAGCATGTGATATCAACAGGAGGTGTCAGTGAAAAATTTATGAAGGGGATTCAGTAGGCATGAAGTATGTATATTTTCAGAAGCATTTGAGAAAATTCCATAGTGAAAGTTATGAAAGGCACAAATCTGCCAGGGGTTTAGAGAAAGATCCTTCAATGGACCCAAGTTGGTCAAAGGATGGAAAACAAAGGATTAGGATATAACAGTCTCTCTCTAGGATGGTTCCTTAATGATGACTGTGAGTACAAGCTTTGTTCAGTGACCTCACCAGTAACCTGCAGAACAGTCACAGACACCGCAAGGCTCTTTTAAGTATTCAAATATTGTGTCAATGTCAAAGAACTGAAGAAGAACTCCACAAACTTGGGATAGCAGGTAGAAAGGTGGCAGATGAGCTTTATAAAGTCAAATATAAAGGAATCTCTGGGGAAAACCAACCTGAGCCTCGTTCACCCTGATCTTGGAAATGGCAGTACATTTAGGAGATCTTGAAATCCTCATTCACAGCTTTCTGAAATAACTGGCTTGATGTGTCAGAGCAAAGCTACCAAAATCCTGGACATCACCATAAAGGATATTGAAACAGAGAGCATCATTTTGTGACTGTGAGTAATCATGGTGCATCACTCCTGAGTAACATCAGCAGTCATGGTCTCCACATCTCTGAAATGTTCAAGGGAGTGAGAAGGGAAGGTGCAGAGATGGGCAGCTCAAATGGTTGAGGAAATGGAGTGGCTGCCTGATGAAGTGAGGTTAAGAAGTCTCCGAGTTTTCTTGTTCTTGGGTAAGGAAAAAGGCTGGAAAAAGGATATAACTGGGGTTTACAAAATCATGCAGGTAGAGGATCAGGTGAGGACAGAACCTTCATTAAAGGAAGGATAACTAAAGGTTCACTAAATACTACAATACCAGAAGCAGGGTCATGCAATAAAATTCCCAGGAGATTAGTTCAAAACAGGCTTAGTGATGTCCTTTTTTACACAGCAGGTAGTAAACTTCTGAAACATGCTGCCACAAGAGAATTTGGAGACAGAAAATATTAGCAGGCTCAAAAAAGATTTAGACACATTCCTGGACAAAAGGTTCACAGATGGGAACTAACAAGACTGTTTAGCGTACCCTCATGTACACTAAATTTGGTTACCTAAGTAAGAGGAGGGGACAGATTGCAGAAAGTGGTTGGTTTGCCGACTTTCTCCAAATAGCATCCCTTCATGCTATTATGAGAGGCAAGCCAGACAGGCTGTTGGTCAAACCAAGAGGAGAAAATTAAAAAAAATGAGCAATTACTTTATGCAGTGAGATATAAGCCCTGTAAAAGCAAAACCACACATTCACTGGAGGCACAAAAATCATTCTACTCAGATTTACTAACTACCTTTGTGCATAAAACTTTGAACTTCATTAATTATTTTCCCAGACTTGGTCTGGAATGCTTTAATAGAATAATGGACTAAAAAAATCCTCAGCAGGTCATCTTTTCTATATTCGCTGCCTAATACAAGAAGATATACCATCACCACAACTGACGGTTGTTTCCTTGATTGCTACCTGTACTACATTCTCTTCTAATTTATTCCTGTCATTATCTTTAAAGTTGTTATTCTTCTTTTTTCATGTTATCTAGTCCATGATGCTGCCTTCTATTTAGTCCTTTCCTTATGATTTAATGTGATTGGACATAAAAAATATAATTTTTTGAGCCATTTTTCTCTAAATATTTCATTGTTGAACATATTAATGAGAATCTTCCAAACATTTGATGCATTCTTCTTGTCTAGCAATGCATTAATTGATAATGGCTCTTTGCACGACATATCAATTAATCTTACATTGTCTGACAATATCATGACCATGGTTTTGTGCATCACATGACAACCTCATAAGTAGCTCATTTTTATCATCTCATAGTCATAATAAGGAGGCAGGAGCACCTGCTGTATGAAGACAGGCTAACAAAGTTGGGGTTGTTCAACCTGGAGAAGCAAAGCTCTGTGGAGACCTCATAGCAGCCTTTCAGTATATGAAAGGGCCTACAAGGATGCTGGAGAGGAACTCTTCATCAGGGACTGTAGCAATACGACAAGGTGTAATGGGTTTAAACTTAAACAGGGGAAGTTTAGGTTAGATATAAGGAAGAAGTTTTTTACTGTGAGGGTTGTGAGGCACTGGAATTGTTTGCACAGAGAAGTGGTAAATGCTCCATCAGGTGTCCAAGGCCAGGTTAGACAGAGCCTGGGGCTAGATGATCTGAAAGTCCTTTCCAACCCTGACCATTCTATGATTCTATGACTGCCACTTCCAGTCTTAAGTCTGTTGTTCTGCTTCCATAAATGAGGCTACTTTGATGCTTCTAAGGCACTTCTAACTGCCCAGTTTATTATCATGCATGTGCTTACAAAGGCTGCTTGTTTTCGTATTTTTCTGCTAAAAATTTAAGTAAGGTGGTTAAAGCTGTAATTCCATAGAACTTTGCCTTACTACAAGGCTGGGAGGCTTGAAAGCATTTTGAATTATTTTTTTTCTAATTGTATGTCAATAGAATATCACATAGTTTATTGAAGTCTTTCATTAATTTTATATGTTTCATATACACTGGTCTTATATCTTTTATTAGAATGAGCTAAAATAACCTGGTGTAATTATTATCTTTAAATCATTTATATATGGTATTACTGCTCAGTCTTTTAGAATGAAATAAAATATATAAGATCACAGGTAGAAAATATGTAACAGAAGATAGGGTTAGTACTGCTCAAAAGGTACATTTTTGCTACCTGTCATCAGTCTTTTATTATAGATGCAAATTCAAACAGATGAGAGAAGTAAAGTTACTGATAAGGATCTGGAATTAAATTTTTCTTTCTATCAAATATGTTAGAATATTGTGTAGGTTAATTTCTTTATTATAAGACCATGATATTCTTGGATAACTAATTGAAGTACAGCAAATATGTTTGCATTTAAAATGACTTAATGTATGGAAAAAATATTGCATTTAGTAGCTTTTTGATGGAAAAATACCTAAGTCACATTGTAGTATATGCTTTTTATGATTTTTAAAATGTCTAAACAGAATATTATTATCAAGATAAATGTTCTTATTACTCTGCTTCACAGTTGGATAATTGCAGTTAAGAACAGCATCAGCTGCATAAATTGTGGGTCTACACTGAGAAGTACCATGATATATATTTGCAATCAAGAAATTAAGGGCTTTGATAGAGCATGCCCTGATTCCTGTGTAGGTTGTGCTCTCAACTTTTCTTTCTAAAGAGGATAGAGTTTGGTGTGTGCACTGTTCTTATTCTGATACAGTTGGGATAAACTAGGAAACGTTTTCCAGATAGAGGAGCTTATAAACTCATCTTAGTTCTCCATTTCAGACCAAGAAATGGTGTTAATATGAAGACAGCTAAAGGGCTGCCTTGGCTGCAGCGACCCCGAGATGGTGGAATTCAGGATTTTGTGTGGTAGGGCCAGTAGAATAGCAAGTAGAATTGCAACCCTGGACTTTAGCAGGGCAAACTTTGGCCTCTTCAAGCAATTGCTAGGGGAAATCCCATGGGCAAGGCTGCTTGAAGGTAAAGGGGCCCAAGATAGTTGGTTGACGTTCAAGGACTGTTTTTTCCGAGCTCAAGATCAGAGCATCCCGACACGTAGGAAGTCAAGGAAGAGGGTCAGGAGACCTGCGTGGCTAAATAGGGAATTGCTGGGTATGCTCAAGTGGAAGAGGAGAGTTTACAGGTCATGGAAGGAAGGGCTGGCCACTTGGGAGGAATATATGGCTGCTGCTAGAGGATGTAGGAAATCAGCTAGGATGACTAAGGCCTCCTTGGAATTAAAGCTGGCGAGAGGGGTCAAGGACAGCAGAAAGAGCTTTTTCAAATACATGGCAGGTAAAACTAACACCAGAGGCAATGTAGGCCCGCTGATGAACGGGACGGGTGCCTTGGTGACAGAAGATACAGAGATGGCAGAGTTACTGAATAACTTCTTTGTCTCTGTTTACTCTGCCGGAGGCAGTCCGCTGAGCCCTGTACCGCTGAGACCTCAGATGAAGACAGGTCAATGGAGTGGTTTGCCTTAGTTGATGAGGAATGGGTTAGAGACCAGTTGAGCAATCTGGACATCCAGAAATCCATGGGTCCAGATGGGATGCACCCACGGGTGCTGAGGGAACTGGCTGAGGTCATTGCTAGACCGCTCTCCATCATCTTTACCAAGTCTTGGGAAACGGGAGAGGTGCCTGAGGACTGGAGGAAAGCAAATGTCACTCCCGTCTTCAAAAAGGGCAAGAAAGAGGACCCGGGTAACTATAGACCAGTCAGCCTCACCTCCATTCCTGGGAAAGTGATGGAACACCTTATCCTTAGTGCCATCTTAAGGCATATCAAGGATAAGAAGGTTATGAGGGGCAGTCAACATGTCTTCACCAAGGGGAAGTCATGCTTGACCAATCTCGTAGCCTTTTATGAGGTAATAACACAGTGGATGGATGGTAGCAGAGCGGTGGATGTGGTCTACCTTGACTTCAGCAAAGCGTTTGACACAGTCTCCCACAGCATCCTCGCAGCTAAATTGAGGAAGTGTGGTCTGGATGATCGGGTAGTGAGGTGGACTGTGAACTGGCTGAAGGAGAGAAGCCGGAGAGTTGTAGTCTATGGGGTGGAGTCTAGTTGGAGGCCTGTATCTAGTGGAGTGCCTCAAGGGTCGGTACTGGGACCAGTATTATTTAATATATTCATCAATGATTTAGATGAGGGAATTGAGTGTACTATCAGCAAGTTTGCTGATGACACTAAGCTGGGAGGAGTGGCTGACACGCCAGAAGGCTGTGCTGCCATTCAGCGAGACCTGGACAGGCTGTAGCGTTGGGCGGGGAATAACTTGATGAAATATAACAAGGGAAAGTGTAGAGTCCTGCATCTGGGCAGGAACAACCCCAGGTTCCAGTATAGATTGGGGAACAACCTGTTAGAGAGCAGTGTAGAGGAGAGGGACGTGGGGGTCCTAGTGGACGACAGGATGACCATGAGCCGACACTGTGCCCTTGTGGCCAAGAAGGCCAATGGCATCCTGGGGTGTATTAGAAGGGGGGTGGTTAGTAGGTCGAGAGAGGTCCTCCTTCCCCTCTACTCTGCCCTGGTGAGACCTCATCTGGAATATTGTGTCCAGTTCTGGGCCCCTCAGTTTAAGAAGGACAGGGACCTGCTGGAGAGAGTCCAGCGCAGGGCAACTAAGATGATTAAGGGAGTGGAGCATCTCCCTTATGAGGAAAGACTGAGGGAGATGGGTCTCTATAGTTTGGAGAAGAGGAGTGAGGGGTGACCTTATTAGTGTATATAAATATATAAAGGGGGAGTGTCACGAGGATGGAGCCAGGCTCTTCTCAGTGGCAAACAATGATAGGACAAGGGGCAATGGGTACAAACTGGAACACAAGAGGTTCCACTTAAACTTGAGAAGAAACTTCTTCTCAGTGAGGGTGACAGAACACTGGAACAGGCTGCCCAGGGAGGTTGTGGAGTCTCCTTCTCTGGGGACATTCAAAACCCGCTGGACACGTTCCTGTGTAACCTTATCTAGGTGTTCCTGCTCCGGCAGGGGGATTGGACTAGATGATCTTTTGAGGTCCCTTCCAATCTCTAATATACTGTGATACTGTGACAAAAGTACAAAGGTAAAACAAGATTGAAAGGGAGTCAAAATCTTCAGGAAGACAAACTGGATAAAAGGTTAAGATTGTTATATGGTGTCAGACAATATTGAGAGGCTTAGGATAAAATTCATTCTTATTGACAATTTAGGTTCAAAGAGGTAATAAGAGTACAACCACTCTATGTCTATTAGGAAGGTGATTTCCAGGGCTGAAACAGACTGCTGTTTCTACTCCTGTTGTTTCATAGCTTTAACTGAGAGTCCTTGTTTTGTTAGTAAACTTATGATGTAGTCCGTCATTTACTAAAATTAAACTGAAATCACCAACTTGTTTTCAAACAAGACATCAAGCAATGCTCTTGAGTTATTGTTGAGTTCTGAGTGTTAAAATGAATGCAGATTGCAATTTAGAGGCGTTTGTCAGACCCATCTGTCTTTATATGCATCTGTTTTTTTGTTAATGTGAATGTTTTCAAATATTTATGTAGATCTAACAAAAATATTTATACTTTGAAAGAAAGTGCTTCTGTTGTTTTAGTTATACAGTAGTTACATAACTCAAATGAAGGATTGGAGGTTACAGTTCAATGCTTCTCTAAAAATATTTACCGAAATCTTCCCTAATATGTTTATCATAAAAGAAAATTAGGTGGATCTCCTTATATCTGTTGAGCTCTGTGATGATTACAATTATGCAACTGCTAATAAATTTGACACATGTAATAATAGAAGAGTAAATATTATACTAATTGGTGCAACAACTTATGTTCAGTAAATTCAGTTTGTGGTCTGCAAATTAAAAAAAAATAGTTCATTGTTTATGAATAAACACAAAATAAAAATGACCTATAAGTACAAATTTTGTTAATAAAAATCCATGGTTTTCCTCCACTGCAGAGCTATTCAATGATTGTTCTTGATTCTAAGTCAGAGGTCAAACAGGCGATTTGTCTGAATAATAGTCTAATTTAATCTTCTTCAACAGAATTTGAAAACTGAAATCAGATTCAATCCATTTGTTTATACCTTGCAGCTGATGTCAGTTCAATTGATGTGTTCTGACTTATTTTGTGCAGCTCCACTTGGTTACCTTCTGAAGCAAAAAAGAAAAGAAAAAAAAGCAATTCTGTCGCTTCAGCAACAGTAGAAACATCTACTGTTTGCTTGTGTTTGTGAATTTTTTTTTTAAGGACTTTAAGAAATTTACCAAACATTAAGAAACAAGTTATTTTTGAAAAAAAAAAAAGCAAGAAATTGCAGTTATTTTTAGTGGAACTGAAAAATCTTTCAGGATGGGGACTGTATTAAAAAGTTAAAAAGTTGTGTATAATTTCAGATATGCTGTTTTGAACAGCAACAGCTTAGTCACTTTAACAATTCAGTACAACAAAATGTACTCCTTTGTTGTGGTATGAGGACAGTAACCTAGAGACCAGTTAGAACAAATAGAATTACAGGTGTGAAGAGTTTATATTGAACTTCCCAGTGCACATCCTGAAATGCTACCTCCATCTCTGTGGCAGATTACTTTTACCTGAATAAGTTTTCAAACTAAAGTAGCCTGAATTTTCTCTGAATCTGTGATAAGACCCCAAACATAACTTTTCTCTATGACATTAGGAAAAAAGTATTAAGGTGGAAGGAGGAAAAACGGAGTGCAAGGTGCTGAAAGGGTGGAAAGATGTGTTTGCTGAAAGACAGGGAAACTCATTGTGGTAAATTGGATACCGCACTGCTGCAATAAAGGGCAATGAAAAATCTTGTTTGTTTGTAGTTGGATGATATATCAAAAGGATTAGCATTAGGTTGTATTTTTTGTATGCCTTGCCTCTTTATTATGTTTCATCATACTAAAACTGTCATATAGACTTGAAGAGTGGAAGCTGTCTGTGTTGACAGTATATTGTTGTCTATTGTTTTATTAATATTTTTTATCTCATTTTCTTTTTTCCTGCTGATACCACAAATCCAAAAAATTCCTCAGCTAGCTTTATGTGATAGATAGCAGCAAGACAAGCAGGAAACTTACTCATATGTTTATGACCTATACAACCATAGGTATTATTGTAAGGATAGTCCATTTTGGTCTCTAAACCACTAAGAAAAGACAGTGACAATTGCTTAAAAATTTCTTTAGGAAAAAAACATTTTCATAACCTCCCATTTTGTGAAGAATGTGCTTGCACTGCAAATTCTAGACATAGTCACCATGGACCAAATATCCATACAGTTGTGAGAATCATTGGAAGAACTCAGGGCTGATCCTGGGAGACCCCAGGTCAAAGATATTTGTGCTTGTTTTTTCAGTCTCTTTAGTTTGGAAGAATGGTAGCCACTGTAATACATCTTATTCCCTCTCTCCCCCCCCTTTAATTCTGTTCACAACATCTTTACAACTTATTCTTCTCTCAAAAGGGAATACTCTACTACATGAAGTAAGGACTTTTCTAAAGGGGTTTCTCCTTATCTGCATAGAAAAAATATATCCTCTTATCTCAACTCATATACATGTGAAGAATTAGTTTGGGCATATACTACTCAATTGGATTCTCTGTCTAACCAATGTTACAGGAGTCCTGAGCCTCCTTCAGGGAAACATCCACATGTATGTAGATAGACTTAAGCATGTGCCAAGCTATTTCCTTTTCACATCATGCAATCGTTTGAGACACTCTTCCAATCACTTGTCTTATTAGGCTTATTTAATTCCTCCATTTCTGGTATATGTGAATACTTTGCATTCAGCAAATCCTCCTTTTCTCTCCTGTCTTGGTGGCTGGATCTACGATTCTAACTCAGCTAAGTTCATCTGTGTTCCATTTTTTGCCTTCTCTTATTTCGGTTTTCTTCTTTACTCTTTACTCACTGGATCTTTGTTCTCTTGTACCAGTTCACTGCTTCTACTGTTTCTGCTTCACTGTTACATTCTCCATTGTTTTCTTGATCTCTGCTTCTTATTCTTGATGGTCCTTTGCATAATTTTGTTACTTCTGTTCAAATCCAGCCTCTCTGGAGACTCAGACATTGCCTCACTTCATCCTTCCACTGCAAATCTATCATTTCCCCAGCTGTCTTTTACTGAAAACATAGAGATCCAAGGATAATAGTGTATATGATTATACATGTATCTTAGTGCATCAAACAACTTGAATGTTTTCCTCTGTCTACTGATTTAACTTAAAACATTACTTCTTTACTTTTACCTTTTTTGTGTGTGAACAAATTGCATATATAGTGAGGGAGAGGAGGTTTGTCTGCATGACAGAAACAACAACAACAAAATAAAACAAAACTCCAGCTGGGTGCTGCTGGATGAACAAAAATAGAAAGCTGAAAAACGTGTATATATATATATATATATATATATTTGTTCTTATTTGTAGTAATCTGTGGTTTTGTATGTGAGAATATCAGGTGAAAAATGCAAACAAACGTGAATTGCAAGCTTATGATATTCTTTTGTGGTATAAACTCTATGACTTCAGCAGTGATACATATTGCAAATAAATTGCATGCTGTAGACTTGGTGTCCATGCTTCTAAGTAAAGTTTTTCTCACTATTTTCATTTAAAATTAGCATTATTATTGAAATACATGCCTTTATTTTTACCACATATTTACGTTTGCATGAACAATTGGTGCTTACAGTGCTCTTTTGTTCAGTCTAAAACTTGAAGAAATCCATGTACAAAATGAAGTCTTCTGCTTGTCTTCCTGAATTACTGAAGAGACTTTTAGCTGATGCTATAAACTAACCTCTAGTGAGCATTTTATCTTGTTCTTTGGAAAAAAACCACAAACAAACAAACAAAAAAACCCCAGCTTGTGCCTAATGGCTTTAAAAAGATAACATGATAAATTACATTACAGATACTGATAAAAATTGTCCAGGATTATTATATTGCAGTTTGTGTTTTCAAATATTTAAAAGGACCTTCTCAAAGTTGACATGCAAATGTCTATTTTCACATTAGAAACCCCACAAAGGTGACGTGCAAATATCTATTTTCACATTAGAAACCCCTTTCACTATTAGTTTTCTCCACTCGTACTGATATCAATAATTAAGAATTAGAACTCTTACCATTTCTATTATTAAACTACAGAGGTAGTATCTCATGATATTTAAAATGTACACTTCCATATCTTTGTTACATTTTTTCCTTGAAGTATTAAAACACACTGTCAAATCTTAAGCCCCAACATTTTTACATTTGAGAATAAACTCATTGCACAGGGAAAAGTTTGTTATATTTTCATTATGAAGGTATAAACATCCAGTTTGAGAATAGCAAGAATGATCAAAGTAAAAACTATTTTAAGAGAAAGAACATGAGGGATAATCCAGCTAAATCCCTTAGTATGTTTCCATGTTTCTACTGTATTTTATAAGCTTCTTCAGAGAATAATCTTAACTTCTTTATTACATAGATTAATTGACTGCACAAAGATTTTTGAAAGTTCCATGAATAACGGCACTTTAGCAATACAGAAACAGTAGAAATGCTTTCAATTATGATTGATTGCAGTTTGCCCATTTCCAAACTTAAGAGTGCATCAGCAGAAGATGTAATAGCAGGTCTAATAATCTAAAGGACTAAGTTACTATTCAGTTTAGCTTTTATATAAAATGTGAAGTAAGGGAAATAGATTCTAGGACTTTTGGTGTTTGCTGGTTGTTTTTTTTCTGTGAGTGATGCAGGGGAAATTAGAAAAAATGGAAACCTCCTCTTTCAAAGGTATGGGTATCCCATATTCACCCAGGTAAGAGGAAAATGTATTTTTTAGAAGAAAATATACTTATTTGGGGATTAAATTTAAAAATCTTTTCCTCTAAATCTAAGTTTCTTCTGGTATAAATTGGCACCTTCCTTTAGTACCAGTTGCGTGTAAAGGGCTGTTGGCTTCTTTTTTAGAAAATATTTCTGTCATTCTATTTCCTCCAGTCTATACTCTGATTTTTCTCAGCCTTCTGCCACTTACCAGAGAGCCTCCATGATCATGTTCCATGTATTCCAATATATGGTCTTCAAAATGGTGAACACTTGGTCTTTAATGAAAATAGACAAGTTTTAAGTGATCTGCTGCTTCTTCCCTAAAACATGCCCTAGAAGAAGCCCTATTTCCTCATAGATCCCTCACAAACTTTTGAGGGAGCCTGAAACATGAGATGGTAAACCATTCTATAATTCAGTTTTGTATTGATTATACAAATATCCTACATCACCCAATACTTGACCTGCATAACACATAATAATAATAATTTGTACTGTCTTGAACTTGTACTATCTGAGAGAAAAACAGCCCATATAATTCTACTTTAATTTTCTATCATATTTATTTTTTTTATGAGACAGGCAGAGAAATAGTATAAAAAACTGATATTAAGTTTGGAAATTTCTTGGATGGTGGATGATCTAAATGGATGCTTTACCATTATGGATCAGCTTCTGTGCTAACTAGATGGAGTTCAGATTGCATATTGATGTGTACTTTTTATTGCTGTAAGGTAAAATATTCACAGGTATTTTGGAGTTACCCTTGTGCACAATCTGAGCTATCTTCATTACTGGTCTTTTTCATGAAGCCCAGAAAGCACATATAATGTATAGTGAATATAGAGAACCAAAATTCTTCCAAAGAAGAGAAGGTGTTTCAAAAGGGGATGAAAAATCACATGTAAAAAAAGAAAAAGATCCAAAAAATCATTTTAACAAGCATCATTAATTATACATGATACAGAATTAACTAAAAGATTTTGAATGGAGAAATTTCTTAACCTTCAGGATTACCACTGAACAATATTGTATTTATCTACTTCTGGTAGAAAGTTCAATATTCAATGTACGTTTTTGAAAACCCCAATTTTTATCCTTATAACAAGTTTTTTTTTTTTAAAGCAGTTGTACTGAAAACTAGAATATTAAAACAATTTCCAGATTTTAATCAAAGTCAGACTACTCTATGTTACATCCAAAAATAGATTTGCAAAATTAGCAGCCAAGAAAAAAATAAAGTGAGCTATTTTCAAATCGTAAGATTAAAAGTCTTGGTTTCTCTTCTCAACTTGTGCTACATCTTCACATCTGGGCAATTATGCAAACCTGTAAATTACTTTTTTCCCCTCTGAGTTAATTGGCATAAAATGATAATGAAAAGTATTCAAAGTCTAGGTGCAAAATTATGGTCTCACAAAATTATACTGTAAACATACCGATTAGCATTTAAAATTTTAATGAGACTGTATTTTGATAAAAAAATCTTCAACCTGAGGTGTGCAGCAACTTTCAGCAAATATTTTGCTTAATTAATGAATTTCAATAATTGATAGTTTTACCCCAGACTTAAGTACCATTACTGAATCCACCTCTCTTTTTTTCTTTTTTTAATGAGACTGCAGTAAAAAAGTGTGAACTTGTTGAAAATATATTCCCTTTCTTTTGAAAAGGTTTGTTACAAGAAACTTGATGTCCTAGTGAAAAACGGAAGTGTCATTAGTAATTTAT
This sequence comes from Neopsephotus bourkii, assembly GCF_033783945.1. NCBI lineage: Eukaryota > Metazoa > Chordata > Aves > Psittaciformes > Psittacidae > Neopsephotus > Neopsephotus bourkii. The sequence continues at coordinate 10,847,351 of NW_026902254.1, read as the reverse complement.
GTTTATTCTAAAGCAAATTTTTGTGATAAACCATCCATTGTGGATGGTGGAAGATCTCAGTTATGATCTCTGAAAAATGCAGGCATTGCAAACTCTGACCCTGGAAGAGCTTCCTCATTATTGTACAGCTGTGGTCCACTTTTACAGGATTATAGGTGAATGTTCTTGCCTATGCTCAGAGAATTCTGCTCTTAAGAATGTCCGAGAAAAATGAAAGTCCGACAAAAATTCTGATGGCTTTCCTCTCACACACAGAAAAAAACCTAACACGTATTAGGCATATGTATAAAGGTTTGATTATAAACAATAAGAAATTGAGTCTTAGATCTTTTATGCTCAACATGAATTGAATATAGAAGACTTTAAACCATTTATGGATCAGTTTTGTTTTCTTTCATTACATCAGGTAGCATTTCATAGAATCATAGAATAGTTAGGGTTGGAAAGGACTTTAAGATCATCGAATTCCAACCCCCCTGCCATGGGCAGGGACACCTCGCTCTAAACCCAAGGCCTCGTCCAACCTGGCCTTGAACACTGCCAAGGATGGAGCATTCACAACCTCCCTGGGCAACCCATTCCAGTGCCTCACCACCCTAACAGGAAAGAATTTCCTCCTTATATCCAATCTAAACTTCCCCTGTTTAAGTTTGAACCCATTACCCCTTGTCCTATCACTATAGTCCCTAATGAAGAGTCCATCCCCAGCATCCCTATAGGCCCCTTCAGATACTGGAAGGTTGCTATGAGGTGTCCACGCAGCCTTCTCTTCTCCAGGCTGAACAGCCCCAACTTTCTCAGCCTATCTTCATATGGGAGGTGCTCCACTCTCCTGACCATCCTCGTGGCCCTCCTCTGGACTTGTTCCAAAAGTTCCACGTCCTTTTTATGTTGAGGACACCAGAACTGCACACAATACTCAAAGTGAGGTCTCATGAGAGCAGAGTAAAGGGGCAGGATCACCTCCTTCGACCTGCTGATCATGCTCCTTTTGATGCAGCCCAGGATAAGGTTGGCTTTCTGGGCAGCAAGCGTACACTGCTGGCTCATGTTAATTTTCTCATTGACCAGCACTCCCAAGCCCTTCTCCAGAGGGCTGCTCTGAATCGCTTCTCTGCCCAGCCTGTAGCTGTGCCTGGGATTGCTCCAACCGAGGTGTAGGACCTTGCACTTGGCATGGTTAAACTTCATGAGGTTGGCGTCAGCCCACCTCAAAAGTGTGTCAAGGTCCCTCTGGATGGCATTCCTTCCCTCCAGTGTAACAGCCGAACTACACAGCTTGGTGTCATTGGCAAACTTGCTGAGGGCGCACTCAATCCTACTGTCCATGTCAGCGACGAAGATGTTAAACAAGACCGGTCCCAACACCGACCCCTGAGGGACACCACTAGTTACTGTTCTCCAGCTGAACATTGAGCCACTGACCACAGCTGTCACCAAAGTTACCAGTGTTATTGAAAACCTCACTGGCATCACAGAGACTGGTGGGATGACCCCTACAATTCAGTGTTGGAATGGAAGGATACAGACTCTTCAGGAAAGAGGGGCTGGGGAGATGAGGAGGGGTTGTCACCCACAATGTCAACGACCAGCTCTGTCTGAGAATGACTGAAGAGCCAAACAAGTGCTTATGGATCAGTACTAAAGAGAGACAGTGGAGGTTACAGTGGTGGTCTGCCACAGGCCACCCAACCAAGAAGAACATGTGGATGAGGCCCAGGCAGATAGAGATACAGACAGGTAGATGCGGCCTCACATTCACAAGCTCTGGTCCTCGTGGAGGACTTCAACCACCCAACATCTGTTGGAGGGACAACAGAGCAGGGCATAAGCAATCCAGAAATTTCCTGAAATGTGCTGGTGATAACGTCCTTCTTCAAGGGACAGAGGAACTAGCGAGAAGGGGGGCTATTATAGACCTTGTTCTCACCAACAGGGAAGGGCTGGTGGGGAATGTGAAACTCAAGGACAGCCTTGGCTGCAGTGATCATGAAATGGTGGAGTTTATGATCCTTAGGGTGGCAAGGAGAGTGCCCAGCAAGTTTGCTACCCTGGACTTCAGGAGAGCAGACTTTGGTCTCTTGAGTGATCAGCTTGGTGGAATGCTATGGGATAAAACCCTGGAGGGAAGAGTGGCCCAATAAAGCTGGTCAATAGTTAAGGATCACCTCCTCCAAGCTAAGGACTGATGAATCCCGACAAAGAGGAAGTCGGGCAAGAGTGCCAGTAGGCCTGTGTGGATGAATGAGGAACTGCTAGACAAACTCCAGCATAAGAAGGAGGCCTGCAGAGGGTGGAAGTGAGAATTGGTTAGCCTAGGAAGAATACAGAGAAATTGACTATTTCTCTGAGCAGCCAGGCCCCCGGTTAGGAAAGCTAAAGCTCTGTCAAAACTCAATCTGACCAAGGACATTAAGGGCCACAAGAAAAGCTTCTGTGGATACACTGGGGATACAAAGAAGTCTATGTGAAACGTAAGCTGCCCAGTAGCAATTGTTCTGCACAGTGGAATGTAGAATACAGAAGAACATGCATCATATCTGACTTGAGACAGCAATAGAGATGCTTGAAATAAATAAGCTTTTGGTGAGGAAGAGTTATAAATATTTTGGTATGGGTCTTTGAATTATAATGTTTATAGGTAGGAATCAATCATGAGGGAATGCAAGTGCCATTGAAACATTTTCCTGTTACTTCCTTCCTGCTTAACAGTTTTACATTAATGCTTACGTGGGAAAAAAAAAATACAGCTATGTGGCTGCATGAGTTGATTACCCTAAATTTGAACAGGTTGTGGCATTTTGTGCCATATGGTATGTATGTCAGTGAAGGAAAGGACATGCCTTGTCACATCATATCCCATAATGACTTTTTGGGAGTGAAATATCATTTCCAGCTGAGGTGAACCTTTCACTTCACTGATCTGCAAGTTACATGTCTCAAGTAACACAGCTGTTTTTGGAAACTAACCTCCTGTCAAGGCAAAGTCTGACTTGACAGAAAGCCTATATGAGACCCTAGATCTTAACAAGATATAGAACTTCCTGATAGTAATTGTTCAGGACGAAAGTAATTTTGTAATGGTCCAGTTGTCCTGAAATTATGTAAGTGACAAGGGCTTTCATTCAGAAGGGTGATTTCAAATAGCTAAGATGGGTAGGTATACTCTTGGAAAAAAATAGGCTTGGTTCTTGCCTGACCTACCAGAGAATAGATGGGTTTCAAAGTAAGTGATAAGAAATAGCTTATTTTCTGTTTGTGACTCATATGAGAGTAAATTTTCGTTATCAAAAAATAAAATAGTCTGATTATCTGTAATCTTGTGGAAGATGCTAGCTACTAAATCTCAAATATAGTCTAGCTCATAGAATCATAGAATCATAGAATAGTTAGGGTTGGAAAGGACCTTCAGGTCATCTAATTCCAAGCCCCCTGCCATAGGCAGGGACGTCTCCCACTAGGCCATGTCACCCAAGGCTCTGTCCTACCTGGCCTTGAACACTGCCAGGGATGGAGCATTCACAACTGCCTTGGGCAACCCATTCTAGTGCCACACCACCCTCACAGTAAAGAACTTCCTTATATGTAACCTAAACTTCCCCTGTTAAACTTTAAACCCATTGCGCCTTGTCCTATTGCTACCACCTCTGATGAAGAGTCCCTCTCCAGCATCCTTGTAGGCCCCTTCAGATATTTAAAGGTTGCTATGAGGTTTCCACGCAGTCTTCTCTTCTCCAGGCTGAACAGCCCCAACTTTGTTAACCTGTCTTCATACAGGAGGTGCTTCTGCTCCCTTATCATCCTGGTGGCCCTACTCTGGACTTCCTCTAACATGTCCTTTTTATGTTGAGGACATCAGAACTGCATAATCCTGAGCCAATTCTCTGCTTAGCCTGTAGCTGTGCCTGGGATTGCCAGAACCCTGGTGCAGAACCTTGCAATTCGCTTTGTTGAACTTCACAAGGTTGGCATCAGCCCACCTCACAAGCGTGTCAAGGTCCCTGTGGGTGGCATTCCTTCCCTCCAGTGTATCAACTGAACCACATAACTTAGTGTCATGGGCAAGCTTGTTGAGGGCACACTCAATCCCACTGTCCATGTTACCAACAAAGATGCTGAACAGGATCAGCCCTAACACCATTCCCTGAGGGACACCACTTGTTACTGATCTGCAATTTGACATTGAGCAGTTGACCACAACTTTTTGCGTGTGGCCTTTATTCACTTTATCCACTGAGTGGTCCACCCATGAAATTGCTGTCTCTAATTTAGAGACAGGGATGTCATGTGGGACAGTGTCAAACACTTTGCAAAAATCCAGGTAGACAACGTCAGCTGCTTTGTTCTGTAGCTCCCTCATAGAATGCCACTAAATTGGTCAGGCATGATTTGCCCTTAGTGAAGCCATGGTGGCTGTCAAAAAGCACCTTGTTGTTTTTCATGTGCCTTAGTATGATTTTTAGGAGAATCTGCTCCATGATCCTGCCAGGCACAGAGGTGAGAGTGACTGGTCTGTAATCCCCCGGGTCATCCATTTTCCCCTTCTTGAAAATGGGGGTTATATTTCCCTTTTTCTGGTCATCGGGAACTTCACCTGACTGCCATGATTTTTAAAACAGGATGGACAATGGCTTCGCAACTTCATTCGCCAGCTCCTTCCAGACCTGTGGATGGATTTCATCAGGTCCTATGTAATTGTGCACATTCAGGTTCCTAAGATGATCTCGAACCTTATTCTCTTCTTCAGTGAACCTAAGATCTTCATTCTCACAGTCCCTGGGTTTGTCTTACAAAAGATATTTGTCTTCTGTGTTTTATTACATGAAATATCTAGGGCTTTGGCTGGTTAGGGTCTAGGTAGTCCTGAGGGATCATATTAAACAGCACTAAAAAGGTAAGTTGGAAATTTTGGCAGATTTGAGGCATTTAAGGTTGTTTTATATCAGTTCTGCTCTGGGTAAGGAAGCAGGCTGCTGAGTTCTGGGTGAAGGGGCATGTTATTGGCATGACATTCTTCTACCTCACTGAAGTCTACTGGAACAGTTTTGCTTGGAAGCCACTGTGGTATGGATTGCCCAGATTTAATAATATAGGGAATAGTATCCCAATTAGCCACAGATGAATAAATTGGTTTAGGATATTTTCATCTATCTAGCATAAAGTGGCTGTGAGCAGTTACAGCAATGAATTGCATCAATACTGTGGAAACAGGATGCTTCATTAGAATAAAGTAATGGCTGATAGGTCATCCACATGCTTCCTTCAAACATCAGCTCTCTTGCCAAAGTTCTGAGCTTCATCAACTCAGAAACAGTAGATGAGTGTCCTGAAATAACAACAAGCCTCTCAGACACAGTAGTATTAATATACATGTACAGTGGGGTGATTCTTGGAAGATTCCTCAAGAAAAAGTCCTCAAAACAGAAAAGCATATGGGTCAAAGGTTACATAAATTTTATCATCATTATTTGTATGTTTTTTTGGAATTATGCTATGGGCACAGACGAAAACGTTTCCATATATGTCTTTCATAGCCAGGGGATCACAACAGTCATTGCACAGATAATCTGAAAAACTAGCAACACACTCTCTTGCTGTTATCCTGTAGAAATAAAAATGTCAGACTACAGTTGGAAACATCTTTTTATCTTTAATCTCTCAACTATTAAGTACAGGATTTGGCATGGATGTAAGCTTTTTCAGAAGAGAGTTATTCTGAGCAGCAGTCATCCTCATTAGTGGGAATCTTTCTGCAAGCATCACAGTAGAAAATATATAATATAAAAGAAGTGGTCTATATAGTTGTGTCTTGTGTTAGTTTCAGGGGGAGTGCAGTTGGTTTTAATGTCTGAGTTTAATTCATATGTGGTCTTATGCTTACACAAAGGCAAAGCAGGGTTGATAGGTATAGTGGAAATTTTGATGGATCTTTAAACATAGTCACAATTCTATTAACATTTTTAATTTCCATTATTCAACAAGCACAAATATTTATTTTAAGAAAGAGAGGTAATGTCCATTTTTAATTAATGGCAGTAATAAATGTTTCCGAATTATCACTTTTCTTTGAGTTCTGATGAATTTAAATATAAGATCAGAAAATATTTATTCTTTCCATTTATAAAAACTTAGTAAAAAAATTATATATTTATGTGTACCATTTTTAAGACTGCAAAACAAACTACTTTTCTAAAGATTGTTCTAAATTGTAGTTTTTGGCACCTAGAGATATGGATACTGGGGTTTTACAGCTACCTTAAGAAATAAAAGCTCTCTAATACTGCTTTACATCAATAGAACTTCTTTTGTTCCAGTAGAACTTTAGCATTCTTCTGTTGTACTAAGATGTCCTTAAAATACGTTGTCTGAATATACACACTACATATTTCCTTGTAGATCTCACATATATGTAAATTATATTTAATTTTTATAACCTTGTATATATCATGAAACTAAGTGAAAATGTAGATATTTTAAGTAAAATATTTTATTTAGTTCAGATGGAAGAAAGTTCTAAAGCCAAATAAGGTCGACCCATTCAGTCTTACTAAATGAGATATTTAAATGAAAGTACCTGTACCAATCAAATTCAAGACTAGTTGCTTACCAATTTGTGAAGTCAGATGAACTTTGAAAAGTGAACATGAAAAAAAATTATTTTATTAGTATAAGGTATGGCTTCATTTTTAGAAAATATTCAAGGAAAAAATAAAGAAACTAGCTCAACTTCTGTAACAAGTATCAAGTTGGCAAGGCATTTAATCCATGTTAACATTATGTGTTTTAATGTATAGTATGTAAGAGCCATACCATTATGTAGGTTACTTCTTTGCAAAGGATTCCTTCCATGAGACGGGAGTTTTATGTAAATTTTAGCAGAATTGTTAACATATATTGAAAGTGGTTTTGTAAGTCTTGATAGGTGAATAACTTTTCTAAGAGAGAGTAGATTTATTTCTTGTCTACTGAGTCCATGGTTTTCAGAATTTCCTCAAAAGCCCATTAAATTGCAAAAAAGTTACTTGATTAATATATAATGATATAAAAAAGAAAACAAGAAACTCATTATAACAAAGGGATCCTAGAGCTGAAGACCAGATGAACAGTTTTATTCAGAGATTTTGACAGGATGCACTGAGATGCTCTGCTAGTGTCCCTCACTGACCCAACAAGGAGCAGCAATATGAGTGCAGAGGCCCTCTTCAGACTCTGATGAGAATATTTTTATAGTTAATGTACCATGAAAGGTGAACCTCCTGCAATTTTTAAAAAGTAATGGCAGGTTTTTAAGGAGTAATTAGAACCAGTATACTACACTGGTATCCAGAAGATAAACCAGTTCTCCACTGACAGCAAAAGGCAGCTGATCATTTCTGGCCATTCAAGTATCACAGTATCACAGTATGTTAGAGATTGGAAGGGACCTCAAAAGATCATCTAGTCCAATCCCCCTGCCGGAGCAGGAACACCTAGATAAGGTTACACAGGAACGTGTCCAGGCGGGTCTTGAATGTCTCCAAAGAAGGAGATTCCACAACCTCCCTGGGCAGCCTGTTCCAGTCAGTCAAAGGTTAGTACTAATAGTTGGACTAAGTAGTTTGCGCTGCTGTTTTCACGTTTATATAGAAGATGTAGATTTAGTCTACCACCAAAAGAAAATCTAAATTTATACCTTATAAGTAGAGAAAAATAGCATAAACCACAATGATTTAAATGGAATGAAGGCTTTTATTAAAAAAAAAACCCAAACAAACAACAAAACAAACCGTAGAAGACTAGTTAGATACTTTTGCTAAATCTCATTAGTTGCCCTGCTTATATTTCTAACTAAAAGTGAAATGTAGCATTATACTGAAACCATATGAGAAAAACATATGAGAATAAAAATTGTTATGTGTATTTAACTGCATACAGATAATGCTCATAATTTCTGCCAGCCCTGAAATGAAATACAGCTAGTTTTCAAGATCTAATAAGATCTGACTTATTAATTAAAGGGTTGGTTTTATTTTCCAGTTCTAATTTTGGGGCAACTGTAGCTCAAGCATAGATTTAACTAAGAGCACTATTTTGGCAGATACTATTGCTCCTGGCAAATTGCTGTAATAAAACTAGATCTTACTGAAACTGAAGACAACTTGGACAGCAGCTCTGCATGTGATTTAGAGATGATTTGAAAGTGAACGTAGCAAAAATGTTGGGAGCTTAACCGTTTCCATTACCTCGTGATTTTAACTCTCTATGACACTAATACTTTTTTTGATATGGTGCAACGTTACAGATTCTACCTAATTCTTTCCATGCCATGAAAAGATGTAGCACTTCTTACTAGTACACTGAGGTATATGACATCCCTCTGTAGTGACAGTTGCACGATTTGAGGCATAGCAGTAAGGAATAAAATGCCACTATTATGTCACCCAAATGGAAAAAGTGATGTTGTGCAACTCAAAGTGACAGAATTGGCCTCTTCCATTAACATCAAAGTTGTATCTATCTTTGGCCAAGGTTCACTTTTTAAAGAAATAAAGGTCCTGTACATAGCGAAAGCAACAGATTAGAGGTATCTTGCTACAACTAGATCCACATCCACTTCAATTAAACTTTATTTTTAAAGTAGCTGAAAATATATTGCTTTTTACTAAGAAAAAAATTGCAGGTTTCCTCATATTACAATAGGGTTTCGGTGTGGAAGTGGTTTCAGTTCAACAGCTTGTTAGATTGCAGTGACTGATCATTAGGAAATGAAGATAAACAGCAAATTTGCACCTCAGAAGTCTGAGAATATCTCACTCAGTTCTGCTGTAATTAGAACCACTAAGATACAGACTTCAACATGGCCTGGGTATTTCCTGCAGGCCATTTTCTCTGGATTTTGTTCAGTGCTTTACTTAAATTTTCTGTATAATTTTTATAGTTGCATAAGCTGTCTGTTGGAGACCAGAATTTTAATTTAAGTGCCAATTAATGCATTTCATCAGTTGCATCTAAATTTACCTGCAAGTACATGTTATGTATGCAACCTGTCATTTTGGCTATCAGTTAAAATAGACAAGAAGACACACTGTCACACTTCAGCTCTTATCTGGATCACATTCTTTGGTTTTCTTTCTGGTCAAAATGTAGACAAGTTTTTCTGTGGCCAGTTCAGGTCCTCACATAGGGACAGAAGCTTATCAAAGCCATCATCAGTTAGATCTTTAAATAAGGATTTAAAGCTAATTTAGATTTTCCTTCTTTCCCTTTCATGATAAATCTTGTGATATCCACATGTAGTCCTGACATGAAAAGAATGAAAATGGCATTCCTCAAGAAAGCTTGCAAAGAAAGACAACATTTACTCTCTGCGGGCCAGAGACAAAATATGCCATAAGGAAGTAATTCTGGAGGATCTGTTAGGCTTCCAACCCATAGCTTTTGGAACTGGTAAAGATGTTAAATAAATAATTGTAAGAAGATGTCAGTAGCAATATAGCTGAAATAATAACAAATTCTACAAGAACCTTTATTTACTAAAATTTTGAGTCTCATAGCTACCAAATTTGTTTCATGTTGATCATTTTTCATTGAAAATGTGTGACAGATACCTTAAAATATAACTTGAAACTTCTTATTGCAGTTCTCTACTGAGTGTATTAAGATAGAGCAATTAAAAAACATGTTCCATCACTGAAATTTCATGGTTGGAATCTAAATTAGATTTCAAGATCAGGGGAAATAATGTAATAATGAGTGTTAGTATGCAGAAAGTCATAGAAAGTTAATGGACTTTAAAAACTGACACATTGCTCTAGAAGAGTCATTAACACATTCCTTAGCTTCATAAGAGAGCTAACTAAAGTTAGATGCATTGAATTAATTAAAACAAGGAACTCCCAGCACAGAGATCCATATGTAAGGAATGCCAGTGATAAACTATGAGTTAAAGGAAGAAAATAGACTTTATTAAATAAGAAAAAGAAAAATAATTCTTGGATTCAATGTACTTTGATAAAACTAGCTGAGTTCAGAAGATTTTGATATTAATATTTAATTTGTTTGAAGTTTTCACTTCTGAAATTGAATGACACTGTATTGAAGCATTAAAAGTTTTTCAGTTATCCCTGAAACTTAATTTGAAGGAAAAGGTGGTACCGTAGTAGCATATCTGCATATTTAATGACAATGCTGCCCAAACTCAAGAGATTTCAATATTATGCCTGAAAGAGTAAATTACTTAGATGTAATTTTGCTCTTTAAAAGGTGTAATTATACTAGCTCTCGTTACCAAAGCTCAGAACTACCTGGGGAACTGGAAAGGCTATACCTGTTCTATTAATTTAACTGGAGTAAATGGGCACTGAAAATTAAAGGTGTCATTACCCCCCTGATGATTTGCAACCTTAAATAGTCTAACCTGATTCAGGTGAATTAATTCCAAAATTTGAAGTTTTGCTGTTTAGGATTCACAAGGCATCAGTAAATGGATTACGCAACATTTGGAAATGTAAGGCAAACTATCAAAATTCATCAAAGACACTCACTAGTACTTTGCACTGTCACATACTTCTTTCTGAAAAGGATGGTTATTTTCCTAATTTTAATAAGCCAGAAGAGAGGGAAACATAAAAGGTTTTCAAAAGAATCCTGCAAATAACTTAGTTAATGATCTCACAGTCTATCAACAATAAAACTATGTTACAGGTATAACATTTTCTACCACCAGCTGCTCTTCAGAATGAATCCTGACAGCTGGTAAGAGCATGAAATGCAACTATGAATAAGACAGAATATTTCAACAATGAAACCATGAAGAATACCCATAAAACCTATTCGCATAAAGTTGCCAAACTTTAATATAATTTTGATCATAGATGTTATTTAAATTAGGAATATATTATTTCGGAAATCAAGTGCCCAAACTAACCACAGTGATCCCAGAAAATTCATCTCTGGTAAACAGAATGTGATGGGAGCTTGACAACTGACTACAGAAGGTGATAAATGCAGAAATCTATCTAAGGAAGTTAAAATGATGAAATTAATAAAATTTTATTATACCTGACAAAATTACAAAGAAAAGTCCTTTTTAATTCTGACCTTAAACTCCATAAAGATACAGCAAAATTTCCAACACCTGAGAGCCATTTCACTTCAGTTCATATGAGTCTAGAGTGCGAAGCCAAATGGGGAGGAAAACACTCATGACAAATAAACACAGTCATATTATCAGCCTAAAGAAAGATTTTCATGTAAATAGAATGTGAAACAGAGAAATAGTTGCATTAAGGTTTTAGTGGTGACTTACTGATAAACCATATGATAACTCAGATAAGGTCCAACTTGCAATCTGACATATTTTAAAAAGCAGTGAAAGATAAAATAGTAAAGAGAACATGCACATGTTTTAAAACTGGAAAGGTCACGAAAGAGAGATATGTAAAAAAAAAGAGGTGAGAGAGGTCAGCTAAATAGTCATGTCATGATTTACATGTAAATCTATGTTTTGTATGTCAAAATTATCTCCCACAAATGGAGACGTTTCAGATACATGTTACAGGAACACAGCTTATCTAGTCACAGTTCCCAGTACAATCAGTTATAATTTTCTCTTTCAGTGCCTTTGAAAATAAAGTTTATGGTTGGAGCAAAGCAGGTACAAAAATTCCTAATTCTTCTTCTTAGACAGTAAGTTCAGTGACAACAAAGAATAATACTTTTCTGGTGCTCTTCTGGAAGAACTGCAGACATGCAAAGGCAGATTCAAAAGGCCAAGTCAAAATTCCAGGTAACTCATACTACTTGGTGGTTTTCATAAGACACACAAATTTCATACAGAGATCAAACTGCTGAGTGACACAAAGTTGTTCAAATTTCTCCAGCTTCTTCTAAAGGTATCTCATTGCTGGATACAAAAGCTTTACAGTATTGAGATGTGAAATAAAACTGACCACAGTACTTCTGATTTCCTTACAGAAGGGAGATGTAAGGAGATCAGAAAGCTGATCACAGAACCAAAAAATTGTGGCTCTTCTAAGTAGAAGATAAAGGAATGGATGTTGGACTATGTTGGGTTATATCACTCTCCCAGCAGGCCAGAAATACTACTTCCACAAGTCTTGTGTCATAAGTATGTAAAGGTGACACCATACAAAATTGTATCTTTGGGGAGCTGCAGAAAGTCCTATACTAAAAACTAAAGATACAAATACGCCAATAACAGTTTTTACACTATCTTTAAAGAAACAGCTCTCTCACATTATTTGTATGTGGCAAATATCATGGGATGTTATCTCAGTCTTGGACAAAAAGTGTTTCTGTCTTTTACATAGTTTTTCCAATATATTTTCTCATTCTTCTATTCAGGCTTTCCAACTCTGTTCTTAAACACCAGGGTCTGATGTGAGCAACTGCCACAACAACTTTTGTTGCAGTCTGAACCTTACCACATCTGCCTTCACAGGAAGTTTTGTTATTCATTTCAGAATTTCATTTCATTTCATTTCATTTCATTTCATTTCATTTCATTTCATTTTCCTACAAACCCTGAGCCTGATTAATTTCATTTTATGTCTTTTACTTAGAAGTGTTAAAAGCAGATTTAGATCTGTAGATTCACCCCTTAAGCAATTAAATTACTTATCACATGCCTTCCTTCCCTGGAAATCAGTTAACACTTTGCATTCATGAGGAATACATACTGATCACACAGATGTGTTCATTACTTCATAAAGTTATGTTGGTATTTCTTATCTTTTACAAAATTGTTTTTCAGCTTTCTGTCTTATATCTACACAAGGATTCTGTTTATCATGTTAGCTAAGGATTTATACAACTTTAAGATGCATTTTTCTGCTGTAAACATAAGAAAAAAGATGATATGTGAATTAAAAAAGCATACAGAAACACAAAAAAAGCAAATGGGAGTTCTTTTTTGTCACAAATATAATTGTATTTTATAATTTTGCAAAACATGCATAATTTGCCAGATTCAGTAATTCTTCTGGAGCTACCTGCATTTTGCAACAGGAATGAAAAAATCAGATACATATAATTGAAAATATAACTTTCCATGCAAGAAAACTCCACAAGTGTAAACTGTGACCATCACTCACCCTGCCAAGGAAAGAGCTGAAGGGTAGTACTGCACTGTGTACAGCCAGCAACGTTCATGCCTTCCAGAAACAGAATTACCATATCTAGGGATTATAGCAAAGGAGGTATCACTGGAGGAATGTATTAAAGAGTATTATTTCTCACTCAAATTGTGTGGCTAATTTTTGAGGGTTAGCAGCAATAAAAAAATGTCATAAAGAAGATTTTTATCAGTATCCCAAAGAGAAAGAACTGGGCAGATGTATACATTTTATAAGATATGCTAAAAAAAGAAAAAATGTTTGTAATACAGAATTCTCATCTAAATGTGTCACAGAAAAAAAAAAATCTAGGAGAAAACTGTTAGTGCAATGTCTAGGTATGTATTTTGTTTGAAATGTATAAAGCCCCTTTCCATAAATATATTTGACTAATGAAGGCTATTTGATGTCTACAATAACAGAAGTTAGGAAACAGGTAACCAGTCATATGCCTTTTTTTTAAGCAGTGTGGATAATTTTAAAATAGACCACATAATTCAGCATAGCTGCCCATAACTGTTAAAGCTTGGACACCATATCAGTTGCTTAGAGGTATGCTGGCAATCGATTCACAATGGCCACATTCACACCTCACAGCAGGATCCCACTGGAAGGCCAGTCATGCATAAAGAGGAGAAGTATTCTCGCAACAGGAGCACAATCTTTTGGAACAACTGGCAGATCAGCAGATTCTAGTTGCTCGTGCTTCATAAAGAGTCACAGCAGCAACTCTGTTTAACCAGCAGAGTTCAAAATTTGAAACCTTGTCCTCTACAGAAATTGGTCACAGACTGCTCTCAAAACTGGCGTCACAACACAATAACTAATCAGTTCCTGCAATGCTGTGCTATTACCATTGTGCTATTCCATTTAATGACTAGATATTATAAAGTATTTTTTGGCATTTTGTCTGTCAAAGAGGTCAAATGGGAGAGTAATTTGTAACCTTACAGTTTTGGAAACCTGTTACTGAAAAGGCTTTTGTAGGTGTATGACATTTTCATGTAAATATAGTCATAAATAAAGGGAAATAAAACAAACAAAAAAATCTTTTGGAGACATTGCAAGCATCTTAAAATCCTTTACTTGGCATTATTCTTTGTAAATATTATCAGTGCATTGGCATTAAAAAATATTTTCAGCGAGAATCTCACTGTTCTTTATTAAAATAAATAAATAAATAAATATGCATATAGCTTAAATGAAAGAGTAAGATTCTGGTTTTATTTTTCTCCTCTATTTGCATCAGATTTGTGCAATCTAAAGCTACAGTTTAAACCAGGTTCCATTAAGAGCAGCCCAGGTACATAAAAAAAAAAAAAAAGAAAAAGAATGGGATCCCCAAAGTCCATTGCTACTACTTGAAAGTGACTTGCGGTAGCATACACCAACTCAGTACATTTCATTTTAATTTCTGACAGAAAACTGACTGTGTGACATAGAATCAAATTTCAGAGAGTTTTAAATATAGGAATGGAAACATTTTTTCATGGCTTTCACTAGCAATAATTACACTGATTTCACCAGGTGAAATCAAGTCTGAATCATTCTCATTTTAATATGATAAGCAACATATTCGACAGGTTACCTTCAGAACAGTGTCAACAGCCTAAAGAGAGACAGTGTCATGGTTTAAGCCTAGCCGGTAACTCAGAACCATGCAGCTGTTCACTTACTCTCCCCCACTTCCCACCCAGCTCCTGGAGGGATGGGGAGAAGAATCAAAAGAATCTAACTCCCACAGGTTGAGATAAGCACAGCCCAGTAACTAAGGTATAACACACTGCTGCTGCCACCAATAATAATGATAAGGGAAATAACAAGGGAAGAGAATACAACCGCTCACCACCAGCCAGCCGATACCCAGCCTGACCCGAGCAGTGATCTTGCCCTTCCAGATAACTGCCCCCAGTTTATATACTGGGCATGAGGTGACATGGCATGGAATACCTCTTTGGCTAGTTTGGGTCAGGTGTCCTGTCTCTTTTTCCTCCTGGCTTCCCCTCCTCCCTGGCAGAGCATGAGACTCACAAAGTCCTTGGTCAGAGTAAACATGACATAGCAACAACTAAAAACATCTGTGTTAGCAGCACTGTTCCCAAGCTAAAAGTCAAAACCACAGCACTGCACCAGCTACTAAGAAGGAGAAAAATGACTGCTGCTGCTGAACCCAGGACATATAGCAAGGATCTCTTAGCTGCAACAAAGCTGTAAATTGTAAAATTGTGAAAATCTGGTACTAAAAAGGACTACAGTGAATGCAAAATGGTGATATCAGATGAAGAATATGCAGTTTCTCTTAGGAGGGAGGGTGTTGAAACACATGGTGAGGCAAGCTGGATAAACAAGGCAAGCAGAAGGGATTGTGAAAAGTTACGTTGTTACCTACCACAGTGATCTTGAAAAAATTCAAAGGAGAGAATACACCTGAATGAAGAACCTTTGCCCAAAAGAAAATGATTAGTTTTATATTAAAGTGATACATAGAAGGTAGGACCCACACTGATAATGCACTTGTTATGTGTTAAACAGGGTAGGGTTTCATTCTTATTTGTAATGAACTTAATCTTTATTGCTTGAATTGAGTTGAACAGGCAATTACCAATAAAAAGTCTGCCCTACCAGAAATGTTTGGGAGAATGATAGAGACAAACTGGATAATACTACTACTGATAAATTATTCATCTATGAACATCCGTTCCACATCACTATTATTGCATACAGGAGCTACATTATCAGAAGCAACGCTGAGCAAAGATGGTGGTTTTGCAGATGCAGCACTGTGTGGAGATATTAGCTGCTGTCCTGAAAGCAACACAGACAAATATACAGTCAGACTGTGATCATCTGTGCTTGTTTGAGTCCAGTACTCTACTGATGAAATCGTTAATTCTTGTGGTCTTCACTAGTTTTCACTAATGAAACTAAGTTCTATTTTGCAATGCAGGTAAGTCTTCTTGATTCTGGTTGAAGTTAACTAGTTAGTCAAGTTAGACAGAGATCAGAAATTGAAATTTTAAGATCCCTCCCCTCTTATTCTCTGAGTTACTTATTGGAAACCGCTTAGTTCTGCTATGGAGATTATTCCACAGCAAGTAATATTGGTAAAGACATTACACAAACATTTACATTACAAAGATAAGTGTTTCTGTTAATATTTACATGTTGTCCAAGTTCAAAACAATGTCGATTTTTGGAAACAACATGCCATGTATGCATAGTACTTTGAAGGCTGTTGTTTGTCTCTATTTTTCTCATTTGAATATTCAAAGTAAAAAAAAAAACAACAAACAACCAAACAATAATAAAAATCCTCCTGTAGATATGTGTGTCAATGCACAGAAATCTATCTTTCAATAGTCATGTTTAGGCATCTTAATTATACAAAATTACTGAAGATCAAATTCAAAGCCTGAAAATTATTAGAATTATCTATAGCTTATCAAGGAGAATATGGACAATTTCCCCGATTCTTTACATGGATTTGTCTGTTTATGTTGCCAGGTTTAAGTAATTTCTATGTTTCTCTAATCAGTTTTTACTAGACCTGCAAGAGATCCATTTTTTTTTTTTCACATGCATAAACTTAAATTTTGCTTTAGCTGTCTAGATTGAAATGTTGTACAGGGCATGAAAACCCAACTTGCCACACCTGTAGCTTAAATAATGTTGTCTGTGTTTAGGTTCAGAAAGATTTAGCTGCATGTAAAGCAGCCTCTTCTGAGTTTTGTCATGAATGTCAAGCAAAAATTTGACAGTGACTGCTTAAAAGACTATATTGCACATAAACTTAATTCAAGCTCTGGAACCTGCAGAAATCATCTGATGTCATTGATGATAATGGTAACAGTATACTAGGCATGAAAACATATGACAGGGTATATACCATGCAGAAACTATATTTTTGTAGTTTTTAAATGGGAATGCTAATTTTTATTTAGACTATTTTTAAAGTACTGTCCTGGGTTCAGCAGTAGCAGTCATTTTTCTCCTTCTTGGTAGCTGGTGCAGGGCTGTGTTTTGACTTTCAGCTGGGAACAGAGCTGAAAAACAATGATGTTTTGGTTTGGCCAAGGACTTTGTGGGCCTCATGCTCTGCCAGGGAGGAGGGGAGCTGGGAGGAAGCAGAGACAGGACACCTGACCCAAACTGACCAAAGAGGTATTCCATACCACAGCACGTCATGCCCAGGATGTAACTGGGAGTTAGCCGGAAGGGCTGGGTGGACTGCAGGGTTGGAGGAGGTATCGGTCGGTGCTTGGTTGGGCTGGGGGGCAAGTTATTGGTCGCCTGGTGATGGGGTGATGTATTCTTTTCCCTTGTTATTTCCTTTATCATTACTATTATTGGTGGTAGCAGTACTGATTTGTGTTATACCTTAGTTACTAAACTGTTCTTATCTCAACCCGTGGGAGTTGCATTCTTTCTGATCCTCCTCTCCGTCCCTCCGAGAGTAGGGGGAGGGCAAGAAAGGGGGGGAGTGAGTGAGTGAAAGCTGTCTGGTTGAGGTTTAAACCACGACAGTTCTTTTTGGCGCCCAACGTGGGGCACGAGGGGTTGAGATAACGACAGATCTGACCGTCACAATGATGATTTATTGGATCTCAGAGCTTCAGAATGTTGTAACTTACTTAGAGCCGGTATTTGCTGTGTTAGTGTTTATCAAGTGTGGGGCTTGGGCTAAGGTTCTTGTCTCACTGTACTTTATGGCAATGACTTGTAATACGGGCGAGCTCCAGCAGCAGGGCGGGACGGACGTGGTCGTGGACTGGTCCCTGGCCGTCCGGCTGCTCCTCACCGTCCTGGCCCTCGCCCTCACCTCCGTCTGCTTGAGGCCCTGGGGAGCCGAGGAGGGGCGGCCCCGGGAGCCGGCGGCTGCTGAAGCGGCCCGGGAGAGCGGCCCCGGGGACCAAGCGGGAGCGGGACCGGAGGCCGCGAGGGGACGGCTGCCGGTGGAGGAGGTCGGGGCGGTCGAGCAGCGGGAGAAGGCGGCGGAGGAGCCGAGCCCCGCAGAGGAGCCGAGCACCGCGGCCGAGCTCAGCCCCACGACGCCCGAGAGCATTCCCCGGAAGCCGCCCGCTGAGCCCCAGGAGGACGCAGGAGACCCCGCAGCATTTCCCAGCAAGGCAGAGGAGGAAGAGCTGGACTCAGGAAAAGAGAAGCTGGTGGTGGGAGAGCCGGCAAGCACAGCAGCTACACCAGCCCCAGTGACAAGCACAGCAGCTGCACCAGCCCCAGTGACAAGGCACCAGCCCCAGTGACAAGTACAGCAGCATTGTTTGAGAGTTCTGAAGGTTTTGAATGGCCTTTGGGTACCCTTGGGACCTGCCTGCTGACTGTGATGGTGTTCACTATGTTGGCACACATTCAGAGTGTGTTTTACCCACCACCATTGTGTCTGATCCCGAAATTTAAGCAGAGTGGGGTTTGGGTCTTGTCTGGGGTTAGACAGCAATATGGGAGGACCAAGAGGTTTTCCCCAAGGCTGGACAGCCATGAGTGGCAGGGCATGTGGGACAGTATGGGCAAGTATCTAGTCCACTGGGCCCCTCCAGTGCTTTGGAAACATTGGAGATGGAAGGACAATGAATTATTTTGAACCTGGTGGGCCCATGACCCTTAAGGCCAACAGAGCAGAGATGCAACATCGAGATGGACTCATGATCAAGGGGTGGACCTAACAATGGACACTACTGCCCAGGTTATTCATGTGTGTGAACACTGCACACAGCCTCTCCTGCTCTGAAAGACTGTTACAAGAGATGGAGCCTGACATTATGGACCAGATGGACTCAGCAGCTTTATAGGGACTGGTCCATGCACTACGATGAGAGTGCACTTAGATAAGAGTGATGGTATATTGAAAATGTGGGATCTGAGCATGATGTGAATGGTATGGAATAAGGGGTGGATAATGTCCTGGGTTCAGCAGTAGCAGTCATTTTTCTCCTTCTTGGTAGCTGGTGCAGGGCTGTGTTTTGACTTTCAGCTGGGAACAGAGCTGAAAAACAATGATGTTTTGGTTTGGCCAAGGACTTTGTGGGCCTCATGCTCTGCCAGGGAGGAGGGGAGCCGGGAGGAAGCAGAGACAGGACACCTGACCCAAACTGACCAAAGAGGTATTCCATACCACAGCACGTCATGCCCAGGATGTAACTGGGAGTTAGCCGGAAGGGCTGGGTGGACTGCAGGGTTGGAGGAGGTATCGGTCGGTGCTTGGTTGGGCTGGGGGGCAAGTTATTGGTCGCCTGGTGATGGGGTGATGTATTCTTTTCCCTTGTTATTTCCTTTATCATTACTATTATTGGTGGTAGCAGTACTGATTTGTGTTATACCTTAGTTACTAAACTGTTCTTATCTCAACCCGTGGGAGTTGCATTCTTTCTGATCCTCCTCTCCGTCCCTCCGAGAGTAGGGGGAGGGCAAGAAAGGGGGGGAGTGAGTGAGTGAAAGCTGTCTGGTTGAGGTTTAAACCACGACAAGTACTCATAAGCTTAGGCATTTTTCTGTTGTGGAACAAAGACCAATTTAAAATAACTAAAAGTGAATAAGCGAATATAAAAAAATAATTCCCTAGTTTGCTATAATCAACAAAGTATGGAACTCAATGTATAATTTGTGGCAGTACTAGACTACAACAGGATGAACAGATCATACTTTATAGTGCTGCATGACTCTTCCATGTTAGCATTAGAAAGTGATAATCTTTTTATGGCAATTTTCAATTTATAGACTTTGCTTATCTTCTTACACTTGTGTAAATCAAGAGTTATTTTACTGAAATAACTGTAAACATGTCCAAGTTCAAGAAAAGAAATAGTATCTCGGGGTCTATCAGAAAGGTTTGCAATAAATAAAAATAAGAACATTGAGATGTCTATCAATA
Source organism: Neopsephotus bourkii (assembly GCF_033783945.1). Lineage (NCBI taxonomy): Eukaryota > Metazoa > Chordata > Aves > Psittaciformes > Psittacidae > Neopsephotus > Neopsephotus bourkii. Next base: position 10,827,350 of record NW_026902254.1, on the reverse strand, counting down.
CATAGGAATAAATACAAAACAATCCTTTTGTTCACCATCTAAGTATTCCCATATGTCTTAGAATTAGACAGTATAGATTAGAAGTGCAGTCTTACTGTGTTTTCTATAACAGAAAATTGTAGGTAGGAAGAGTTCCAGAGGTCAATCTCCACAGGAGAAAAAAAACATAATTAAATATCCTAATTAATAGATTGCAAGCTGACCAATGTGAGTAGTGAGAAGTACCTAGGAGAACCAGACAGTATTTTATTCCTTGTGCAGAATCCTCCTCAGAAGGACAGCAGAAAGGTTTTCCTAAGTATTAAGAAACATTCAGACACTGCAAAACTGCTCTTTTTCTGAATGAATGTAGACTGAAGGCATTTTTAAGAAAAGGGGAGAGAATTTATAAGAGAGAAAAAATCTGATCTGGGGTATTCTGCTGACATGTAGAAGATATCTTAAGAGTTTCAAATTGCTTATTCCTGTTTTGTTTGATTTAAACTTGAATAAAGCCTTTTTGCCAGACTACTCTGAATAGTTTGGTAATGGCAGAAAACTGAGCTAATAAAGCTTAAGTTAAATTCCACTATCCAGTACATAGTTACTGCCTAGATTGTAAAAGGTTTGGCAGAACTCTGATCTGCAGTAGCCAGTTGTCAATCCAGACACCCAGATAGTGAGAACTGCATTACCACAGCCAGGATCTGAACAGACCCCAAACAGATATCTTCTGCATGGATTTTGAATGTTCTGATCCCAGAGCTGTTTTCTGTTGCCTGATACAAAATTCTGTTCCTGTTGTCTAGGCTAACAGAAATGCTATTACCAAGCTGGAAAAAAAATGCTCAAGGCTCTTACACTAAAGTAGTCTGACTGAAACCTCATTGTTCTTAACACCCTCATGTTTAACAGACACTAATGTTAGGGTTGGCTACATTATTTTTTCAAAACACTTGTTAAGATTGACGTATAGCTAAACAAGATTTGGAAGACTTTGGGGTTTCTTTCAATTCACACAAGTTTTCTGTTGTAAACATATATAAGCCAAAGAAATACAAATAGTTATGCTAAGAACTGTGGTACTCTAGGTCCCAAGCTTAGCATAAACAGGTCTTATTACTTTACTTAGATATAATTGCTTAATATATATCAGATAAGATAATTAAACTAGTATATTGTATTTCTGTGTATTAATTTTCTCTTAGCATTGAAACTATGTCATTAGAATTATTTTAAAGGCTGATAAATTTTTTTTGCAAGCTTTGCAAATAAAGGTTTGCATGTAATCTAGTAACCTACACTGAGTTTCTTACAACAGATTTCCAGAGGTTTCTGATATGTCTCTAGATTGAAAGTATAAAGTTTCTATATTCGATAGGATTAAGTAATGACTAAATCTGAGGATCTGTCAATCAAATTGTGACACTACACATCTGCAACTGTGATGCCCTTTCTTGTAGCTATGCAAAGAGAACAGCAAAATCTCTCAGGCACTTCATTTCTTCCTGCAGGACTTAAATATCTGAAGAAATCTTTTCAGTTTCCTACTCAGCTGAATCAACTTAGCGGAGTCAGTGTCAACTACAATTGACCATCACTTCTGCTTTAAAGTTAATGAGCATTTTGAAATGCACAGTCTCTCCCTGTGTGACAGGAAGGTCTCACTGCGTGCAGAGATCTGTAAAACATATGGCTCATAGTTTCTTATTCGTCTTTGCCTGCATATTATTTTCTGCATTAGGGAAAAGCAGTTAAATGTTCTATCCACCTGTACTTCATGCTTCATGTAGGTGTTTTGAGCACATCTATATTTGCTGCAGAAATGTGTTCATTACTATAGGGGTAAGAGGCTTTTTGATTTTTTTCTATAGTATGTAACAGAGCATAGGATAGCAATGTTCTCTTTTCTAAAGGGTACCATGACAATACTACCATGAAAAATAGCTTCTAGGAGGAATACTAATCAGATATTATGTAGTATTGCTTTAATACACATACTCTGCCTTGTATGCCTGAAGCTGCACCATACCACTGGCTGTATACAAGCTTGCTTGGATATAGTACAAGGATCCAACGTGCAAAGGCCAGATATGCCAAACTAGGTGCTGTATGTTAACTCTGCAAATATGCTAATCTCCTTTGAGTCAGGATATGAGTATTCTCATTTATGAATAGTAGTGTATACATAAACTATTATAAAAATGAAATTGCACTCAAAAGTGTGCACACTGAATTCAGGGGTTTGGTTTTTATGTTTTTATAGTTTCACCCTTTCTTAAAATGAAGGAAAAAAAACCCCCATAATGCCAAGAAAAGTTTTGCTATTATGTCAATCCTGAATCTTACAAAACCATGTATTAGATTTTGTGCTAGACTCAAATTTAATTCTTGCCAATGCCATTAACATGCTATTAGCTGATCTGAAGGTTGACTAACATCACTGTCTTGTCACCACTCATTTTTTTTTCTGTATTGAACAGAAAATTGTGGCTGTCACTGCATTTTATAGAGAACTTCTACTGTTAGGCAAGCTCTGAAAAATATCAGCTAGATTGAATTGTTTGCATGACACAGGTAGAGCTGGTGAAGTGGTGCCACTACTTAATACAGAGATTTTCCTGATAAAGGGGCCAAGATTTTCCTCCTCCCTCTTCCCGCAAGGGTGTTCAAAAGAGGCTGTTAATATGGAGCTCAGTCCTTGCTATTAGTGGAAACTGATAAGGGACCCTTAAGTTTATCTACTGAACTTTCTCCAAATTTAGTTATGCAGCTCCAGTCTTGGACAGTGAAATTGTTTGGACGTGGCCTTTGGTGATCCTGAAATTCTGACTGAGAGAATAAAGTCACTGCTGTAGATTCAGAAGGCCCTTCTGGCTATCTGGATCTGACCTTTGCTGTGTCTGATGTTATAGCTGCTATCCTTCAGCCAGTGATAAGAAAAAGCAGTCACATAATTGTTGAAATGCAGCAGGGAGATTTTGCAAAAGTTTCTCATCTGAGAAAATGTGAGAGGCAAATATCATATGTGATGATAGAATAAAACTATCAGCAATGCTGCGGAAGTAAAGACCATAACTGGTATAAACTGCAGAATGAAGAGTGCAAAGGAAAGGTCAAAATGTTTTCCCTACAGAACAGTGGATGAAACATAGCTGAAATATTTGAGGAAGCTGTGTTCTTCTTCTCTGTCATTGTTAAAACTCTGAGACTCACTGAGATCAGTCTCAAACACTAATTGTGTTACTGTTACATACTGATCTTGGCAAATTATCTGATAAGGAAAGAGGCCCGGAGTGTTTTCTTTTAATTGAAAAATACTACAATACTATCACTCTTGGGCTTCATTTTATTCACTTTCCAGCAGATTTGTATGAGCAAGAATTATAAGGGTTAGAGCACAAATTATCATCTCCCTCTTTTTCACTTTTGCTTTGAAAGCTGCCCATAATAGATATGACTATGTGTGCCTGGTGTTTGTCACTGTCCTTTTTAAACATCAGCTGGCTGTCATGGCTTCCTTTTTTGTAGGTTGCAATCATGTTTCAATTAACACAAAGCAATACCAAGTGTGTTACCTGAGTCTTTCTTATTTTATCTTAAATTAAAAAGCACATTAAAAACACTGATGATCACAGAGTTTTTAACCTAATAAATTTGAGGGCTTCCTGGGGCTAGATTGGCATTCAGCATGATCTTGCTGGAATAAGCATATTGACAAGAAAGTTAAATTATTTTATAGAACTACTGAAGCTGGAATTAAAGAAGCCTCTGATAGAGGCTTTTAACTCAGTATGTGACAAAAATCAGTTATGTAGTGGAAGGACTTCTCTGAAGCAGTAATTTAGAGACATTATCAGGTGAATACTAATTATTGGACAACCACAACAAACACTGGAAAATGGCAAAAAGGGTTTATATGAATTTCCCAGATTAATTCTGAAGGAATTTCATAAAAGGTGAGGTGATCTGCATTGCACGAAAGAAGCAACATTAAACTAAATGTTTTACCAAAAACTGTAGAGAAATCGTGGTTGAGGAACACATGCAGTCTGCAGGTAAAATGATCATGGCATGTCTGGACCTTGCAAGTTAGATCTTTCCATTACGATCAAGCAAGACCATACATATACAAGCAAGCCAGTGCCACTTCAAGCAATATGAAAGTATTAAAGAAATGTATCAGGATCTTCTGTACAAGAACTATGTAAAAGACTGCTGTGAGCCTGACCAATTTAAGTGGCTAGGTTCTAAACTAGTTCTATTTTCTGGCAGTCATTTTAAGACCATGAAGAATTATTTTTAGTGAAAATTTTCCTTTATAGGAAGATGCCTTTATACATATCTTATAGTTACATGAAGAGAAAAGGAAATACAGAAAAAACAGACATATATTAAATGTTATTCATGTTGTAGAGGAAAAAGAATAATCTGAATAGTTAAAAAATAATGTCCAAATCATAAATGGCACCTCTTTTGAAAATTCCTGCTACATAAGCAAATATTAGGTTTCTGCAACTGACATTTTACACTTCTATTTTTAACTTTATTTGAATCTGATTTGATTAAGAGCCAATATTCTAATTAAAAATCATTGTCCTTAGTCAATTAGGTTTTCCTTTCCCAACTCTAAATAACCTCCAGATAGCAGGTCATTTTTTACTTTGGTAGAAGACAGTTGAATATTTACCTTTCTCAGGGCTTAGAACCCAAGGAACATCTATCTGGACATTTGCAATAAATTATACTTAAATATTTTTTAAAATAACCTTATTCTTCTTTACCCTTCTTTTCCCTTTCTTCTGTAATTGCTAGGGACCTACAGATTATTAATTTCCAGAGATGCTGTTACTTTCTTCAGGAAAAAAGAACAAAAGTCACAGTGTTCTGTAATAGACTCTGAATAGCACAAGTCTTCATATAGAAGTCTTTCTGTGAAATTTTTATGACATATCATAAGCAGTATACTCATGTTTTGGTGCTGATAGTTGTGTTTTAGCATTAACAGAGGGGCTACTAATGGCAGCTTGCTGACTACTTATCCCTTGGGCATCAAGCTGCTGCTAGCATGAAAACTTTTCCTTTTTTTTGATATCACTACCAAAGTGATCCAGCTGCTTTACCTACATAAGTTTCAAAGACTGAATTTGATAATACACGTATGATTTGATAAAATAGTGATCTTTTGCTATTAGGGAGTAGGGCTTTGTGCAAGAGTGAATTTGTCAAAAACTTGGTTACAATTGAGCATTTTTCTAAATTGAATTTTAAACGTGTTCTTTTCACATAGGCATAACTTGCTTCTTTTAAGCTAGACTCCAACAGATGTCTTAATTGCATTGCATAGATGTCTTCAGTAAGTAGTGGCTGACATATATTCCTACTCCATAATTCTAAGTCTGTGCAAGCCAATAGGAAGAAAATGTTCGCTTAGGTAAGAAGTAAAAAATGTGATATTGATTAATCACTGGAGTAATCTGAGCTAGCAAATTCTCAAATTCCCTTGAGGTCTTCAAGAACAACTAGGTTTATCTTTTGATACAGAGGTTTTAGCCAAGTTACTGAGATAACTAAAAAGCTGGATAAAAATTCAATAGACTCTGACAGGGAAAGCCACACTAGGCTAAATATTGAATTAGAAATTACTAATCTTGTATGAGGATGAATTACGGCCATCAGTGTCTTCAAACAAGACTGCTTTTGAAAATGTTCCTACAGTTGGAGTGTATTTATCTGATTGTTTTCATTGCTTCTCGTAAGCACCTTAAACATTTAATCCCTGCCAACTGATACCCTGTTAGAACACCTGTGGAAATGTGGAGTACCAAGTGTGTGTATCTAGTGCAGAGGCACTTGATACAAAAAACTCAGGAATTTGAGAACTGCAGGTCTTAATTGAGATAATGAGAGTTGCTAAAGCTGCTGAAGGAGGAACTTACAGAAGTTCTATTCTGCAGCAGTCTCATGTTCATCACCTTTTCCAACAAATCTATTAATAAATTAAGACCTTTGTTTTCTTACTTTAGGTCATTGCATTCCCTAGTGCATTTATGTGTTCTCATAAACACATCACTATTGCTATATGCTGAGTAGTATATTCTGTAATACACTATTCTCATTCTTATTGAAATAACTTAGGCTACTAGTGCCCATCCCTTTTCTGAGATTTATTTCTTTTTTGCATCCTCCCTGTGGTTTCTGAAAATGATGTATCTATGTCATATTTGTATATACATGATTGCCCACATTCTTCCATGTTATCTCTCTTTAAGCATTGGCAAACATTCAAGATTCTTAAAATATTTATTCCCATTTTTAGAAACATTCTACAAAGTGTGTTCTATGGATTTTCTATGGTATAGTGTCACAATCCCAAGTTTTTAATATATTAATAATTTCAGGAAGAATATGCTGTGTGAAGGAAAAAGACCATTCTGACACTCAGATTTCTCTTGTTCTCAAAGTAGTGTGGAATTATCCCATGAAAGGAATCTATAAGCTGATCAGTAAATAATAGCAATAACAATATGCAACATGTAGTTTTGGTTTTTCTGTCTCCTGTTAATTCGTTTCATGCTATATATGTACTAATAGTAACAAATACTTTCACGGTAGATTAGAAATGTTATTAATTATTTCTTATCATAAAGACCACAATTCACTGAACATTTTGAAGAAAACTTTCTTTTCCTGTTCTTTTGATGACAAATTTAGAAGTAGTTTATTTTCATACATGTGTTTATATGCATATACCTGTAAGCAGTATTAGAAACACGCAGATCAGATTACACCAGCTAATGCTTCATCTGGTCCAAAACTTGCAGAGACATCGATCACAGCTTGAAATGCAGAGAGAAGGGAGAATAAACTGTAAAAATAAAATCACCCTTTTGGGATCTCACAGCTGTCTGGCTGGAATTTCTGATCCTTGCTGGCCTTTGAGAAGTGAAGCATGATATGTTTAGCAGTTAAAGTCTTTTCAGTTTAGGATGACAAATTTCTGAACAACCTGACAAAAGTTAATGCAACTTTTCCAACTTACATTGTGGGGCTGTTGATTTAAGTGATGGAAATACCACCTGGAACATTTATTTCCTTTACAAAGGGACTTATTTGCAGCCAAAACCAGTGCACAGGTGGGCATTCAAAGAGATGTATGAATGTTCATACACTCTGTTTACAACTTATCATGGCATAAATCTGGCCTGCTGTAGTTTCACTGCAGTCCTGACAGCCCTGTGTAATCTGTGTAATATAAAGAATGTGTGGATTAATGCTGGAGAATTAGATGCTATCCTTACCTCAGAGTAGCTGTAATTCCACTGCTGCTGGAAGATAATAGTTTTGAGATCTATTGCTTAGACTTTAGGCCACAGGTATGGTGATTTTAAGCTCGTAATTTATGATGGCTGGGAGATCTACCTTCAGTTTAAAAATGTCACATAATACATCAGTATTTTCTGTGATTTGGTGGTTACATGGGTGAAAGACAAAACTGTAAGGATTTAAAATGAACAGCATAAAAGAGTGTTTGATGTTAGTTTTAACTTATATTTGAGAAAGTCACATAGTGTTTGCAGTCAAGTCAATTTAGTGGGTGATTTTTCAATCTTTATCAAAAGTCCCAGTATTTCTGAATCCCATATCTGTGATTAGTGTATGTGATAATTTTAACATGAATATTTAGTAGTATATGTAATGTGTGTGCAGATACATTACTGACAGTCAAATCTGAATTAGGTAATAAAACAAAAGCTGAGAAAAAGAGCAAAAATATCATAGTGAAGAGAAATAAATGTCTTTGCTTATGTTATGATTTGTAATAGCATATGACATCTCCCATAGAATAGTTTTAGCCAACTGCTAGAAATACTGCTAAGCTTCTTCAAAGCAAAGAAATCTGCATCACACTGCAAACACATTTAAGCTTAACTGGTCCACTTGTATCTTTCATGGAAGGTGACAATTTGAAGTGCATTTCTTTTCTGGTTTTGCAGGTGTGACTATTCTTATTTCTTGTTTGGGATGTTGCACTGCAGCTATAAGTCAATGACTTATGCACTACGGGTTGATAGAAAGACACCAGTTTTTGAGTACACAGGGGAAATATCTGCATACACCACTCTTTGGTGCCTAGCTACCTTAAAAGGCCATCTCCTGTTGTATAGAAATATTACAGTTCTTTAAATTTTTCACTGTACACTTACATCAGCCTCCTTTATAGTTCAACTGAAGTCTATTTTAAAGGTGTTTAAGTGAATTATTTACTTATGTAAGTAGTGTTAACAATGAAACTCTGGAAAAACTGAAGAAGATTGCCTGGCTTGAGCAATCTGAAAATTTGCTGATCAGCAAGTGTCTTGGTAGATCTCTGTCATTCTGATTTTCATTAATAAAATTTTTAATGTAGCAAATTATTTTTGTTTTATACAGTATTCTATTTAGAAATCCAGCTGGTAATTACAACTAACAGTATTCAAGTTTAAGCAGAGAATTGCTGCCTAGAAAATATACTATCACAGAATACCATGATCGATGAAATCACACACTGCACAGCTAAATATCTTAATATCCTCCAAGAAGAAAATTAGGCTTTTTTTGATAAGACTTATTCTGTGTAGCAGTCGATTGTCAGCTGACAGGGAAACAATACTTTGAATCAGTGGCTATGTGTTACTAATGTCATCCTAATTGAGTTTTTCATTTATTTATGTTCCTTCTGAATACTGGTACAATATACAAGAAAAGCAACTCAGCCTTTAATATTGCTACAATGTGGCTGGATTGGCTCACGTGTTACAAAACATGTGCCATTGCAGGTGCTGCTATGTTTGGGAATAAAGTTGAAAATATATTCCCTCCACACCCTTATCTGCACTTTGCGCTCTCCTTTTCTTTTGCATAAATCTATGCCTGCAATTTCTGTGTTCTTCAATTACCCCATTTTTAACGTACTAAAACCTGACTCTGGTGAGTTTAGCATTCAAATGAATTAGTGTATAGAAATTCTGAGGTTTTAGTTGTAGAACACTGCTATATGATAAAGCTTTTAAATTTCATCCTGTTTAGTGCTGTACCTACAAACACTGTCTGTAAGTACAGACCCATGGTGGTATGAGCACAGCAGCCATGGTGGCATGTTTACCAGTTTATATTCATCTCAGCAACTCCTTAGTATTGTAGAACGTTTTTGAAGTATTCTTTAATGTTTAGGAGTAAACATGAACACCAAAAATAATGTGGGGAGAAGAAAAATTGTCAGTCAGGAGAGAATGATGCTTGTTTAGTGCATGACTGATACAATGAATTTTCCTATTACTGAAAATGCTTGCCCTCTTATAACACCTTACTGAACGTCCCTGCCAGCAGAAAGGTCAGGTTATAAGATGTGACTAATACTATTGTCAACTTGCTCATATATTTTAATGTCATTTTTTATTGTGCCTTTTGTTTGGCACATATTGGGTGAGAGCAGCGTGATCTTTCATCCATTTTAAAGAGTAGATAATGGATAGCACTCATTTGGAGGCACCATATTTTCATTAAAAGCATTCTGTGCTAGGTAGAACCTATCTGTTTTCCTTTTATTTTTTTCTTCTTTTTGTGGCAAGTTGCTTAGGGACACCACATTACTGACAAGGAAAGATTTCCCAAACAATGTAATGTACAGAAGCCTATGGGTAAGTCTCAAGTACTTCTTCCCTATTTATTCTGATTCTAAGACAGCATATGTATTGCTTACTGTCTTGACAGACGTCTTTTCTAAAAGTACCCTGAAGACAGTACATCAGCAGATATCAGCAGGTGTTAGTAGGCCCTTCAGGATGCTAACTGAAGGGGGTTACTTCATAATAGTAGTGTCACCATGATTGATATAAAGATATCTTCTGTGTGAAGGCAGCTACTTGGAAGATGCCTACAGGTATCTACTGTAGATAAATCACATCCTTATTTCAAGCCATTTTTATTGAAGACTAGGACTACAGAACAATTCACTGTAGTGTCCAACTGGATAGAAGTGGTTTTGGTGAGATCTGCATTCAACTACAGAAGACCTAAAGTGAGGAAAAAAGAACAACTATTCTACTCTGGTGTGTGAAAACTTTTTGAGTTTAGAGATCCCATAAGGAGTATTGTACGTACTCTTCCTCCAGGTAGAGAGAGAAACATGTCCAGGATCCAGGCTGAAGAACAAAGTTTAATTTGCAAATACCCTTTCTTACACACACTGACATAATTTTTCTAAGTAAAAATGTATTTTTCTTTCTGGGAGAAGCAAACTTACTTTTGTTATCTATTCTTTTTTGTCATATTTAGGGGGGAAGTGAAGCTAGTGCGAGAGGATACTAAGCTGAAAAAACTCCTCTCTTCTGTTTCCATTTCAGCAAAAGTTCTCTATCCAGGTGTGGTTTTCATGTGGAACATTTTTCTCCATTACTTGTTCTGCCAGTATCTATTAATGCATGTGCAGAGTATGAAGGGTAGAAAGTATTATAGCATTTTATAACAATGGTACTTACAAACACTACAGTTATCTATTACAATCCACTTAAATTCTTACCGCAGTACAATAATTCCTTGAAGAGTAGCTACAGTAGAACAGTGATTGACAATGAAACCCTGGACTTTTAAAGATAGTATTTTCTATTATCACTCAGGATTCAACTGCTAGTCCACATAAGTGATGGTTTAGGTGCTTATCAACTAAATTTCCCAAATTACCTTCCCCCCTTCCCCCCCCCCCACTTTTGATAGCTCCAGATAGCCAAACGCTTTTGTCTGAAAGGCAAGGAGGAGTGGGAGTGTGGCAAAATAACTGCAATTCACGCACACGTTTCTCTTTTTTTTTTGAAAGTCATACTATTCTTATATTTTGACAACTGAGGATTTAAAGATGAAAAGGTTGCTCTGCCCTGAGGAGACCTTGTTGACATTACCACAATAAAGTGGTACTAACTATCATCATGTTAATATCAAACTAGGCACTAAATATTGTCATTGCTTCAAAACCCAATATATTCCAGTACCCAGTAGTAATAACAACAAAAATAAGATTATTTTCCTACTAGTACAAATTCAGTTTTACCTTTCTATTAACTCAGAGAATATTTCACCTTTTATACTTCACTGGGTTTTTTTGGTGTACATGTTTAAAAATTACAGAAGTGGACAGTACAGGAAGGTAATCCAGGAGACTATATTTCTTTTGAAAAGAACAAGAGCAATCATCTTTGATGCATTTTTTTCAGACTACAAACCCAACCATCCATAAGCCTGATGGCTTAATTGCAACAAACTGGCATTTTACCCTGATCTATTTTGGGCTCACAGACCTTTTGGTAAATGAGATAAGAGAAAAAGAACTGCAATATGTGTGAGTTCATGCTGAAGGGGCAAAAATAAGAAGAGAAAAGGGAGGGAAAGAGGGAAAGAAAGAAAAATGAAAGGAAGGAAGGAGATAAAAGGGGAAAAAATACAAATAAGAAAGAGAAACAATGGGGAAAGCTTGTAATTCAGACACAGCACTTCTGGGGGGAAGTTGTGGCCAGAAAACCATCAAACTAAGTAGTGCAACAGGACTCAAGCTCACATCCTACAGTGCTCACCTGGCTGTGGTGCAAAACCCAGGGAAACAAAAGAACCAAAGAACATTGTACATTTGGCAGAAGTTGAGAAATGGATTTTCAGGCATATTTTAAACGTTGTCTAGCTTGAAAAAGTGGAGTCTACCCATTGTCAGAGAAGACCATGAAGAGTATTTCCTCTTGCTATATTATAATGTGGTCTGGGTCTACCATCTGGCTGTCCAGAAAAAATTGGAGCCAGTCTGGAATGCAGCCAGGAAGTCAAAATGGATCATTTCAACATAGAGAATTTCTGAATAGGTTTAAAATTTTCTGTAATGGATCCTAATAAAGAATAAAGGGAAGTGTTAATGACTGTGAAATGGAGCCTGGAGCATCGAAGACTCTTTTGTTAATGTGCTGAAGCAGGAGTTACTACAGTAATGGAAGTGGCTGTTAATTATGCAATGCAAGCCTTGAGATATGAGTTAGTTTTTAAGTCTTCTTATTCATGCTAAACTCTTGTGTTATGATTCCTTGCTGGGGAGTATTGTATATTTTGGGTCCACAGTTTTGAATAATCTTTTTTGAAAGTGGCTCTGCAAATCAGGGTGTATTACAGGAGACTACCAGTAAATTAAAATCTTTTACCCCACAGAGTTAGGAACATTACAATGAATATGACCACTCAAATTAAATATTATGACATGCTGTGGATTACTGGAGAAAAAATAGAGGCCTCTGAAAATCAATAATTTTTAAGGTTCACTTTTATCTAAGCCTTAATTGTCCAAAGGGGAAATAAGATTCTATAAAAACTAAGCAGAAAGCAGAAATGTAAAAACTACATTCCACATGCAGATAAAAAAAGCCTCCCCACTCATAAATACGGTCGTCTATCTTTTGTTGAAAGCAGAAGTTTATCAGGTTTGTTTTGCCCTCTCTGGTTTTTTTCATTCTATGCAACAGCTCAACTTCCCTAAGGTATTTGGCCAGCCAGTGAAGAAAAGAACCAACTTTTTTTCTTTTTTTTTTTAATTTATCTTAGGCGAGCATTATTCCATATCAACTTCACTCTCTTCTTATCCTGCACTGCTCATTTCTGACAACTTTATTTTGCTGTTACCAGATACAACATTGAAAAATCTGAACAGTTCATTTTAGAAGAGTTTGTGGAAGCAGCTCTACATAGTTTTCATCACTGTGACTGTCCTTGAGTCCCTTTCAGTTACATTTAGATTGAATAAACTGAAATCATCAGATGTTATAAATAAAATAATTTGACATTATTTGACAAAATTTCAATGAAAAATAAATACTGATTAATAAAAATACCAACTGGCCTAAGCTTATCTAGATTTTCTTGCTTAGACTTGGATTTAAATTGCAAAAAACTTACAAAGGAAGTCTATGTTTGATTTTAAAAAGATTTGGTTCTTCAAAGTTTAGATTCTAAGGAAAAATGTTACAATACTGTGGAGTCACAAAATAGGGGAGGGGGACAGCAGAGAGACAGGAAAGTATAGAATTGTCCCAGATATATTATATTTGCATATTTTAGCTCAGATTAAAGATGATGCTGCCATTTCAAAAGGACCAATTGCAAATTTTTGAAACATCTCAAAAAGATTCAATTACTTTTGAGTGGCAGGGCCATTTCAGTATGATGTTACTACTGAAATTAGCTTTCCCAGATAAGAAGATGGACTGACTGAATTTGATTACTGATGGTGGATTAAAAAAGGAATGCCTAGCAGAGTCTCTGGAAAGGTATGTCCTAGGATCTGAGGGAGAAGAAGATCCTGCCTAGATATTATTTGAAATTGCTTTTCCATGTATTTCAAAAAATGTTTTGGGAAATTGTGTAAGCTGAAAAACAATGTTTTGTTTTGAATTATACTGAGTTATTGTGATTTGCAACATGGTTTTATTGGGGTTGTTAAATGTAGATACACATCATGAATTTTTCTTCCATAAGCTACACTACACAGTGATAGTTTAATTAATCAGCTAATCATTGTCATCAAACCACTTTTACAGCATTTTCCTCCTTCCATTCCCCTTTATCTAGATACTCTGGAAACTTTGACTGGAAATCTGTAATGAAACACTGGGTCTATTGAGTTTGATGAATGTCCCTCAGCTTAAAGTCACTACTGAACTAGTTTACAATTTCTTCCATGGTGATCCGTTTATGCATAATCACAATGATCAGAAAAATGTTAGGGAACAGGAATACAGTTAGTATAGAAAAACATTCTATGACTCTATGAAACATTCTTTCTAATATTGACAGTCCTAGTGACTGAAACTTTTGGAGTATATACATTTAGCACACCTCATATGCATGACAAAAAATTTAGAATGTCTTTAATACTGTTTCTCTATGTTGTATTTTAAAGCAAAATGGTACTACTACTACCCTAGAAGTATTTTTATTAAATTTCTCTCAATAATAAGTTAAATATGCTAGAAATATGTTTCTGAGGGAATAAAACAAACCCACAAACCAAAAAAACAACAAAAAAACAGATGTGAAATCAGTTGGTGTACCAGTGCCAGAATTCAGTGCCAAACTGAATTTAAATAAGAATAACATAAATAAATAAGAATAATAAGGAAACTTTTACTGTTCACCATTCTCACCACTGAAACATTAGTGCACAATCACATCACATAGGATTGGCAACCAAAGATGTCTAAGCAAGGAATTATTTTCACTTCAGAAATAGTTGTTTTGTTTTGTTTTTTTCCTGCTTCTGAGGCCATTCCCTCTGTTTTTTAAATGAATCTACAATGTTGGGGTTTTTTTTTGTTTTAGTTTTTTTTTTTTTTAAACCTAGCTTTGGAAATCTCTGTGTTGGTTTGTTGTGTATTTTTCTGAGTGCAGATTTTGTATCCAAGTCTCTTCCATGACTTTTTGCTGTATCACAATGTTCTGATCTCAGCTTCTCTGTTATTGAATACTGATATAATGTATTGTGCCATGCAGAAAGATCATTCTGTCTTTTTATGATTCTTATGCATATGATAAATCACTCTGGATGGCAGTTTTTTCCAGTTCAGAGCAGTTAATATTGATAAATATCACTGGATGAAGAGCTGTCAGAATCCCAATCTGGATGAAACTGAAATAGTACAGATGAATAGTTCCAAATGTAAACTCATGAAACATGAAAATATATTTGTAAATCTCATTTTCTGTTAAGTAACTGGAAAAACGTTTAGAACTTTCAAGAAACACACATTCTGAACTATAATATTACTTCATTTCGCTACCATTTTGGAGAAACAATTTTAAGATGATAGAGCTTGCACAGTTCCCCCAAGAAATATTTAGAGTGTCAGGACTTAAAAGCGTGTTGGATAAATTAGACATTTATTGGTGTGAGAAGGAGATCATTCTCAAAAAAAATGGAAAAAAAAATTGCAGAAAATTTTTTCATGTAAAAATTTTAAAAATGAGTCTCGGAAGGATGGATGGTCATTTCTGCAGTGACTTCAGGTGCAGTAAGCCTTAAAACATTTGTGTAACTTTACTGCATGTGAAGTTAATTGTACTTGTTTGCCTCATTGCTACCAAGTGTTATTGAAATGTCATCACAAAATGTCATCAGGATACAAAAATATAATTTCTTTTCATCTCTGGAGAAGTTTAAAAGACGCATCATTTGGTGACAGTCATTGAATGAAATAACATTTTCAAAATCCTCAGAATTTTGAAAATATTTTTGTCTGATGGAGGCAAAAGTATTTCTCATTTACCCTTTTTCTTCTGATACTTGTAATCTTTGTTTTAGTGTGAAGAGACAATTAATAAGAAATGTATGAGTGGTGAACTGGAATTAAATATCTTTAAGATCATATTTCATGTTTTTCTTTAAAATTGAAATTAACTTCACCTGTTCTTTTCCTTTTTTCACCCAGCTCAAGTTCTGGGAAGCAATATCTCCTCAGTTTATACCTAAACCCATTTCCCTTCTCTCGCACACCAGAATCAGACAGCAACACTGAAAATGCAGCTACTAATCCAACAGTGGGAAGCTCTTTCCCTTTTCCCATCTGTTGCCTCCCTGTGTTTGTCCCCATGGTTTTGTTGAATATCTGTGCCAGAGCAGGAGACAATGTAATTAAGAAGGGTAGCTGGCTGGGCAAAGTAATTGCCAGCCTGCCCGTTTTTCCAGCCATAAAAATCCCCTTCCCTTTGCATGCACCAGCAACAGATCAAATTACAGAGAACCAACTTGTTCCAGCTTTAATCTAAAAATGCAAGTGGTTAAACAGATCTCTTTGGGAAACAAGAAATACCAAAATGTTACTACTATTTTTACCAGTGGCAGCAATGAGTCCCCACTCAGATTTAACACAAAACAGTGATGTCTTCTCTCAAGCACGAAGGTTAAAATAGCCCTGTCTCAGTGTTTACTATAGTAATATGCATACAACTGGGAGGTAAATAGCTAGTATGTCAGAGATAAATCAGAAATGTCAGACCACTGCCCCCCCCCCCCCCAAAAAAAAAAGCCCTGTGAAAAAGCAGTAGTTGTTGAAGACAGTGTAGGATTTAGTCAGAGGACAGGTTTCTGAGAAAATAAAAAGTGATACTATGACATGAGTTTTGTCGTCATTCATAAATTTACTATAATCTGGAGGCTTATCAGCCACTTGATATTTGCACATACCTTGTTTAATATTCTCAAAGGTTCCAGTTATGCTGTTAGGATACACATCCTTACTCAAATGAAGCATTTCAACCAGAGACCCAGTCTACTCCTCCTTCCTGTTTGCAACAAAGGCACTTAAATATGGTTATCAACTAGCACTCTGATCTAAGGAAACTTTAAGTGTCTTTATGTGGAGCACAAGTACTAAGCAAGCAGCTACCTTGAAAGAAGGCCAGCTTTCAGCACAAGGGCATGCAAAAGAAACAGTAGTTACTCACCTGGGAATAGTGATGCTGATCAGGGAACAAGGCATGCCTGTGTAAGTCATTAAGCCTTATTCCCTCTCAGATTTTGAGGGCATTAGGCTAAGAAAGTAATCAGAAATACCTGACCTACCACAGTTACGTGATGTATAGATACAGTAGGCAATTACTTCATATAGCCATAGAGCTTTCAGTGTTTTCTCATCCTAAATTCCCTGATGCTGTTTCACTCGTTATCAGATTCCTGTTTCATGCAAATGTGCAGAAGTGTAATAGCTGGACAGGCATAGTACACTGATCTTATGACAAGCTTTGTTTAATATAGTATTTTAACCCATCTTCCTGAAAGTCCAAACCTATCAACAAAACCTTAACATGGTAGGTTTTCTTGATTAACAAGCTTAAGCACTGAGGCTACCTGGCTGTTCTAGGAACTGCAGTCATAATGGCGTTAGTTTGAACACCAAATCCAGGAGTTTCTGTATTCCAAATTAAACATTTATAGCTTTTCAATCATTTCTAACTTTATTATTAAACTAATAAATGTTTTAGTATCTTGAAATATTTCCAGACTTAAAATCCAGTGTTAGGTCCATATATTACGAACAACAACAACAACAAAGGAGCTGACAAGTAGTGAATTAAATAGAATTAATTTCCTCTCAGATTCCCAGTGAAATCATAAACCAGTCAGACTTTTTTCTTCATGTTATATGATACCACCAACCCAAAGTCCCTTTGTGAAATTATTTCCTTGTAAATCATTGCAGTCTATCCATTATACCCAAGAAATATGATTTTTTTTTTTTAAGTGGGTAATATCAAGTAGAAAAAATATGTGCTGCTTTCCATCTGATCTGCAGGAACCCCTGGGCTAATCTAAGTCTCACAGCTTCTAAATACTAGATGATTTAAAAAAAACAATGAGTATTTAGTATAACAGAATATGAAAAACTAATCAGGAAAAGAAATGAGAGGGGACAAAGCAGAGAGATAGAAGAAAGCTTTTCTTTCTCCAGCCACAATTGATTAGCATGCACGTATTTTACCATTAATTAAAACTTACTTATATATACGAGTAATCACTAAATAAAAAGATAAAGATCATTTGTCTTACTGAAGGTTAGAGTGTAGGTGTTCCTATTCCTAATCAGAAACATTCAAATTAGGTATGGAAGGAAGTGCCATGATCCATTCAATCTGGCAAGTAAACCTACAGCCATTAATACAAAAATTAGATATTTCATTTATGGGTGTACTTTATGGAAAGTAAAACACATTCTTGTCCTGTTGACTTGAAGGAAGGAAGGAACGTTTCTTTCAGCAAAATTACACAACTTTCATTGCAAGTGACAGTTACCTTTACGCACCCTGGTGGTCAGCTGGACTGATGCAACCACTATGCATCCATGTCAGAACCGCTTACTGGTTTAAGCTTCACTGAAAAGTAGTAGACTGCAGTTCTTCCTCTCTCAAGAAGGGTTTGTTTTTTTTTGTGAGACTTTTCTCTCCCAACATAGTTAAGAGTGTCCGCAATGAAAAGCCTGTCATTCTTGTATCCATGTATAACATCTGCAAGTTCTTTGTTTTGATACATGTAACTGTACTTTTTAAACACTGAGGCTAGGGGTTTTAAGTGGTAATGTAAGGTGGTTGTTGCCACATCAGAAAAGCTTCCTGATTGTAAGCAATATGTTTTGCTTTGTGCAATGACACATATACAGTACCTCATGAAAAAAAAAATAAAAATTTAAGTATTTGATAAGAATTATTGGAAGGTAAAGGTTCTCCTATCTCCTTTTCATACTTTATTATATTCATGAGAGATAATATTGTTTTCTTGATAACCTACATTCATGTTTGTTCCAAAGTTTAATTTCCTCATAATTTCTGAGAACATGAAGAAAAGTCTGAACAACAAGAATAATTTCCTTTCTTTCCATTGTCACCTACAGTTTTATCTCACTTTGAGCTACATTTTCAATTTCTCTGCTGCCCTCTAAAGAAGGCAGCATGCAGCTGTCCTTTCTCAAAGGGGAAGGTTATTAAAACTGTGCCTCAGAAAGAGACAACCTTCTGGAGGTGAAAGAGACACTCTTCTGGAGGTGCTATGTAGAGAAAAATCCATGAAAAAAAAAAAAAAAAGATTCTCCAGTTACTGAGCTGGAACATTCTTCTCTATTCTGAAGATCTAGTTGTTCTACCGGAATTGGTGGAAGGGGATTTACCAAAGAGCTGACTTACCCATCCATATGAAATCCTTTCTCCGAGACATTACAGAAAGTGATATCCAAATTATTAGAGCATAACAAGAAAGACTTCTGCTTTGCATGCTGGATTCAATTTTTTTGGATTTTCATCCATTTCACTCAGGCTTTTTGGTAATTCAGAATTTTGAAAATTGAGCATTGTGGTTCTGTGAAGTAAGGAGTTAAAATTTGTTTATAAAAGAGAAAAGAAATGCTTCTGGAGTCCTAATATATAATAACAAAAATGAAATTAATACTTCCAACGTATCTGTGGACCATTGTGCTTTTCTAGCTATGACATTAAGCAGTAAGAGCGAGATTATTTTGGCTAATGATACCAAAAATGTTTGTATTACCAAAAAACTATTGACCATCACTGAAAACACCCTGCTTCATTGCTGAGTGATGAGTTAGGACATTGTTTTTAAACCTTAATAGAATTTAAAACCCATTTACAAAGGTTCTTTTTCTAGCAGTGTGCCTAGTGAACTTTCATTCTTTTTGATTGTCAAACATCTCACTACTTCATAAATTATTTGCAGGGTGCCTGGAGGTACAGTTAAAGATGGTGAACTTGTGTTATGAATGCAAGTTTCTTACAGCTCTACTAATGAATTGGTTTCCCTGTAGGGTAATGGAGACAGTACTTCAGTCTAATGAATGGAAATCATTAAACTTCAAGTATCTTTTTACTAAGAATAATGCTTCTTTTAACACAAAATTCTGAAGAATAAGAAAGCTGAGCAAAGGGTCTGATCTGTGCTGCTCTATGTACCTGAGTAACTCCCTCCTTGAAAATGAAGCAAAATATAAACACTTTTGTCTGTAAATGTAAAGGGAAGGGGGTGTGGGGGCTTACCTCTGGAAACATTGACACTTCAGTGATATCTTTTGCTCTGATGCTGAGGTCCTCTGGCTGTTGATTCCATTTCGAGCTGTGCTGCTGTAGTGGCTGCTCATAGTTCCAAGGAGGGTTCCTGGAAAGAAAAAATAACAAAAAAAACAACCAACCAACCAACCAACCAACCAACCAAAACAACAAAAAAAAAAAACCAACCAGCCCAAACCCCCAAAAGCCCAAAACTAAAACACACACACAAAAGAAACAAATCAAATCAACCAAACTCAAACAAACAAACTGTCCTGGGTTCAGCAGTAGCAGTCATTTTTTCTCTTTCTTGGTAGCCGGTGCAGTGCTGTGTTTTGAGTTTTGGCCTCGGAACAGAGCTGATAACAATGATGAAGCCAAGCAGCTGGGATCACTTGCTAGAGAAGGGGGAATTGACAAAGCAATTGCAAGAGAGAAAAATTCCCTCAGTCTTTGGAGGCGGCTCTTGGCAGCTATGAAAGAAAGGTTTCCATCCAAGGATGATGTTATGAGTCATTTGGCCAAGTGGACTACTATAGGCAAAGCTCCTGTGGTGCATATGAAGAATTTGCTGGGGAAGACAGTCTGTTATTCCTGCTTCAAGTAAAGGCAAACCCACTCGTGGGATTGCTTATGCTCAGGGACCTGGATATACTTGGTGGGTAATGTGGGAAGATGGGGAAGTCCGATGGGGATTTAATTTTAGGGGAAAACAGCCAATGAACTTAATTGTATGTTGTTGCCTGCTGTGTGATACTTTTTATAGCCCATCAACCAGATGTCTTCAGGTCACCAGCGACTAGCCCTGACTTCCCTCCAACCATCATCCCAACAGAGAATGAACTTTGATAGAACCAGATGAGTTTTGCAGTAAGGGAACGATCAGCATCAGCAGGCAACGTTCCAATACTGCACGCAGCTTCTCCTGTTCTGAAAGACTGTTACAAGAGATGGAGCCTGACATCATGGACCAGATGGACTCAGCAGCTTTACAGAGACTAGTCCATGCACTAATATAGGAGTGAACTGAGTTCAGAGTGATGGTATATTGAAAATGTGGGATCTGAGCATGACGTGAATGGTATGGAATAAGGGGTGGATAATGTCCTGGGTTTAGCAGTAGCAGTCATTTTTCTCCTTCTTGGTAGCTGGTGCAGTGCTGTGTTTTGACTTTCGGGCTGGGAACAGAGCTGATAAAAATGATGTTTTGGTTTGGCCAAGGACTTTGTGAGCCTCATGCTCTGCCAGGGAGGAGGGAAGCCGGGAGGAAGCAGAGACAGGACACCTGACCCAAACTGACCAAAGAGGTATTCCATACCACAGCACGTCATGCCCAGGATGTAACTGGGAGTTACCTGGAAGGACAGGGGTTCTGCTGGGTCGGACTTGTTGTTTGGCGGGTGGTATTGTACTCTTTTCCCTTGTTATTATCTCTTATCATTGGTGGTGGTGGTGGTAGCGGTGGTGATTTGTGTTGTACATTGGTTGCTGGACTGTTCTTATCTCAGCCCATGGGAGTTGCATTCTTTCGATTCTCTTCCTCATCCCTCTGTGAGGGGGGAAGGGGGAGAGCCCCTGGGGCTGGGGGGGGGGGGGCGACACGTGGGCCTTGACTACTTCCAGCCCAGAACCACTCACTGGGAGTGAGTGCACAAGCTGTCTGGCTGGGTTTAAACCACGACACAAACACAACAAACACAAAACCAAACTAAACCAACCAACCAACCAAAAAAAAAAACAAAACACCCCACACCAAAACAACCACCACAATAAACCCAGAGGGGTATGGAAAGGATTCTCAGAATTTTATACAGGATTCCTTTCAGTTAGGGGGTTGTGCTAAATAAAGATAAACTTTCCATAGCTAGATCATAGAGGTACGACTAGCATCTAGTCTCATACTCCCAAATGAAAAGCAGTATCGTTGATAAATGCCTGCTGCCATGATATAGAATTAATAACAACTTCACATACACAATTTTTCACTGAGGATTCAGTGGCTCAGATTTTTATGTTCCAAGTTACTCTATTCAAGCACTGTTTTTTCCCACCAAGTGACTAACTACCCTCTTTGATTTGAAGAATTCAAGTCTGCATTAATACTTTGAAGAATAAAGTCCCTTAGAATTCACATGTTTGTAGAAGTTAGCCAAAGTGTTAAGTACTGGACAACATTCTTGCTTAGTACTGTGACACGTGGTAAACAAATGCATTTATGCAGATATATATCACATTTTTATAAAAGTGAGTCCAGATTGCTGAGTCATTTTACCCCTTTTCTTTCACAGAAACATTTTGAAGAGACTTAACCATGCCAAAATTGCTTCCCCCCCCCCCCTTGGTTTCCTCAGCCAATAAATCTTAGTTTCTGTTTCCTCCTGTTGTTTTTTTTATGTACTTTTTTCCTGCACAGCTTCATTTTCAGTTCTTCAATTTGTTTGAATTTCCATTCCAAACTGATAACATCAAGCATTCATAATGTCTTTTCTTATAAAGCTGTTTCTGAGAACCAGCTCAATGAAGAACAGTATCACTATAAAGCAAAACTTTGATAATAGTGTAAAGTAGGATGACTACATTTATTACCAAATTAGTAGGCATAGGATGTGGTTTTAAAAGTTGCTAAGCAAAGTGTGCATACCACCATAGAATATGCTCAGCTGAGTTTTAGAGGCAGAAGTCTTCGGGCATACCTCTAGTAATAGGTGACTCAAAATCAGAAAGAGGTATTCATGAAAATGGCTAGTAAAAAGCACAGGAAACGGGGAGAAGAAAAGAACAGATGTCATGGTATGTACAGAATTCATTCTTTAGTTAGTTAATGAGTTGGTTTATTCTGTACATGCAATGCCATTTCTTTTCCTTCCTTATGTGTCAGAAAGACTCCAATTTGTTCCAATAACCCTATGAACTTAAAATAGAAGTGTGTAGTAAGTCACTGTCATGTGTGATATCTCACTGTCTAGTCAACAGGGAGTGCTAGAAACTCTCTGCATGTAATAGAAATTGCAGGATTCTGAATCAGTTTCTGATTATCTATCTATTAAAATTTGGAGATTACTTCAAGTTACATCCCTCATTTATGAACTGGGTGGACTAAATCCAAGCTAAAAGGCTTCATGAATACCTGGCATCTTCACAAAGGAAATGGAACACAGAAAAGATAGAAACTAAGAAAAGACATGACATAAACTCATAATATTGTTCCAGTTAATATTATTGCCAGATAGAGTGTAAGTTATAGCTTTTAATTTTTTTTTATTTGTTTTAAAGATATAATAAAGTGAAAAATCCTAACAAGTTTTCAAAACCAGTAAGGCAAAGATAAGACATTAGATACCACTTCAGAATAGTCATGTCCCATTTCTTTCTCTTTTTTTGGTCATCTTATATTTGAAGAAGACCAATAGAATGTAGGGCAGTTTAGAGGCAGAAACCCTCTAAACCCTATAGGGCAGCTCAAGGCACTAGCAAGCAGCTTTAAAAAAAAGCTTTGAAAAGGTAACACACTAGGAACCACAGAAGAGTGATTTAACATAGAATATTAGTAGAAAGGTTTTGACTGACTTAAAACAGTGAAAGATCTCCAGCTTTCTATGAGCTCAAAAATGTTCTGGAGCATCAGATACTCAGAAAATATTTATAGCTTTTCTTCTTATGCAATCAGTTTCCCACCACGATCTCTCCTTCCTTCTTCACACTACAGGAATTCAGAGAATTTTGCCCCTAACAAGCATGATTTGTTTTCCCCTGCAGCTATTGCTCACACTAGATATACCTCCAGTCTGCAATAGTGTATATTCCAGATGCAGAGATAACTGAGATAAACAAGACCTAAGCAAATTATGCAGCAATTTTCAGCTCACACCCAGATTTAATTTGCCTTTCTAGGCTGACTTTAGACAGACTTAAGCTCCTTTCTTTTCACTAACACGTTTAGATAGAATTTAAACTGTGATGACAACATCATGCACCAGTGGATTTACCATTTCAGATTTTGACTAGTTTAAAAATTTCTGTTTTGGTGATGCTTTCAGTGTGTGATCTATGGCTACAAAAAACAACAAATCAATTTTGAGGATAACTTGTTTTCAGGCATCTGAGAAGTGAAATTCCATTAACCCCATAAATCACCTCCTGAATCATTTTCCCCTTAGGAATGGTGAAATAGCTTGGTGTCCTGATAGATGCTTAGGGCCAACACAGAAATAAACAGAAGGGAAAACCCAGAAGAAAACATTTTTGTGGTCACTATTATTATCAGAAAAATGACTCGTTAGCTTTCTGATCCACATCTAGATTTAGACTATTGTGTCTATGCATGTTATTTCTCTGTCTTTTGAAGAAAATAAAGCAGGGAAACACTTTTTTCTTTTTTTTTCCTCACATTTCAGTTGAGAGCTGAGGTGGTGCTGGCAGATACAGCATATCACTTCGACTTGGTAACCCAGGACTTTTCAAGATCTCTCCTTGTGCCCTTCTTGTTTACTCATTCTTGAGCATGACACAGCATAAACCCTATGCATTGCTCATGTCCTACTTAAATCTTGTAAGTTATATGTACTATAAATTTCTTATTAAAATTGCTGAATTCTAAGTATAAATAGATGTGATAGTTGAGTGCGTAACAGCTTAAAATGCTGACTTTACCTCGGAAGTATACAATAAGACCCTTGCATCTAAGCAGAGCCTATTTTTCTTTTTCTCTGTTATTATTCTCTGGTAGGGAGAGACTATTCATAACCTCTTCACTATCTGCTTCATCACAGGTGGCTGGCATTGCATGGAGAGATGAGAAATGCAGAAACAAGAATGATTCAGATATCTGGAAAACATATTCAGTTAATACTGAAGATGATACTTTTATTTCTGTATTTCAATGTGATTACAAAATTAAATTACAGGAGTGAAAAAGTGGTATCTATCTATTCTCAACTTGTGCTGCAGGTAAGAAGCAATGACAGTGAGCGAAAGAAAAGGAGCATTTCTGCAATGTTTTCTTTATTCAGACAGTATCTTATACATCAAGAGGTGATTCAAGGCAGAAATAGTAGCAATAGGAATAAATATTTCTAATAAATGAAGTCTATAGTAATTATCTCAGACGACTGGAGAAATCTAGACATGCTGCCAAGTTTTTTTCATTTCTCACTAAACTTCACATGGTTTAATTTCTGATTTATGTTTTCACTTGCATGTTTTTCTTCTATTTTGCTGATTAACCAAAATTAAGTTGATTAGATTTGGATCTGTGAATGCACATTTACAGTAAGATTCAATTTATTTTTCAGTGCCATATGTGTATAAATTGTAAATACTATTAATATAAATAAAATGATACTGTCTTGCTGCACTGATAAAGCAGGCACAAAAACTTACCTTTTAGAAGATAATGCAAAATTCCGCATTACCACTCCGTGGAAAAGTAACCTCCAGATTTTTTTACTAGGGCAACTTTTGCACCGTTTTTATTATCAAAGAAATAGAGAACATAAAGGTAAAAATAGGAATGGTCAATGACTTGTCAATTATTACAGAGGTTTTTTTAATAAATTTTATGATTTGACTTACATTCCAAGTGAAACATATAATAATTGATGAATTACGCTATCTATGCAATGTAAACACCCTTCACATGAGATTTGCTAGAGAGACGAGTGAATGACTGGTTACTAAGATGGAATTTTTTATTTTTTTTTTTTCATAACAAGCACTTGCTTATTTTATATATATATTTTTTTTGCTCATCTCAGCTTTCTTGTAGGCTCCATAGTTATTTCTTTCCCTTTTCAATGATGGTATTACTTTCTTTACCCTTCAACACAGTGATAATATTGTGTTTCTGCTTTAGCATTTTCTCCTTTCTCCAGTACATTCTGTTGCCTCCTTGCTTTTCTTTATTCCTGTTAAGTATCCCGCATAGTTCAGTAAGGTCCAGTAAGTCTTTTACCAGGTATAATACTCACCCTGACAAATCTTGCTACTGCTCTATGTATGTAAAGAGTAGGATAGCATGAACTGGGAAGCAAGGTTACAAAGAAAGGTTAGGTGCCATAAGTCATCTTATAAAACTGAACAAACAATACAGGAAAAATATCAATAAAAAGCAAAAACCTGTGCAGCAAAGAGATCAACCTCCTACACAGGTATTGAGTATACAGATACTCAAATAAGGGATTGAAGCATTTCATTTGATGGGCTTCTTGAAGAGGCAAGTTTTAAACAATCACTTATTGTGGTTTTGAACCAGTAAATTGCAGATACTGTAAAGCACAAGCTGCAAGCTAAGAAAATTACTTAGTAAACTGCTGAGTTAATTTCTGTGACTGTAAACACAAGTGGGTAAAAATACTGCAAAAACCTCTGTCACTGATGTTATTCCATGTTCTGTGGTAAAGCATACTTCTTCACTTTCATGTCTCTATCTTCTTGCTCTTATGACTGCCTTGTCTCTTACACTGTTGGCCTTCTCTGCTACATCTGCACACTGTTCATTCGTATAGAGATGCTGTCCACCAAGACCCCCAGGTCCCTTTCCACAGAGCTGCTCCCCAGCCAAGTAAATCCCAGGGATCTTTCTTTTTTGTCTGGTTCTTGAGCTCTTTATATACAACTACAAAGTGTCCTTTTCTTAGAATCCCTTCTGAAACAGCCTTTCCTTCTCACAGTTAATCATATGTACAGCTGCTCATTCTGAGCCTTTTTCCCTTTTTCTTGCCTGTGCTTGCTCTGTAACTCAACTGGGGACAATGATGGTATCTGGCAAGTGTTAACAGACACATGAATGGAGTAAGCATCAGTTGGAATCCTGACTTTACCCACTTTTTGTTCGACAGAATAGCTGACCATGTTAGTAGGGGTTGCAGAGCATATACAATTCCCTTTAGGAGCCACAATCCAAGGAGATGAAGATATATGGGGAAAGTATGGTAAACAATATGCATCTGTAGCAGCAGAGCTTGTGGGATGCTAAATAGGATGTGATATGCAGGGCAAAATGTTGGATATGCAGGACAAAAATGTTTGCTCAGTGTAAAGCATGCAGTGAAAGAAAAGGCATTTTGATAGTAGTGTGAATCAGAGAAAGGCTTTTCAGACTGAAAGAGCAGTAGAGTAGTACCTATCAGCAGAATGTGGAGCATTCAGGTAGAGGTAGCAACAGAATGCAGAGATAGGGAATATTAGTGTTTGCAGAAGTGGCATAGAAGCTATGAAAGTATGTGCGTTTTTTTACAGATTTCACTGGTCCTACCTTTGTGTCAGTAGAACTGTGAGAAGCATGAGTAAGATACTGACTTTGCACATACATAATAGTTACTTAAGTTTTTTATGACAGAGGCAAAAAATGAGATGCCATGTATTACAACTTAACTAAGGCCTTGTCACAAACCCAGTGCTATCCTCATTAGTAGTCTAGGGAAACCTGTTAACTGTCAAGAGAGTGGAAACCCACTTGAATAACAGAAGTCATTGACTAGCTACCAGGGGACTCATTGTCAAAATGGAAAAATACATCAAATAACATTTTAGCCTTGCCCTTCACAAAGTGTGATGCAGAAGGTATGCAGTGTTTAGACACCTAGATGCAGCTGTGATGCACAGGACAGGTAGCACTATATCATTATAAAAGCAGCAAGAGCAACATAGCATAAAGTGGCTATCAAAACATTCCCTCTGCAGATATGTGTTGTTCCTCATCACAATAAAAGCTGACAGAAACATTTGGCTATTAGTTCACCAACTGAAGGGGGGAAATAAAGACACACCATGGAATGTGTTCATCTTCAGTATCTCTCTAATGTATTGTTAGTACATTATGTGATTTTATACTCTTTTAACTAGGTGATATTTTTGATCCTCATTACAAAATTAGAGTTGAAATGGAATAAATGAGAACATCAATAAACAGACATTAAATGACATAAAGTAACAAAACATATTCCTTTCTCGTTTCAGTGGAACTGAGAAACTTAACTGAAGGTTTAGTTAGAATTTCTTTTCCTGATGTAAATATTGAAAAAGTTTTCAGCTCTGCAAGGTTGTCTTTTTCCTTTTTTCCCCTGAGTTTTGCGATCTCATAAAATATAATTCTCTTTTTCCCAGTTAGTTGTCCTAAAATCTTTTGGTAAATGCACCAGTAAGCTAAATATGGCTTTAAATTAACAAGAAACATATGTCCAAACCATGGTGAAATTCTGCTGTAAGTCTTGTATTTCTCACAGTTTAGTAGACTTTTTGTGGTGGTCTTAAAATGCAGGTAGAGTCAGTTTCCAAAAGCCTGATTTGATTTTGTAAGATGTATGAAATTACTGGGGGAAGTGAGGTTGGGAGGGGGTGGAGAGAAATGTCTACAGTGTGTAAATGTTATGATTGCCCTACAGTTCCCAGTCATTAGGGAGGCAGGACATGCAAGAGGAGATATGACATGAAAACAAATCTGTGTTTCATCATATGAATTAAAAATTGAATTTTTTTGCTGCTGGATAAGTAAATAATGATTTAAATGAAAGTAGAGCTTGATGAGTGAGGAAATAAAAGGCTTGACTAAAACTAGATCCACCTAGAAATGATGTTTTAGCATGGAGAAATTAATTGTCTAATTGGAACAGTAAAATGATCCATTAGAACAAAGATTATAAAAAGCTTTTTCAATTTGGCAAGCATGACAAAGTTATGATGAGATATCACAATGTTATTACTGGAATAGAAGGATGGGAACAAAGATTTACCTGGATTAACATAGAAAAAAAGCTGAATTAGGTGAAGTAGAATAAACACTTAAATATTTTTGTCCAACACAATTTTGAATACATACTTTGAAATATCTCCCAAATCCATTTTTGTTTCTACTGTTTATACAGAGGCTGGTGGAAAAATAAGGATGCCATCACAGAAGTTTTAAGGGTACCTTACTCAGTAAGACTGAGTTGATGAGACTTAGGACAATGTCTCAAAATGGTTGGAGACTCCCAAGCAATAACCAACTTAACTCACCTCTTGTTTGATGGAACATTATTGAATAAAGCACAGATAATCTCTGTACAGGCAGAATATTATGATAAATATTACAGAATCAAACACAGATCTACTGGAAATACTGTTTTCAGTTAAAAATATCTGGGTTTATCTTTCATGCAATATTAAAAAAATTTAGTATTGCTATTGAATATTAACCAATACAGACTTTCTTGGATTTTGGTTTGTGCACAAAAGCATCAAACCATTAAGCCAACATGAGGTAAATCCTTGTAGAGATGAAAAAAGGTGCACCTTGGCAGATGCCTCTGATCTAGAAGCTACATCAGTTCTTTGACTGCATAGTGAGGAATCTCAGAATTTTCTTTAGTGAAAACCAGTGAGAGGAGTGTTGAAGAAAGAAACATGTTAAAGCAGTCATTACAAAAAAAAAAAAAAAAAAAAACCTAAAAAAAACCCAACAAAAACAACAAAAGAAAACAAAAGAAAGGAAAAGAAAACCAGAAATTACCTCCATCTTATTATACTGTTTATGTATAGGAGCCTTTGAAAAATCCAAAAACTTGAAAACCTTGTATATTAAGAGCCTCTTGCTGTTTCTTTTTCCCTGCTAGTTATTTCATGCACCCATTACAATCATTTTAAGTGTCAGAACAAAGTCAGGCTTACTTTTGCAAATACGGCAATAGTGCTTCTTGAAATGATTGTTTTCTGGGTGATCACACAGCTGAGGACTCAAATCCTTCTGTCTCCAAGTAATTGATTCGGAAGTTTTATGTAAAAGACGCCTTATATAGAAGAAGCCCAAGTTATGTTCATAAACGTATATGAAACTAGACACAGAAGGCTTCACTACACAATTACAGTTTTCTTTCAGCCCAAATTATTAGAAATATTTTAAAGGTGTATTTTTTTAACATGAACATTCAATATGTTAATACACAGTAAGAATACAGAATATGGGCGTATCATGCCTGTGAAAACAACTCTTAGGAATGTCAAAGGGGAGGCTAAATTCAATGCTCCAAGGAAGCATTTTTATCAGGAGTTTTGACATCTCTTACTGGTCTTCCATAGACATTAGCATATGCCAGCATGAAATTGCAGAACAAGAAGTCAATTTTTAGTATGATTCATGTGACAGAAGCAGTACAGATATAGATTAACTTTAATGGTGTTTTTAAAAATATTACAAAGCACTTACATAGCTTTTCACATGTGCATTAGGGAGTAAGATTTGTTTGGTCTGCCAAGTAGATAGATGCCAAATATAGTGAATAGTAGGCGTACAATATGTACAAAAATTAGTACTTTGCCCTCTAGAATCCATTTTCTAAATACCTTGAAAATGGGTAAACAGAAAAAGGAAAAAAAGAAGAAATTAACAAAAAAAAAAAAAAAACACCAAAACCAAACCAACAACAACAAAAAAAATCAACGACAAAAAAACCACAAAGCAAAAAAACCCCCAAACCAATCCAACCTAGCTCATACTTTCAGAACTACCATTTATACTGTTTGAAAGGTGGATTGAAGGTTTAAATTATTATGGAAACTGAGATCAAACTAGTCACAGAATAAATATGAAGTTCTCCATTGTATTTTCTCCTATGACCATTAAAGTAAGTTGTTTCCAAGGCTAGCAGTGGTTAACTGATTAAATGCATTGCAACAAACTGCTACAGTTAGGTCAGTTTGTTATTATTTTGAAAATTGCATAAAGAATAAATTTCAGCAACCTTTACAAAGGACTGTTGATTTTCTGACTTCTTCTTGCACTAGAAGATCCTTTTGTAAGTCCTGAAATCTTGAAAGTTTGATGGGTCTGGCAGTGATGATGTAATCTGGGGATAAAAGTTACATACAATTTCCATTTTCTTTATCTTCTTTGGGAGCAGTGTGAAGACAAACCTGAAACAGAAAGACTTAGGTAAATGCATCAGCTCAGATGCAAATATTTGTCAGTTTTACTTCACTGTGGTCCCAAATATCAAGACCTTGCTGTGCTCTGTGTAAATACACGAGGATGAAATAAAGATAGACCTGTCCCTAGGTAACTGGCATTTTGCAGGAAGGGTCTGCATAGCTGTTTGCAAACAAGCACCAGTCTGGGTGCTACTCTAACAGCTAGATACTCCCCTGAACCAGACGCTCCATCAATGTCTGGCCTCACTTTGCGTCTGCTAGAGGAACCGTCCCTGAGATCCCATCTGAGGAATGCTCTGCATCTTATCCTAAGATGAAAAAAAAACATGCCTAAAAGGAAAAAAAAACATGCCTCAAATAAAAGCTGCCCCATAATCTAGGACAATAGTAACAACCATATTAGGCTGATGCAATGATCTGTTAACAGGAGCAGCCTTTTGTAAATGGCTCATCAAGCAGACATTTTTCATTCAGAGATGAATCCCACATTGGTTTATTTGTTTTGAATTCATTCTTTTATTTCCAGAGAAGAGAGATGATCTAGCACTTAGTATTTAACAATATCACCTGCTAAACAAAACCAAAACCAGCTTATTGAGTTGAAAATTTTATTCCTGTAATGCATATAAAAGGTAAAATCAGGGAACGATTCATCAATAAGATTATAATAGTCATTATGCAATCAGGAATATAGCTCATTAGGCATATAAAGATTAATCATTTAGTACAATGTGAAGTATTGTTCCTTAATTTTTGCAGATCATAATGCTTATAGAAACAAAAAATTATTGTATGGAAACAAGACAAAATTGCATGTCACCTTACTGAAGTTTTTAGTTTCTAGCAATATAGCCTGAAGAATAATTCTAAGGGAATTTGAGCTATATATGTCTGTAGGTAAAATTTAGTTTTCAATTGCTTATAACCTATTTATCTTCACAAGCGCTAAACCAACCTTTATAAAAATTGTGAATTAAGATATGCATCAAGTAATGCTTGTGTTCTTAAATTATTTTTCAAAGCCAACCTGGTTTAAAGCTTGCTTCCTGGTAACTGACATAATCATGTTTCCATATGAATATTTTTATAAGGCAAGTATCTTGTAGTCTTACACCCCAGTGTTCATGCTAGAACTGTAAGAGACCGGATTAAACCTGATTTGAGTGCCACTGAGCAGGAAAAAATACACACTGGGAGTGGATTATTTCCAATTCAAAATCTATGTGACAAGATCATGGTTCATTTATTTCTTTTATCGTGGTAGCACTTACTTCAGAAAAGTGAACATAAAATGTGATTTGTTAAATCTACGCTTTTAGGATAGCATACCTGTTGTCAGCAATTTGTAACCTGCTGTCACCAATTTTGTTATCTATTTCTCCTAGGTTTAGGATCCTCTGCTAGCACACACAGTCTTTTCTTTATTTCCAAAATAAATACTTTCAATGCAGTAAAAGTTTTTATTCTCCAACTCAAGTATTAATTTGATAAATTAAAAGTTAGAATCCTCTAAAGCCAAATTAACAAAATAGTGTTTGTTTCTATTTGCAAATTCATCTTGTTCCTATGCTTCTTTTTACATTCTGTCATTTGTCTTGTCTTGCAGTTTTTGAAAATAATATCCCGAGATTCAAACCA
The DNA here is from genome assembly GCF_033783945.1 of Neopsephotus bourkii. Classification (NCBI taxonomy): domain Eukaryota; kingdom Metazoa; phylum Chordata; class Aves; order Psittaciformes; family Psittacidae; genus Neopsephotus; species Neopsephotus bourkii. The sequence continues at coordinate 10,795,223 of NW_026902254.1, read as the reverse complement.
GGAAATCCTTTATAATATACACATACAAATCCTGACAGGCTGCTGAAAACGTCCCCACTTCATGTTGTTATTGTAGTCTCATGACATGATACCGAAACACGTGAAAAAAAACTTTCGGCACTTGGATAGTCTGATGGACCAGAATAGGGTTACAGTTAAGATGAACTCCTTACATGTTACCTTGGAATGAAATGAATGAAATTCTTTTAACTACTTCACTGTGTACAGGGTAGACCCTTAAATGAGCTATGGTTATCACAACAGCAAATATGATGTTATACATCCGGAAAAAAAAGCGGGTTTATGCAGGAGAGGAGGTCTAGCAGTATTGTAATTGGATAGACCACCCTTCCCTTATCCAGCACAAAACGATGTGGCTCATGTCACGTATCAGGGTCACAAGAGTGCAGTGATAATGTTTCCTTAATTACAAAGTTTCCCTAATTCTGCTTTTGCCACCTACATGTATTGTTAGTAATGAGATTCTGAACTATGCATTTTTCACAATATTTTCTATGGTCTTCTTATTTAAAGCGTTGTAACTGTTTCTTGATTTGCTGCTTTTGTTTTTAGTGAGATTTGGTTGGGGGGGGTTGGGTTGATTTTATTATTTTTTTTTTTGTTTGTTTGTTTCAAAAATATGGTACCAATTACAAAATAAAAACCTGGTCAATAGTAAAAAGCAAATGTCATGACATTTTTTTGTGAAAAATACTTATCATTGAAAAATGGCCATAAGTGAATTTATTTAAAAAAATAAAATAAAGGATAAATTTATTATCTTTACTAATTTTACTTTGAATGCACTTTTCCTAGCTCATAGTCATGCTCAGGGCAGCACAATTCATTAGGAAAAATAGCAGATCAATAAATAAAAACTTTAAATCCTCCTCTTGAATTTCAAAATGGGTAGGAAATAGAACTACAAATTCTACATCTCTCTTAGGTTATGCCAGCTAGAACAGTGATTTCATAGGTACAGTTTATACCATGAGGAACTTTGACAATATAGATGTTTTCAGTGGGAAACCTGCCCACACAAACTTGTAAAATCAGGAAAAGCTGCTAGAAGAACTTCTTTTCTTACATGCCATAACAATGAACTATCACCTTACCCACTCTGGGAAAGATTCCCTCTCTGTACAAAGAACTTTATTTTGTTACTGCCAGGTTGTAAAAATTAAAATCCCTACGTTCTTTATGTGATCAGTTTACCTCCTAAAGCATAGTTTATTTCATTGATGCTACAGTCTACCTTGTGTCCCAGTATGTAATGCTTATATTCACTTAGGGAGAACAGAAGCAAGTATGTGGGATGGACCTGCAGGTGACCTCCCAGACCAAGGTGTATGATAAGGAAGACTCATTGAATTGGTATGTTATTTATTTTTATTGTGAATAACCCTTTATCAGATGTATGTGGTCACAGAATAGGAGAAAGGACCTCTGAAGCTGAGATGCATCAAGAGGGAACTGTGAGGCAGAACAGAAACTATTTGTAATAGCAGTTAAAGATACACAACACCCAAAAGCTATAGAGCATGGAATAAGGTGTTAAAGGAACAAGGGTTATAGATTTCTTTCAGCCACTGTATTGCTTACTGTTGATATTCCCATACACCAAACTCAGACTACAGGAGAATATCAGAAGCAGATAATAAAAAGCATTTCATACTTTATCAACCTTGTACTCAGTTTGTGATTTATCAGTTATACTATTACATCAGCATATATGTCACCATTCTTTACATTCAGAAAGCTATTTTTGCCTTAAAACTGACAGTCAGATTAGACTCTTCTGCAATTGAATCGATTTTCTGTGGGTCAAATGAGCAATGGGGCATCTCTCTCTCTCTCATCAGTGAGTTATGCTAGCATAATGTTCTAAATATATATATATATTACTCAAGTTAAAGTTTAAAGAGGTTTTAATTTTAAAAGAACATCTATGTAAACATATCTTTGCACTACCGGAATTCCATAATGCACCATGATATGTAATTTGAATTCTTTTGTCATGAAAGGCAAGAGCAGTCATTAGATATCTTCTGGGTCCGCTGGCAGTGATCTTGACATACATATTCACCACATATTATACGACTGCTTATTAGTTAGCTCAGGGTGATCTGAAATAACCTGAAATGAAAATGCTACATATTCACCACATATTTTAGGACTGTTTATTAGTTAGCTCAGGGTGATCTGAAATGTTGGGGTTTACCTTCAGGCTACAGAAAAAATGTAAAGTTGTTAGTAGGAACACCATATATAGATCAATAGTACTAAAAATTATTTGATACAGTGAGCAGGATCATAGTCTTTCTGCAAAAAAAGGTAAGGGGTTTCACTCTTTTCCAGTGCTAGACAGCCAAAAGGACAAAAGCTGAGTAATAGCTGAGTGCTGCCTCGTAGTTATTTGGTCCAGATAAATACAATAGAATAACAATTGTCAGGTGGAAGACTAGAAAAATGGATAGTGTGTCTTGTCTCATATAAAATCTTAACATTATAGTCTTGTGTGACAGAAAGTTACAAAGGGCATTTTCTTAAATGATTACAGCAAAGTGAGCTTAATATTGTGATATCATCCTGGTAGATAAATAATACTGTAATATCTATTGACATTCTTGGAAGGTTTTGACTTTAGTTTGAGTATGAGTATAAAAAAATGAAAAGGAACATAAAATAGGAACGACTCCAACTGGTATTAAGCTACTAACCAACCAACAAAAGGGTTTTCTTGGAAAATCCTTCAGAAACAAAGGACCACGTGACTTCTTGGGACTGTCAGTACATAAAGGATTTGATATTAAGGTAAGTCTCTTTCTGTTCTTCAGGTCACGGTAAGAGACTCTTCCTCTCCTCTACCATATGTCAGATACCTAACCATTCCCTTTGCTTCTGCATGTGTTGGTCTTGCTCCTATATATTTAATAGTTTAGGACTTATTTTCATCAGAAAAAGAAATAATGCTTAAAATCTATTGTGAAACAATAACTTTCTGTGATAATGTCCAGGTAGCTAAATATGCTTTTGTACTCATTACTGTATAACCAAAACAGTTTAAACAACAAAAAAAAACGTACTGGTGCCTACTTCTTGCAAGTTGCATAAATTACTCTTACAACTGAATATCTGTAAATACTTAACATATACCACCTTCAAATATACTTCTTGTGAGGAGAAGATCATTATTTAGTCCATTATTTAAAAGAAACAGAATGACTCACCTAAGGTTATTTGGCAAAACAAGGACTGACTTCTAATCTTCACCTCTTGTCCCAGTGCCTAAACATGGACATTTCTTTCTGCTTCGTCTTATACAGATGAGGCAATCAGAAATGTAGCAGTATTTAAAAAGGCTATGGGAAGACTTAGGAGAGATTGTCACTGAAGTAAGGAGAGACAGAGCCTCTCCATTTGACACATTCAGTGCAGTAATAGAGGTAATGTCTTGCCCTTTGAACCTCCTGTCCTCTTCTAGTTTCTTAACTAAGGCCTGAACTGGAAGTAAACTTACTGCAACATCTTGAGTGTCTTACAGTAAAACACAATGAACAAAATTCTAATCCCTTTTCCTTTAAAAGGTTAACTTGGCTACCCAGCAAATGGTGTGTATATGTACACATATTTTTTTATCTATGTATATATACACATATTCAACTTTCCTGGTGAATACATACATCTTTATGAAGATCTGCATGCGTGAATATCTGAAGGAAAAGATATCATGTCAGTAATACAGAAATTTGTTTAATTAATATGAAAACTGGATAGCTCTTTATTTTGTGTGTATGCATGTACAAGCACTTTTTTTTTTATTATTATCAAACAGAATCTTAAAGCCAAACTTTCTTATTTTTAAATATCATTTTTCACTGGAGAAGATAGAACTGTTTCCATATTTAAATATATTTTACCCAGATAATTCAAAACTATGGTGCTGCATCTCATTTCTACAAGCAGCCGAGGTCATTATGTTGAAAATTTTGTACAAAACTGTAATATGGATTGGCTACATTTAGAATAAACTAAAATAGGAACTGGTAGAGATTTTGAGCCTTAGGCCATAAAATTCAACAAATGCAATCATTATTCTAGTAACACTAACATTAACTCAGTTTTGGAAAGCTGAGTACCTAGGCACACTGGTCAGCTCTTAAAATTCAGTATATATTGATAGTCACCATGTAATTGAATCTGAAATGTTTCATTTATTCTTTATTCTGCAGGGATGGTATGTCAAATCAGTATGATTTAACTGTGCATAAATTCTGACATTTTAAGGACAATGACTATGTTATGGCATTTTTCAAGTTTGGTAGTAGCCTCTTCCACATTTGATTACAGACTTTCTGTGTATGGAGAAATGCCACAGTAGCAGATCAACTGGTGGAAAAGGCAAGGAGGCAGAATATCATAACAGGTTCACTGGAAATATTCCCCAGAAGGCACAACTTAACGGCTAGGTTGTCCTCACAGGAGTACTTGTCTCCTTTTCCTACGTCCAGAGATGTAGAAGACTGCAAGTTGATAAAGCAATTTGATTACCTTCCCTTTCCTGCCACCGTGGTATTTGGAGGTATACTTTTAAAATATGTATGTCTGGACATGAAGATACACACCTGCTGGGATGTTTAGAAGAGCACATGAACCCTGAAAAGCTCATAGGCAGAACTGCTCACCTCCCAGGTCCGTACTCATGGCTTCCATTACCACACTTGGATCACATGCAAATTATGAATGAGGGAATTGCTAGAAAAAAGTTGCAAGAGAAATAGAGAGCAGAGCTGTATAAAATACAAAATCCTACCTTTTCTTTCTTCTTTGACAGAAAATCTGTGTGAAACAGCAGAGCATGAGATAAAAAGAGAGTAGATAGCAGAAGAAAAATACCTCAGGACACAGCAGGGAGAAGGACATTGTCAGGAATCTGTCTGTTCCAGAATGTGGACTCAGATGTAACCACAAAGGGTGCGCACATCACTGCAAACGTATTTTCTCATTTTCAAATATATGATCAGATAACCAGTAAACAGCTAAATACTTTAAAATAATGAAATGGCTAATGAGCAAAGGGTGGAGAGAGCAAAAGGAAATATTGTAATGTCATTTACAAGGATATGAGGTTGCTGGAATACAACAACATGAGTTAGACCAGAGCCTGGCTAAGCACTAGCGGGAAAAAAAACATGTTTTGGTGGTAGCCAGCAGGTAAAAAAAGGGAAGGCAAAAGCGCTGTATGAACTGGCTTAACCAGCACCCTTTTGTAGCTGGTGTACAAAGATAAGCCCAGCAGTAAGAACACACCTCTCCCCAGCCACTGCTCTCTGTGATTCAGTACACCAACTGTAGACATTCCTGAACCACTGAATGCATTAGCTGGGAGAATAGGATTTGACTTCAGGATATTTACAGTCCTGTCAAAATCCCAACTTTCTTTTGTACTATTTAGAAGAAGTATGTATCCTTTGGGAGGGTAGAGGCCTCTATATGAAAATGGTTAACTCAACAGAAAGATGGAGCAATGAAAAGTGGGCAGTAAAAAATGAATTATACTGGTAAATCCTAGTTCTTTGTGCCAGAAACTGATAGCTGTCAGGCTGATCAGTGATGATGACAATGGCCACAGGTCTATGTAAAGAAGTCCCAGAGCTTGCATCACTCTCAGATTCTCAGTGACTTGACAGGTATGTGAGTTTTGATACGTCCCTGAGTATGACTCTGGAGGTAGTTGAAGAACTTGTTTGAAATATCAATCTTTAATGAACACTGGGAATTTTTCCAGCAGCTTAGAGAAGGAAAAGTTTTTATTTAAGTTTGCCAGGTTCCTGACATAACACATCAAAGTCACCCTAATAAAAATATTTGTACTTTTTTGATGTATTTTAGATGTTTCAATTCGGTTATCCATATACATAAAAACTACATATCTTTTAACTACTCTACTTGTGATAAAGTATGCAAGTCAGCACATTTTATGCCTTTTTTCTTCAACTGCACCATATTCCCCTTGGTCACATTTTCTATTTCATGTTTCTCAACTCAAAAATAGCAATTAACTTGCAGAATTACAAAAAGCACTGTTGGGACCCTCAGTTCACTAAGAGGTTTTAACCTGACCAGATCCACCTGGGATCCCCATCCACACCCCTCGGCACCCAGCCCGTGCCTGAGCTCTGTCTGAATTTCTGTGCTTTACTCACTCTCCAGCCCTGCCTCTGCCCCTGTCCTGTCCTCAGCTCTCTCTGGCAGTCCTGTCTCCTGGAGTTCTTAGAAGGACCATGGACTGGACTCTGTCTTGCCCACGACAGTCTGTCAGCATCCTGTTTTTCCACCCTGCTGACATCCCACACTGCGGGTCTGTGCTGGCTGGAGGTAGTGTCATCCCTGTCTGTGCTACCTTTGGCTTCTGTTTTGCCTTCCCTTATGGAGCTGCCCCACTCCTGCTGCTCCCTGGAAAAATTTTAGGTTTGGAAAGGAATAATCTGATGATATGCTATGCTGGGGTGCTGAATTTATCGTATTTCAGTGCAAGTTAAATGGAGGATACGTAATATCAGAAAATACTAAATAAAATGTCTGCTATATTCCCATCTTTCAGTGCCTTTTGTATCTGCTTGGAATTAAACACAGTAATAACTTATGGAATTCCCTGGATTTTGTGCAACATCTTTTTTTAAGAGGTGGGTTTAACTTTGAATTGGATGTCCTATGTCCCAGTATATACAAAATGCAGAAACCAAGAGGTTTCCAAATTGTGAACTTGAAAGAAAAGATACTGGGTTTTGCAGTAGAACTATAATCATTCTTTAGCAAGACAAGCAAAATCTTCTTGGGAGTATCATCAGAAATCACAGAATATTGTCTGAGTTTGTGCTGTGATATATCATTATACAACTTGAATTCTTGATGCAAAACTCTAGTGTAGGACGGTTGCTGAGTGAATGTTATCCTGATTTCATACGACCTGACAGGAAGCCTTTTGTCCTTCTTTAAAAGAAAGAACAAGTAGAGGTATTGGTTGAGGAGGGGCCTCTAATACAGTGTTAATGCTCACTGAAATGAGTCCAGCAGAAAGACCCCAAGCTGGCCAGGAGCTGGACGAGTTGTGCTACTGGCAGTTGCTGAGGAAGCTGAGCTTATTCAGCCTGGAAAAGATTTCTGGGGGTATCTACAGCAGTCCTTCAGCGTGTACAGCTGGTCCTCAAGAAGGTGGAATTAGGCTTTTCATAGCAGTGCACAGTGGAAGGCTGAATTGAAATGAGAGATAGTCGTGTCAGAGGCAAGGAAAACCTTGACCTCCATGAGGACAGCCAAGCTGTGGAACAGGCTGCCCAGAGAGGCTGCACTCGCTCTGTCCTTGACAGCTTTTGAGATTGCCCTGAGCAACCTAGTCTGACCTCAGAGCTTCCATGCTGTTAGCAGGAGACTGGACTAGAGACCTCCTGGGATCCCGTTCAATCTTGGGTGCTGCTTTGGTCACACTTTACTTCTAATTTAATGCAGTAACAATATTATAGTTGTCAATAATATGGTTCATAATATATCATTCATAACAATACAGCTCATATAAATCAATTAAATTGTTGTAAGCATCAGTGAAATGTTTCATTTTAAACACAAACTACTAATGTTAGTTTGAGCCTATTAGCCTAACACAGGGACAGAGAGCTGGAAGGAAGGAGATAAAATGAAAAACCAGAGAAGTACATATTCAAAATCCCAGGTGGAGACTAAACAAAACCCCACCCTTTTTATCTTTTATCTTATATTTAAGACAGAAAAGAGATTTTAAGTCTCGGGACACTACTTTTCAAGGCAGATAAAGTATTCCTTTGAATTTTCAAAAGCATTGTTTTAGATTTAAAGTAAAGTGGCTGCAGTGTCATTTTAGATTTAAAATAAGAACTAGAGCAAATCATTCTGTTGCAGAAACCGGATAGCTTACACATCCTGAATAAACAGTGTGTGACAGTTTAACACTTGAAATTTCTAAGAAATTCTTTCCTGGGAATTATGCCAGGGACAGCAATCAAACAGTTTTACTCTCCCTCTAAGTGCTAAATATATATTTAATTCATTTACAGATTTGATGGGCTCTGGAAAAGGGATGGGGTATTAAGAAAAATAATTTTGTTCACATCCTGCCTGCAATATTGCCAGCAGTTTGTCCACTCACAGCTTCTAAAACAGCGAAAGTTTTTCTTCTCCTCAGTGCCCCCTAAAGCATTAATTTACTGCTTTGGATGACTTTCTAAAGCTTATAATTGGACCATCCACAGGGGCTAAGCAGCTATCCCGAAAATCCATGAAGATGAAGATCAGGGAGACAAGTTCATGTCTCGAAAGCATATATTTAAGAAATCCGTCTCCCTCTATAATAAAAACAGCAATTAAAATTATCAGAGCAGTTTACCCTTTTCAAAAGGCTTTACTCTCTGCTTGGGGGTGAAGAGAAAGACAGTATCACCCTCCTTTTCCCGTCAGACAGCCCGAGCAGGGAGCTCCCCGCAGGCTGCACGGGGCTATAGGCGGCGCTGCCGCACCGCAAATGAGGACGACAGCAGCGCATCCCCCTCCACTCCGCTGCCTTCACTCCTTTCCCTCCTCCCCTTCGGCAGCAGGATGAACGGCTCTGCTGCGCACAGCCCCGTGCACCCCGCAGCCCTTACCGTATCTCTCTTCGTTATCGTAGACAGGCACCCCGACCTGAGTTCTTGCGCCCATAATGCCAGGAGGCTGGAAAAAGGCACTCTGAAATCTTTATTTTTTTCAAGAATCAGCTTTCTAGCTTATTACAGCTTTCTTGTCCTAACATCGCTGATGCTTGCTCTAATTTAAAAGGGAAAAAATAATTCAAGTTTTTACTGTAGCTGTTGCCATAACTTGCATTGAATTGTGCAAGCTTTCCTGTAACCATAGGACAAAGGCATTGTCTGCTGTCGTTTATTATTGTCAACAATAAATGTTGGTTTATTTATATCTTGATTTAAAAAATACACATGTGGCATTGTGTACATATTGTGGCATGGAGTGCATTCTTTTTTTTAAGAGAGCACAAAATAATATCTTTTCTTTTATTGCCATCTGACTGAATCTGCCATCTGTGTTCCTTCTACCTTAAGATGTTAATGTAAAAAGAAAATACTGCTTAGGAGCTGAATTCACATGATTGACAAAGAAGCTGCTATAGTGTAACCCTTTATAAAAGAAACTTCTGTTGAATTTCTACCTCATAAATAAGTGGTGTACTTGAAAATACTTGTGATCACACCCCTGAAGATAAATTGCTTGTCCAGATATTCTGTCCTTTCAAATAACATAGTGTGTTTATACATGTGACAAATAGTGTATGTATTTCCTGGTGATCACAAAAGAACTAGGAGATTGTAAGAATTTCTGTATATGTTATTTTTTCTTCTGTTTTTCCTTAATACCAGCTGTCTTCATTTTCTTCTAAGTTTGCCTCACAGCTGTAGGATGCAACATATCAGTGAACCTACAAGGTGGCATATTCTAGTCTGAATTTGATCTGATTTAGATATTTTCATGGTTTGTTCAAACACACTGTATTGAAAGGAATAGCTGCTAAACACCCATGACTCTCAAGCAGCTCTCTCCAACCTTATTTATTTACATCAGTAAAGTAAAATAGGCTCAAAACGTAAGAGATTACTGACATATGGCAACACAGATTAAAAATCTAAATTTCATCCAACCTGCCTTCCCTTTACTTGTCTGCTGCTACTCAAATGCACTGCCAGTATGTCAGCTTTTGGATTGTCTGATTTAATTTTGCAGCTTCACTGCCTAGCAAAGGCTAATCTTCCATGTGAAACACAGTTCCCTGTTGAGGTAGTGCCAAGAACACAGAGATATATAAGCCTGGTTCCATAGTCATACCACCTCAACATGTACAAATCAAAAAGGTCAATCTTGGAGCATCTGCTGGTGTTCTACACCTCAAGCAGAGAACATGAGTGCTTACTGGATGCTAGATACTAACAAATGGAAGTGAATGTCATCTCTGATCCCAAACTAATTACAATGCTCTAACTTTTATATTCAACATCAGAACTGAAAACTGATTCTGATTTATTCATGTATTTCCTTAGCATTTAAACATAGACATTTTCTATGTGCTACCACTAGTAACAGGTGTTTAACGTAGTTTTTCAGAAATCAGGAGATATAGCCACCATTCTTCATTTACACTAGCTATGAGAAATTATTCAAGTTTAATTGCCAAACTATTTAGATGAAACAATACCACCTTCCAACTTTGTCATGAATGAGTGGTTTAGGACCACTCAAAGAATCACCATCAAAGGTATTAGCAAAAGTAGTTTTAAAATTAATTTATAAAAGTGAGACTTAAGAAAGTTCAATGGCTAGGTTCACCAAATTATTTAGTACATGGATGAAATATACAAAGGAAAATTGAGGTAGAATTGAGCTAAAATGACTTATCTAGAGACTGAAGATGCAAAAGGGGAAGGGAGACCCTCCTTTGAGTCATCAGGTTCAGAGTGGACACCTTGCTTACTAAACTCATGATGGAGGTTAGGTGTGGCTAGGTCCAATTTTAGTCCCAGACTTGGTCAGTGGTTTAAATGCCCTGTGTCTAAATGATTACATGTGTAATAAATTAGGATCACTAAGGTAAAGCAAAAGGTGATCATAATATGGTGTTGTAAAAGTACCACATCATGACAGATAGGATTTTTTACAGGGCTTTTGACCTAGCAGAATCTGCAGTTTTAAGGTGGATCTAGCAGCTTTCTAAGGTGGATCACTGTCGTGGTTTAACCCCAGCCAGCAACTGAGTACCACACAGCTACACACCTCCCTCCCCCCAACCCCAGGTGGGGATGGGGAGGAGAACTGGGGAAAGGTAAAATCCACAGATTGAGATAACAACAGTTTAGTAACTAAAATAAATAAAATATAACAGGAATAATAATAACAATAATAATAGGAAAAAGAAAGAGGAATAAAACCCAAGAAGCCCAAAGAGTGGACAATAAAATTGGTCACCACCCACTGACCAATACCCAGCCTGACCAGAGAAGTAATCAGTCCCTTCTGGGTAACTACCCCCAGTTTATATAATGAGCATGATATTCCATGGTATGATATACATCTTTGGCTAGTTTGGGTCAGGTGGCCTGGCTCTGCTTCATCCCAGCTTCTTATGGCCTTCCTCATGAGAAACTGAAAAGTCCTTGATCAGGGTAAGCATTACTTAGCAACAACCAAAATACTGTCTGTCATGGTTTAAACCCAGTCAGCCATAAATCATGCAGTCGCTCTCTCACTTTTCCCCCTTCTTGCCCTCCCCCTGCTCCCAGAGGGATGGGGAGGAGAATCAAAAGAATGCAACCCCCATGGGTTGAGATAAGAACAGTCCAGTAAATAAGGTATAACACAAATCACTACTGCTACCACCAATAATAATGATAAAGGAAACAACAAGGGAAGAGAATACAACACCTCACCTCCCACTGACCCATAACTCGCCCCTCCCTGCCCGACCGAGCACCAACCGATACCTAGTCCAAACGTGCAGTTCCCTAGCCCTTCCGGGTAACTGGGTTACATCCTGGGCATGATGTGCTGTGGTATGGAATACTTATTTGGTTAGTCTGGGTCAGGTGTCCTGTCTCTGCTTCCTCCCGGCTTCCCCTCCTCCCTGGCAGAGCATGAGGCTCACAAAGTCCTTGGTCAGACCAAACATTTGAGCAGTAACTGAAAACACTGGTGTATCAGTGCTGTTCCCAGGCCAAAACTCAAAAACACAGCACTGCACCAGCTACTAAGGAGAAAAAATGACTGCTACTGCTGAACCCAGGACACTGTCTTATCAGTGTTGTTCTCAGAGTAAAGACGAAACACAGCACTGTACCAGCTACTGGAAAGAGAATTAACTGTATCCCAGCCAAAATCAGGACAATCTCACAAATCTGAACATTTGCAATGTTAGTCAATAGGACTTACTACAGTCACAACAGTGATTTAATTACTGCTCTGACATGACAACATTCACACTATGATTGCTATAGGGTTTCTAGATCAGTTCACACAGATACAAATATATATATATGTATAAAGGTATACCTGTTGAAAACTCCCTTTAAGTTCAGTGAGATATTCACTTCAAATGTCCTCTGAACTTCACAAACTTCAGAGTTTGTGAGCTCTGAGAGGTGTCATACTCAGAGGGAGGTGCTGATCAAAGTCCACTGTGGTCTAGGAAAGTTCAAAGGGCCTCACTTAGGACCGTTGTTCATAGGCTTGCAAGATGATTTGCTTTAGTCATCAGTACATTTCCATCCTGGCCAGAATCTGAGTCAGTAATTACCGGAATTTTTAAAGTTCCATTTACATTGGTACTGTTCCACTCGGGCTACAAACTAGATAAGGAATATTCCAAGGCTGTCAGGGAATAACTGATTATTCCCACTCTTGCTTCCCACCTTGATGAGGCAACAGGATTTCCTGGTGCTATCAGTGCTGCTCCCACTTTAGCCATGCAAAATTACCTGGTAAGGTCAAGGGCTGCCTCACCACCCAACTCATTACACAGAGGCCAAGGCCTGATAGGAATTCCTGAGATTGTAGAGTGGCCAGGGAAGGTGTGGAGGAGGAGGTGGACAGCACCACCACAACCTTTTGTGTTTGACTAGATATTCACAGGCTAGTGAATCCATAATCATTCATTCATGCAAAGCTTTGAATGTAGAAATGTTTATCTGGGGGGAAAAAAAAGGTGCTGTCCTGGGTTTAGCAGCAGCAGTCATTTTTTCTCCTTCTTGGTAGCTGGTGCAGTGCTGTGTTTTGACTTTCAGCTGGGAACAGAGCTGAAAAACAATGATGTTTTGGTTTGGCCAAGGACTTTGTGGGCCTCATGCTCTGCCAGGGAGGAGGGAAGCCAGGAGGAAGCAGAGACAGGACACCTGACCCAAACTGACCAAAGAGGTATTCCATACCACAGCATGTCATGCCCTGGATGTAACTGGGGAGTGACCCGGAAGGGGCTAGAGAGTGGACTGCAGGGTTGGAGGAGGTATCGGTCGGTGCTTAGTCAGGCTGGGGGGAGTGAGTTATCGGTTGCCTGGTGATGGGGTGTTGTATTCTCTTCCCTTGATATTTCCTTTATCATTACTATTATTGGTGGTAGCAGTAGTGATTTGTGTTATACATTAGTTGCTAGACTGTTCTTATCTCAGCCCGTGGGAGTTGCATTCCTTCGATTCTCCTCCCCATCCCTCTGGGAGCGGGGAAGGGGAGGGCAGCCCCTGAGGAAGGGAGGGGACTAATGTGGGCCTCGATTGCTTCCAGCCTGGCACCACTCACTGGGAGTGAGTGCCCAAGTTGTCTGGCTTGGTTCAAACCACGACAGGTGCCTAAGGTAGAAAATATAATACACAATTAGTAAGGTACTGGAGCACAGGAGAATGGCTGCGAGAGTTGTAGAAATCACAGAAATTAGAGCCAGAAGGATCTCGAGTTGTTTATTCTTTTCCACCTGATAAATGTTTGTCTAACATCTAAGAAAGAAAATTTGCTCTCAATGCCAGCTTGAAAGATTTTTGGAGGAATGATCAAGGAAACTGTTGTTTGCTTTCTGCAGCAGTTCAGAAGCTTGCTCATTCTTTGTAAGTAAATGGATTACATCAAAGGCACCTGACTCCATCACCACCTTCCTCCTAACAGAATCAATAAACAGTGCCCTGAGCTTTGACCAAGTACTTTGGTCAAAGACAGTAAAATTACTCTGTGAAACTTCATTTTTACCTTGATTCCACTGGATGATGATTTCAGTATTTTTCTGCCAGACAAAGGTGACTAGTCATCTTCACATCTCAGGAGAGATGTCATAGTTGCAGTCTGTGGATGAATAAAAACTACAGGGTAGTGATAATTCCTGACATTAACTAGATGCTGGCTGTGGATCAAGATCCGTCAGCTTAATCTGTCTTGCACCACTAACAATTTAGAACTGACTATACTTTGTAATGGGATATGCAGAGATTTTCCTTAATGCTACTGCTTTTAGATTAGGTGACTTTTATTTATGTAAAGGCTATGCTATCACTAGCAATTCCCATAGAAAGTATTGGTGTGCCTCCTCACATGACGGTGACAAATGCTGGGAACACGTGAAGCTAGCATTTCACACATGTTAAAAGCAGATGGAAAAACTTCTGTCATGGTTTTAATAAAAAACAGTGGGGTTAATTCCACCTTCTCTGTAGGAAAAAAAAAATACTATCTGATAACGGTAAGTACCTTTTCTTGTTTCCACAAAACTGCTTTAAAAATTCTTTAAAAATTTCTCTGTCACCAAAGTAGCCAACAACATACTCACCTGGTGCTGCTGGATAGGCTTTTAATCTCCACATTGCTTACAGTTGCTCGTATCTTCTTTCTCTAGATGTAGTTGTAATTTCCAAAATACTGGTATTCCTCTATTAACTTTCCACCTACTTCTAATATGACATAATGTATCCTGGTTCTCTTGTAACTGTTATAATCCTTCAAAAGCTGCTTTCACAGACTTATGCTCTTAAATACAGCCTATAGGAGATGTTGATTCCTATGCTACACATCTGTTTGTGTGATATAATAGCTCGGCAATATCTTTTGCCATATGTAGCACTGCAAGCTATTGATGGCCAGCATTGCTGTCCGTGAAGAATTGTTTTGAAGATGCTTGTTTTTTGGACATATATTTAATGTTAAAGGGTAGAGATGCCTCAGATTAGAATTTCAAACAGTGAAGTTGTACTAATTTACCCCAGTGGGGCATCAAATGCTGCAGGCTTTTCTTTTGTGTTTGTTTTCTTGGTTGTTTTTTGGTTGGGTTTTTTTTTTTTTGGGGGGGTGTGTTTTTTTGTGTTTTTTTTTTTAATCAATGCATACAAGTCAAAACATGCAGCCTTCTCTTCTCCAGGCTGAACAGCCCCAACTTTCTCAGCCTATCTTCATTTGGGAGGTGCTCCAGTCCCCTGATCATTCTCGTGGCCCTCCTCTGCACTTTTTCCAACAGTTCCATGTCCTTTTTATGTTGAGGACACCAGACCTGTACGCAATACTCCAGGTGAGGCCTCACGAGAGCAGAATAAAGGGGCAGGATCACCTCCTTCGACCTGCTGGTCACACTCCTTCTGATGAAGCCCAGGATATGGTTGGCTTTCTGGGCTGCAAGCGCACACTGCCAGCTCATGTTCATTTTGTCATCGACCAGCACCCCCAAGTCCTTCTCCGGAGGGCTGGTCTGACTCTCTTCTCTGCCCAGCCTGTAGCTGTGTCTGGGATTGCTCCGACCCAGGTGTAGGAATTTGCACTTGGCATGGTTCAACTTCATGAGGTTGGCATCAGCCCACCTCACAAGCGTGTTGAGGTCCCTCTGGATGGCATTCCTTCCCTCCAGCTTATCAACCGAACCACACAGCTTGGTGTCATCAGCAAACTTGCTGAGGGCGCATTCAATCCCACTGTCCATGTCAGCGACAAAGATGTTAAACAAGACCGGTCCCAACACTGATCCCTGAGGAACACCACTCGTAACTGGTCTCCAGCCGGACATTGAGCCATTGGCCACAACTCTTTGTGTGCGGCCATCCAGCCAGTTCTTTATCCACCGAGTGGTCCATTCATCAAATTGATGTCTCTCCAAGTTAGAGACATGAATGTCATGTGGGACAGTGTCGAACGCTTTACGCAAGTCCAGGTAGATGACATCAACTGCTGTACCCCTGTCCATCAGTTCTGTAGCCCCATCATAGAAGGCCACCAAATTGGTCAGGCAGGATTTCCCCTTGGTGACGCCATGACCAGTCCCAGTCCTGTTTGTGCTAGTCTTCAAGAAATTTCAAATCTGCAATTGATGTCTGCAATTGTTTTGGAAAGTTTTACTGATACAACTTGATTCTTTACTGCATACCCTGAACTAAGACATTTCACTGAAATTCATTACTTTGACACATTGTGTTAAGGCATATCCTTTAAAAACACAACTTTGGTTTTGAAGACTTAAACTGAAGGACAAACATCATATCCTGAAGTCATTTGATTCAATGTTTAATTATCTAGTTGTAACAAATCACCAAGGAAATTAACCCATGTTATGCAGAATGTCCATTGTGTATTCGATGAAAGTCATTACTCCCTCAGGAAATAATGTGATTTAAGGAGTAAGAAATGGAAGCTTCAACCTATTTCATACAAAATTCTTGTCCATTAGTACTAACTGATCCATGACATTACTGTTATTTAGAGGGGGACAAAATGTTATCAATGGGTTGATTGTGGAATTTTTAAGTAACGGTTTTCTCCAAGTGCTTGTAAGTAAGGCTAATAATTATACTATTTGTCCCCATCAAGCCTTATTATTTCACTATATATATGTAATGCATATATTGCATCATTATATTTATATTTTTTTATTTATAGTGCATATATATACTTTAAGAAAGGGAAGGAATGGAGAGAAAGAGGGGTTGAAGGACAACAGGGAATTCAAAGCAAAGAACAAAATTTGAGTAACTAAATACGGTGTTACATTGTTCCTGAATTTGTTGTGTAGTTATCTGCACATGACATGTACCTTTATTACCGACATGTAAATTTTTTTGCAAATGAAGAAAAGAATTGGATCGGATTTTGTTTTCCAGGTTGGAACCTTATCCTACTAATAGGACTTTTGCCATTTATTTCTAGGTGAGAAAAATAAGGTTTCTCGCTGTTATTAGTCAGCTATATGGCTCTACATTTATAATAATCGTGCTGTCTGACACAACAGATTCTGGAAAAAAAACCCACTTTAGAGTATTCATTCCATTGGTTAAATGGCTTAAAAAATCACCAAATACATATTAGTTTCGATTCCATGACTGGGACCATCACTGGGTTTTTAATTTGTTTATTGCTTTCTAATAAATTCCTCCGGAGTTCCCTCATACTTTTATAGCCAGTCTGTCTTAGGTATGAGTGGATAAGAATGTCCAAGGGCACCTTCACAATACAGTATAAATCTGCAATACACAGATTATGTGGTGATAAAACAACTTGATAGAAAAAGAAATCATAGTTGATGGCAAATTGTGTTTCTAGGTTTGAGAATGATTTAAAACTTTATACCTGAAGCCTGTGGGGAGTTAATGCTCTATGCATTGGAAACTAGAAACTCCGATCAAAAAACTCTAGACAATGAATACATCACTCTACAAGTTAATTTCATCTTGCAAATGCTCAAGAACTTCTCAAAGTAGCCATTTTTTAAATATTGCATAGTAGTAATGGATACAGTAAAACTAGTTGTACCAACACTATGAACAGTCTATATTCATAATTTAAAAGGAATCACTGACTCATTAAAATGTGCTCTTGCTAGTGTATTTTTAATAAAAATTTATGAAAATGCCAAGATAACTCCTCCTTTCTTGCTTACCATCAGATTAAGACATATTTTTGTTGTTTCTGAAGCACTATAATGTTACAGGAGAGATCCCAGCATCTAATAACGCATACAAAAAGTATAAAAAATCTGTTTTGTAATTTGTCAGCTGAATAAACAGACATGTCCAATATTTCTAAGGTTTTGAAAGACTGGAGAAACAATCAAGTTATTGTGGATAAAAGGCTGCTGCACAGCAGCTGGGACATGATAGACTCAATTTGCTAAAGTGTAAGTGCAAGCAATTCAAGTGGCTTTTTTTTAATCTTTCAGTGCAGATTGAAGTAACTCCAATTACTTTGTTTTCCATGATTGACTGATAATACCTATATAAATATTTACCATTTTAAACTGGCATATGGTAAATTTTTCATGTAGCTAAACTACATGAACTGTGTTCAAGGTCAAATTGGATGGGGCTTAAGCAACCTCAGCTAGCGAAAGATGTCCCTGCCTATGGCAGGGTGATTGGGCTAGATATCTTTACAGATCCCTTTCAACCCAAGCCATTCTATGATTCTGTAAAAGGACCACTGTTTTTAAGTTACACACATGGTTTTAAACACAAATGCCAGGTATGTTATAATCCTCTTATAGTGTAGAAGTCTCTAAAGGGACATTGAAGGTGTTACATTGCCACAAAAGTGGTAAAGGAAAATTTGTAATGAACAAATCTCGGGGGGTTTTGTTCTTTTTCAAGGAAATCTCATTACCCGTTTTAAAGCTCTTCAGCTCTATTTAGGCTGCTAACAGCATAAGTGTTTTCATATCAGATATTTCTGATTCTGCACAGAAAAAAATGCTGAATTTATAGTTTTATTGTTGGTTTCAATAGGTTACCAAAAAAAAAAAAAAAAAAAAAGTCTTTGCAGATTAGCTTACCCTAGAGCATAAGCAAGAGCAGTATTTGACTTGCAGTTACGTTTGTACTGTTGGTCCAAGTTGTTCCTTGTGATTTCCCACTAGCTTTATTAATATTCTGTAAGAAATTATCGGGACCATTTTCTTTTCTATAAATTCTGATTGTGAATGGGTATCTTGCTACAGGATGCTGAGAGGGCTGGCCAAGAAAAATGTTAGCGATGTAATTCTATTAACTTAACCCACGTAATATGACTTTAAAGTGAATTATATAGCTGCATTGGCAAACTATCTATGTTAGTTAAAGTCTGGTTTGGGTGTAAATTAGGAGACTTGAATTATTTGTTGGTGATACAGGCTGCAGTAAAATTAACTGGACTTAGTTTCTGGTTATAAAATCTCAGAAGTCATGCTGATAATATAAAACACACTGTCAACTTTGGCTGTAATTTAAAGGAAAAGTGGCCATTTATGGCAGGGGAGGGGAAAATATCTTGACCATAATTGTAACTTAAAAACAGAATTGTAAATGAATCTATTCTTAACACACCTCAGCATCTGCATGCAAAATGAAGTCAGCAGAGTTTCAATTTTTCTGTTAAGGTATATTCTATTTTAAATTCATTTTCTTAGAAATGGAGTTCAGTAAATATGTTCCATTAAATGTTATGTTATCTAGTTGTTAGAGGAACTGGCACAAACTGCTGTTCAGAAGATCTAAAAGGACAGAAGATGGTTTTCCTGGAAATCAAATTTTTAATTTAATTTAATTATTACTAGTGGTTATTAAACAACACAAAGCGTGCCACTCTGTGCCTGGCTATATCTTCCCTCCAGAATATGTGTATTTCTGTGAAAACCTGAGAAATGTTCTTCCCAGTGGCTTCCTGAGGGAGTTAAGGCAGAGACAGTTTTTTCCTCAGTATTGAAGTTACCTATGTGTTTCCTCAGACATGGCACACAGTGCCTGTAGAGAAATGCATACAGCATGGGGAACAAATGAGGCTATGATCTCACTGGGGTCACAAAGATGTGGTGGGATAACCCTAATTACTGAGGTGTTGTTATAGACAGATGCAAGCTATTTAGAAAGGACCCAGCAGGATGGTGAGGGGGGGAATCTGCCCTTGAAGTGAGAGAGCAGCTGGGGTGCCTGGAGTTCTGCCTATGGGTGGGTGATGAGTCAGCTGAGAGCTTATGGATCAGTGTTCTTGTGGCTATTTGCTGCTGACTACCTTATCAGGAAGTAGTTGATATAACTTTCTTCAGACAGATGAAAGAAACCTCCTGGGGGACTTCAAACACCCTAATACTTGCTGGAGGAACAGCACGGTAGGGCACAAGTAGTCCAAGAGGTTTCTGGAGTGCAGTGGGAACAACTTAACAGAGGTAATCAATGAGCTGGTGAGCAGTGGTGCTCTGCTGGACAAACAAGGAAGGATAGGGTGGGATGTGTATGGTGGGGGCATCCTTGTCTGTAGTGACTATGAGATGGTAGAGTCCAGCATCCCAAGAAGAAGGGCCTAAAGCAGATTTAAAAATCTGGACTTCTGGAGAGTAGACTTTGGCCTGTTCAGGGACATGCTTGAGATAGAGTTTTGGCGGTATAGGATCTCCAGTATCTCTAAAGGAAATAGTCTTGTAAAGAAATGAGATCAAGAAGAGCTGAATGATTTTCAAGGATCATTGCCTGCAAGCTCTGCTACACAGGGAGTACCTGTCTAAACTAAGACAAGAAAAGTAAGCAAACAAGGGGTGAAAGCAGGAACAAGTGACATAGGAAAAATATAAAGATACTGACAGAGCATGGAAGGATGAGATTACGAAAGTTACAGCCTGTCTGTAGTTGATATTGGTCATGTGAGAAGCACCAAGAAAAACTTCCACAGGTGTATAAGCAGCAAGAAAGGCTATGGAAAATGTACCTCTGCCATTGAATGGGACAGAGGATCAGGTGACAAAAGACATGTAAAAGTACAAGGTACTCAGTGCCTTCTTTTCCTTAGTCTTTATCAGTAAGGACTGAGCTTCTGGCCCCTGAAATCAGAGGTAAAGTCTGAAACAAGGAAGACTTACCCCCAGTGGAGGAGTTCGCTAGCGATAAAAATTGTGAGAAGTGGCTGATATACTACCATATATTTTCATGCCAGTCGTGATCGTTATTTTCTCATTAAAATTAATTCTGGTTATTTCTGACATGTTTTTTAATTTTGTTGCCCAGACTGTTTCTTAGTCCATGTACTCTCATATGTTACAGTTACTTTTTTCATAGGTGGTCAGACTGAACATACTGAACTTAATTTCAGCTAGTAGCTATACTAAAGGAAAATATACTTGACCATTGGTTCATGTATTTTCTGGTGACAAGGACACTGCCGTGGTTTAACCCCAGCCAGACAGGTTCTTCACCCACTCCCCCCCCCTTCTTGCCCTCCCCCTACTCCTGGAGGGATGGAGAGGAGAATCGAAAAGAATGCAACTCCCACAGGTTGAGATAAGAACAGTTTAGTAACTAAGGTATAACACAAATCACTACTGCTACCACCAATAACAGTAATGATAAAGGTAATAACAAGGGAAGAGAATACACCTCATCACCAGCCAACCGATAACTCACTCCCCCCAGCCTGACTAAGCACCGACCGATACCTCCTCCAACCCTGCAGTCCACCTAGCCCTTCCGGGTAACTCCCAGTTACCTCCTGGGCATGACATGCTGTGGTATAGAATACCTCTTTGGTCAGTTTGGGTCAGGTGTCCTGTCTCTGCTTCCTCCCAGCTTCCCTCCTCCCTGGCAGAGCATGAGGCTCACCAAGTCCTTGGCCAAACCAAAACATCATTGTTTTTATCAGCTCTGCTCCCAGCCCGAAAGTCAAAACACAGCACTGCACCATCTACCAAGAAAGAGAAAAATGACTGCTACTACTAAACCCAGGACAGACACAGAATAGCGTAATGTTTGGCGCCACTTACTTTTACGCTACGGGCAGCTCATCCTATGCATAAGCCACATTTGGAAAAGTACAAAAAGTAACATGGGACAGAAGCTGCCTCAGATAAACATGTTACATCAGTTGTTCTCATGAGAACACAGAATGCAGCGTCAGGACAACTGCAAATAGTAATTACATTTTTGGCAAAAGAAATCATATCTGCTCAGGTTTCTGAGTGATGAGAAAAGGTCACCTTAACTTACTAGAATGTCACAATTCTTATGCATTATGAAAAGCATCATAAGTGAAGATATGAGTTATCGTAACGTCCTGGGTTCAGCGGCAGCAGTCATTTTTCTCCTTAGTAGCTGGTGCAGTGCTGTGGTTTCGACTTTCAGCCTGGGAACAGTGCTGATAACACCGATGTTTTCAGTTGTTGCTAAGTAGTGTTTACTCTGACCAAGGACTTTCTGAGTCTCACGCTCTGCCAGGGAGGAGGGGAAGCCAGGAGGAAGCAGAGATAGGGCACCTGACCCAAACTAGCCAAAGAGGTATTCCATGCCACAGCACATCATGCCCAGGATCTAAAACTGGGGGCAGTTACCTGGAAGGGCTAGATCACTGCTTGTTCGAGGTGGATGTCTGTCAGCAGGTGGTGAGCAGTTGTATTCTCTTCCTTTATTATTTCCCTTAGCATTATTATTATTGGTGGTAGCAGCAGTGGTTTGTGTTATACCTTAGTTACTGGACTGTTCTTATCTCAACCCGTGGGAGTTACATTCTTTTGATTCTCCTTCCTATCCCTCTGGGAGCTGGGGTGGGGAGGGGGGGTGAGAGAGTGGCTGCATGGTTCTGAGTTGCCAGCTGGGCTTAAACCACGACACATAACTATACACATCTTTGAATGTGCTTCTGTCTTTGAGGAAGAATTTTTTAACAATTTTCGTGTGTGGTCCTAATGCATGGGCGCCAGCTTAGCCCTTAAATGGACTTTCCGTAAGTTACAGCATTATCCTGTGGGGTATAATTCAAGATTGAATCAGATCCTTTACAATTTTAGACTGCTGTTTTAGATCAGGTTATATCCCTCTCATATTGTCATGATAAGGGGAAAATTCTTTTTACACCCCCATAAGTAAAGCTAGATTTCTCTAAGTCCATTATAACTGAGTAATTAAATGACAATTATGATGCTATAAGGCAGTATTATTATCATGCAGTTAAAGAAAAAAGATTGAAATACACAAAAAATAGTCTCATTCCACCTGACACAGGACACAAATATTAATAATATCAGCCTGAAAGTAATAAGCGTTTGAGATATTTAAGAAGAGCACACCTGCTCTCTCCCTCAGTTGTAGGTATGAATAGAAAATCTTATATGGAAAATCCCTATAGAAGTACACAAGCCATTGAGGTCCCATTCCCACATGGAATGAAGTTTGCTCAAAAGTAATAATCTCAACACATATTTGCAATACTACACAGGATTTGGAGAAGGCTGAGGTTCTGAATGACTTCTTTGCCTCGGTCTTCTCTACCAAAGACTCTGACTGCACCACCCAAGTCTTGGAAGGCAGACGCAGGGACTGTGAGAATAAAGACCTTGGGCCCACTGTAGGAGAGGAACTGGTTTGAGACCATCTTAAAAATCTGAACGTGCACAAGTCCATGGGTCCTGATGAAATCCATCTGTGGGTCCTGAAGGAGCTGGCAAATAAAGTTCCTAAGCCACTGGACAACATATTTGAAAAATCATGGAAGTCAGGTGAAGTTCCCAACGACTGGAAAAAGGAAAATATAACCGCCATTTTCAAGAAGAGGAAAATGGATGACCCGGGGAATTACAGACCAGTCAGTCTCACCTCTGTTCCTGGCAAAATCTTCTAACAGATTCTCCTTTAAAGGCATGCTAAGGCACATGAAAAACAACAAGGTGCTTGGTGACAGCCAGCATGGCGTCACCAAGGGGAAATCCTGCCTGACCAATTTGGTGGCCTTCTATGATGGGGCTACAGAACTGATGGACAGGGGTACAGCACTTGATGTCATCTACCTGGACTTGCGTAAAGCGTTCGACACTGTCCCACATGACATTCATGTCTCTAACTTGGAGAGACATCAATTTGATGAATGGACCACTCGGTGGATAAAGAACTGGCTGGATGGCCGCACACAAAGAGTTGTGGCCAATGGCTCAATGTCTGGCTGGAGACCAGTTACGAGTGGTGTTCCTCAGGGATCAGTGTTGGGACCGGTCTTGTTTAACATCTTTGTCGCTGACATGGACAGTGGGATTGAGAGCGCCCTCAGCAAGTTTGCCGATGACGCCAAGCCTTGTGGTTCGGTTGATACGCTGGAGGGAAGGAATGCCATCCAGAGGGACCTCAACACGCTTGTGAGGTGGGCTGATGCCAACCTCATGAAGTTGAACCATGCCAAGTGCAAATTCCTACACCTGGGTCGGAGCAATCCTAGACACAGCTGCAGGCTGGGCAGAGAAGAGATTCAGAACAGCCCTCTGGAGAAGGACTTGGGGGTGCTGGTCGATGACAAAATGAACATGAGCCGGCAGTGTGCGCTTGCAGCCCAGAAAGCCAACCATATCCTGGGCTTCATCAGAAGGAGTGTGACCAGCAGGTCGAAGGAGGTGATCCTGCCCCTTTATTCTGCTCTCGTGAGACCTCACCTGGAGTATTGCGTACAGGTCTGGTGTCCTCAACATAAAAAGGACATGGAACTGTTGGAAAAAGTGCAGAGGAGGGCCACGAGAATGATCAGGGGACTGAAGCACCTCCCAAATGAAGATAGGCTGAGAAAGTTGGGGCTGTTGAGCCTGGAGAAGAGAAGGCTGTGTGGAGACCTCATAGCAGCCTTCCAGTATCTGAAGGGGGCCTGTAAGGATGCTGGGGATGGACTCTTCATTAGGGACTGTAGTGATAGGACAAGGGGTAATGGGTTAAAACTTAAACAGAGGAAGTTTAGATTGGATATATGGAGGAAATTCTTTCCTGTTAGGGTGGTGAGGCACTGGAATAGGTTGTCCAGGGAGGTTGTGAATGCTTCATCCCTGGCAGTGTTCAAGGCCAGGTTGGACGAGGCCTTGGGTAATATGGTTTAGAGCGAGGTGTCCCTGCCCATGGCAGGGGAGTTGGAGCTTGATGATCTTGAGGTCCTTTCCAACCCTAACTATTCTATGATTCTATGATTCTATGATTCTATGTTTGTAGTGATATTGTGTATTTAGACTATAAAGTTTTGGTAGCAAGAACTATCTGTGGTAGTAGAATTTTTGCGTAATGTTACCATCTGTGACAGAAGCAACCAATAACACACTCCATTCAGAACCAGTGACTACAAGGAGATGAAAAATAAGCATATTTTGGCATGGAAATCTTGCCTGACATACTGTATATCTAATGTGTACACTACTTTGTACATTTTTGAAAAATCTGTGTCTTTTCAAATAGACCTGATTTTAAGTGGACTGAAAGAAGGGAATTGAGTAAATGAATGTTAATTTTCTTGTCATTTAGGGATCATTTTACTTCTACATTTACTTGTTTGCCTGTCTTTGTTCTATTTTGTTCCAAAAAGCAGAGTGGAAATTATTTCAAAGATTCAGTGAGAGACAATAAATTTAACTTCTGTACTGGTGATAGCATCTGTAACTTTCAGTGAAGAATTCAATAGAAGTTGCAGGTGCTCAGCACCAATTTGTATTAGTCACTAAGAACATGCATGGCAAATCTTACTCATGGTGTAATGGTCAAGTAATAAATCCCTTTATAAAAAAGATGAGAGAAGCTTAATGATGGTGGAGTGAATGCTGCTACTGTTATAAAACTTTTATGCTTGTTGCAATTAATGTGTACACTTAAATGTGTCCTTATTTTTGTTAAATTACATGATTTTGTGGTGGTAGATGCACATTTATTTATTAATCATTCATATTACTTTGAATTGATACTGGCTAAATACACCTCTGTAGAGGTGGATTACATAATTAATCCTTTTTACCTGTGATTTAACTCATTACCCTTTCACTTAATAAAATACCTTCACCAATAACAATGCTATGTTAAAACATATAATGATCCTCCTACTTTTCCAGTGACTTAGTCTAACTCGCCTATTATATTAATACAGAAGTTAAGTCACTCATTAATTCTGTCTGCAAGTATGACACCCAAGGAAGCAATTTGTGTTTGATATAATTGCCGTCATTTGAAAAGCCATTTTTATGAAGCAAATTATTTTTTAACACATTCACTTCCTTATTATCAATCTCATAACTGATAGCATTTTCTACTTACTCAGACATCTCATCTCCCAGGTTCGTGATTAAATTTTGTTGACGTATCACCTAAATCCTTTCCTTGATTTATACCTTGCCTTCTGATACTACATCAACCTGTAAGCCACTACACCGTTTGCATGTCCTTGCCATGCTGGATATTTTTGTAGTCTTACTGTTTTAAAAACATAAAGGTATTCAGCACCAATTACAGAGTTGCAAAGGTGTTATCAGGTAGCTGTGGCTGATCAATAAAAACTTTCTATCTGGACTTCCCCTATGACAGAAATACCTTGGCTCTTGACCTTGCACTTTACACATCATTCTGTGACATACTACATGTCAAGATAAAGCAGATGGTAAGGGATGCAGTGGGAGGTGACTACATTGCACTCTGCTTTTGACTGTCTTTGACTCTAACTGCAGCATTTATATTACTCTGCCTTTGCCTCATCAACTTGAGAACTGAAAAGTTGTAACTGGCCCTCTATCACCTCTGACCATCATTCTTCTGCATTAGACTCACTTGATTTTCTGTATTATTCTGTTTTCCTTTCACATAACATTTCTCTCCTGCATTTTATTTCTTCTACAAATGCATATTCCTTTTTTTTTCTCCCTAGGGTATTTATTTTTGTGTGTGAAAATTGGTTCTTTTGGTGAATCAATTTTTTGCGCCTTCAGAGATGTTCTCAGTTGCAGAGAAAGGGCAAGTCATAGATTAGCTCTGCCCATACAGTCCAGCAAGAGAAGCAATAGCAAAAAGTAAAACAAAATAAAAAAATCTATAATGCAGTTTTCCATTGTGCTTTGTCCCTGCAGCTGAAAGAAAGGAACTGCTGATCAGTATTTTCATACTCTTAACCGCAAGTTAAATAAGGCATACAGAGTAAGCAATAGATATTATTTTCAGGAGCATATGGATAGAGCACAGGTACCCCTTATATTTAGAGTTCAAAATAAATGTTGCTGCATCTGCTAATGAGACTGAGATGCTGCTATTTTAGTAAAAGTGCCTGATTAGTGTAAATTGCATTATATGCAAATTACTGTTTTCACAGATTACACTATTGTTACACAGCTGTTTTTGAAAACTGAAGTCTGTCTTTCTCTTCTCCCTCATCGTAACTAGGTAAGCAACCAAATGAAATTCATTAAACCCACTACAAGGTGAGGGTTTTCTAAACAAAGTCCTAGATTTGGCTAAGTTACCTCCAGTAACATCATTGCAACCGCATGGCTAAATCCCTAATTATCACTTGGAAAATGTACTAGCTGGTGTCAGACTTATTAGCGTGATTATACATGAGGTGCTAAAGGGGAAAGTAATCATACCTCTGCATAATTGTTTTTCTCTAACATGGATAACACTGGGTTTCAAGTCAAACACTGAAAAAATGTCTGATGTATTCCCCTTATCACTAAAAGTATAGCTTTAGCAAGTTGATACTCATTGTTTCACAGTTTTTAGAAGAATTAGGACTGCAGTTCTCGCAGCACTCTGAACACAGGCTTCAATATCTGAAAAAAGAAATAAAAAAAGAGCTATAAACCAATACTTTGGCCACCAAGTTTAGAAAATCCCTAAAATGTCCTCAACAGAAAAGAAGCAGAATGCAGTAATACTGTAAAATGATGCAATCTGTAGGATGAGGGGAGAAGAGAGGCTACAAAACTGATCCTTATTTCACTAAGGATTAAGAATTTGCTTAAATTGGTGTAGGAAAAGTGGATGCCATGCTTAAACAACTGGAGGAGGACATCAGTCCTGTTTACATATTTTGAAAACCAGCCACTCTGAAAACCTGTAACAAATGTATAATTCTATTTGCTTCCATTCATAAAGAATTAAATAACTCATTGTTTATACATTATTTATCTCATTCATATAATATATGTTGTTGCAGGTAATGGATGTGAAAACATGCATGAATCCACAAAAATCTGAACCAAATGCATGAAAAATTATTGCAGAAGTTTGAGAATATTGGAATTTTTTTAATCTTTAAAGAAGAAATTTCGTGCATCCCATCAGAAACAGGTGCAATTCTATATTAATAAAGTGACATTAATAAAAGAGGAAAAAAGGTGAAATCCTATCTTTTTGAAGTCAAGAGCAAAACCCATCTTCACTGTGTTGAAACCAGTATTTCCCAATGATTATAAGGAAACTACACTATGCAGAGCAGGCAACATGTGTCTATTGAAGCAGATACACAATTTACTGACAAAATGAGTTGCAGGTAATAGGCTATCACAGGTAACAAATTTCTGTAAGAAAAGGAAGAGCAAGGGAATAAAAATTATTCATTACCCAGCCAATGACTTAGTCTCATAAGAAATGCTTTCTGGAACAAGGTCTGCCAGCACATGAAGGAATATAAAAAATCTTCGATAAAGCATGACACATTTCTAACTTCAAAAGTATGTTTCCATTATGAAACACAGTCTGGAAAATAAGAGTTTACATTCATTGAATATAAGTGGGCCACTAATTTCACTATCCATAGAATATGCTGCTTCAAAAAAATGAGATTCACCAAAAAATCTATCTTTAAAATATGTTTAACTATGAATCTGATTCTTTCCTTGACTTTTTTCTAGTAACATTTTAAATTTTCTAGACATGCAAGATTTTCAGAAATATATAAGATATACATTCAATGTAATGATTTAAAAGATGACAGCACTGTGGGAATAAAAATGTATTTTTATCTAGAGTGCTGATATTATTCTCACATGAGACTTAATGATATTTTTGTACACATTTGTTTGTTTGTCTGCTGTATATTTGACCCTATCAAATTAACCTTTGAAGAACAGGTGATTCCCAAAGCTTTTTTTAAGATGTACTTTAAACCTGTGAAGTCTAACTAGCCTTAGCAAATTATAGGAAAATTGGTGACATTTACTAACAAGTAAAATCAGAACTGCAACAGGGATGTATCTGACCCCACACACTTCAACTTTGAAAGTTGACTTTTAAGTGAACTTAAGCAACTGTTGATCTTGTTTTGACAGCTTGTCTTTGAGGGCAAGTACAGATGTGTCTTCCAGGAAGTGAATGTAGGGCACGTACTTTCAGGTAAGCAGTGAATTTAATATATTTTAATTATTCCTTCTTAAAGTTCTTGCTTGTAAAAATTAATCTCCAGTCACCTATGAAAGCTTTTGCTTTAGGCACTAAAATTAAGTGACCAACAGCCAACTGAAATGTTAGAAAAATAATTACCCCAAGAAACTGTAGCATTACTGAGTGTGAAGGCAGAAAAACATATTTCATTGATTTCATTAGAAATATGGTTAGTTGCTCAAAGGCAATACGGTTCAAAATCAAACTGGGAGTTGTTTTTTCCTATATATGTTTGAAGACTAAGCCATTTGGATTGAGGTGACTCTGCTTATGACCATACGCGTATTGTTCTAAGTCTGCTTGCAAAAACTACTCAAAAGTCTTTGTATCACATGTTCTTTTTGAATTAAAATATACTGAAGAGCTAAATATACCGATTCATGTTACAGAAATACAAATAACTGAAGATTTAACAAGACTATTGGTCCTGTTAAGGGTTTTTCAAAGAGTATATGGATGTCTTCTAAGAGGGAATCTAATGTTTCTTCTCTTCCTTAGCACAGGTTTTAATACTAATCTTTTTTTAAAAAAGCAGCCATGACATGTTTGTTTTCCAGTACTTATCTGTCAACATTCAGTTTTAAGGTGAACACTTCGTCACAGGATGCCTTACTGAACATGGCTCAGGCTTTTCATACAGATCATTACAGACATTTGGGAGGAGAAAAAAAAAATCACCTAATTAATTCTCAAATTAGTGAGCCTTTAAGGGACTGGCATGTATTACTATAAAAAACTTCTGTTTATGAAATGCAATCCAGAGCCGAAACAAGGGTGTAATAAATTGTTAACTGTGCAAAATAGGCTCGTTTTCTCTTTCACTGCTCTAAACTGTTATAGTGGGATCAATCTCTGCCTGTTTTGCTAGTAATTTATTTTTAATAATACAAGAAATCATCCTCTAAGTCTCTGAAGCAGATTTTCTGAAGTCAGGGAAGAAAGTTAATTTGAACACATTGGCACCATCAAATATAACTGCTTCATAACATATTTGCATGCTGATTCAGTATATCATTCTGTCATTTAATCTATGTAAAATAGATGGTAGCATATTATGCAAGAGCAAGTTAATAGGAATGGGCATTCTTAGCAGGGGAAAATTCAGAAAGATTTCCACGTAATTACAAAGATTGATAAATTGATAACAAGCATAGTTTTTGTAAACCAAACAGAAGCATTTAAAATAAAAATTATGGTTAAAGCAGTTAAAGTTGACTCAAGAAATGTCAGGTCCTATGCGGATACATTTGTAAGATTTCTTTGTCTTTCTGTATGTTTTGGAATAATATTTCTGCTGAAGGCCAGAGTGTGTCTAGGTTGAGAGAAAACGTAGGGACCAGAAAATACTTTTTTCCTTTGCAATTTCTTATTATTCTTTACCTCCCAAATACAAATGCTGATTTGCTAACCCTGAAGGGATAGGCTTATTATCTCCTCTTGTACATAGCTGACATGTGCTATGGAGTACAACTGAAAGGATGCAAGAGAGATTTTTATCATGATCCAACTCCTACATAGCACAACTCTTGATAGGGATTCTTATTATGTAAATTCAAAAGAGGAGGTAATTAAGGTGCCAACACAGATTTAACTTATTCTTGTCTTTCACTATGTTGTTGATGATATATTTAGATACTAGTTTTTACATCCCATGCTCCACTTTCATTTTTCAAGTACAGCACAATAACACTATTTGGTTTGAGAATATGAGCTGGTCTTTAATAACAGAAGATTATTGTTTCCATCAGATGTAATTACAACAAGCAGCGTTGGATTGCTGCACTGCCGTGCAATTACACTGTCCCTTCAAAGTGCAGGAGGCCATCCCAGCACTGCTACAAATGACATCATGATTCCTAGATATTTAAAGGAATGTGATGAGGGTAGCTTTTCATGGTTTGAACTTTTTAAAGCACAGATGGAACAAACTAGTTCAGTAAGCATGAGTTACCTGTAATTGTGTGGGCTGCAGGAAAACTACACCTGGCTTGGTAAGTCATAAAAGTATGGCAGTGAAGTTGCCCAGGGTGTTAGTCCATCCAGAGAGGTCAGTACTGCTAAGTGGATGCAGACAAGCTTGAGTCATATTATGTGAAAGAGGTGTTTTGGCTGTGCTGCTTTGTAGAAAACAAGATGCATTTTTAAAAGCATAGACTTCCAGCTGGGTCTACCTATTTGAACAACAAATGTTTTTATGACCCATGTAGCCAGTCTGAGTTTACCAATATTTTACAGGGTTATAGGTAACTAAAGATCACTGAGCCACCTATGCTTGGCATGTTTTAATGGGATCAGCTGGTTCAATGAACCTGTATACTGTATTTAAAAAGCCTCTAGCCAGTTACCTAACTAAAGGCATGAAGGATGAAATACAGAAAGGCTAATGTATTGAATTATTTTCTATTCTGTAATTCAGCCAAATACCTTAACCTCCCATTTCCTGGTTAGCTTAAATGGCAGACTGTTTCTGAGTGATGAGACTAGGTAGAGAAAAAATAACTTTTCTATTAAACCTTCCTCAGTAAAACAACTCAGAATAGTAGTGGGAAAAGATTACATTATAAAATTTAATATTCAGTCATTTAATAAGTGTAAATAGAACACCTAGGTTGGTATATTTTAACACCTGTTATACCAGAAATTAATCTCTAGAGAAACAGAATGCTGAAAGAGCTCTCTTAGGCACACGTAAATTTAGGATTTTCCTAAAGTTGTGAGCCCTGTTGTAGCAATATTTGTTACAGGCTAAAAATGACTTAATTCACAGAGAAGTGTAGGTCAAACCAAAATATGATACTATCAACTTTCAGCAAGCAGGAAAATGTTGGAGGTAAGGGCACTATTTTGAAGTGCAAAAAAACTACACTGGATTCCAAAGAATGAAGATAAACCCCTAAATTAGGTTCAGCAGCCTTAAAAAACACCTACAAGTATTAGAGGATCCAGCAAAGAAATCTTAGACATTGGATACATTCAATGCAGCACCCTTACTATCTATTTGGAAGAATTAAACTCTCTAAGAACAAACAGGAGGATAGAGATGATAGAATATGATATTTTTTAATCAATTCTTTTACACAACTTTCTATGCAAATATTCAGTATCATCAAAAACCTTGTTTCTGTCTTTCATTAATTTACTAGTGTTTTGTGATGCTGGATTACTTGAATATACATATCCATAAACATCTGTGTGCGTTTATATAAATAGTAGAATTTTTGCAGCCAGATTCTGACTGCTGTATGCTGTCATTGTAACAATTACTATTGAGAAATACACCCTTGGAAACTCAGCACTTAATATCCACACATTTTAAACTCAGAGTAACGGAGAAAAGCTATGAAATCTAAAGAAAAGCAGATTCCTTTCATCCAAACTTACTTATTCCTTTGAATTACCAGATGAACTCTATAAACTACACATAAAAGTCTGAAAAAGGTGGATTGCACAGCAATATCTGGTATTATTGGTTGAGTTCAGCCTTGGCAAAAAGACAGTATGTGGGTAATGTCACCTTTTTATAGATTGCTTTTTTTGATACTGAATTGTCCTTGTGCAATTTGGATAAGGAGTTACACAAGCTAACTCCCACACTCGATGGCACCATTGTAATAATGTATTTTGCACTTTGAATAGCTTCTCCACATAACTGCAGTCAAAGAGTGCATGCTACACTGCATATATTCTTTGTGTCACAGCCATTCAATCTTTTTTTATTAGTTTTTTTTCCTGATAGAACCATGCACACTTTTTTGTTTGTCTAAATTTTCATTTGAAATTAGGCCTATACAGATGCTAAAGGTCAAAAATGAAATGAAAATGAACAATATAGTGTGTGTGGGGGGAAATAGTCTGACAGCAATTGTTCAGATATTCTGCACTTGAATATCACATCCTAGCACTCAGATTTAATTCACTGTAACTGAATTTGTGCTCTCCTGGTCTACACTGGAGGAAAAAATCAGAACTTAGAGACAATCTGAAGTATACCAATCAATATTTGCAGCTTTAAAAGTCCTCAAATGGATTCTGGGAACTTAATTTTCTTCTATAAAGCTTCTCTTGGCACATTTTGCACATAGCTTTCTAACTACTGATACATTATGTTGCTGGCATGGACGTGTAATTTTTCATTAGCTAGGGATTCAATATTTGCAGGTTTTTTTACACCAAAATAGAAGGGATGTTCTTCAGTTATTGCACTGGAAAATGCTCTTGGGTATATTGTACCTGAAGAGAATAAATTCATTATATAGCAGCACAGTATAAATCTGCAGTTACTCCAAGTTGACAATTTTATTTTGAGATATTTAAGTTTTCTGTTTTGGTGATGGCCCTAGTTTAATTTTTAACAGCTAAATCAACACAATTTCATAATAGTATGCAAGATGCTCAATTCACATTCCTCATTTGTATTGACTTTACAGTGACTCTTCAAAGGATATAAAATATAATAAAAGGAAGATGTTAAACAATATTAGGGTTCATATTTGTTCTATGTATTTGCCAAGTGTAACTCCAATATGGTAATATTCTCAATAGAAAATTGTATTTTTCATCTAAGATATATTCTCACACAAAAGGATGTTATCATCTTGGGTCATCATGTGTTTCCCTGCAGAGAGGAATGGGAGGATCAAATTCTGATTCAGAAAGCGGCAAAAACCCAAATACAGCAGGATGAATGGATCTGGAGCATTTTAAAACTGCTAGAAGTGAATGTGTAGGTACATAAATATACATAAACTCATATATGTAATTGGAGATTGATGTAGCAGGCCTGTTTAGGAGACTGACATCTTTGGAATTCTCAAGCTCAGCCTGATCTTTCTAGGCTGTTGCCCCCTCCCCTGCTCCCAACATTGCTAATCTGCTCCTCTCTGGCCTTAATCAGCTCCTCCTGTGTCCCAGGTCCTTCCCACAGCCCCTGTCCTTGTCCCTGCGTGGGCCCTGTCCGGCTCTGTGGGGTGCTCCCACACTCTAGCTAGGTACACTCTTTAAGCATCATAGAATCAAAGCAGATGGAAAAAACCTTTAAGGTCATAAAGTCCAACCATTACCCCAGGATTGCCAAGATGACCACTAAACCATGTCACTGAGGGCCTCATCTTTTTGAACACTTTTTTTTGAACACTTCCAGGGACAGTGATTCCACCACTTCCCTGGGCAGCCTGTTCCAATGCCTGACTAACCTCTCTTTGAATAATTTTTTCCTAATATCCAGTCTAAACCTCCCCTGGTGCAGCTTAGTTACCTCTCTATGGCCCCGCTCCAGCAACACAGTATCTCTCTTGCAATGGAGTGCCAAAACTGACAACAGGATTTGAGATGAGGCCTCACCTGCGCTGGTACAGGGGAATGATCACTGCCCTGGCCCTGCTGTCTATGATATTGCTGACACAGACCAGGGTGCCGTTGGCCTTCTTGGCTGCCTGGGCACAAGATGGATCATGTTCAGCTCCATCGATCAGCACCCCTAGTTCCCTTCTGCTGAGCAGCTTTCCAACCCCTCTTTGCCAAGCCTGTAGCATTGCATGGAGTTGTGTGGCCCAAATGCAGGACCTGGTACTTTGTCTTGTTGAATCTCATACCACTGGCCACAGTCCATCAATTCAGCCTGTCCAGATCCCTTTGCAGAGCCTTCCTATACTTCAGCAGATCAATGCTCCCACCCAGCTTGGTGTCGTCCGCAAATTTACTTGATGGTGCACTCCATCTCTTCATCTAGATCTTCAACAAAGATATTGAACAAGACTGACCCAAATACCAAGCCCTGAGGGACACCACTAATGACCTGGTCACCTTATCATAGCAAGAGATCAGATTGGTCAAGCAGGACCTGCGCTTCATGAACCCATGAAGCGCGGCCTTATCCCCCCATTTTCCCACACATGCTTTATGATGAGCAAGTCCAGAGGAGGGTGACAAGAATGATCAGGGGACTGGAGCACCTCCCAAATGAAGACAGGTTGAGAAAGTCGGGGCTGTTCAGCCTGGAGAAGAGAAGGCTGCGTGGAGACCTCAGCAGCCTTCCAGTATCTGAAGGGGGACTATAGGGATGCTGGGGAGGAACTCTTCATAAGGGACTGTAGTGGTAGGACAAGGAGTAATGGGTTCAAACTTAAACAGGAGAAGTTCAGGTTAGGTATAAGGAAGAAGTTCTTTACTGTGAGGGTGATGAGGCACTGGAACAGCCTGTCCAAAGAAGCTGTGAATGCTCCATCCCTGGCGGTGTTCCAGGCCAGGTTGGACAGAGCCTTGGGTGCCATGGTCTAGGATGAGTCATCCCTGCTCATGGCAGGGGGATTGGAACTAGATGTTCTTAAGGTCCTTTCAACCCAAACTATTCTATGATTCTATCTCATTTAGGATCATCCTCTGCCATCTAGCTCAGGGGACTGAGTACACTGAGGGTGGCTGGTGTGACTATTAAAGGCTGATGCAAGCAAGGCATTAAGTACCTCAGTCTTTTCCTCATCCTCAGTCACTAGATTTCCCTGGTATCCAGTAAAGGATGGAGGTGGAGGTTCTCCTTGGCCTTCCCTTTATTGCTAATTCATTTATATGTATATATACATATACATTCAGGTTCAAGACAAGCCATTACTAATTATATCAGTGTTACAGCCCTCTCTTTTTGCCAAACAGCTTATGTTAGAGGAAACTTCAGATCACGTCACTTGCAGCTAAGAACTGTTAGAATACAAAACAGATTAGTATCCTGTAACCGAATGCTGAGTGCTAGATATAACAGGAGGAAAGAGGCTTATCTTAAAAAGTGTCCATTTTCTTTCCTTAACTATCCCCATCCCCATTCCACCACCTTGCATGACAATGCATCCTATCATCCAAATACTTTCAGCTCTACAGTCATGCTGCTTCTAAATTTAAGGGAAAACTCTCTCCCGATCTAGCTGTTCCATTTTTTTTTAGACGTGACTATTCACTGGTTTAGACAGTATGTAAGAATTGTCTTATGCACGTTGGTAGTATGGCTTTTATTTAAGAAACACACGTGGGGTGTAGGCCTCCTAAGGAAGGAAAAACTCTAGGTCATAATAGCTGTAACAGCTACTGATGAAACCACTCTTTATGAAGCTGGAAGTCTCCAGCTCAGTCACAGTTCTTATCAAGGGAATAGTAAAATCTGAAACTGAGGTTCATGGAGACCAGCAAGTGCCTAGTTATTAAACTCTAAGGTATAAAGAGGAATCTCTATTTTACCAGTAGAAGTTAAATCCTATTCTGAGTTTAGTAATTTAAAAAATGTATTTCCTTACTTAAAAAGAGTTATGAAATAACATTCCAACTTGACATGCCATATTTTTTCTCAAAACAACAAATAAAAAATATTTGCATAACTGTTTCCAAATGTGTTAAGGAGCAACTAATTACCAAAGTATGTGTTAAACTCAGCATCTTTGTATTACAAATTTGAAAATATTTTTTAACAATGTAGCTTTTTGTCTAGTAAAGTATTATCTCTTATTAGAACACTTGGCAGTGTAAGAATAGGATTGAAGCAAGACCTCCCATTTCTGTTCATTGTTTGTTTGAGAGTCTGCTCAGAAAATGCTCAGAAATACACATGCTTAGATGATGAGCTCATGTTGTCATGTACTTTTATCTAAGATAGCATGACCCACCCATAGCTCTGGTTTAACAATCTGTTTTTGACTCAGAATGTTATTTGCCTCTGAAACCCAAAGACACAAAATATAAGATTCAGGGAGAGAAAAAAAACCCCCAGACAATGCATGAATAAGCAGCCATGCTTTTAACTTCCGTTTGCTATCATTTATCAGATTTATTATTGGTTTTATCCTCTAGATGGTAATCATAAAAGGAATAAAAAATATCGGAATTCAAAGATACAGCCTTCTCTGATGACTTTCAAATCTTTCTGAGTATCTTTCAAATGAGGAGAGGCTGTGAGAGGTGAGACTGTTCACCTTGAAGGAGAGAATGATTGGGGGGATCCTACTAATGCACGTGAATGCCTGCTGGAAATCTGCAAATAATATGGAGCTAGGCACTCCTCAGTGGTTCTCAGTAGCATAAGAGGTATTGGGTATAAATTGAAATTTGATATGAAAAACATCTTTATTGTAAGAGTTGTTGAACATGGGCACAAGTTACCCAGAGGGGCTGTGTTGTCTCCATTCTTGGAGACATTCAAGACCCAACTGGGCATGGCCCTGGGCAACCTGATGTGGGTGACTCTGCTTGAGCAGGCGGTTCGACTAGCCAGACTGTGATAAGTCAGGCTGAAATACAGGAAGTTCTGTCTGAATTTAAGGAAAACTTATTTATCATGTGGATTGACAAACACTGGAACACTCTAATCTCCTACATCTCTTTCTAAAAACTGTGACCTAGTTCAGCTGGTTTTATCTTCTGATAACAAAACTGATTTTTTACACTTACTCATAGAAATCTACTCTGTTTTAAAATTCACCTTCATTATTTTTTCAGGACATTTCTTCAATCTGACAGAAAAAACATAAATAAACCTATTCCTTTAATGTTCTATCATGTCTGCTTATCTTTTTGTTATGCACAAATTAAATTAGCTCATTTTATCACTCAGATCATTAATTAAAATACTGATTAGGACTAGATACCAGAAACATTTTTGAAGATACATCTCAAAATATCCTTTTCTGTTGGCAGTAAGCTAACGATAGCTACTGTTGCGCAGTTATGCAATCGTAACGTTCCATGTAAGTCATCTCTTGTTATTGTTGTCCTTCTCAATTTTATTTTTTACCTTGTCTTTTCTAACTTTGGCAGGATTTTACAGAGAAAGGAAATACTGTCTCTTATGCACCTTGGCAATATCAAGAGGCAATAAATAGAGACAATGTTATACAGCTTTTTAGAATGTCCACCTCTCCCCTATGAATGATACTCAAATCCATCTCTATTCCAATCTTCTGTTCTCGACTATCTGAATCTTCTGTTTGTGATTCACAAGAGTGCATGAGTGCTTAAACAACACACACATATACTGGAGTTACAATACTTTTTATCAAGAATTTAGATTTTCAGTTCAGAAAATTGATATTCAAAATGACAAAACTACACTCTAAATTTTAAACCCCTTTTTTTCTGATCTCAGACATTACGGGGGAATACATTAATTTACAGCTTAAGAATAACAGTGAATTCATGTCAGTGTTCCTAATTTCAATCTATAACAGAAAATGTAATCTTTTCAACTGTAATTAATTCCTTTATTATCAATCACTACCCAGAACTAGTTTGTAATGTGAAAGCAATATCTCCCAATAAAGTTTTATTGCAAGCATTTGAGAGATCATATTTCTTATAATAACATAAGTGATTGTTTTTTTGGAAGTGTCATCTTTCTGATACAATCTTCTGCAAAAATACCTTCACTGATTAAATATCAGTAGGAAGATAAATCATATCTCTTCATCTATACTGGTATTGTAAAGGGGATTTTTCCTACTAGGTTACTCAGGAGTTAAACTGTAGCCAAGAAATAAGATAGACAAATATCAGCTTATAGTGTTTTAAACCCAGCCTGTAACTCAGAACCATGCAGCTGCTCCATCACTCCCCTCCTTCTTCCTCCCCCACTCCTGGAGGGGTGGGGAGGAGAACTGAAAGAATGTAACTCCCACGGGTTGAGATAAGAACAGTCCAGTAACTAAGGTACAACACAAACCACTGCTGCTACCACCATTAATAATAATGATAAGGGAAACAACAAGGGAAGAGAATACAACCGCTCACCACCTGCCAACCGATACCCAGCCCAACCCAAGCAGTGATCTAGCCCTTCCAGGTAACTGCCCCCAGTTTTACATCCTGGGCATGACGTGCTAGGGTATGGAATACCTCTGTGGTCAGTTTGGGTCAGGTGTCCTGTCTCTGCTTCCTCCCAGCTTTCCCTCCTCACTGGCAGAGTGTGAGACTCAGAAAGTCCTTGGTCAGAGTAAACATTACTTAACAACAACTAAAAACATCGGTGTTACCAGCAGAAGTCAAAACCACAGCACTGCACCAGCTACTAAGGAGAAAAGTGACTGCCACTGCTGAAACCATGGCACAACTGTATTTTAGCTCTCTTTTCAGATGCACACTTGTTTTCATAATTATATATTGTAAAATCAAACATTTAGAATTTTCATTAGCCTGTTAAAAGAATTTTCATGAAACCAAAACCCCCCCCAAAGCCCCTGTAATATAATATGGGAACCAAATGATTTTATGTTTTAAAAGTGAAATAAAGCAAGTGGGCCAGCATTGTTTATATGCGTGTCTCATGAATGTTCCATTTTTGTCACGTAGATACAGATTTACTTTTAAACTCAATCAAGAAAAGGTGATACATAAGCATTCAAAATGGAGCAAGTTCATCATGTTAACTTCACAAGGAAAGCATAGCAGATACAAAAGAACTGTGGTTTTGAGCACTTGAAATACAAGCTCCAATCCAATAGAACATTGAAAATGCATTTTAAATTTTTACAGCAACTCAGATCTTGTAATTATTTTATTGCTTGAATATACATCAGACACCATAGTTTCCACATAAAATTGCATCCCTTCAGAAATATTTAATTTTCATGCAATATGCTCAAAGAAAAAAACAACCCCAAAACAAAAAAAAAAACCTTGGTTGTTGTCACTGAAGCATGCTCCTGCAATGTACAATGATTTGGGGTATTTATCTTTAAACACTGACTTTTTCTTTTTTTTATATCTACCACAGCTGCTGAAGTTAACAGTCTGAAGTGGAACATCAGTCTTTTGTTTTTATTTTAGCACTGATCACCATAACACACAACAGCAGCAGCAGTTTCTGATGCACCCACATAACAGAACATATCCCAGTGTACTAGCTGAGGTTGGGATGTCATTTTTCTCCGTAGCAGTCCATATGGTGCTATGTTTTAGATCTGTAACCAAAACAGTGTTGGTAGCAGATCAGTGTATTAACTGTTGCTAAGCAGTGCTTTACACAGTGTTAAAGCCTTCACTGTTTCTCTCACCGCCCCCTCAGCAAGTGGGCTAGTGGAGGGCATGAGGCTGGCAGTGGACACAGCCAGGACTGCTCACCCAAACTGACCAAAGGGATATTCCATGCCATATAGCATCATGCTCAGTCATAAACATGGGTGGGAAGTTTTTCCAAAGTATCTTGTTCAGAGCCTGGCTGGGCAGCAGTCTGTTGGTGGGAGGTGTGTCCTTGCAGAAGTCCATCTCACACTTTGCTGGTGGGATTTCAGGTTATGGCTCTGTGTAGTCTAACCATACAAATGGCATTAAAACTTCAGTGTATTAGCTACTTTTTCATATAGTGATCACTAGCTGTAACACACAATCCTCACGGTGGCTTTTTATGACGGGACTACAGAACTGATGGACAGGGGTACAGCACTTGATGCCATCTACCTGGACTTGTGTAAGGTGTTTGACACTGGCCGACACGACATCCTTGTATCTAAATTGGAGAGACATCAATTTGATGGATGGACCACTCGGTGGATAAAGAACTGGCTGGATGGCCTCACATAAAGAACTGTGGTCAATGGCTCAATGTCCAGCTGGAGACCAGTTACAAGTGGTGTCCCTCAGGGATCGGTGTTGGGACCGGTCTTGTTCAACATCTTTGTCGCTGACATGGACAGTGGGATTGAGTGCACCCTCAGGAAGTTTGCCGATGACACCAAGCTGTGTGGCTCGCTTGATACACTGGAGGGAAGGAATGCCATCCAGAGGGACCTTGACACGCTTATGAGGTGGGCTGATGCCAACCTCATGAAGCTTAACCATGCCAAGTGCAAGGTCCTACACCTGGGTTGGAGCAATCCCAGGCACAGCTACAGGCTGGGCAGAGAAGAGATTCAGAGCAGCCCTCTGGAGAAGGACTTGGGGGTGCTGGTCCATGAGAAAATGAACATGAGCCGACAGTGTGCGCTTGCAGCCCAGAAAGCCAACCGTATCCTGGGCTGCATCAAAAGGAGTGGTTGAAGGAGGTGATCCTGCTCCTTTACTCTGCTCTCGTGAGACCTCACCTGGAGTATTGTGTGCAGTTATGGTGCACTCAACATAAAAAGGACATGGAACTGTTGGAACAAGTCCAGAGGAGGGCCACGAGGATGATCAGGGGACTGGAGCACCTCCCATATGAAGATAGGCTGAGAAAGTTGGGGCTGTTCAGCCTGGAGAAGAGAAGGCTGCGTGGAGACCTCATAGCAGCCTTCCAGTATCTGAAGGGGGCCTATAGGGATGCTGGGGATGGACTCTTCATTAGGGACTGTAGTGATAGGACAAGGGGTAATGGGTTAAAACTTCAACAGGGGAAGTTTAGATTGGATATAAGGAGGAAATTCTTTCCTGTTAGGGTGGTGAGGCACTGGAATAGGTTGTCCAGGGAGGTTGTGAATGCTCCATCCCTGGCAGTGTGTTCAAGGCCGGATTGGATGAGGCCTTGGGTGATACGGTTTAGAGCGAGTTGTCCCTGCCCATGGCAGGGGAGTTGGAACTTGATGATCTTTTGAGGTCCCTTCCAATCTCTAACGATCTTAAGGTCCTTTCCAACCCTAACTATTCTATGATTCTATGATTCTCATTCACAGTCTGACCTTCTCAGTCTTGATTCAGCATCTCCTTTGCATCTTCTAAGATGTGTGAATTTAGTGGGACTGACTTGAAAAATTTTCTTTCACATTTGAACAAAACTGGAACATCTTACTTCTTAATCTTTACATCATGGTTTACTGACCCTTTCCAATTAGCCTTGTAACTGTTTGCTCTTAGTAGGACAGTCTTTGAAACAGCTGTTGAACCACAGATTGCTCTATGTCTAAGCAAAATCGATCACTAAGGTGTGACATTATTTGTATCTTTATTCCACCATTTATGCCAGTTTTGGGCTCTGACTTTTGTAGCTTCTCACCTCAATTGAATTTATGAGAGATCTTTTTCCTAGTTTTTATCACTACAGATGCATTAGAAATCAAGATCTTATTTTCTTACATCTTGATACATTTTGTTCTTAAATCTATAACTGCAGGTGCTTTCCCATGAATGCTGGTCAGTTAATGCAATCAACTCTCACCTTCTCTAGACCAATATTCACCTTTCATCTCCAGGAGGAGAAGAGCATTCTGATCTTGCGATGTGTACTGGATATATGTTTATATGATAAAACATATACAAATACGGGCAAATGGAGTAGGAGAGATGATGCAGGAAACAATCAGGTTATTTAAAGAATATTTTCTAGTCCTTTATCCTTAGCACACTGGATTGAAGTCAGTGATGTACTATTTTATTCATGTCAATATTTAATTTAGTTTTAAGAGAAACTGTTCTTTATTTCATCATAATTGGTATCTCGTGGGAAGAATAGAGCAGAGAATAACTGAAACTTCAGAAAGCTATGAGCAATATAAGAAACAAAGATTAACTAGCTTTGAACTAAAGAATAAGGGAAAAATAGAATAAATATGTAACGGGCTGATTTTTAAAGTTTTCTGTAAGGCATCATTAGTAGTGCTTTTCTTCAAAATTGTATGTAAATTATTACTGCATACTAAACCTCACTTCCATAATAAAAAAGATAAAATGCTGTTCATAGGTGTTATTTACATATTAATACATGTAAATTATGAATCAAATCATAAGTCGGCAAATGGAAGTGTATAGTGTTTACAGTTCATTGTGTGTCATGCTAGAGCAACTTGGCAAGGGAGCTGATTAAGCTTAGGTCAACTCCTATGGTCATCTGGATTATGCTACTGAAATTTATGAGATTAATTAACCTGAGAATC
This sequence comes from Neopsephotus bourkii, assembly GCF_033783945.1. NCBI lineage: Eukaryota > Metazoa > Chordata > Aves > Psittaciformes > Psittacidae > Neopsephotus > Neopsephotus bourkii. The sequence goes on along the minus strand of NW_026902254.1, from coordinate 10,752,724 downwards.
CTAATTACTGTGAACTGAGGATCCTAAAGTGAAATATGCATGAGAAGAAGAAAAACATTGAATTAGAAAATGTCTGAAGTTCCATAAGTATTCTGAATATCTTCAAAAACAACATTTGTTTTTTCATCTTTAATCCAGTGTAAACCCTTTCTTTGCTTCAGCTTTTAACTATGTAACCACCCAATAATCAGAAATGTAGCTTACTCTTACTGCAAAGTGTCTTTACTGCTAAAATACTGTGTCTACTATGTCACACTTCCTAAATGTACTTATACCAGTACATTACTGGTTCATAAAAAGACCTGAAAATGTATAGGCTTTGTTCACAGCAAATCCCATGGAGTTTCACATGTTATATTTTGCCCTGAAAAGAAAGAGAAAAAAAATCATCCAGTATTAGCTCATTTACAGATTTGGGAAATTGCTCCAATTTAAATACTGTTTATAAAAAGTCAAGTGGCTCAACAGAAAAGATTAAGGATAACAGAACACCATATAGTTTTGTATTGAAAGCATGACTGGGAAAGATGAATCTTGCATGGTTAAGTGTCATCAGGCAAAACTTCCATATACCGAGAAGATATAGCAATCATTGTGTTACTGGGGTGCTGCTGCCACTTCTTTCCCTCTCCACCATTTTAAGGAAAAGGGCTGGCTACTGCACCTCATTTGGCAAAAGATTTAGATAGTGAATCTTCATTGGGAAAGGTATCGTCATATCTCTGGGGTTAATGTTAAGAGCTACAAGCAAATGAGTGGGCCATTAGCTATACCCTGGCTTGAGGTTAAGTGAACTATGGAAAATTACTAGAGTTGACATGAGAAATTGCTGACAAAAGTTACAGGTAACTTGAAGAAAAGTTATATATGGCTGATAATACATCATAATGCTGTACATAGGTATGGATATAATAAACCTGGGACAATTAGTGGAAAAGCAATTAGAGATAGGTTGTTTACTTGGGATAAGACAGAAAATCCAGCTACTCCTTATTCCTGAAGGACCTAATCCAATAGAAAACAAGAATATAATTCTAAATGCCAGCCAATCCAGGTATCACCATACATACAGGATGACTGCCTACCCAAAATGAAACCAAATACAAGCACGTGCTTTGCTGTTCCCATTACATACTTCATTTCTTGTAGAAGTACTATACACACTCCAGTGCTGCATCAAATCAAAACAAGAGGCTGAACACACTGTAGAACTTCAACAACTATCTTCAAATGAGAAGAAATAATTTTGCACATTCTTTAAAGCAGACTGGTTTTGTAAGTAAGTTGGCTGTTTTTAGCTGAGGTTGTTCTGTAAGGTAAAGCATATAAAGAAATCTGTCTATAGTACTGTGAATTTTTGAACGTGTACATCCTCCCATAGTATTCATTTTGATTTAGTTAAACTTTAAATCATGCTGTAAAAGGGTGGGAATAATTTATTTGTATACTGATTGGACAGTGCAGTTTTTACTCTTTTGTTATGAACACGGTAATTCTTCTTGTTCACAGTATCACAGTATGTTAGAGATTGGAAGGGACCTCAAAAGATCATCTAGTCCAATCCCCCTGCCGGAGCAGGAACACCTAGATAAGGTTACACAGGAACGTGTCCAGGCGGGTTTTGAATGTCTCCAAAGAAGGAGATTCCACAACCTCCCTGGGCAGCCTGTTCCAGTGTTCCGTCACCCTCACTGAGAAGAAGTTTCTTCTCAGGTTTAAGTGGAACCTCTTGTGCTCCAATTTGTACCCATTACCCCTTGTCCTTTCATTGTTTGCCACTGAGAAGAGCCTGGCTCCATCCTCGTGACACTCCCCCTTTAGATATTTATATACACTAATAAGGTCACCCCTCAATCTCCTCTTCTCCAAACTATAGAGACCCAGCTCCCTCAGTCTTTCCTCATAAGGGAGATGCTCCACTCCCTTAATCATCTTAGTTGCCCTGCGCTGGACTCTCTCCAGCAGGTCCCTGTCCTTCTTAAACTGAGGGGCCCAGAACTGGACACAATATTCCAGATGAGGTCTCACCAGGGCAGAGTAGAGGGGAAGGAGGACCTCTCTCGACCTACTAACCACCCCCCTTCTAATACACCAGGATGCCATTGGCCTTCTTGGCCACAAGGGCACAGTGTCGGCTCATGGTCACCCTGTCGTCCACCAGGACCCCCAGGTCCCTCTCCCCTACACTGCTCTCTAACAGGTCGTTCCCCAGCCTATACTGGAACCTGGGGTTGTTCCTGCCCAGATGCAGGACTCTACACTTTCCCTTGTTATATTTCATCAAGTTATTCCCCGCCCAGCTCTCCAGCCTGTCCAGGTCCCTCTGGATGGCAGCACAGCCTTCCGGCGTGTCGGCCACCCCTCCCAGCTTAGTGTCATCAGCAAACTTGCTGATAGTACACTCAATTCCCTCATCTAAATCGTTGATGAATATATTAAATAATACTGGTCCCAGTACCGACCCTTGAGGCACTCCACTAGATACAGGCCTCCAACTAGACTCCGCCCCATAGACTACAACTCTCTGGCTTCTCTCCTTCAGCCAGTTCACAGTCCACCTCACTACCCGATCATCCAGACCACACTTCCTCAATTTAGCCGCAAGGATGCTGTGGGAGACCGTGTCAAACGCTTTGCTGAAGTCGAGGTAGACCACATCCACCGCTCTGCCATCATCCATCCACCGTGTTATTTCCTCATAAAAGGCTACGAGATTGGTCAAGCACGACTTCCCCTTGGTGAAGCCATGTTGACTGCCCCTCATAACCCTCTTATCCTTGATATGCCTTAAGATGGCACCAAGGATAAGGTGTTCCATCACTTTCCCAGGAACGGAGGTGAGGCTAACCGGTCTATAGTTACCCGGGTCCTCCTTCTTGCCCTTTTTGAAGACAGGAGTGACATTTGCTTTCCTCCAGTCCTCAGGCACCTCTCCCGTTTCCCAGGACTTGGTAAAGATGATGGAGAGCGGTCTAGCAATGACCTCCGCCAGTTCCCTCAGCACCCGCGGGTGCATCCCATCTGGACCCATGGATTTATGGATATCCAGAAATATTAATTAAAATTAAAATTAATTAAAAGTTCACTCCAGTTTGTTTGTTTGTTTGTTTTCCTGATAATTTAATCCATCTCCGAATTTATTTTTTAGACAAATGAAGTAAAAGTGTTGGCTTGGAATAATATGTATTTATTTTAATAAATTTTCAATATGTATTTCTTTGGTATACCTACATAGAATATCTATGCCCATGTAATAGCTCCATAGAAACCTAATAACTAAAAAGAGAAACAACGAGATGGAAGTTCTGCATTCCATACTGTTGGTTCCTTCTCCTTATGCAGAATATATCTGTTTTCATAAAATTTATACAAGTTCTCTATACAAAACAGGTTCTTATTATTACCAAATTATCCACCCATGATATCACAATTTCTGCTGTAGTAATATATTGATGTGGTCCACCAGATGATGGTTAGCTCCTCAAAAGGACCAGAAACTGAAAATGTAGGGCAGTCTGCTTCCCTGAAATGTGCAGTACCAAACACAGGATTCTTTAAAGACTTTGGTTGAGGGGGTTTTTAAACTGCAAAATGCAGAAGTGAGGTTAGCAAGTTGAGGGCACTGCATCAAAAGCTGATTAATATCCTCTGAGTGAGCAAATATGTGTCTGCCATCCTACAGCAAAGGCCAGATGTTACACCATCACTTTCATTCCAAACTGCATCCTAGCCCAATGACAAGAATAATTTCTGACAAGCAAGGAATTCATCTAATACAAGAGATATCATAATTTGCAAAAGCAGAATTGCTGAATGACCTATGGACCCGAGACTTAGGAAAAGTACTACGGCTTTATCTAATAGTGCTAGTGTTTGTCAGCTCTGAAAGGAGCTGAAGAAAATGTCATTCAAAGTCAGCACTTGAGAGTGCTGATTGCAAGATGTAAATTAATGTAGCTTCTTCTAAATCAAATAAGCTCATGGTAGGTATCTAAGAAGCTCAATAAATGATGAAAATTGCTTTCACTGCAGAAATAATAATGTGTTGGAGAAAGTGTTAGAAACAGTATTTTAGAACTAAACTACAAATTCTAAGATGTCAATAAGTTGTTTGAAGCAAGTACAGTCTATTTACCCTATTATGCATATAAGCTGTTTGTTTTGCTTTCAAATCACACCAGTTAAAATGATACATTTTATTTTTGAACGTACAATTCTTCAGATAAGTTACTTTGTTACTATATTGCCTTTTTCCCCTATTGACGTAATATTAAATGTAAAAGATCAAATGAATAATTTTATGGTTTTAAAACATTACTAATCGAAAACTGGTCAGAGAAGCTTAAGTTCCGGTTATTGCAGTGAATGTAGTCATATTCACTGCAATAATATCTGAAATTGAAAGAGACAGGAAAGAGATTATTTTGTGAACTAGTGTTTGGCTTAATCCAGATTCTAACTTGTGAATTCTAAAGCATTTGCATTAAGTTAACCCAGTATTTTCATTCTGGTCATTTAATAACATCAATTTCTCTCATATGCTTCACAGGACTTCTGCTGTTCAGAAGGTCAAAAAATCTTACAAGGCCTTTGACATTTCAGGATTCTCTGGAAACACAGACATGACAGAGGACTAACCAGACTTTCTATAATCTGCTAACCAGTATTATATGTGTCTCAGTGTACATTTTACATAGATTCAATGATTCTGAAATTAGTGAGATTGTCATCATTAGAACAGGATTTTTTTGATCAGAATAAGAAGCATTTATTAAAAATTTTGTTCCTACTCATTTTGGCTATTAGATATCTTTTTAAATATCCACAGAAATCCCAGTATCTCTGAAAGGGTACAGGCTAACTCAAATTTCACAAACCTTTAAAGAAAATATATATATGCACAAGGTCATTATTTCCCTTTACCCCCTCTTTCTCACTTCCCATCATTTTGTGTGGTAAAGATAGAAAAGATTCACATCCAGGAAACATTTGATGCTTTTTTTATTGTTGAGAACTGGAGTAAGAGCGATGTCACAAAAGAAAGGAAAAGTCTACTGGAATTCTCTGTCCTGAGTTAAATGCTTAAGTTCCATGTAAATCATAGCTGATGCTCCACCAAAAGGAAGCAGACCTTTCAGGCTGATAGAAAGCTGTGTAAGTTAGCTAAGCATTCATTAAAAAAAGAAAAGAATCATGCAGATTTTAGAGACTGACTGGTGAGAGGAAAGCATCTGCTTATGGCCAGTCAGGAGCTTCCATCTGTGTACCATCCTGGTTTTCTGAGGCTGTACTAATCTCTACCATGTGTTAAGCCAGATCAGGTGTTCTATGCTGTGAACAGCTATGATATATGGGATTTACCTTCAAAGCCAAGCTCTGATTGATGTGGAGAAAGAATTTTCACTATTTCTTTGTCAATTGCTATACAGGAGATGCCCTGACAGACTTCTCTGTACCATTGCATTTGGCTTGCTATTCAGTGATTTCTGCAAATATCAACTAGAAAAACTTCCAGGGCTGCATGAGATCTAGATGCCTATGGCCCAAGATGGCGGCCTATGCTGATCTTCAGTACACATGTGCTGGATGAATTCCTTCAAGTACGTTTGAAGAACTGGACTTCATATGCATTCCCATCTGTAAAACAGAAAGTAGCACTTCTCTGCTTAGCTCACAATACCATTCTTAGGACAAAGTAAGCATTGTAATTCATGTTGCAATCAAAAGTAAAGTGTTTCAGTGCCAATCAATAAAAACTGAATAAAACAGAATCTATATAGCCCGTGATTTCATTGGCAACACAGTGCTTAGGGAATGTTAAATACTTAAGAGTGCAGGAGTAACACCCCAAGCAAGAAGCCAATTGCAGTAACTCTCAGAGAAAAGTTGTAGGCAGAAAGTGACAGAATTTTGCCTGCCCCTGGACTCCTTTGTGCTCTTCGTGCAGTATAAACACAGGATCAAGAAAACAGCTTCTAATTGTCTTAATCAAGTACCCTACCTGCAAGGCCTCAGCCTTATGAAATCAACAATCTGACAAAGTTATTGTGTCCAGCCTAACCATGGAAAATTTATAAGGTTAATCAGCATTGCCACAAGGCAAAATAAATAAAAAGTTCTTGGAAATGTAACCTTTCACTGGAACCTTTGCCCTAGGGAGGATGGAAAACATGCTCAGGTTTTTCTGCAAGATGGCTACTACCCCCTTCATATCTGTTATTAGTTAGGCTCCTTCAGAAAACATATTGGTTTGTGGGTCACATTTACAATTTATATCTTTAATAATCTAAATTAATTTGACAATAGTGCTGGCATATTTCTAACATGTAAAAAAAATCTCCTCCAAAAATGCTTTCCCTGTTTAAATAACTGGCATCAGACTTAACTGAATACAGATGCATAGAAAAAAGCCTAGACTCAGAAATGATGGCGGGAACACCAAAAGTCTATATTTAACTTTTTATCATAGATAGGCCAATGACAAAGCATAATGGGTCTTACTACTATACCAAAATAAAGAATTTCCTAAGAGAGTTCTCTGATTTCATATTAGTTTATCCCCTCTCTGAAGCAGGGATTACTGCAAGGACTTATACATAAAAATGGGAAAAAGAGCAGGCTTCATCAGTTTCAAAGGCATCAGTGTTACTGGTGTTCTATGCTATAAAAATGTGTCAGCAATGACAGCTAATTAGGATAGGAAAAGTATACATTTCATATGCACGTAATATTTATGTACTGCACAACTTCTTTCAGATTATCTGTATTTTCTTTGAATAAAAAGAATTTTTTTTTTACATTTTGTATTTGAAATGAAGCCTGTAGTTAGTTTACATGCCCTCTGTAATTCTGAGTTTCAGTGCCACCAGCTAAAGTAATAAACATTTCTGCCTGAAATAGAATCTTCTCAAAATCCATACCTGTAAAGCATTGTTCAAAGCTTAAATAAATGTTCCCCTGATTTGAGTGGTAGTTGTATGGATTAATTCATAGAATCACAGAATCATAAAATAGTTAGGGCTGGAAAAAGACCTTAAAATCATCTAGTTCCAACCCCTACCCCCTACTCACCCATGGGCAGGGACGCCTCACAGTAGGCCATGTCCACAGCCTTAGCTTTTTTACCAAAAAGTGATTATAATTGTTTAACTAATGTATCTCTTTTGACTTGAATTTCCTGGCCATGTTATTAATTGTGGCTATTCAAATTCTGATGTTTAACAACACTTCTTTCAGATCTCTAAGTCAGAAAGTTTCCACATTGAGAAGATCTAGTAAGAAATTCAAAGGTAATTTGTATAGAATAGGGATGAATATTCTGTCGCACAAGTATAGCACTGTGTATTAATCAGAATTTCATTACAATGTCAACATTAGACAGAGTAGTTCAGAAGGTATTTAATGCACTATATGCAGTGAGTCACACACAGCGTGATACAAGATAATTAACATTTAATTTTTGGTTTATCACTCTCCAGACTCAAGTAAACACCTTCATTGTCAGTGGTGATGCTAGTTTGTATAGTTAAGATCAGTTTTGTGGTACTGCATTGAAAACAGCTATTTTGGCTTGCAAAACTAATAGCTTTTAGTATCCAGTATGCAAAAAATCATAACAGGAAAATTGTATTCCCAACCATCACAATACTTTCATGTTTGACAAGTCAGAAAAATTGTCTGTGAGCTATTCTAGATAATGATGTTCCAAAATTTGACCATGTCATAGGAAACCATTAAATCCTTCACAGTTAGTGTAGGAAATGGTGCCTTCAGAAAAATCCAGCTGCATAATGATCTTAACTTCCTGAATTTTTTCTTTCCCAATATTCCAAACTCTTAGAAAATTGGGATTTTCTTTTTGTGTGTGTGTGTGTGTTGTAAGATTTCCAGTCAGAATATTTCTAATCAATAATAATGTATTTAGACAAGGTCAGCTATAAAAAAAAAAAAAAAAATTTCTTAAACTCTTTGCTGGTTTTCCTGTATTCATCTGTGGAGCTTCTTGTAACTGAGAAAAATTTTTGTGCAGACTTTTGGATTACAAAGGGAGAAGATCTATTTTCATTCTAATTCTTGCAGGACCATATCTAGAAATCTGTAATAAACCTAGTATTCCCTAGCCTTGCTACGCTGGAATAAAACATTGTGAAACTAATATTTTCTAATTTAGAGTGCTATTGAGCATTTCTAGATGAAAGCTAATCTTACAGTGAATGTAAAATACATGAGTGTAAATCCTAATTGTGCCAGTCACCTTGGCATGGAATAATTGCACAGAGCAAAAAGTAGGTGAACAGGGTGGAAACACTATTTTTAACAGGCAAGATACGGTAATTTCAAGATATGGAAAACTTTTTTCATGTGAAGTTTACATGAGAAGTCAATTAAGAATAAAAAAATCCAAACAACAAAACACAAAAGTCATTGAGGTACTTCTTCAGATATTGCTTAAAACTTTTGTTTCAGTTTCATTTATTTACATTTGATTTTTAAAATACAATCAGCTTAAATCTGCAAATGCAAAGTTGTTTTTATAGCAAAACTGGCTGTTTTTATTCAAAGAGAACAAAATAAAAGTTCCTTACATCGAATCAAGAGTAGTTTGGCTTAGAGAGGACCTTACGATCATCTTCTTCCAAACCCTTGACACAGGCAGGAATGCCTTCCACTAGTCCATGTTGCCCAAGTCTCTGTCCAACCTGACCTTGAACACTGCCAGGGATGGAGCATTTACCTCTTCTTTGGGCAACCCGTTCCAGTGCCTCACCACCCTCACAGTGAAGAATTTCTTCCTTATATCTAAACTGAACTTCCCCTGTTTAAGTTTGAACCCATTAATCCTTGACTGATAATGACTGATCACCTTTACTAACTTTGGCTGCTTCATTTTAAAATAAATACAAATGGTTTATTTGATGCAAAATATAGGGCTCGGTTCTGTTATACTCATTTTACCAAATCTAAGGTCATCAACAGGATTTATTGGATGGGTAAAATTAGGAAGGTTTTAGGCATATATTACAATAATTATTATTATATTTTTTTGTGCATCTCCAAATTACTGTCACCTTAGCACCTCTTATGGAAACTTGGATGTGGCAGTTACAAATTAACATTTACTTAGTTTCTTAATGTCAGAGGGATCAAAGACCATACAGCTTCTCACAAAGCAAGTTCTTTACTGGCTTATAGCACATGACCTGTGTGAGACCTGTGCTTTAACAGAGCAGCTCCTTCTTCCTGCCTGTCACTGTTAATGATGTGTAATTTATGAAAATAGTAGATAGTAGTTCCTAATCAGCAAAGCTGCAGCTAATAATGCTGGAATGGATCACACAGAATTGATGTTAGATTTATGAAAAATGGAATTGACAAGTACATCTTCTCCTATCAACAGCTGTAATATCTTGTTTTATAAAAGCATTGTCTATTCAGTAACACACATAAAAAATGGTTAAATTTTATTCTTCTTATTAGTTATTTATTAATGAAGACAGTTCTAATAATTCTTGGACAACAAACATTGTGAGTGGTGTGCATTATATTTGAATATTTTAAAATGTAAATTTTTATATTTTAAGTCTTAAGATATGAAATAATATCCAACTTAAATTAGTTATATTGAGTAATAGGAAAGGAAAATTCTCTGGATTTTATATTATTATTGTTTGGATTTTCATTACTATCTATTCTAATCATGACAACAAGCAAAAAAAAGTATTAAAAATAATACATTGCTATTAGCACTATACAACTTTTATGTGAAGGTTTCTGCATTCTCACCAATTCTAATCCTTAAGCTATGTGAAATCAGTATATAAACACAAGGTTATGAACTTAACTATGCATTGTCACTTGTTCTGTTCTTCGATGTTATCAAATTGCCTGGCTTATGTGAGGGTCACTTTTTTGAACATAAGTCAAAGGATTTGGCGGATCATCATGTTTTGATATGAAAAGCTTGATTCAACTGCTCTTACTTCTTCAGGGTACAAGTTTCTCATTGAAATAGGTTACTCATCAATTTTCATTTCCTAACTACTCCTTCACCAACTTGTAATAAAAAGCTGAATACCATTGTAGGTGGAGGATGTAATCGATTATATTTGCCTCTACAGTGTATGTTAAGAGAGATGAAGTCAATACCTTAAATATGTCTCTCATTCTAAATTGAACCATAATACAGAAACGTCTAGGAATGTAGGGAATTCAGCAAACAGACTTTTTTGTTATGTTTAGTAAATGTGTATAGTTTGAAGTCTGTTATACAAACCTGCATGGAAAGTGGTTGAAGTAAAACTCACTTAGAGCTTATCATAAACCCTCCAATTAGATAATGTAAATCACATTATAAAATATTCAAGACTGACATATTGTCCTGGGTTCAGCAGTAGCAGTCATTTTTCTCTTTCTTGGTAGCTGGTGCAGTGCTGTGTTTTGACTTTCGGGCTGGGAACAGAGCTGAAAAAAAACGATGTTTTGGTTTGGCCAAGGACTTTGTGAGCCTCATGCTCTGCCAGGGAGGAGGGAAGCCGGGAGGAAGCAGAGACAGGACACCTGACCCAAACTGACCAAAGAGGTATTCCATACCACAGCACATCATGCCTTGGATGTAACTGGGAGTTACCCAGAAGGGCAGAGGGGACTGCAAGGTTGGAGGAGGTATCAGTCGGTGCTTGGTCGGGCTGCGGGGGTGAGTTATCAGTCACCTGGTGATGAGGTGTTGTATTCTCTTCCCTTGATATTTCCTTTACCATTACTATTATTGGTGGTAGCAGTAGTGATTTGTGTTGTACCTTAGTTACTAAACTGTTCTTATCTCAACCCGTGGGAGTTGCATTCTTTTTAATTCTTCTCTCCGTCCCTCTGAGAATAGGGGGAGGGCAAGAAAGGGGGGGGGAGAGTGAGTGAAAAGCCCTCTGGCTGGGGATAAACAACGACACATATGTACCCAAACTGTGCAAAATATGTTAAGTATTTTTAAAATGAATGATAGTCATTATAACTTTGGGCTGCATTGAGAAGAAGACAAATTTCTTCAGCAATGACAGTTGAATAGACAAAATATGGCACTGATGGAGTGGAGCAGATTGTTCAAGCAGCTTGACTGATTAACTGTATCAAATATCACTAGTCTGGAATAATCTACAGAATCAACACCAGCTGAAAGGAATTCCAATATTCGTCTGGTTTCTGTAGAGCTCAGCTGTTTCAGCACTGAGAATCTGAAGCTTTTGAAAGTTTAAATAGGGTTATATTCATAATGATGTATATAGGTAAGTTAAGATGAAATAAACACCCTGTATCTTTGGTGTGTTTCTGTTGTCCCTGTTCTTTTTGCTTGCTTGCATTTGGGAAATATGAATTTACTTTAGAACCGAGCATTAAGAGATGGGATGATTCTCAGAAAGTCAAAGATGGATACCTTTTGAATAATGTGCTTTTGACACAGTACAGGGCTAAACTGGAGAGAGTTCTAGGACCTGTAGTATTGAATTAGCAAAATAATGAAATATGACAACTGGTACTGAAATTTATTGTCATAGTTGTATTTCTGCTTAGTTATTTGTGGTGTTTATTTAAATCCATCTTTTCTTCATATAGTTCTGTCTTTGAGTTCTTGTGTGTTTGTACACTAACCAAGGTCCATGAATAAAAGTGTCCATAACTTACAGTTAAGTCCCCTGAGCCCATGCACTGATTTTTGGTGTGGTCTTCAATTATACAAATGGAAGCCTAACTAACAGGAATGTAACCTAAACCTCTTGCATTAGTGAATCATTCTTCTCTGCTGCTAAAAATGATATTCAAAATCCACAGCAATACTGGGAATGTAGATAGTGAGATAGCATATTATTGTTGGGCTGTACCAAAATCAATAGGAACTTGCTGACTTGAAGGAGCAAAGCATCAAGTCTGCAATGAATGTCTCTGTAGGCTTAAAAAAGCCCTAAAGCACTTTAGCCTTTATTACAGAAGCTCTATTTTAAAATATGCACTGAAAGGATAAAGCATGCTACTTTTTATAGGCTGGTAATCTTCAGTAGGTCTTCAGCTGAACAGAAAATTGTACCAATGAAAGGGAATTTATAAGTGGGAAGAAAGCACAAGATTTCATAGCACTAATTAGCACAGGTTTAGATCAAAGCACAAAGAAATGTCAAGTACAGGAATGTATATAAAATGCTGTCTTCTTTCAAGGCTTTAGTATGAGATTACATTGTCTGAGAGACAACTACATGCAGCAAATTTATCCTAAAGGTAGAGATATAAAGCCCACGGTAGTGGTATTCTATTTTACACAATGGTCTAGTAACTGGAACACTCACCTAGAAATGAAAATTCCAGATTCAGCTCACATTCTAGCAGTTGGGATTTCAAAACAAACAAGACCTGCTTTCTTTATAAAAACCCTGACTAATAAAATTATTGGAAAAGGAGGACTCCCCAGATTAAGTGACATAAGCAAAGAGATTTGGTTTCTCAGTTGTGGATTTATGTAACTATTTTCTATTTCAGCACCAATTTAGGTAATGAATTCCTTCAATGATTCAGTTCTTTAGGGCCTAAATTCATATACTCATACAATGTATGCCAAAACTGCTACCTAACATATTTTGTTCTGAAATAATACTAACTCCCTGCTTTCTGTCTGCATGTGTTTTATTTTTCCAGAAGCTGAAGAAGAGTGGGATTATTCTTGTAGGAGATCATAATGCTTAGGAATATCTCAGGTTCTGAGCTCTGATTTATATTAGGTTTTATCTGGTGCCCACCTTCAGAAGGATATTTCTACAGCTTTACTAGTTTTTAATATCTGCCAAAGAGCAAATGACAGATGTGTCTTCTGTGCACTAAACCATCAATCAGAAGTGTAGTGTTGTTGAAGCTGTAATAGTCTAGGGATATAAGTGAAGGAAGTTTCCAGAGGGAGATAATACCTTTTATAGAATGATGGGGAAATAGACTTTTTTTGGGAAAAAAAGCCATACAATGCTTTGGTCTCAGAGTAACTAACTGCCTGTTTCTGCCTCTTTCTCAAAAGGCCAAAGATTTTATCACCTCTTTTCTTACTGTTATTCTCTTCCAATAACTATCCTATTTTGTAAAATTGCTTGGCTACTTAACCAAATGCAATTGAAAGTGTTTGTTCTGATGTACTTTGGTTGGAATTGTTTGAGTCTATTTCAGACCACTGCTAAGAGTTCATTCCTTTTATCCAGCTGTACCAGCTGGTCACATAAATGATACTACTTCTCCCTTAAAAATCAGAAATGTGACTGCTTATTAACCAAACAGATTTGTAAGTAAGTGATTACTGGTCATCTTGTGTGGAGGAATTCATATGTCACTTCCGAAGCTAAGGCACTTTGTAAGCTTTTGTACTCAATAGGATGACCTTTATGCAAAAGAATTAGTCAAACTAGAGATTCTATTTTTCTTTTTTCAATAGTAAGTCTTTTAAGCTACAGAAACTTCACCTACCACAAACTACACTTAAATATTTCATGACATAACAAGAATGGGATAGCAGTGTGCTGGAACACCTAGTCTAGGTCATGCTTTGCCTAAAAAAGTTGGACCAGATAATCTTTGAGGTACCTTCCAACATGGTATTCTATGGTTGCATGATTTAATACTCTCTGTAGCTTGGTTGTGTCACAGTTCAACAGGGACAACAGCTTCCACAGAGTTTCTACTTGCAATGGTAAAGTTAAGAGGGCTAAGGCATCATCAGACCTTTTTTTTCCCAGCTTTCTGTGTTGATGCAATTGAAAACCACATGACTTTCAAAAACAAAGAGGGCTGAGTCATAAAACTGGTTTGCAAATACCATTCACTCAAGGAAGATCATAAGACTGCAAGTGTTTAAGAATTGCATTACATTGGAAAGGTATTACAAAGGTACTTGCAGCATTAATAGCAGCTGTGTAAGCAGTTAAAACAGCAAGGCTATAAAAAAAATTGGTTGCAGTGCTAATGAAGCTCTTTCAGTGAATGTCTAAAAGTTATTTTGGAAACACCATGCTTATTCAATAAAACAGTATTGCTTTGCCATGGAGTAACCTAGCTCTTCGGTGAATAAACTTAAAGACAATTACCTTATTGTAAAGGGATTATTGCTCTATGGAAAAATACTGTAATGCTTTTCATATAACAGGAACACAAATATTTGTGCTGGTAACTTTTCCTGCTGCTTGAAGAAGCACTGTAAAGAAGTCAAAACCTCTTTGCCATTGTAAAAACTGAGCTGAGAAACCATATGGGAGGAACACAGCATAATCTAGGCTGGGGTGGACTAAGCATCTGTTCTGGAGTTCTGCCTGTGAACAGTGTGGAGGGCTTGAAAACACGACAGAGAAAAATAAAACGATACTTTAAAGCTGAGTTTTGTATAAGTGCCCCTAAATGTTCATGGAGAAAAACTGAAATTAGTCTATTTTCTTAGAGACTGCTATTAAACAGCCTCTGGAGTGCAAATAAAATCATGTTGTGAACTGGTTTCCATGTTCTTTCTTTTCTGTAAAGTCTCAAAGCCCAAGATGCCTCAAATGCCATCATTGTGAAAATTCCCATGAGCAATTTTACAAGTACCAACTTATACGAATATTAAAAAAAAAAAAAAAAAAAAAGAGGTAAATTGAAATATTAGCAAAACACCATTTTGGGTCAGGGTAATATTTATCATACATTTAGAAGCACAGAAATGCCAGTATCAGTGCTAAAATAATCCAAACTAGTTCTCTGCCAGTTACAGAGTGTGACACAGATCATCACCCAGTTCTGTAGTTGTGCAGAACTTCTGATGTATTTAATTGCTGCCACGCATAGATTTCAGGCCTACACAGATCTAGACTAATCTCACTCCTTGTCCCTCTAGGTGTATAGCTTGCTTGATGCAGCCTGCTTCTTGCAAGTGCCTTGTCATTGTTGTTCTGTAAAGCTTGCCTCTATGCCCGGATCAAATATTTCTGTTTGCATCTACACTTGTAGGTAGGGTTAAGCACTTTCTACAAGATCCCAGTCCCCATCCAGAAAACAAACAAACTGAAGGCCGGCATGGCTCCTATGCTGTCTATATGGATTACTTTCAAAAGTATTTGGGGTGAATGGTGTTTTCGAGGTTTCACCTCATGAGGGCCATAAATCACAGACCTTATCCTTTCAGTCCCATGTTTTTAAATCACCATTTGTAAGGATTTCCCCCACACACACACTTTTCTGTATGTTGGAATATCACCCTTGATTCTGTAAAGCAGGCAACCTCTTTTCTAAAAATTTTTCTTCAAGTTTTGTTGTCAGCCTCAGTGTGTTGATCTCCATGCCCCTGCTACTCCAGTCTTACTGCACTCCCAAGACTAGTGCTCTTCTTGTAGCTTTGTAGAAGGGGGCTAAATGATGTTTTACATGCCAGGTTGCAAGTTCACATGCTTCCTAATCTACTGCTGAAAAGCACCACATTCCTCTTTGACAGCAGATGTCCTGCCAGAAGCCTATGACAGCCAATACGCTGAGAAATGTTGCTTCCCAGGAAAACAAAATGAAACAAAGAGGGTTTTTTTCACAGTAGTTATTGGGTTCACCAGAGAGACAGCTGGTTGAAACAAAAGGGCCAGTGCATCCAGCAAAGATTGGCTTAGACTGCTTAATTTAATAGAGCTTCCTTTTACCTTTTTTTTTTTTAATTGTACTTTGAAGCATTATTATTAATGAATTGCATAGTACTTACAACTTCTAGCTGACTATGATTGAGTGGCTTTTCCTTATTATCTGAGGAGAGTTTCTAGAACTCATCATTATAGAGAATAATTGACTTTGGTGCATGTGCTGCACAAGAACATATGCCATAGAAGAATTAGGAACTCTAAAAAATTAGTAGACTGGCTTCTTGTCTGGAAAATTCCTTTGCAACATACTGTGTGTATGAAGACTGAAAACAGTCACTCCTTTCTCTTGGCAGGACATAAACAAGAGTTGGAGAACTTTATTATCTCTGTTGAACTTGTCCTCTGCTGTGGTGTCAAGAGGGATATAATAACATCTGTGGCTTGGGGTGCAACACAAGGTGAAGCGGTTTATACTTTACAAAAGGTTTCTGCTATATACAATACTCCCTTGTATGCTGAAAGACTCAAGATGAAAGAAAATGCTTCCTTCAACATTGTCCCTTACCGTAACAACCTTTTTTTTCTTGAATTAACATGTTTATTAATCTATTCTAGGCAGTGTTTAAGTCCTGCTGTGTTCTTACACCTATTTCTAATTCCTTCTGTAAATGTCACTGAGACTTAATTTTCAGGCTGGTGCAGATGGGTAGATTTTAATCACAAACTAGGCACAAGCTAATGTCTATAGCACTGGTAAATGAACCAGATATGGAAAAAAATGTTAACTAATAGAATCTCAGGTGAAATATAGATAAGAGTCCAAGGAATTACCAGTATGGTAATTAAAAAGGCCAAAAGCAAGGAAAATCATATGGGTATCATTTTAATTCAATTACAAATGAACAAAATATTTCATAAGACAGCATTTAAAGGCAGCCTGAGATATGAAAATACCAGAGCTAAAATTTATATTCAAAAGGTTTTTTTACTAATATTTTGAAGATGAGATTGTATTCATAAATATAGAACAGATAAAATCTTTCCAGAACTAGTGTGCTTTAGGGTTGATGAATTGGCAGCAATTAATACACACACACACTGTAATAAAATGTTCATGAAGTTTATTATTTGCCATTCTTATCAACTAATTAAAAATATCTTCAGGGTCGGATGTGTAATAAATAGGTTGGAGAGAAAGAAAGAATGGATATAAACACATTTTCTTCCCTTGAACATCACAATGACTGTTGACTCATGGCACATTAATTCATGCTGCAGAAAAGAGCAGTAACAGTATAAAAAAGGCCATATATTATAATATGAACTCTGGGTATATTAGTCACTTTGGCTGTAAGCTAATTTTATATGCTGAGATATAATTAATGTGCTGAATTATACTTCTAATGTGGAGTCCATGTGAAACAACTTGGTGTCATTGGCTAGCAATAAAAAGTGAGTTTATTCTGCTCCCTCTCTGCAAAACCGAGAGACTACAACTTACTATCTTTCCCATTTGTGTAATAGACTAATGAGTTCATGAGTTTCCTATCCATAGAGCTTTGATCATGTCTTTGGGAGCCACTTTCTATGGTGACCCTTGCCAAATAAAGTAACTATTTTCAGGGCAAGCTTTCCAGTGATTTTTATAGTAAATAAAGAGAAATGTACAAGACTGAACAGAAGAACAAAATCTTAATGAATCACAACATATGTCAGTTCACCTTATCCCTATGATGCAAAGTATGCACATATAGTCAGTCCCCTGATACCATTTCCCTTTCTGAAACAAACCTCTTGTGTACATTGGGAACTGAATTTAGGTAAGGAATTAAAAGTCAGTTTTTCTATTAAGTTATATCACTCTATGGGTGTCAGGGTGGTGTTGATCTGAGTAAAATATTAGTGGCAATGGGGCTGATACTTGCAAATTGCCAGTTGTATAGAATTATTATCCAAAGAATTGTAACTATCTTGTTTATTTGTGAAAAAGATAGGATTTTTTTTATTAGTTAGAGCATTTGTCAAAAATAATGGTTAGTGATGAAATATAAGGTTAATGTAATATGACAATAGTAATTGAAGTAATGTTTTAAAAGTGGTCTGATACAGAAAAGAATGTTTTCATGTAGTAACTAATAAGATTATGATACTTAGAAAATAAATATGTAAACAGTGAGATATAAAGTTCATTTTGGGAAGTAACTTTTAGAAATAGTCCCAAAGTTATGCTTCTTTTTCTCTTTGCTTCCAAGAAATGTGGGGCATGTTTTGATTTTAAAAATAAAAATATTACCTTTAATTTTCAATTAATGATTAAATAAAATTGAGACCGTTTATAATAATTTTAGTGAGACTGTGAGAAACAAACTGAACAGCAACAACTGTTAGTAGACGCCTATTTTATTTGAATTCTATGAACAGCTCAGTTACAGAAAACAGCTCTAAAAATTACAACCTCCTATTTCCAAAAGGTCATAGGACCTTTCCTTTTACACCTGTGTTAGGGAAAACATGTTTCAAGCAGACCAGCGGTATACTTGTTATGCAATCCATTTTATATGTCTTATTTCTGTTCCAAATGTGGGAGGAATAGTAGGTAGAACTGTAAAGACAGTTGCATAGTAAATTAGGGATTACGATCCCAAATCCCACCCTCTGAAGTAAGGTGTGGTGTAATGTCCCTAAATGTTTTATATGTTCTGAATTATCACTGCTCATACTTTCTCTGCTAACGAAAACAGGAAGAGGAAGGATGTAATGAAGTTCTACAGACAATAAATTATGCAGCTGGTAAATATAAAAATGTAGGGAATCCAAAAACTTCCTGAACAGGTGAAAAGTATGTGTTTTAGTGAAGATAAACTTAGTAAGGATTTTGAGATTAATACTTTCATTCTACTTTTTAATAACACACAAAAATCTTTTACCTGAAATATGGTACTAGCTACAGAAAGAATGTGAGTATAAAAAGGATTATAAGGAAAAAATATCCTTCTGGAGAGATTATCATCTTGCTGAAAAGACCATTAAAATAAAAAGGATAAAAAGGGAACTGACTCAGAACTTAAAGGTAAAGTCTATAAGCTTATTTCAGTTCTTAGATTTTTTTAAGTCAGAAAGTAATGAATTATCTTCAAACAGTGGGGAAAGGCATTAAACAAGTCAAAAGATTTCAAGGAGAATGAGCTGTATTAGCATACAGGGAGGATATCAAGTTTATATCAGCTTAACATAAAAAAAACAGTGAGGGAGCAGAAATTAATGCGATTCAATACCAATGGTCTCTCTTGAATGTTGGATGAGTAGCACAATATGAACCATCAGAAAAATCAGCACTTATTATGATATTGTACAGAAATGCTCAAGAGACTAAAGTTGTTCACTAGCATAGAAATGAATACTCACTGAATGATGGTAACTCTCACCAAAGACCACTGTATCCTTCTGTCCAACCTGAGAGAAAACTATATTTCAAACCACTATAGTTTTGCTTCAAAAGGTACTGTGAGATAAATCCTAAGTAAAACTGTGCAACTATATGAATAAGGTAGACTGCAGTATGTCAAGGCTCTCTATTGTTCATTTTTGGATTATAGTAAAATTCACCTGTGTTGCAAAGGACTTCTACTCTTCTTTTAGGTATCTAGAAATACTAGTCTCAGAAAGGTTTTCAGAACAAGTAGAAGGTAAGTAGGGACTTAGCCAAAAAGAAACATAGCATGAATAAAAATTATTCTTGGTTATTTAGACATCTGTGTTGGGAAATTGCTTGACTTACTTGGGTGCCAGTTTTTAGTATTTGTGTTCTGAGCATTAATATGTACAGTCCTTCTATAAAAATACAGAACAGCAGACCCATGGGATCAAATTAATTTACTCGAGACCCCAACAATACAATTACCTGATTATTTCCCAGTAAGATTGCTCTCACATTTTGACAAATTTGTTGGCATGATCAATAGAAAATACTGTTCTCAGCTGGCCATCAAGGAGCTCACATCTGTGAGAATGTTGCATAATTTAAATCCATTTTTTTTATTAAAAATATGTTTATAGAGAATGGCATTTATTGGACAAAGTGGTATAGGCAAAATTGGGGGGCAAAAGAAACTCTACAGATCACAATCAGGACCAGCAAAGATCCTAACATTTGGCTAACACAACGTTTCAAGTTTCAGCTCACACCTTTAAACTATCCAGCTACAGCTATCCAGCTTCACGTGCTTAACAACAAAGGCATGATGATTACACATGTTATGCATCAGAGGACCAGGTTTTTTTGTACTGCTACGATGAACATATGCACTTAGTATTTCTGGCAAGCTCAGAGGATACTGTGATAGACTCCAAGTTTTTTAAAGCTGTCTACATACTGTCTACAAATTCTCTCTCTAAAATGCTGCATTTGCAACCAGAATCATTGTGTCTATTGTCTTTCATAGTAAGAAAATAGTCCAGAAGTTCTCATTATATATTGACAGTGATGAGAAAAAGTTTTTCTTCCCTTTAACTCTTCCTGCACTAGTTTCTTTATTTTAAAGACAAGTCCATTCTATAATTCTCTGGAACAATAAAATGAGTAAGTTAGATTTCCATACACCTGCTAGGTCAGGAGTAAATAAAAATCCCCACTCATCTATTTTGTTTGATGAGCCACTTGATTGAATTGAAGGTAAAGTACAGCATGGAACAGAACATAAAAGAGCCTCCTTCATGAAACAGCCTTCACAAGAATACTAATGAAAATAATACATCCTTTCTTTAAACTAACACCAAGCATGTTTCATCTGATAGAAAATGAAGTAGATGTGGTTTTCTGTATTTCAGTTAAAGTATTTCTAGAAGACTACGCCTCTGGAAACTAAAATCTGCTTGCTCCATATAGTTCTACTTACATGTTTTATAGAATTATAAAACATATCCTTATATCCAGTTGTAAGTTTGCCTGTTGCAACTTCGGTCTGTTTTGTCTCATCCTATCATCATGCACATCTGACAAAAGACAGGTCTGCCTCTGTCTTTTCCATATACTTTAATCAAGGTAGTGTATGGACCAAGTTCTCCTTTGAGCTTTCCCTTCTCTAGATGACATTTCCTCAACTTTTTTACACATATTATGTACTCTAGACCCTGACTGTGCTGGTGGCCTTGCTCCAACATGCTAATATCTTTCTTCTAGTAGGAAGCTCAAAACTGGGCACAGTATTACAGATCCAACCTCAGGAGTGCCAGAAATGGACACGCTGGCTACATTTTTACTAATGCATTTCACAACACAGTTGAAATCTTTTCTGAAACACGGATTTAATTTTTTTGTAAAGTCAATATCAAACACGCAAAAAAGGAATAATGTAAATTGCTAACTGGCTGCACTTGAAATCACCTAATGAAGTACTTTTCTGAAACTATCCAGGTAGAGTCTAGATCTATAAAAAGATAGTCTGCCAAGTCTTTGAATTCTCAAAACCTTTAGTCTACAAAAATCTAACACTGAAAATCTCAATTAAACTGAAAATAATCTCTAAGTTTTTCAGGAATAGAATGTTCCAGCATATGCCATGCATAGAACACTGATCCATTCCCACTCCTCTCCACAGGATCACTTCCTAGCCTGTTTAAGGAGTATCTGGGCAGATATACCTGGCACTATAATATCTAAATAAAATCCTGTTTAGGCTTTAGGAAAATATAAATATTTACTTATTCCAGGTTCCATAACAAAAAATAAGTTTGGTCAAAACAGATCAAACTTATTCAAGAAGAAAGCCTAGTATGTGCCTGAGAAGCTGCAGCTTGGATGAAAGGCAAGACAATGCTGAATTTACTATCTGTGTATCTAGCTCTACAGTTTGCATCTGAGAATTATGTGACATCAGAATTTATAATTGAATTTAAAAAGATCCCTACCTCCCCTCCTCTCTACTCCTCCAAACACTATCAGATTTAAAGTTGTGACCTGAATGCAACTAATGCAATAATATCTTCCTGTGTTTGTAAAAAAAAAAAAAAAAAAAAAAATGTAGTGCTGATAAATGATCTTCCAATTTGATCATACAAACTAGTAACTGTAGGACTCATTGGTTTCTTGGTTGCTTTTGTCAGACTCTTCAGTGATAGATTAAGGTACTCCATAACCTGAAGAACTGAGAAGTGCTTCATGCTGCTGCCATCCTCTTTGGAAGATCACCTACAAATGTGCTTATAACATTGTAGGTAACATTGTAGCCGATTCTTTTTCCTCTGCCCTGTACGGGAACCACTTCTGGAGGGGTGTGTTCTGCTAGTAGAATTCCACTGTTGACCACCAGCAGCAGAGATTCAGTCATGAAGAGCCACCCACATATTCTGTATCAAATTGACTCACCGGCTTTAAGGTGGGCATCCTGATGTAATGAGTTCACGTAACAACTGTATGAAAAAGCGTCTCCCTTTCTGTGTTTCAAACCTGATAGTTCCTCTCATGCTGGATCATTCTTGTAATCTGGAACATCACTGACAGAAGTGCTCAGGACAACAATGCAAAATAATTATCAGAAAGTTACTGTGTTACTGTCCATAGAGATAGGGAACTGATCTCCCCTGTTGCCATAACTGTAGAAAACTTTCAGGGTGAGAAAGGGACAGTAAGTTACTGTACATCTGCTGGACGGGAACAGTTTTTTGCTTCTGTTGCCTGAGATGACAGTATGCTAATCAAAATGTTGTCAGAAAAACAACTTCAGCATTTCAAACTAATGAAGCTTCTTATACATGCTTAGGATAGGGTTACCACAGTGTGCATAGATCGTGAGTCCCAAACTTTCTTCTTGGATCAGCCATGGGGCCCAGAGAATTGGTACACACCAAATCAACTCTGAGTCTGCCATCCCTTTAGAAGGTCCTTCCCTGGTACTATAAAGTTTATAGGTGGGGAAGCCAGAGGATTGTAGACATAACTTTGGCTAGACACAATCCCAGGATCTGGGGATTTTACTACTGTGTTTCATCCAGTCACAGGCACAGATATTTGTTCTAGCCTGTGAACAAGTTAGTTAGAGAAATCTAAGGACTGTTGTAACCTTTATGTCTGACTTTAAATCACTTTAGAGGTTTATACCGTTGAAAGGGTCACCATCCTGGAATTTTACAACTCCTTGTTTCTCTGATTATTTTGCAGTGTTTGAGAAAGAAAGGCTGCATTTTTAGCAGCCAGTTTTTTATGTGGGCTTCTGTCCAGGCCTGTCATTCAATAAGAAAAATTTCCACTGGTTTGCAAATCCACACATACCAGAATGGAAAGCCTCTTCAAGCTGTTTATTTTAGATCTATAAATGCATTCCTTTTCTGTGTTGGAACAACCACAAAATAATGTTAATTAACAAATGGCAATGGTAAAGATTGCAATGGTGATCACTGCGTACTGAGTTGCATTGCTTGTGTACTTGTTAGTATCAGTGATGATCATATTATGATAAGGAAAAATAAACTATCCAATTTAATGGTTCCGCAAGAAAGTAACTTCTAAGTAGAACAAAGACTAAAATAAGTACATGAGGATTTTAGTTTTTAGTGTTTACAAAAATAACTTTAAACTAGACAAAAATGCAAAAATATCTGCTGAACAAGTTGTGAGATGAAAAATTATGAATGCTTTAAATTGGACATTCTGAATGCAACAAATTTAATGAGACCATTAGTGAGACACCAACTGAATTCTGTATTGTCACACTGCTCTATCATAAATGCAGTTGATTAAAACTCATATTTCCTGAACACTGGATCTAAATGTAAATTAGACCACTTGTCCTCTGTTACAATTGTTTTTATTATTAATAATAAATATTTACATATGAAATGAAAATGTAACATGTAGACTGTTATATACGTTTCTTAGTAACTTCAAATCTGTACATGAGTTCCAAAGCCAGTTAATGTAATAAACAAGAATGTATTATCCAATGTAATATCTGCACATGAATTTGAAAGCCAATACTACATAACATAATGTGACTATTATTGACTTCACCAGAAGTATTGTCTACATATATGTATGTCTAAAATTAAGTCTTTAACTGGCTTCTGATTGAAACTACTGAACAGGGGAAAAACGAATCATAGGATGTCTCACCTTCATTGCTATGTTAAATCAAACCACTACAGACCCTTAATTTCTGACACTTGCACTATAACGTCAGAACCTAGAATATCAGCTCCAGAGTTTACAACAAGCAGGTTGTAGCAGCAAAGCAAGACCTATTAGAAAGTCAGGGACATATTTCAATACTCACTAACTTGAGTCATTTCCTCTTAAACCTATGTAACTTTTGAAATCTATATAAAAAATAGCATTCTTCTTTAGTTTTTAAGTAGCAAGATGAATGATGAAATATTTCTCTCTGTCTAGCATACGTTTACACTCCCTTACTGATTTGCTCTCACTGATGCAAATTCAGGCTTTCCAGTTCCACTGATGATAGAAATTAAAAGGTAGTTCTTCACTCTTTCTTATAATAATTCTGTGAAATTCAATCTTATCAACCTGAATAAATGACAAAACTTGTTGACAAAAAAACCCCAAACCAAAACCCAACAACAAAAAACCCTGTCAAGTTTTAAAAACTGAATGCGGTGGCCTAAAAATATGCCTATACACAAAATAGTTGTGCGGGGTTTTTTTCCTTTCAGTCATTCCTTTGCCAAAACAAACCTCCAATCTTTTTTGCAGTATGATTTACTTGTGCCCACCTGTTGTGGGTTCAGCAGTAGCAGTCATTTTTCTCCTTCTCAGTAGCTGGTGCAGTGCTGTGGTTTTGATTTTTGACCTGGGAACAGTGCTGATAACACCGATGTTTTCAGTTGTTGCTAAGTCATGTTTACCCTGAACAAGGACTTTCTGAGTCTCACGCTCTGCCAGGGAGGAGGGGAAGCCAGGAGGAAGCAGAGACAGGACACATGACGCAAACTAGCCAAAGAGGTATTCCATACCACAGCACGTCATGTCCACTATATAAACTGGAGACAGTTACCGGGAAGTGCTGTCTCACTGCTCGGTTGGGCTGGGTATTGGTTGGCGGGTGGTGAGGAGTTGTATTCTCTTCCCTTGCTATTTCCCTTATCATTATTATTATTGGTGGTAGCAGTAGTGATTTGTGTTATACCTTAGTTACTGGACTGTTCTTAACCTGTGGGAGTTACATTCTTTCAATTCTCCTCCCCACCCTTCTGGGAGCAGGGGAGGGGGAAGGGGGGGAGTGAGACAGAGGCTGTGCAGTCTGATTTACGGCTGGACTTAAACCACGACGTCACCTCGGAAACACTATTTTCTCCTATCAGTGGTATGACTACTATGCTATTTGCCTAGTCAGGCAATGCAAAATTATTTCTTTAGGTCTAAGACAGGTATCTGCTTCCCCAAAAATGAAAAGTGTTCATATTATGGATGTTTTTCAGTAAGTGATATTATGTATTATTAGACAATTAATTTTTCTTTCAGTTTCTCAGAATTTCTCTGGACTATTTTTAATTTTGGAGGGGAGGGATGAAATATCACTTTTTCATCAGGTTTTGTCATGTGGAAATTATCAGTGGAAGATTTATGACCAAGTGGAAAAAGAGTTGCAGGATTGGAGCTTTCAGCTATTTCACTGTGAGCTATTTTGAGTTCATGATGTATGAATTTTAGTGTCTAGTTCAATAATGGAACTACAGTTATGACTAAAAGCACAAGATACGTCATGGTGAACCAGAATGCAGAGTAATTATGCATACTTGTTCCCTTGACGTATCTGTTCACAGGTATAAATGCGTTTGCCACATCTGCCACTGGGATACAAGTTATCATTTTGCATGGGCTAGAAACACTAAATAGTTAATCTTCATCTGACAATACATGCTGAAGAACCAACCTTAGGGTTCAATATTGAAAATGTGTGACATTGAATAACACTTATGTCAGCAGCATTTAAAAGAATTACAAAAGAATTCACAGAGATTTTGATGGAAAAATGCTGAATTATCAGTAAAATGTATATGCATGAATATTTGTGAGGGCTTTTTCATAGAAAAGATTTCTGAAGTTACAACCAAAATAATGAAACAATTTTTTCTTTCCTCTGTTGAAGAAATAAAGAAAAGAATCCTACACTTTCAGAAGCATCCTTTCAAGCTCAAAAACTGGCCAAAGCCTTTGTGTTCAATGAAGTTTCCCCTTAAAGTAAAACAATGCTTTCTGACACTGACTTTACCTGAACAAAATATTGTTTAATCTCTGCCACTTTCTCAAGGGAAAAGATAGTTTCAGCAGTGATTCTGCTCAAGATGTTTTTTGAAGAAACTTTAACACTGGGGAGGGGCAAAATGACCTCCAGCATTTCCTAGAGGGAAAGACTACCTGACTATTCAGGTCTAATACAGGTGGAACATAAGCATTAAGAAAGATGGTTAGGTTGGCATACCAGAACTTGTCTCCTTGATAAAACTGGTATCACAAACTAAGAAAAATTTGGCCCTCCTGACAATTTGTTTCTGTACACATGACGCATATAAGAGCAGAAGAAGGTATTGCTGTGTCAGGTCACATGTCCAGCTAGCCCAGTAGTCTCCCTGATACAACCAAAAGTGGATTTTCAGAGATGGGTATATAGAAAGAAGGAAAGATGTTCAATGCTTCCTCAAGGTTCTGTTATAGCTGCCAGTTGTTTGAGGCCAACAAAACACCTGAATTAGGCATACTTTGAATTCAGAAAACATGAGCTACTACCTTCTCTATGGACGCATCTAGATTGAATGATTTTAACAATCCACAGCAGAGGTTTCCAAAGAGGTTTTCTGAAGCAAGAACATAATGTCATCACACCCTACCCTTTTAAAAAATTATTATTCTATTCTATTTTATTTTATTTTATTCATCATCAACAACGTTTGGAAATAGAAAGTATTTATATTGTAATAGTTGTAAGGCTGTAAAGAAGCATTTAGGTGAATGTAGAATACCGCACTTAGAAAAGCTTGAATTTATATTTACTAATGGTAGTTTCTATTCAGCTCAGAGTTCCATGCCTTAATTACTTCAGTATGAAAGGTCTAAGGGTCTCTAGTTTTTTTTCATAGCAAGCAATAGAAGTTTTGCTTTTGCCCTGGAATCTATTGTTCCAATTTTCTCCTATCGTTTTCATTAGATACTGTTCTATTAGATTTTTATCAGTCTTTAACCTAAATTGAAGCAAAAGATTTTTCTTCAATGTGTAACACCAAGAAGCCTGTAACAGCACATTTGTCTTTATGATTAAAAACCTCCTTTTTCTTGTTCATTTTAATTTTCTCTGTAAATTGATTCAGAGAAAACTCCAGGAGCAAACTTGCCAACAAAGTTTTCAAGCTGACAACCAGGTATCCTTTATTGCGGCGCTGGGAGACACGGGGGATAGCTCCGCCTAACGTGTGTCCCCGTATTGCTATACAAGCCATCCTTATATGTCCCTGGGCATACATACATATTCATGAAGCTTCATATGGATTACATCATTTTCTAGAGAGTTCCCCACATGCGTACAGAACTGTGGTGGTGGTCTCTGAGGGTAGTTTACTTCTTCCAACAATCTTCATCAGTTCTGGCAGCCTTCAAAGCACTCGCAGTAGATGCTCATACCAGTTTAATTGGTTTGTTAGCACCAGAGACATAATAATCCTTCTATCCTCCTACTTATCAGTTAGTTTAACTGTAGCCCATCCTGGACACCTGCGGTTCCCAGATACTCCTTATCCCTGTGTCCTGTTGTTCTAGACTGTTTCTCTTACAACTATGTCAACTATAATGATTTATCTTGTGAGAATTCTCAGTATGTTCTCTAGCTGTACTATATTTTCTTTTCTTTATGTATCATGAACCTCAGTAATTTTCCACTGCTACTGTTACAGAGCCATCAAACGTAACATTACTTAAAACTAATTCTAAAGGTTTCTATATTCCATTTTGTGATTTTGTGCCACTTTGTCTCAAAAGCCTAAATTAAATCTCTTGTGTGCTCTAATTTTTCTACACTGCCTAATCTTGGACAGACAGGATATACCTGTTAACTAATTTTATGTCTGTCCTTGGATGGAATAAATAAATTTTCCTGCTAAATTGCAGGAAGTGAGGGGCAAACATTTACTCGATACTCTTCAAAGAACAATGCTATATTATACAGAAACCAGATCAGAAATTATTCTTTCCAGTAGTCCAACTTGACACCTGACATCTCAAATTACCTTGTGAAGAAATTAGAGTAGATTCTCCACATCAATTTATTTATAGCATCATACCACAATTTTTTTATATTCCCAAAATGGTGTCATAACTCATTCCCAGTTATAATGCTCTGCCAGTATAAAAAATATCTTATGTATGTATGTAAATGTCTTGCTAAGAGCAATCTCACTTTTTGATTTTTTAAAGAAAGATTGTAAGCACCTATCACCAGGCAAAGATCTTAAGCTCTCGGTAAGGTACACAAATGTGAGAAGTCTGAGCATGCGGTAAGTCTGAGCAAGGCACATGAACGATGATTCTGAAAAATGTGCCTAAATGCTACAGAGGGGCAGAATTTAAGTCACATTATAATCCACTAGCTCTGACATCTCCCTACTACACAGTACTGTCTTGCATCCCGAGGAATAATTAATGTCTTGTTGACAGATTACATATGTTCTTGAAAAGCTGACTTACTGGGGAGAGTTTACGAGTCATAAGGCAAACAAACTAACTTAGTTTTTGTGCTGTGTTGTAACCTAATGGAGCTGATGAGACCTAGAAATGTACAAAAGTGGTAGTAGTGAATATGAATGGAGTCATTTTATTGCTTTATACAAGGCTGAAGAGAACAGTATTAGGATAGTCATCAAAACAAATAAGAAAAAGGAAACTATTGGCTGGGTATTAATTTTACAGAAAAGAGCTTCAGTACCTACTGTGAATTTTAAGCTGAAAATGAGTGAAGGGCTGTGCTGTTGTAAAAATCAGATATGTTACTGTAAGGGATAACCAGACTGTGAAAAAATCCTTATGCTCTGTTCAGCATTAGGAAGGTCTTAACTGGAGTATCATGCCCCATTTTAGTTAGAAGATTTACTTTCTAATGCTAAAGATAGTTAAGTGTTGGAACAGATTGCCTAGAGAGGGTATAGGCTCTCCAGTGGTAGAAGCTTTTAAAAAAAGTTAAATAAACCTGGATCAAGAATGTCTATAGCTTATCCTGCCCTGGAGTGGTGGATGTACTGGACCATTTTGCCTAGTATCTTCCCAGCCCTATTTTGTATGAATGCTATGTATTTTACAATTACATGACTAAAACACAGTTCTGATAGGATATTGAAATATAGGAACAAGTGCAGAAAAGCTAAAAAATTTACATTGAAAAAGTCATGCGTTAGTAAGACATTTAAAAAAGCTCAGTCTACTTTTCCAAAGAAGTAGAAAAGTATCTTGAATATTCTGTTGAAGGTAATAAATACTTGCAGTGAAAAAGCTAATTACGAAGCCATTCTTAGGTAGATAGAGAAACATAAAATAATCACTGGCTGGAAGATAGACAAGACTGGAAATAATGCCAAGGTGATAAGAAGTTAACCACTGAGGCAAACTAGCAAAAGGCCACACCAGGATTTGAGGCAATGACCTTTCTCAAAGATTAGTTTTGGGGAAGATTAACTTCATCAAAGACACAATATGTAGATACAGAAAATGCATACATTTTAGTATGATAGAGATTAGATTAGATTAGATTAGATCAGATCAGATTATCTAATGGTCCCTTCCAACTTTATATAAGTAATTTATGAAATACTCCGAAATGCTTTGGTGTTTTTAAAGCTTGATTTTCAGTTTTCTGAAAAGTGTTTAAGACCATAGCATTATCAACACCACCTTAAACAATAGTTGTCTACTACGAACAGAAGAAAAATAAAGTTTGAAAATTCCTTTTGTGAGAAAGATAACACAGTCTGATGATTTCTATTTCTTGGTTTTGGCTAATGATGCAATATGTCAAACCTGATTTGCAAAGCATAAAAGAACTGTTTGCAGGGTATGGAACAATTCCTCTTGTTCTGGTTAAAAAAAAAAAAAAAAGTCCATATTGTCTTTATATTTTATGTTCGTCTTCCTGGAACTATCTCTGTAAATCTAATTAGTCTTTAACTTGGAAATGACAACAGGGGAGCTATTATTTCTGAAAAACAAAACAAGTTTGCATCTGCTTCGCTCTGTGAGCTAGCAGAGCTCTGTGGTTAACAGGAATAAAAATAAACTATGGATTTCAGGTCCTTTAAAACACCAAACCAGCAAACCCATAATAAACTCCAAATCCCACAACAAACACCTTGCTGTTTCAGTGCCTCACAAATCATAGAATAATAGAATAGTTAGGGTTGGAAAGGACCTCAAGATAATCAAGTTCCAAACCCCCTGCCATGGGCAGGGACATCTCGCTCTAAACCATATCACCCAAGGCCTCGCCCAACCTGGCCTTGAACACTCCCAGGTATGGAGCATTCACAACCTCCCTGGGCAACCTATTCCAGTGCCTCACCACCCTAACAGGAAAGAATTTCCTCCTTATATCCACTCTGAACTTCCCCTGTTTAAGTTTTAACCCATTACCCCTTGCCATATCACTACAGTCCCTAATGAAGAGTCCATCCCCAGCATCCTTACAGGCCCCCTTCAGATACTGGAAGGCTGCTATGAGGTCTCCACGCAGCCTTCTCTTCTCCAGGCTGAACAGCCCCAACTTTCTCAGCCTGTCTTCATATGGGTGGTGCTCCAGTCCCCTGATCATTCTCGTGGCCCTCCTCTGGACTTGTTCCAACAGATCCATGTCTTTTCTATGTTGAGAACACCAGAACTGCACACAATACTCCAAGTGAGGTCTCACGAGAGCAGAATAAAGGGGCAGAATCACCTCCTTCGACCTGCTGGTCACACTGCTTTTGATGCAGCCCAGCATACGATTGGCTTTCTGGGCTGCAAGCGCACACTGCTGGCTCATGTTCATTTTCTCATGGACCAGCACCCCCAAGTTCTTCTCCAGAGGGCTGCTCTGAACCTTTTCTCTGCCCAGCCTGTAGCTGTGCCTCGGATTGCTCCAACCCAGGTGTAGGACCTTGCACTTGGCATGGTTAAACTTCATGAGGTTGGCATCAGCCCACCTCTCAAGTGTGTCACGGTCCCTCTGGATGGCATTCCTTCCCTCCAGCGTATCAACCGAACCACACAGCTTGGTGTCATTGGTACCTGAGGGTGCACTCAATCCCACTGTCCATGTCAGCGACAAAGATGTTGAACAAAATTGGTCCCAACACCGATCCCTGAGGACACCACTCGTAACTGGTCTCCAGCTGGACACTGAGCCATTAACCACAACTCTTTGTGTGCGGCCATCCAGCCAGTTCTTTATCCACCGAGTGGTCCATTCATCAATTGATGTCTCTCCAATTTAGAGACAAGGATGTCGTGTGGGACAGTGTCGAATGCTTTACACAAATCCAGGTAGATGACATCAACTGCTCTACTGCTGTTCATCAGTGCTGTAGCCCCATCATAAAAGGCCACCAAATTGGTCAGGCAGGATTTCCCCTTGGTGAAGCCATGCTGGCTGTCACCAAGCACCTTGTTAATGTTTATGTGCCTTAGCATGCTTTCCAGGAGAATCTGCTCCAAGATTTTGCCAGGCACAGAGGTGAGACTGAGTGGTCTGTAATTCCCTGGGTCATCCATTTGAAATGAGATATATTTACTGAAGACAATCTTCTCACCTTTTGTATTTTAGGCATAGTTGACATTTTCCTTCCCAGTTTGTCCATGTGGGCACAACTGGAGTCACATTATTTCAAACCAAATATTCTACTGTAGTATACAGCAAGGTGACAGATGATTTTTATATGAAAGTTTGTGACAAAAAAGTCATGAATGTATTCATGAAGTCAATATTCCTATAGACTCTCCAACCTTCCAAAAAAATAAAAATCTGAATACTGTAGATTAAGAATTCAATGGACAGTTATGCAAAGAATGTAATTGGGATTCCAGCCTTGTTAGGTAATGCAAGAGAAATTTAAACATCAGGCAGAGGCGGAACAGTCCTTATGAACTGAAAGAAAATGCATATAAAGGCAACATTTGATTGAGAAGAGATGGTATAAATGTGAATGGAAGATAATGACACCTGCTAGCTCTCCATACAGAATAGAGGCATCTAAAAAAATAGACAGGCTCGCTAGGGAATAATAATTATGACACTTTTCAGCTTTGGAGTTTTTGACAATGGCAGTATTTACCTCTTCAGAAAAATGCGCCACTACCTTCGCACATTAACAAATTTAGGTCTCAGCCCTAATTAATCTGCACAGCCTATGTCTTTCTTCCCTATTTTTTTTTGTTTCCAGTGCTTATTTCACTGTTTCTATAACTCTATAGAAAACATCATGCCATAAATTTAACATGATAGATTATTTACACTGATATTTCTTAAAAAGCATGTCAAACTGAAATCTGAAAAAACTCCATGTGCATACTTAACTCATAAGTTTCCATTAACAGGAAGCAATTGTTTCTGTCAATTTAGAAGCAATATAGCCACCATAAACACAGAAAAAAACACTTCGGTTTCTTAATAGAGCCTGCTGTACTTCCCTCAGAAAAGACTGTGACTGATCAAATAAACCCCTGCAATGAAAGAAGGCCAGAGGAGATGGGACGCTAGAGGAATAATGTGGCTTTTGCTGCCTGCAGCTTCTGCTTGAGAGGATGACTGTGTCTCAGAGCCAAGGGGACTGGAGGATGGCCTTAATTTTGTCAAACGGTGATCAGTGTCTGAGGGGCTCAGCTGGTGATGTGAATGGTTCTCCTCAGTTCATTCACAGAGTGTGACTGTCCCCTGAGTAGCCAGACTGGCAGGGGAGAGAGGGTGAGTAGGTAGCTCAGCTTAACACAGAGCATAAAACCTCAGCAACTGCAAATATTTTGAAGAGAGCAAGGAGGCTGAGCTGTCTGTGCCCAGCATGTGGCGGGGCTGATACCAGGCAGTACCTGGTGCTGTGACCGAACCATCAGTTGCAACCACTGTGAACCTATCAAGTGTAACTAACATATGTAACCTCGATTGCAGCATACTTTGTGTCACTCCACTGAATCAGACATCCTGAATAACATAGCTGTCTTGAAATAAGTAGAATCATAGAATCATAGAATAGTTAGGGTTGGAAAGAACCTTAAGATCATCGATTTCCAACCCCCCTGCCATGGCCAGGGACAAACTCCACACAGGGAATATCTAAAGGAACCAGATGATACCTTAAAGATCATCTAGTTTCAACCCCCCTGACATGAACAGGAACATCTTCCACTAGACCAGGTTGCTCGAAGCCTTTTCCAATCTGTCCTTGAAACTTCCAGGGATGGAGAATCTGCAACCTCTCTGGGCACCCTTTTCCAGTGTCTCACCACTGGTTATCTAAATATCTAATCTAGGTCTCCCCTCTGTCAATTTGAAGAGATTTCCTCCTGTAATGTCACTACATGCCCCTGAAGGAAGTCCCTTTCCAGATTTCTTGTAGCCCCCTTCAGGTAGACTGTTCTAGGTCTGTGGAAGACTGCTCTAAGGTGTCTCTTGAGCCATCTCTTCAGGCTGAACAAGCCCAGCTCTCTCAGTCTGTCTTCATAGGAGAGGTGCATAATAGCATACTTACCTTCCTTTTTTTCTACACACGAGAGACAGCAGCTTTATGGATAGGAGATGTTAATGAACACATGAATGCAGTGTTTACATTTACACGTTTATTAACATTAAACATATTAATAGTAATTTTAGGAAAGTTAAAAAGTAGCAGTGCATAGTCAATTTGCTTCACCCACTGCAGGAGCATATACATGGCAGCCAAAGCAAAGCTTGCAACCTCTCCATACTAAACCTGTGCTAATCGGGGTGTAGCTAGTACTGCATCACCTCAAACCCAGCATCACACACTGGTATCCACAACCAGGCACCACGCCCCAGTGCACTGCCCACCCCCCTAGGCAAAGCCGTGGGGCAGTGCAAGACTCAACGGCGTCGCTGCCCACAGGAATTGCCTGACTGGGCCTGCACAGGAACGGGGGCTGTGAACCAGCGGGACTGAGAGGGACCGATCAGCAGCAGCGGTAGAGGGGGGGAGGCAACCTAGAAAGTTCAGGCGCCGTCTAGCAAAACCTGAAAAGGAGCAGGATGACCTCGGCTCCTACTGTGGCAGTGTGGGGGTCAGTCCAGTTCACCCACACTGTGGCCACTTCTAGCGGGTCATTATGCTGAGAGAACAGTGAAGACCAAGGTCTGCATTTGTGGTGATGGTGCTTAGTAGGAACCAGCCTTTAACAGAAAGTGTTCTCGTGAAGTAGTTCAGTAAAGCTTCACTTTAAATTTCAAAAGTGACCTTGTCTGTTACTCCCATCACATAAGGGACTAACTTTTTAAGTAATACACATATGACAAAAGTACATCTATTTGAGAGAAGGTATCTGGTTCTCTTGTTGCATGCCTTCCTTACCTTGAGAATCATTGTAGCCTTGTTCATGTTTATGTCTCCATACAAAATGAAATATCAGTTTAAGAATCCTTGTAGCTCTGTGTCTAAGTCTGTATACAGAGTGAAATACTAATTTAATTCTGTATCAAGTGGTAGTCAGCTCTCTTCTTTCCTGCAGTGAAAACCTGCAGTGGGGACACTGAATGTCCAGCTGGAGGAATAATGCGGGGGAAAAAAGGTAAGTGGTGGTTTAGGTAGTCCTTTGCTGTTTTACCTGGATGGAAGAGTGCGTCACCAAGGCCTGTATTTCCCTGTTTACTGAGGTGAAATCTCAACTGAGAGTAAAGAATTTGTCCAGGCAGCAGCAGAACAGGAGACAGGACTGAAGCACTTGACAGGGCTTAGAGGAATTTGTTTTTCAGCCACTTTGCCAAATTGTCAGATCTGCTTTCTGAAAGGGGTTGGAGAGGAGACACAGTAATGTGCTACAAAGTGAGAAAAAGTGAGATAGGGTGCTGGAGCCCCACCTCTTGAAGAGGTAGCGAGTCCTCCAGAGTTGTGTAGTTAGCCCTCCGGAGCTGCTGAAAGGTCTGACTCGGCCTTAGGGCTCTCTGCTGGCACAGAAACCGGCTTCCTCAAGGCGGGCGGTTGTGCCTGGGTGCACAGCTCCAACACCATGAAGGAATTCGGCACCTCCCGTTTTCCTGTCTCACCCTCCACTGGGTGCTTTCCTACACCTGTCTGAAGCATTGCACCCGCTTCCGGCCTGGGGGCCCGGCGCCGGCTGAAGGCTGAGGTGGAAGCGGTTTCCCGGCAGCGGGAGGGCGGGCAGTGGGATGGCAGCTCTCCCACTGCCTGTCTGCCCATGCCCGTGGCGGCTGAGGGAATGCTGGGGAGTGAGTCCAGCGGCTCCCAACAGGACTGCATTTTCAGTTCTATGGTACTTACAGTGCACTGTGAAAAAGTATGAGGTGAACTGCTTTTAGAAATATACTAAATATTGCACGAGCTGTACAGACAGTATGTCATTCAGCTTTTAAATGAAAACTCATGTGGTGTATATTTAACATCTTGTAAATGGTGCTTCATAAATTGCAGTATTATCACCTACTTTGGGTTTGAATTATATCCATGGAAGACAGAAATTCTAGGTAAGTGATAATGAGAATTCAGTGAAAACTGGTTGTTTCAGTGCCTTGTGGTGATTGGTGTATGAATTCCTGTTTGTTTGTTTTTTTTTAAGTATGTAATTGTTTTTATTTTAACTTCTGTTTGTGACCTATTCGGGGGACACTTCTTGATATGCTTTGTTTTGCTGCACTTGCCAGTCAATCAATACTCTTTTCTTGCTGCTGCTGACTCAGGGATGCAAGAGTAGATTTGATTGATTCTCACCAGGTATTAAATACTGCAGCTCAGCAATTTCTGCATAATTTAGATACAGGGAAGAAAACACTACCTACTACATGGACTGTAGTGCTACAACTAGAATGCTGTTGCTGGAAAGTTACTTAGTGTATGTTTTAATATAATGATGAAGAACAGACTCAGGGTGAGCTCTGAACTGTGGGCGAAGACTGACAAAAACTGGAAAGTTGTCATTGATTTCTGAGAACAGTAGGATCCATGTCAATGGAGTAATTAGCTGTGCTGTATAGGTATGGCAATGTCAGGATACTAAGTCCCAGCAGGTCTTTCAGACCTTGCATTCTCTTTTTGTCTTAGCCTGGAAAAATCTGCAGCTGTCACAGCTCAAGCTTGGTGATGGCTATTTGGGTAAATTTGAGTGGGTAAAACTTGCTTCTTAGCTAGAATTAGCTGATAGTTCTCTAGGAACCTGAACACTGCAGGCAGTAGAGATGATAGCAGAATGAAGGCAGTAATTCTGCAAGAGGACAAGTGTCAGGGTGGAGAAGCAGTGGCAGCAGTTCAGACAGTTCTGCTTTTAGTAGTTTGGAGGTGGCTGTGGGGTTCATAAGCATCTGCAATTATAAGGCAGCAGAGATGTACAAAAGAGCAGGTAAAGGGCATGCATATTCTGTAGCAGTTCCTGCATCTTCTTCTGGAAGAGCTGGGTCTGGGAACATAGTCTTGGTAGCTGCACCTGAGCAACTGTTTCAGCATAAGGTTTCCATCTAGGAGCACTCAGAGGCTGGATCTCAGTTTTTATCCCAAAAGGCAGGAGGGAAAATGTAAAAATGTCAGTCCTTAGACTCCTCCTTGCAGCAGTAATAATTTATCTATGGTATGACAGACTGTGGCCTAGTTTTTCTTAGATGACATTAGCTGTAGTTTTGCCATCTTAGTTTCCCAAAGTACAATCACCTGCAGTTTTTCCTGGGGACAGCTCAGAGCTTTAGGGGATGATAATCCACTAAGGGATTTTGTGAAGGGATGATGGTGATGAGCTATGAAAATATCAGGAACCCATGAGAGCCCCTTGACTGTTACACAAAGTGAAGTAGGTCAGCCTTAGTACCAACGAGAGGGCTTCTTTTCTTTTACCTGCCAGGTGGGAACTGGAGACCTGAGCATGCCATGAATTATGCTGAAACATGGAAAAAGCTTCACAGACTAAAAGAGAGAGGCCTAAGGCTCAGACATACAACTTGTCACGAAGCAGCAAGCTAGGTAACTCAAATCTACAAGTGCACTTTGTGAAAGCTTAAATACAATATGATTAATTCTACTTCATCAATGGAAAAAACAAAAGTCTAAAGAAAAGATAAAAATGAAACTTTTTTTCTAAAATTCCTATGGGAAACAAAAAATTATTTTACTACTTCTAGTACTATACTGACCTGACCAAGTTACAGTTTCTATTAAGTTCTTTGCACAACACATTATGACCATTCCTGCTTACAAGTTTAAGATACAGCTAAATCTTCTACATTAAAATTTCTTCATTAAAGAAATAAACGCATACATGATGGATCAGTTATCTGTTTCTGTCATATCTGTCTTCCTGGTGGACAGTCATGCATTTCAACATCCGTGTCATACTAAAAATAAAATAATTTTATCTCCATTACACAAGCAAAAATTGGAAACTCAAAAATGCTAAGGACATGTTGAAATGTAACTTTCACTGGGACCTGGAAGTATTTGGAAATAAATTCTCAGTGATTCACCCAAGAGTGCACATGGGAGGAAGTTAGAGAGATGGAAAGTACTGCCTTAGAAACCTCTATTTGCACTCTCTAAAACTACTTAACATTCCTTACAGTAGGTTTTGGAGCTAGTACCAGGATTTTACAAGCACTGTTCTTCAAAATTGAGTTCAAATTTGACACAGCAGACTGAGTAAAGACTTACATTCCAGTGTACATTTAGGTGAAGAAAAGCATTGTGTATTCTTTTGTGCTGGGATGAAAGAATGCTCTTTCCATGTGATGTTTTAAATTTGTTATTTCTACTTCGTAGGCAAACGTACCTACATCAAATTGGAGTAAGAATATATACAATCAGTGGTGCTTTTGATCTGTCCTGTTTGTTCTCTCAAAATTGTGAGACAAACCCACAAGTTGGGTACCTGTTATTGTTTCTTTGCCATCTTTAAAAGCCCTATATTCAGACTCCCAAAAGAGAATGCAGCATGACAGTTTGAGTATATTACTCTGGATTTGAATTTACTGTGGGCTGAACCAGAATTAATGTTTTCCTAGAAGTAGACACATTCCAGGTCTGGAAGCAGTAATAATACAAAAACTTTTCTTGCTAATTTTTGAGAAATATTAGCTCTTCCTCTTGCTTTAAATAATGGGATTGTGAAACAGTTATTTTATTACTATCATAGAAGCATAGAATGGTTAGGGTTGGAAAGGACCATATAAAATCATCTAGTTCCAACCCCCTGCTAGTTCAGCTACTTCCAGTGTAGATGGCTGACAAATCATCAGTTAACTTTAGCTGTAGAGAGTTACTTTCTATGTCGAGAGTTTGAGGAGTGCTCAATATTGCGTTATAAAGAGCAATTAAGAAAAAAAACCCCTACTGATGGTAGATGCTAAGTTTTAGAAAATAACAATTTTAAATTAATATATCTTAAGCCTGTTTACTTGAACTGTTGCTATACAAATTCATTCAGTGCTCAAAGACTAACGTCTGACTTTTATAGTTTGCTTTGTTTGGGGTTTTTTGAGGTTTGTTTGTTGGTTTGTTTTTTTTTTCACAAATCAAAGCATGTGGAGGACAGGTTAATGGGAGTAAAGGAGGGACTTGACTGACTGTGTAGGAATTCACTCATGCTTGAGATAGAGGTTAGCTATCTGCTATCTGTTCTTGTCTCAGCTGGATGACCTGCTCTCCGAGATGATTCAACAGTTTTTGTAATGGAAGTTCTGAATTCGTATTCTTACTGGTGTGAATGATACCTGTCTTTGGTCACTTGGATAATCTTCTGTTCAGAAAGAAAAGGACAGAAGAATTGTCATTTCTACTACCCAGATAATTCTGTGAATATTTGACTGCTTATAGTGTGTGCCCAGTTGCTGGGATAAGGCCAAAACCGTTTTTCAGTCCTCAGGAGAAGGCTTCTAAAGCTTGAAGGCAAACGGGGAGAAAGGACTAATTTCAGAGTGGACATTGCCTAAATATATGAAGAGTGGAGACAACTGTACTCAGAGGTCAAGAGTGGTTCTTTGTCTGTCTGTGCAAAGTACTACATAGTGCAGCCATGCTTTATGGACTCCAGAGCGGAAGTATGAGAAGGCACGGAACTCTGGACATTTCTGAAGGGTGTCAGGGAGGGTAAAGAGACACAGTGCCTCTCTCCTCAGCTGTAGTCCCAAATAGGTGTCTTTTAGTCATCAAATTTATTACACTCAGTGCTGTCTACCAAATTATCCTCTGTGAACTTCCAAAGCTTCGTCACTCCTAGCATCCTCCTAGTCGGGCAGTCTATCCCTCCTAGCAGTCTTTCCTTCTAAACTTTAGTTTAGCAGTACATGATACAGAGAGCACGTGTAGGGCACAGCGTCCCTCAGGATGGTGAATTAAATGTAGCATGAGAAAAGCAGTAATTCTAAATTTAACCAGTATTTGAAGGCAAGGGCAAACTGGATAGTCACTAATTCAGTTACTCAAACATCAGCTCTTATAGTATGAAAAGTGTTTTTGATATTTTCTGATGTTGGAGTAGTACCCAGAAACTCTTTCTAATTTTAATTTTTTATTAGTTGTTTTTGGTTGATTGGTTTGTTCTTTTAAATAAACATACTGTAAAATCCATTTTACGGAAGTATATTGATTTAGATGAAGTTTACCAATTCCTCGTAGACAATCCA
This sequence comes from Neopsephotus bourkii, assembly GCF_033783945.1. Classification (NCBI taxonomy): domain Eukaryota; kingdom Metazoa; phylum Chordata; class Aves; order Psittaciformes; family Psittacidae; genus Neopsephotus; species Neopsephotus bourkii. Next base: position 10,713,315 of record NW_026902254.1, on the reverse strand, counting down.
TACTTTTGACATAAATGGAAGCAACTTTTGTCATCTTTATGAGATTATATCATTTTATATAAGGATGTACTTTCACAAACAAAGGTGCTCAATTTTTAGTGTAGATAATGCATTAATTCAGGCGCTAAATCTTAATGTATCTTTAAATCCCTCCACCTCAACCAGTGTGAAAAGTGCTGGAACTATTCTAATTTCCACTTAGTGTCAGACAACCTTTCCTTCCCTGAAGAAGTCTAGTGTTTAGAAAAACTCTTAGCACCTGAAGAAGCATTTTACATAAATATTGCATAAATATGGAAGAGCTACTATCTCTTCTGCCTTCAATGATATAAGCAGCAAAAAAGCTAAGGCCAGTTTAAAATACAATAAAAAAAGTGCCCACGTGTGAAAAGGCATCTTTCTATGCAGACCTTCAATGGTTAAAAAAAATTATTTACAAGTATATTTTATGATGACTTAAGGTTTTTTTTTCCTTTTAATTTACAGCTACTACTTTCACATGTGTGTATTTTAATGATATGCTCAATAGTGCCAGTTTTATTGAAGTTACTAGTCTTGTTTGATTTGAAGGAGGAAATTCAAACAAAACACTGAATTTCTTTCAGATGTAAGTTTTGGAAAAAGAAAAGGGAAAGGTGAAATAACTATGTGGGAAAGGAAAAACTTGTTTACTTCAGGAAAAACTTCTTTACTGTGAGAGTGACAGAGCACTGGAACAGGTTGCTCAGGGGGGTTGTGGAGTCTCCTACATTGGAGATATTCAAGGCCCGCCTGGACAAGTTCCTGTGTGATGTACTCTAGGTTACCCTGCTCTTGCAGGGGGTTGGACTAGATGATCTCTTGAGGTCCCTTCCAACCCTTGGGATTCTGTGAAGAAAAAAAGAATAATAAAAATTGGAACTCCAATAAGAAGAGAAAAGGTAATTAAAAAAGGCTACAAAAGAAGATAAAGGAAAGAGAAGCAATTAGATTGAGCCCTCCCCAATATGGATTTTCTTCTTGTTTACATTAATGGAAAACTGCTAGGACTACAATGGATGTTCTTATTTACAAGTGATTTTGAATGGCTGTGTGAGTAACACTCTGCATCGGATCTGAGATGTGTCTGGCCCTGAATGGGCTATGAGAGAGGAAAGCCTGAAATCCTGTACCTCCTTCCTACGTGGATAGATCAGGTCCTTGAAGGGAGTGCCAACTCCTATTTCTATAAAACAGAAATAAGAAGAGTACATGAGTTTTTTGACTAATTTGTTAAATTACTTCTGAGTAGTCTACTAGGGAATGGAAAATAATGACATTGCAGGACTGAATATTTTAGTATAGACAGTGCATACTTATACAAACGTATTGCTGGAGATTAGAAGTTACCAGTGAAGTCTGTGGAAATACCATACTGTGAAACTAATACACTGATGATGAAGCCCAGAGGATCTCACCTTGGTTTGAATTTTGTTTTGGGGAGGTTCATCAAACTTGAGCTTACTGAAAGTGAAACCACATTATCTATTTGTTCTGTGAGCCCTTTATGGTGATTGTGTTGAAAGTCTTCCCTTCTGCTACTGTCCGATTTTTCAGAAACTACCCTGTGTGAACATTTTTTTAGCATATGATAACATCTTTTTGACATTCCTGTAGCATTTATCATGACTAGCCTTCCTCACATTTTTCCAGCTGCAGCAATTGCTGTGAGACTGTGGTACATACAGAGACATATTGCATTCTTTTACTTTCACTGTTTTCATTGCTTCTTTCTTGCCTTGAATAGAAACAGGATGTCCAACTTGACACTGGAGGTTATGGGATTTGGTAGGGAAGGCTTAATGTGACTGAGTAATGACAGCTATGCACAGGACAAGGAAATTAAACTGCTGTAATTCTGATGTGTTTGAATGTTTTTCAGCACAAGCTTTTGCATTACTTAATATTTAGTTAATATAAGTGCGTGATGAGTGTGTGTTGGCTACCTATACTCCCGGGAGAAGGTATTCCCCTAATATTAACAGTATAGAGAAGAGAGGTGTTCAACATGCTGGGCAGATCTGGACATCTTTAGTCATGTGCAAAAGTGAAGTGCCAGTCTGCAGCAATATGGATTGAAGCTGGCTGTCAGATGATGAGTAAGTTAAAATATGTCTCCAAATTATAGCATAATTTTTAGTAGTTTTTTTCCGAATTTGACTTAGATTTTTATGAAGTTACTGCCAGAACAAAGCACGTTTTCTGTGCATTAATCATTATAAATAAATTTATATTCTTAATTTATTTCTAATAAGTAATACGTACTGTGAATGTTCTTTGTTTATGTATGACTGCTAAAGCAGCTTGAATTTTATAATAATTCATGAGAAATTAATAAGCAGTCATAGTGAATAAATTTAAGGACAGTTTAATGACTATTCATCAGCAGTTCATGCACAACAAATCCAAATGTTTATCAAAGATGTTCATAAACATAGTGCACAAGCAGCTTTAATGAACTGATAAAGAACATTAATGAACATTCATTATGAATTTCCCTTTGCTGAGAATGACATCCGCAGAGGAGAGCTAACATTTCAAATTATTTTCCTTTTAAGGAACAGAAACGTGAGATGAGATATGGGTGAAAATCAATACAAATTACTTTTTTTACTGAGACCAGCAATAAGTTGTGGTGGAGTCTAAGCATATCTGATCTTGTCACAATCCATGTGAGTGATCTTTGAAGACCATTTTGCCAGAATTCTGACAGATACTGATAGTCATCGTCTCATGCTTTGTGGATTGGTACCTTCACTATGGATTTCATGATTGTCTGTTTTCCACAGAATGCAGAAAACCAGAAATGTTGGACTGCATTAAGCAGGGCAAAAGTAAGAAAAGCAACTCACAGAAAGGGAAATTATTTCTGGAGTTGCATCTAGGTACTAAAGGATATTTATTTCCAGGTTTGGAATGGGACTGGAATGGGACTGCACGTTCATGGACAAGGGGTCCATAAACAGGTTTCTGAATTGAATATGTAGGGGTGTACCCTCTTAAGATCTCAAAAATTCCACCATATCACAATGGAAACATAGAGGTTTTAGGTGTTTGTATTATTCTTAAATAGAGTGTTCCATTGCTGCTGTCAGAAACAGAATAAAGACCATTGATCTAAGCCAGTACAGCTTTCCTTATATTCTTAAATGGTATTTTTAGTGAATTAAGAGTTTACTCTTTGGGAGGTTTGTGAAAGATATTTAAGTTAGAGTCTGATGAGTATCAGAGAGATTTCATGGCTGAGAGACTATAATTATAATTGCTTTCACACTATGTAATGCTGACTGGAGGATTCACATTGATGTATTTATTTTAGAAACTTGTACTACTTGTTTTGGTAGAAGACCATTTGTAATCTCAGCAGCATTTATTTATAAACTAAAATTTGGAAAAAACAGAATTTGAACTTTCTGGTCTGTATTTCTGTATTGTCGATATACAAGTACTGTGTGATGGAAGAGTTGTATATGTCTATGGAAACATCTTTCAGTTCATACTTTTTTGAATAAAATTATTAACTCCTCCCCCAATCACCACCACCACCAAATTTATGGAGGAGTTACTGGATAGGCACTGGCATTTTTGCTCTTCCACATAATAGTTTTGGAATACATAACATATGGATACACAATTTCAGAAATGTCTCTTAAATAAGCCTGTGATGGTGGCAGAATGCTAGATGGAAATAAAGCTTGTGAAGAATGAACTGTGGAACAGCATTAGGATGCCAGTACTTGTATTCAGAAGGGTATGAAGAAAATGCTTTCTTGTTTACTTTCATGCTGTATGTGCTGTTCTCCTCGTTCAGGATCATAATGCAGCAAAATAGACTGGAGCAGTTCTATAAGAAGACCTTTGAGAAAGACACATGAGCACACCGAAAACCCTATTTGATCTCTGAAGGAAGAACTCCTAAGCTGTTTTATTCCCAGAAAATTCTGTGCATTAGATTCTATCTTACACGTTAGTGGAAAAAAATGTGGTATTTTTTCACCTACCACAGAAACAGAATGTTAGGTAGGAGAGCTACACTACAGCAAAATAACATCGTAGGTTCAGGAAACCATCTTAGTGCTTTTCAGTTTTATGGTTTTGGTTAAACTTACAGGGGAAAAAAAAAGTCCTTGTAGTTAGGAGCTATATATTATTTCTCTTAATTATCATTTCACTGTTGAAAAATACTGTACGTGTTATATTTTATTAAAATTGCACTCATAATCCAATGTAAAAAGTGTGCAAAGTATTTATTATTTAGCATGGTTAATTTTAATAGGAGATGCAGTGAGAAGTAGCCTAATCTCTATTCACATTCATAAAATACAGCTATGGGTTCCATGTTATTTCTAAGTTTCACCAGCACAGTGATGAAGGCATGGATGAAAGATTGACTATATGCTGGTTCCTTTTCACAGCAAATTAAAGTGATATGCACAGCATATTAATCACAATTCACTGCAGAAACATTGGAGGTCAACTGAATAAAATCACATTTATCTGCAGAGGAATTGGAGGAACAAAACATTATTCCTTCAACTGGGATATTCTTTTTATCTCTAATTCATAGTTATTGGAATAAGATGAAAGCTGTACTAATCATTGCACTGAATTTTCTTTGCATACAGAATAGCTAAGCTGCTTCTGGTTTTAGAACTACTAAGAACTCTATAGATACTCTTATAACTCGTTATGCTCAAATCATGTTATGGCAGAAAGAAAACTTACATATATAAAGCCAAGAATTTATTATTAGTATAATTGAAATCTTAACGGTCTAGTCTAGGAATCATTATTAGTCCAAATCTAATTATTGAAAAAAAAAAGGGAAGAAAGGGGAAGTGAACAAGTCTCAATAATAGCAATCCAGTTAAAGCTGTTACATATAGGCTTGCTGGGGAGTAGCCTTGTCCTGGTGTTACAGTCATCCTGCTGCTGCCTTTCTGGGTTCTAAGGTGAACAATTTCAGTCTCGTGTGTATATGTATGTTAGGGAAAAGGGGGGGAAGTGCTGTGCAGCAAGTCCTTTTCTGGGAGGACTCTGATGTTGATGGCTTCTTTGTTATTCTAGGATCCACTTGTGGTAATTTTTTATTGTTGTTAATTTACTCTTTCTTCTCTTAATTACCCCTAAAACATTGTTTTGGGCTTGCATTTTTGGTTTTTGTTTGCCCCCCCCCCCTTTTTTTTTGTTTTTGTTTTGTGGTGGTGGATTTTTTTTGTGGTTTTTTTTATTGTTTTGTCTTTTTTTCCCCTCAGCTCGTGTTTCTCGAATTGGTCATCAGTGAGAGCCCTGTCCTTGGGGTCTCCAGTGTTAGTTGGGTCTCCATCTTGTATCATCCCATGCCTGTAGTCCTGCACACCATGGCTGGTATTCCCACTTCTGAAGGGCTCTGCCAAGCTGCTGACTACATGATTATGTTTTACACAGAATACTTACTTGTTCCTCTATGTATAAAAACCGTGATTGTACCATAAAACGTTCAAGACAAGTTCAGACAGAGAAGGCTGAGCAACTCTTAGTCCTGAGTCCGTGTTAACTCAGACTGTGGTCTATTACTATGATTCTGGGTTGCAGGGTTACAGTCTTAACAGATAACTTTCTAATTTCTCTCTCAAAATTAATAGACTTAATTTTGAAAGAATCCGATCAAAAGTAGGTTCACTAAAGATAACATGGCCAATACTCAATTTATCTAACCATATGAACCAGTCTTGATTTTCATTTGTTTCTTATTTCTTACCATTTTTCCACCCCATTCTTTCATATCCATGCTCCAGAACTCTGTTAGAAGAGTGGGTAGCAGTGAGGGAAGCCTTGATACTGATACTCCATTAGGCATTTAATCCTGATTGGTATAGTTCGGTGAAGGAGGTGGCCAACATGAAGCTGAATGATATCCCTGAAAAAATGCTGTGCTTTGTCAGAGGCCACAGAGGTACCTCAGCTGACATATGTCCTGGTTTCAGCTGCAATAGAGTTAATTTTCTTCCTAGTAGCTGGTGCAGTGCTGTGTTTTGGCTTTAGTCTGAGAACAGTGCTGATAACACACCAATGTTTTAATTGGTGCTAAGTAGCATTTACCCTGATCAAGGACTTTTCAATCTGTCATGCTCTGCCAGTGAGGAGGGGCACATGCAGGAAGCTGGGAGGAAGCAGAGACAGGACACCTGACCCAAACTAGCTGAGGGGGTGTTCCATACCACAGCACGTCATGTCCACTATATAAACTGTGGGAGTCACCTGGAAGGGATAGATCACTGCTCGGTTTGGGCTGAGTATCAGACAGTGGGTGGTGGGCAATTGTATTGTGCATCATTACTGTTGCTTCTTTTTCCTTTCCCCTTTTAATTTCATACTCTCCCTTTGTTATTTCTCTTATCATTATTATTATTATTATTATTGGTGGTAGTAGTAGTAGATGCTTAGTGTACTTCATTTTAGTTATTAAACTGTTCTTATCTCAACCTGCAGGTTTTAATTTCTTTTGATTCTCTTCCCCATCCTGCCTGGGGAGGGAAGAAAGGGGAGTCAGTAAGCGGCTGTGTGGTACTGAGTTAATGGCTAGGGTTAAACCATGACAGTGTGATTTCTGGTGTATTTCAGGATCTTGTTTCAGTTGAAAATAAAGGGTATTTTCAATGAAAACAGGTGTGGTTTAGAATGCGTGAATAGTCTATGACATATTTGAGGACACAACCTAGACTTCATCAAACAAAGTGAGTCATTCCAGAAACTTCATGGGATCATTGGATAATTCAGATTTGAAGGGATCTGAGAAAAGGCAGTTTCCCAAACTCCTACTCAAAGCAGGGCCAGCTGTGAGGTCAGACTAGGTTACTTAGGGCTTAGTCCAGCTGAATTTTGAAAACCCCCAATGCTGGAAAGCCCACAGGCCTTTGGGCAGCCTTTTCTACTGTCCAGCTTTGACTTGTGTTCAGCAACCACAAAGTTTTATTTCGTGTCCAGTCACAATCTCTCTTGCTTCAATGTCTATTGTCTCAACCTCCCAGCATGCACTACTGTGGGAATTCTGGCTCTGCCTTCTTGATAATCTCCTTGTAAGTATTTGAAGATTACTATTAAATGGATTTAAGAAGTTTTTATACCCGTACCGAAAGGAATAAAGTATTCATTCAATTTCAGGGTAGAAATTGTTAGTGTGAACCTGATGATGTTTCCTCCCCTCTCCACCCCCTTTCCCCCACCCCCAAACTGCAAATAAAACTTTGCTCTTAAGTAGGTATTCTACTTGCCTGCATGACCAAAAAAAGTTTTACCTTGAAAGGGTCATTCTTAACTTCTCATCAACCTAAATTGACTATCTACCACAGAGTGTCGCCTGTCATACATATCAATGTTTTAGTCTTTGGCACCATGCCTCAAGTATTACATGTCAAGAAGAATTTTTCCCTGAATTGTGGAATAAATCAGAGGTAGACAGGGATTTAAAAACAGATTTGATTTCCTGTATTTTGCAAGCTTTCTGAAGCAAAGTGATAAACCATAGGAGCTTGACTCTTAACTCTTGACGCTTGATGCTTAACTCTGTTTCACTCTCATGCTGCCCTTGAAGCGTTTATGAGAAGTAAAAAGAACTATCAGTTTGATACAGAGTTGTAGTATCAGAAATGCTGAATCATGGATCCGAATAAGATATGGGTATAAAAACATTACAGGTTGAATGGGTTGATTGTATATTCCCTGGAAATGTCTACAGGTAGCTGTTTTCCCCCTTGACACCCTTACGAAATGTTTGAAAGATATGTGTTGGACTGGATTTTGTTGAGAAATATTATCAGAAGTTAAAACTTAAGATTTTTTTTTTTTTTTAATAATTCTTCATTTAAAACAGTCCTCAGTTAACTTTCCTTCTTCACCGGTTTGTGAGGGAAAGACAAGTGTTCTGGTAAGATTTAAATTTTGATGGATAGTTTTGATAACAAAACCTGTAAATTTAAGAATGAAAATCAGAAGTAACCTAATGAAATAGGAGGAAAACAAATTCAAACCCCAGTACTCAGTTTTCCAAGACCCAGGTGCCTAACAATGAACTTGTGTTAGAACACTATGTGCATGACAAGCATAAAAAAGTTGACAAGGTAAAAAGACACAATAAAATTACACAGAAGTAAATCTTGAGATTGATTCCTTGAACATACAAAACTTCACAAACACAAAGTTTCATATTCCATATAACCAATGCTAATAATTTATGTAAAAAACCTACCTAAAGGTGGTTTTAGTCTGCATTTTTGGCTGGGATTAGAAATTAATAACACATCATAGTCAAGTCCTGCTGGAAAGGTATCTTCCATAGATTAATTATTTTAAAGAACTTCATGTCTTTCAGATCTGAAAAATATAAATATTAATATAAAATATAATTGAAATCATAGAAGTCCATGATGTTTCTTAGTATAAAAGTAAAGTCATTAAGTAAGGGCTGATAGCAACAGACAGTAAAAGACACCTTTCTTTGAGATATGATGAAAGGTAACAAAACCTCCAGGTAAAAAAAAAAAATGCAATAAAATAGAATAAGGTGTTATCTGCTCAGAATAGATTGGCATTCTTTATTTTTGAGGTGGGAGAAATATATGATAAGTGCTCTGAAGAGTAAATCCACATACAACTTTCATGGGGCAGGAATATGTGCTTTCTGATAATCTCAGAGGGGGATTAGTGAAAATCTCTGTAGGATGAAGAAATTAGGCCTCCTCATAGGTGATGTGAAAGTATAAAGAAAAAATAAAGTAGCTCACCCCAAGGAGAAAGAAAGAATGGTTGTAACAAAAATCTGTCCTCAGAGGATGTGCTTTAAAAAGATGTCTTTTCAGGTCTAACCAAAAAAAGAAAAAGATAAAAAATTTAGATTTATGCCTCTCTGCGCCAAACCATTATACTAAAAAGCTTTCATCTTATTAATACTACTGAAAAAAAAAAAAAATCTTGGGGCAGTACCAGTTTTGTATAAATTTCCCCAATTCTAAAGGTGCTTGTATTTTACAAGCTTTTGTGACCTTTTTGTCCTTCACTATTCATCATTTTTTTCTTTCTGAGATATTTTATTAGTAGTTAACTTGCTTTTCTTGCTCCTTAGACTGTTTTTTTTTCTATTAATGTACACTGAAATCTTCAGGATGTAAACTGGAGTGAGCCGTAGTACACTGCCTGGAATCTAGGCAGGCAGAAATTAACAGGGGTGGCAAAGGAAACTTCCATTTCTTCCACGTCTTTCTTCCCTAATAAAACAGTGAGTTCTTACAGCGGGGATTACTACTGCACAGTTGGCGTTCTCTCCAGCTTCATGCTCTGGAGGTAATAAGCTTGAGCCTGAGCAGGTAATGATGGCTAGACCTGTTAAGTCAACCTATTACCTATTATCTTGTCCCACAGGTCCACTTTCTTGATCTGGTATGTTCTGATAACTGCTTTATTGCAGAAGTGAGGGAGTGCCCTTTTGCTTTCTCTTCACATCCAGACTGACAAGATTCTAGTGAGTCCATATTGTAACCTCTAATACACACGGACATTCTCTCTTCATTTGGCTTATTGTATAGTTCTTTGCCATACGCTGAAGCTTCAGCAGGAGAAGTTGAAGGAAGCTGGAAGAATGTCCTTGAGGAGATATAAGATGCTGGATCAGATCCCCTCAAAATGAGGAGTGACCTGATGCTGAGTCATGCATTGTTTGCAGATCAGTTGTCTAAAATAATCTAACTACTTCTTCTATAAGAAACATCATGTGTAAGACTTTAGCTTCATAGGAGGGTTCAGAGATACAAAATCAATTGATTCGCTTACTGATTGCATCAACAAATCTGTAAATACCAATCTTTTCTATTTTTCTTAATATTTTCAGCAGTATGCAAGATACAAATGGGAAGCACAGAATGAATGAGAACTAATAATTTTAACCAGTTGCTACATCTTAATAAACTGAAGGGTGCACAGTTCTGCTTGTGAAGTCTATTGAGACATGGTATTACAAAGATAATGCTCTATGAACAAATCTTTTAAAGGTTTGTAATTGAGTCCTGTCTAACATTGAGAAAATGATAAAATGAGGGACTTTTTACGAGGGCATATAGAGATATGACAAAGGGGAATGGCTTTAAACTGAAAGGGGGTAGATTTAGATTAGACTTTAGAAAGAAACTCTTTACTGAGAGGGTGGTGAGGCACTAGCACAGGTTGCCCCAAGAAGTTGTGTCAGCCTCATCCCTGGAAGTGTTCAAGGCCAGGTTGGACAGAGCTTTAAGTAACCTGGTCTAGTGGAAAGTGTCCCTTGCCATGCCAGGGTAGTTGGGACTAGAGGATATTTAAAGTCTATTCCAATCAAAATCAGTCTGTGATTCTATAACTGAATTCTGTAATCACTGTTGGGCATTTTTTTCATTGAGGGGTGCATATATGTAATATCCAACTTCTGAGAATTCTTTTCAATATAAGATTTTGCTATTTCTTATAACTAAACTGTGGATGGAACTGTAAATGCCCCTTCATTTGTCTGAATGTTATGTTTTATCAGGTTCCTGGGGCAGGGAGATGGGGAAGCAAAACAGCAAAAGCACAACATTGTTCTCAGAAATTTGTCATTCATTCACCTTGAACAGGCAATGGCAATAATCTTCAGTGAAATTGCCCTTTTTTTTTTTTTTCCCTTTTAAAAATCTTTGGGAAGGATTGACTATGAGCTTTTAAGCGGGTCTGAGGAACTACTCATACATTTATCATGTTCTTGTCCTGTACTAATGCCCTGTAAAGCAGTAAGCAAATCCAGGAATGTTTGATGCAATGTCAGTGCTCTTGAAATGAATCAGAACTTTCGTCTAAACCCTGAGCTTTTAACAGAGATTAATACATACAGTGACATGCTGAGAGGAAGTTGTACAATTTCTCTAACAATGATACAGTATATTTAAATATATATATTAATGACATTACAAGCGGTTAACATATCAGTGAGATCAAGTAATAGCTATGAACATCCCTAAAAATTGGCCTTTCCTTGCAGTATAGAATACTTCCTGATGCTAAGACAGGTTTCTGACTTGTGTCACCTTCAGTTCCTGGCCCTGCTGGACTGGTTGGGAGCTTTTGTCACTCAAGTTATTTTTCAAACCAAATCATTTTGCAGTATTTGTTTGCATAGTCTGGCTTCTTTTTGCTTTGACTATTAAGGAAATGCTCTGTTTTTTGAAGTCCCTTCTCTACAGCCACCATGACGTTTAGCTAATCTGGTTTTGATTTTGGTTGTCCCATGCCTTCACCAAGTTGGTAGCAATAAAATTTGTTTTGTGGTGTGAAGATGATATCTCTCTCCTCTCCCTCATCCCTTGTCAGCCATGAAAATCTTTTGGTTTATTTATCCCTGGATTATTAGGCCCTGAAGAACATAGCCATCCTGCCCATTCAGTCAGCAAGTGGGAGAAAGCTGGGACATTCCCTACCCCTCTCCTCCTTTCTGACCAGTTGTGGCATGTGAGTGTGGGCTTGTCCCACTTTAGACTGTGAAAAATGGATCTCTCAATGTAAAAATAATTTAACTCTCTAAACCAGCAGAAGTCTTAATTAGAAGTTACAAAGTTTTCCAACATTTCCATGTAAATATGGCTTGATCCTTTTGCTTGGAGACAAAAATCAGTTTTTTTAAACTTGCGTCATTTATTTTTTCTCCTCATTACTGAACCTAGCAACAAAGGGGCAAGTGAATGTCAATTCTGATGAGCTTTCTTAGATACAGATACCTGTCTGCAAAGGAAGGGATTGATGCTGCCACATCATCATGTGCAGCTCACAGAAGAACCTAGCAGATGATAAAGCCTGAGTTGCTATTGAGCTGTGAAGCAAACACAAAGGTAGTAAAATATTCAAACAACAAATGTGGTACTTGTCATTCTCTGTCCTCTTTTATACTGTTTATGGGATGAGTTTAAATAAGGTTTTCCACCATCCTATTTTTCCTGCAGTTGCACGTCAACTTCTTGGTTTTGCTGTTTGAGGAAGGGGCAAAACCTGTTTCTTTCTCACAAGAGATCATATCAACCTACTTACTTGATTTTTTGAGGTTTTTTTTGCTACAACAGAAGGCTGTGGGATTTATGCACAGGACACTGCAGCAGACCCATTTTCTTAAGTTATTTTTCACCACTGTACTCATCATTGACTGTTTTTTCACAGTGTATATAAAATAGCCTATTTTTTGTCAAGCTATTGTCACTTGTAAAGCACCCAATATAGTAAAACATATCTGCTATATTTCTTGTGGATTTATAGAGTTTCATTTCTACCTTTGGTGCAAGCCATATTGCATTTAAAGGACTTGATGCCTGGGATGTTCTTTGAAAAGAGTGGATCATTCTTTTGAAAAGCTTTGATCATTGCAGTCATATTGTTGCATCTTTTATCTTGCTGGTACATTGATTTTAGCCAAAGATTGGCTTTCATGAAACTCTGAACTTTAAAAGCACTTCAGTTTCAAGAAAAAATATTCTGTGAAAAGTCTGAAGGCTCAGTTTTGATCTTTTCATGTGCATATTCTAACTTATTTTCTGTGGGACAGTTGTATAATGCGTGTGCTTCTAAAACATGAATTACTTACTACCAGTATGGCAAAAAATTGAGAATTTTAAAGTGTATGAAAATAATCACGTAATTCTGCCTTTCAGTTGGGATCCCCTTTTGCTTTGTTTTTTTTGGTGGGGGAGTCCTTAGATAATTGTGCAAACAACCTGTGGCTTGATGTCGTTACTTATATTGAAACCCAGGATTCAAGGGGTGAATGCATATTATATATAATTTTAATTGGTTTTCCTAATATCTGCTATGCTTTGGTGATCTCTAGAAGTTTCCAAACTAGACTACATTAAAAAAAAGAAAAAACATATCTTTTTAATGATGTGCTGAAAAATGCAAGGAAATCCATGTCTGGAAAGCAGAACAAAGATTTGAAGAGTGTGCTACAAGTGTTATTACTACACTGCCTAATTTTTAGTATAACTGGAAGATTAACTAAATAGACATAAGATAAAGACAAGAAAGTGTGTTTGAACTCTGTGACTCATTCTTGTTTGTGCTTCTGAGTTTGTAGCACTAAATCTCATCCCACTGGCACTTGCATGAAATTTTAAACAAAAATAATCAAAACATAATGTCAAACTGTTAAGCTCACTGTATAAATTCTAGCACATGAAATGGCAGGAGAAAGCCTTCACAATAACTTTTCTCTTAGCAAAATAAATCCAAACAAAGTCATTCTGCAAAGGCACTGCAAAAAGATACGTCTGGCAACTTCATCTGAACAACCAGTAGGAAATGAGATGTCTGTTTTAAGTAGGCACTAACTCAAGGTCAGTCTGTTCTCCCAGCGCACTCCTGTATCGACATTAAGAGTCCCTCTGAAGTCTTCATTTTAGCCAGAAAATGTTCCCAAATGGTGGCTGAATGTGAGAAATATATGGGACTTTCTGGGGCACTGAAACTTCACAGCCTATACTACTGCATGGAGAAATTAATGTCTTGATTTTATATTTCTGTGTAAATTCATATTCTTGAGACTTTATTTTCTGAGAGCATCTTACATCTTTTATACTTACTCATGTCTAGAATTAAATGAAAGGGAGAGAGTTTTGCTTTATGTCTCAGTTGCCTAAGGGTTCCCTTAGTAATGCTGGACATAAACTATTTGAACAGAGGAAAACATAAAATGTTTTAGGATGCATCTAAGTCTTGCTGTTAAGCAGTGACAATATTGTCATTAACAGCAATATCTAAGAATTAAGATAAATTTCCCCTATCTTTATTGGGTGATATATAAATGCAAGATTGGGTGATATATAAATGCATGATAAATGCCATATACAATTGAGGCAATGGTTTTTTCCACTTCCTTTCAACAGTATGTGGGACCAAGATTTGAGCAGCAGTTGGAAGGAGGTGAATCGTCTATCTTGTAATTGCCAATTTTTGAAAATTTTTGCAGCTGCTATTATTTTTTTTCTTTTTTTTTTTTTTTATGGAACAGTGAAAATCAGTTCTAACTTGTCTATGAAGGCAGTAGCTGAGTGCTGCCACTCTAGCTCTTCAATAAGTAGCTCTCATGATTACAAGATATTCCTCAGACTTGAAATTCTGGTTGTACTATAAGCTCATTTTGTAATAGATTGCCCTACCTGTCTCTAGTTTCACCCTCTATTCAGTTAAAGAACTTTCAAAAGCCAATGTATTGCTAGGCAGTACGTGCTCTCTCCTTCTTTGTCTTTGAGTACCTTTGTTTGCCTTCTATATTAAATGTCAGGCTCAATAACCTTGTTTCTATCAGAAGGTATTCCAGTTTTCACTAGTATTTTCCTGGGACTTGCAGGTTTGTCTACATTCTTTACTCATTTTATATTCATATTTTCAGGTTTGGGGTTGTTTATAACATTTGCAAAGAATTACTTTATTTCTGCATATCTGAGATGTAGATTAGTTTGTCAGATTATTTGCTAGGAATTAGCTGTTTAGCAAAATAAAGGATCTTACCCCTCCCTGTGAAAACTCATTAACACCTAAAATCTCTGGCAAGGTCATGTGAAACAATTATCCCATCATAGGATTTTGCCTGTTAGTTGCACCAAGATTTTACTTTTAGTTGTTTAGTCCTGTAGACAAAAGGTGAGGTGTACTTAACATAAAAATCAAGCTTACATTCCAAGCCAGTCTTGTAAAAACCTTCAGTCATACAGACAGTAGAGAAATGCAAGATTTCCAGTTAGAAAATAATCTCAAATTTCTTAGAACTCTATCTTCAGATGGATGGAATAGCATTCCTGAGGATGCTATCGTTGCATATCTTGTGATAGAAGCAACAACTGTTCTTCATTTGCTTTGTGTGCTCCAACCCACATTTCGTTTGTAAAACCAAATCCTTTATTTATGGAACAATTTCTTAAAACATGATGCTTTTAGAGATTTTTTTAAATAATTTTTTTTCTCTGTTTATTCGAAATAATCAATTCAATAACCATCAGAATGCAGTATCACACAATTAATATTTGCCTCATAATAATTCATAAAATCAGAATGCAGACAGACAAGAATCATATAATGTTTAAAAATGATACAACAATGCTGAATGTAAAAAAAAATAAATCTGTACGGCAGACATTCTTGGACTGCACTCATGTACAGAATTATGATGCCAGACTTGGAGAAAGATGTGAAGCATCCAGATTTAGTGAAGCAGAGGTGGTATTTTGATGTCTTTATGGTACCTGCATTTGTTAGTAGTGGAACGTAATGATTCATTCTAGTCATGGTTCTACACTTTAATTCCCTTAATAGTAATTCCAAATAGTTTAAACTTTGTGTTTTGGCAGCTTCTGAATGCTCAATATTTCAATTGTAACTGGGCAAAAATTTGTAAGTCAGGGAGAAACTAAAAAGGCCATAAAGCATTTTTAACATTGTTCAGTGTAGTGCACGTGACCAAGGAAGGTCTGAGTGCTGTGCATTCTCACTACTGTTGGCCTCCCAGCCTGATTCATCAAGACTGTGGCATTTTCACCCACATAAAATACTTGTAAATCTTATGGTGCAGTGAAGATTTCTGGGCCAGTTATTTCCAGGAAGGAATCTTTTAAGTCAGACCACAGAGAGCACCTTAAAACCACCTATCAGTTGCTGCTGCTGACACTAACGGTCTGAAGCAGTCTGAACCTGAACACTGGTTGAGTGCTACTAATATCCCTGACTGCTGTGAAACCAGCTCCTGAAGCAATGCAGGAAAGATATAATGGGCTGTGGTGATTGCGATTAGGGCAATCCCCTTTTGCAGCTGATCTGGGAATGCATCTGGCCTCCCTGGTGTTTCCTTAACAGTTGGATGTGGTGGAGGGTCCCACAGTTATGGGTGGAGGGGAGCTCATCCCCACAACTGTCACATCTCCTCTTATCCACTCAACACTAACCTGCAAACAGGCCCATCATCTTTCTACCTTAAAGAATAGGGAGGGTCCCTCAAAGGACTCCTTTGCAGCTGCAGGGAGATACATGAGAATTCTGGGTGTGGATTCTTAAAGCTTTTTGTCATTTTACTGACAGTGCATTTCTGGAACATCTTTAGAAAATACAGCTACCTTATTATCTTCATGCATAACTAGAGAACCCATTTCTGAAACAAGGATAGTTTTGCAGGGGAAAATGGGGGCTCAAGCGTTATCTCTTGAATTCCCTAAAAATGTTAAGGATTTTATAAAACAAACAAGCAAACAAACAGCCATTCTCTAGCAGTCATTGGCTCACCATACTGTTCTTATTTAGGCTTTCTGGAGGTTTTAGAGTTATTTGATGGAAAGGTTATCTTTTAATTGAATGTGTGCACAGTATTTACTGATAGAAATTCTTACTCTGCCTAAAAGAAACTGCATTTTTAAGCAATTCTTGCATGAGTGAGCTAGAACTGTTACGTTATTCAAAGAATTTAAATTCAGGTACTCAATCAATGAAACCTCAATCACAATTCCAAGCAAATCTTGAACCCAACCAAGTTACAAGACTAAAGCCCAGTAAGAACCACCCAAAGTGGAAAAGTCATACTGCTGTTGAAATGAGAGATCATGAATTTATTTAATCCTGACAAGTAATTGCTGGCAGTAGAAACAAGCCAAAAATCAGTGTTTTGACTGACTGAAGTTGGGCTCTTGTCAGTAACTTGTCAGACAGAAAAATGGTAAGATGTCATTGTGATCATGAATAGGCTCATAAATACTCAGATCTCCACCTCCTGTTCTGGAATACTCACTCAGATTCCAAACGTGAATATTGTTGGTAAAATGGTGTTATGCTGATTTGTTGGCAAAGTAGTTGATTACTATATTATGCAAAACTGCTAGAGCAAACCTACATGAATGTCTCTGGAGTTCATCAAAAGGTTAAACATTACAGTCTGACGATGATCTTCAGAGGTGCTGTGATTCTGTGACAGCAGCTGGGGAGACAAGTCCAAATTTGTGCACAGTACGCAGTCTTGGCTCTGTTCAGACTTATGCCACTCTATGGTATGAGGAGGCAGGTGTGCCTACAGTTACACTGTTGTCTGACCATAGCAGCACCTCCCGTCATGTTCATCACAGCTTTAGTCTCTGGGCAGGTGGGGGAAGGCAAGAAAAGCAGAAAGCAGTGGGAAGAATGTCACCGACTTTGTTTGTGCCACACAATATGTGTGAATCCCAGGGAACTGGGCAAGGAGGCAGCCTTTTTACCTCTGCAGGAGAAGTTCTGAGAAGGGCATTAGACCTCCTAGTGTGTACAGCTCCAAACTATACTGGGATCAAATGGGCAGCAGGTTAGGCTGGTGGATTGGGCATGTGAGGAGTTAACAAATCTCTGCCAGAGTACAGAAGGAAAAATGGGTTTTGAAGGTTACAAGAACTTTGCGGTGTTACAAGCCTAAAAATATAACTGTTATTCAGCAGTAAATGAAGTCTGTTCAGACTAAAGGTTGTCTTATTTTGGGAGAATTTCATAACACACCAGTGGGGTGATTAATGTGCAGGTTTTGGCAGGATATGAAGGCTTTTGATTTTCAATAATTTGCAAAGCAAATCTGATGTGCTAAAACAGTTATGAAATACAAGTCAGTGTAGATATTCTTTAACAATATAAATGGGTCTTAATTTTTTTTTTTTCTGAAAACTTTGCCTACTACCTTATGCATAGGTAGTTATATATGCTTACAAAAACCTGACCATATACCTCCTTAGGCTCCTGGAAAAAGAAGAGGGGTCTAAGAATACACTGCTGATAAAGAAGAGAGGTTTAACAACCATGTTTGTCAGGAGAGTTAATGAATTTTAACCATATGCTGTAAGACCTTACAAATCAATTTCACCTTTGTACCAAGACTTCTGGAAAACTTCTGTGGTATGTAGAACAAGTAGAGGTATAGTCTGATCCTCCAGTCTATTTTGCAGCATTAATAGTAGAAACAAAACCCCCAAAAGATCTGAAGTTTGTTGCTTCTTTTGCACAAATACTATAGTAAAAAATTGCTTAATGAAAGCATTTAAACATATCCTGACATTTTTGAAAATAGAATAAAAGATGTGTGGGTATTTACTAGCTGCAAGTGAACCCTGTACATACTAGATACTTCTATGGTACATTCTTTGTTTTCTGAAACTGGATTGGGACCTTATGTTTGGAATTAAAACAAAATCCCACATCCAATAAGGAGTCTTACTAAACAGATATCACCTTGGAAAATAAGGATTAAATCTCACAGAGATACTTTGCTCTGTCTTCTTCAGTTTCTGTGTTAATTCAGGGAGACTACTGTGGAGATAATAAGAATATGAAAAAGCATGCTCAGGTTATGATTTTCAACAGATCATAAATATTCTGGTTCCTGTCTTGATATATGCAGTGCTGATCACATACATAAAGATTTAGCAATTCATGTGTTACCACTTTCCAATGTACAAAGGCACATTCAAAGGAGCCAAGAAAAATCTGGAAAAACTTGGAACGGATTGATAAGAGCTAGCTTTGCACTGAAATTACTTTTCATAAAATACTGTTCATGGCTGTTTGCCTAGCTGTTACAAGCAATTAATCTCCGAAGGACAAAGGATGCTACAATTCTAACTTGATCAAAAGTTAAAAAGAAACCCTGCATGTGATTTATGTTTTACTCAAAGATCATGGTGCTACTGAAGACTTTACACTTTTAACTCAGGATCAGTTAATACTATTAAATTGGCAGGGGTAATGTCCAGGAAGGTGGAGGAGCATGTCCACTTACTTGTCCCTGTTCTTCCTCCACTAAGCAACAAACCAAGCATACTAAATATAGAAGAGTTTCTGATAATCTGTCAACTAAGAAAACCTGTAAACTGTTCTCCACTAGCTTGTTGAAAAAAGACTCCAGAACCAAAGACCTATAAGTAAAAAATGTGTTTTGTGGCATCATGAGGGAGATTTATTTCCTTTCTCCTTCTCTCTGGTTGTCCATTCTTTGCAGCAGTACTATCACTCCAGCATCCCATTGTAGCTGCTGTGGCAGACACAGATATGAATGTTAAAATTCTTTTTTGTCTGTGGAAAGATTTTTTGCTGAGGACCTGCTCCTAACATGACACAAGTGTGGATTTGGACTCGCTTTCCCTAATATCTTCACCGCCATATCAAGTAGGAGGGAGGTAAGGCTGGAGAAACTGAGACCTCATTAGTGTCTCTGTGTTGGCTTAGGTGCAAACAAAGTTGGTTTGCAATTAGGGGGTATTTTAGTAATAAAGATATTCAAGAGAATAGGGCTGGATATTTGTTGCAGCTAGGGACATGCTGAAGACAAATTCTAAGTTTCAATGAATGGGTAAAATGAAAATTTCTTGTTTGAAACTTTTTTAATTTATAGAATGCATGGTGTTATGCATTGGGATAGTAACGCAGTAACCAGAGAAAAAAATGTTCTAAAAAAAATGTAGAAAAGTAGAGAAATAGACTGTTAAATATGTAATGTGCAATGATGTTCTAATTAAATTTGCATAGTATTTTTAAGACCAATTTTCCATTTTTATAATTTAGATGTAGTATTTACTAGATATTAAATATTGAGCTATTAAAGGTCTAAGAAACATTGATTTTTTTTTTTATTTTCAACTTTGCTTGTATTATTAAAGATCTGAGTTGACTGAGAATTGGTAAGAGTTTGGAAATCCTTTGAATATTCATGTGTTTAGGATATCATGATGATGCAGGATTTCATTTAGGGTGTTCTCATTTGGAGATCTCAAAAGGCTAGCACATATCTAAGATGTTACTCAGCTGTGCACAAGAAACTGTTACATGTGTGAGACAGAATGTCAATGGAAGAGGTGTGTTTCCAGGCAATTGATCAGCAGGCAAAGGCTATCTGAACCGAGTGAGGAACAGCAAATGTAAAAAGATGCCTATGGAAAAGGCTAAGAGCAAATACACAGAGGGTGAAGAGGGAGCATGGTATCTGTGAGGATGAGAGAAAAAGTTGTGTGGGTATATATCTGCATCCAAAAAATGCCAGAAAGGTCATTCAAGTGTGTTCATAAGGAGAAACAAAACACTCACTTTCAGTTTGAATTTCTTCCTGCAAATCTTTTTCCTGATTATTAATGATGATATACAATAATGTATTTTTTACCCATTTATAATGGTTAGGTAATGGACAGGGTTAAGAAAACAGTATCAATATCACTGGTTGTTTAAATGTAAAATGAAAAACGCAACAGATGTATCAGTGATCATGCTGAAGGTAAGGGTTTTAAAGAAAATTATATTAATAACTTGATTTTGAATGAAGTTTAAGAGGTCAGTGCAACCCCTTGTATCTTCAAAAATAATAAAAATAAATATCTTGAAACTTTTAGTATGTGAGCTGTAAAGATGATTTTCAGCAATGTTGAGTTGAGCTTTTTCAGCTTTTGTTGAGTTTATCTGAAACTCATGAAAGAAGTGAATTTGATAAAGGAATACAGATGTAAAGGGTAAAAGGACAGACAGAAAACCACAGAAATCCTGGGAACAGATCAAAGTGTGAATAATTATGGTTTAAAAAAAAAAGTAAATAACATTATTCTACTCAATATCTCGGGTGAATTTCCTTCACATGTTCATTGATATTCTGTGATTCTAGAATCTGGAGGAAGAAGTAATGTTTCAGATATCCTTTAGTCTGGCATTTTAAATGGGGAGAGGAGGAAAATTTTTATCTGATACAGCTTGTTTCATGAAATAGAATTTGTATGTCTGAACAGAAGAGTGATTTTATGAGTGACAGCTACCCAGGGTTGTCTTATCTGACATAGTAAAAGTTGTAGAAGATGTGTGAAGAGAGAAAACCAAAACAGAAGGCCACGTAAATGTTATAATGGATATGTCATATATTCCATGGAGGGAAATTAAAAGGTTAATGACAATCCCTGTTTACCAAAACAATACACTCTCTAATTTTTAAATGTTTTGTCAGCAGAGGGAAAACAATGTCTAGGGGATCATGGGGGGAAGCATATAAACCTCTGACATCTGTTCTGGTTTTCACTCATGAAATAAGCCCAGAAAGATAAAATGGATTTGAGAATGATTGCTGGTTGTTCTACACTATGGCTCAACCTCAGGGGCACAATAAACAGAACAAGTGCTTAGAAACAGATCAAAGATCAAATGAATTATTTTGCATTTTCAACCTCTGACCAAAGCACCATATTCTGAATACTGTTGTTGTTAATTGGAGAGCTTAAAAGATAAGTACCATACAGGGACAACCATTGCTATAGGAAAGTAAAATTGTGTGATTAATTATGGCACATTCCCTTGTCTATTCAATATGTTTATGTAAAACTTTTTTTATTCTTTCAGCAATAATATTAGAACTTTCCACCTATTGAGTAATAAATAAATTCATACATATGCAAATTAAAAAGGTGAGAAGGTACATAAATGTCAATGTGAACTTATTACTACCCACCTAAAATATTAAACAGAAACTGCAGTGAAGGCTGTTCATTATACTGGATTTTTTACAGTTTAATGACAGAAGTCAAACTTATTTGTAAATCTGTTTTGAAGAGATCAGCACTTCTGAAACTCCATTTTCAAGTGGCGCATTGGTCTATAACCCCATTATATTCCTTTAAAGTCCATGAAAAAGTCAATGTGTTCTTTTCAGTATATCCTGAATAGTAAGATGGCTCTGGATCAAGTCAGATATCTATTAAATCCTGATGATCAAATGATTTCTATAAATTTTCCCAAGATACTTTGAGTAAGTGTTGCAGACATTTATATCTGTTATCTTAGTCAGTCATGGTAAACACTGTGTAACAAAAAAATGACTAATACTCAGAGATTGACCTTTATTCACTGCTGTTATTTGTCAGCCTTAGGATTTGCTTCTTTTCTTTGTTTTAAATTAAAAAGTCCTGCTTAACAGAATTAGTAGCCATTAAAATATTTAAATGAGGTATTTTCCCATTTTTAACATAAGGCCAAGTAAAAAAGGTGATTGTTTCATTAAAATGTAAATATATCAACTGAAATTTAGGTAACAGTACTAATGATTTAATCAACAAGATGAAACCAGTTATGGGACGGTCCAGTAATACCAGTCTGAGCACACAAAGCAACTGATTTCAGTGTCATTATTGAAAAAGTCTTTTCATACAGTCATGAGACTGAGTATTTAATGGTTTATCCTTACTGAATACACTCAGGGGAAAATAAAACCCTGAATAAAATTGAAAGAAAGCTATCAACTGTATCACATTTTCAGGTTAAGCAATTTAGATTTGCTTCAATAGTTTTTCTAAATAAAGCTTTGATATGTTTCATGAAAGAGAAGTGCAACTTACTATTACATTGGTCTATTTAAATAGGTTTTGAGAGGGATAACTGTTCTCAGTAAAAAACTAGGCACTTGTACTCTATAAAGCTGTGAGCATTAATGATTATCTGCCAAATACATCTAGCAAATTCATTTCTCTTCTGTTATTCCAATAGAATTGTTGTTGTTTACCTCAGAGTTGAATTTAGCTTTATGCTTCAAAGCTAATGGCTAAATCTACAAAAGATGTTAGCTCTCAAACACTGATATTAGGCACATAAATTTAAAATGTAGGTCCTCAAAACATTTGTCCATTTGTCTTGTAATTGTAGCTCCCCTACAGCACATAGGCAAACATTTCAAACTTTTCATTGGTAAAATGTCAGTTTCTTGACATCTCTAGAACTGCTTAAGTATTCACACTGCTTAATGGTCAGGTTGTACAACGGTGGTTTGTCGTGGTTTAAACCCAGCCAGACAGCTTTTTCAACCACTCCCCCCCTTCTTGCTCTCCTCCTACTCCCGGAGGGATGGGAGAGGAGAATCAAAAAGAATGCAACTCCCACGGGCTGAGATACGAACAGTTTAGTAACTAAGGTATAACACAAATCACTACTGCTACCACCAATAATAATAATGATAAAGGAAATAACAAGGGAAGAGAATACAACACCTCACCACCAGGTGACCGATAACTCGGTCATGTCATTTATGCACATCACTTGCCTACTAGGATCATAACAGTTTTGTGCAAATGAAGACTGAAGTTGGGCAACTTTCCTACTGCCAGGACACTGACCTTCAGTACTTTGTGCTATGCCACTGCTGTCTCTTAGCACATTATGATCCACAAACAAGGTGAGCTCATTTGCAGGCTCAACCTATTAGAATAGCAGACTTCACAGAGTATCCTGTCCTGTGTTGGACCGGAAGATAAATTACAAGTGTCCCCTTGAAATTCCTTTCATATCTGTTCTATAGACATATCTATATTGGAATCATGGTATCATAGAATCATAGAACCATAGAATAGTTAGGGTGAGAAAGGACCCTAAGGTCATCAAGTTCCAACACCCCTGTCAAGGGCAGGGATACCTCACACTAAACCATCTCACCCCAGGCTTTATCCAACCTGGCCTTGAACACTGCCAGGGATGGAGCATTCACAACTTCCCTGGACAACCCATTCCAGTGCCTCACCACCCTAACAGGAAAGAATTTCCTCCTTATATCCAATCTAGACTTCCCCTGTTTAAGTTTTAACCCATTACCCCTTGTCCTGTCACTAAAGTCCCTAATGAAGAGTCCTTCCCCAGCATCCCTATAGGTCCCCTTCAGATACTGGAAGGCTGCTATGAGGTCTCCACGCAGCCTTCTCTTCTCCAGGGTAAACAGCCCCAACTTTCTCAGCCTGTCTTCATACAGGAGGTGCTCCAGTACCCTGATCATATATTCTATGTACTGTAATGCTGGCTGGGACCTTGGCAAGGATGTAGGTGAAGTAGTTGTCTTTTATTTGATACACAGGGAGTTACGTCAATGAGAGAGGATATGGGAGTTAAGATTCTTGTTTGTCTTTTCTCTTACCGTATAGAATAGTATTTTAGACATCATCTACTCATTCTGGACCTATGCATTTATTTTAATCTTGCTGGATAGTAAATAGCTGTTTAAAATGGGACAGTCTGATTAGTGGGTGGATCAAACATGCAGTTTTGCCTTTTCATGATTTTTGGAGTCCATTAGTAAAATAACATGAAAAGAAACACAGATTTCATGTGGCCAGGGAATTTTTCTCACTTAAGGACTACTGGATTAGTAAGATCCCAAGTAAACCCATGGGTGAAGACTTTCTATTAGGAATACAGGGAGGTACTGGGGGAGTTAGAACAAAATGATCTTTAAGGTTCCTTCCAATCCAAACCACTGTGTGATTCTACGATAAATTGGTATGAGATTAGGAGCTACTGAGCTGCAGTTTCAGGGAGTCTGAGACAGTGTAAGTGAAGTCTGAAAGAAGGCTGACAGTGGGTTTTCTGAAGTATCCCTTCAGTCACTTCAGCAATACTAATACCCTGAAAGCTGCTCTATCTAGATCAGACAAAACTCCTACTATATAGGAAAGACAATTAGCTCAATAGAACTATATTTCTCTTTCATAATTGTGAAGAATTATCATTGCTAGAGCAATGGCAAGTAAAGAATTTATTTAAAGTAACAGTGACAAAGTCTGTTCCTAGCCCATTGAAATCTCAATTTAAGATTTAAATCAAATCCAATCCTGTGAAACATAGCTCAGCCAGAACAATGTTCAAAAGTATTTCGTTTGGTTCTAGAGTACCAAAGTTACACAGCATACGTAAACACAAAGGGACTCAGACAATATTTAATCAGTAATAATCCTCCAGTGATAGAGATATTTTTAAACTATTGTCAAATCAATTGCTGCACACTTAGATTAGTCTAAAATAAGAATAGGTTCTCAGGTGTTGTATGGCTGCTTTTTAGGATGTTACCACACAGCAGGATTGTTGGCTCATGGCTGTTACTAAATGCTAGTAGTAAGTGCTGATAAATGTTGCTTCTTCTAGTGATGATGTCTTAATAGTAGTCACTATGCTTATGTAAATTTCTTAGTCTTCTTTAATCAGCACTGAATAGAAAGAATTTTTAAATTAACAGTAAAACTCTATTAAATTTATGTAACTTCACCAAAATTGTCATAAGTCATGGGGTTTCTAAAGACTGCTCATTTCTGACATGACTGTATTTTAGGAGAGTATAATTCCAATTGTTTATATCTCAATATGTAGAGATTATTTAATACATTTTAGTCAAGTTGTGAAAAGAGCAAAATTCACTGACACTTCTGAGACATTTCTATTCTCCAATCTCTTGATTATAACAGTTTCTCCAAGGTAATTGCTCTGAAATTCATTTTCTATTCCTACAGTTTTCAACTGTTGGCTAAAGACTGAATTAGGAACAAGAGCCTACATCCTCGGAGGATTCTCTGAGGGCTTGAACTTAATGTATTGCTATTGTGCTAGCAACTATGCACTAGTTGTGTCTTTGACCTTAGTTTAATTGCAGACGGTGGTCTGTCATAAGAACTCTGTATGAAATGTAAGCAAATGTCAACTGGCATATTAACAGGTTAATTTATTCATTAGAATAATCATTGCAAAACCAACACAGCACTCATTAATAAAAAACAAATCTATGTCAAGACTGGGAAAGCATTGCCGCTGTTTTAATCATTCCAATAAGCATACAGACATGTGAAGTTACAGCCCTGGCAGAGAACAAGTAAAGAAATGGGGGACAAAAATTAAAGAAACCAGAAGACTGCTATTATACTGTTAGTAACAGAGCTTCTCAGTGTTCAGTTGGGGGACCAGTTTAATTCTTTTTTATTTTTTTTTCAATAAGCACACAAGTATGAAGTTCTAGTGAAAACATTTAACAAGCAAAATTGGGGAACATGGAAGACAAAAGGATAGAAATATCCATATGGTCAGAGGTGAATGATCTTGAGGGTAATGATTTTCACTTTAAACTAGTAAGTAGAGATGGGATAGTATAAAGTGAAAATCATACACTTAGGGAGCAGAGAAATGATTCCTAACCTTCAGGCAAAATGACCTAGTTTAACTTAAACAACAGTTCTTGGTTAGCGTCTGAATTAGATGGATTATGGTGGAACAGCTTTTTAGAATACTTATTAATAAGTATTAGTAAGTAATACTAATCCCTAAATCAGGGAGAAGTAACCTATGGGGGAAATAATGTAACCAGTAGCAGGAGTCAGTCACAGTGCATAGTCAGTTCCAGGAGAAAATGCATATCCTTGGCCTTGGGACTACTGGTCTGAAATAATGCTGTTCGTTTAGGCAGTGTGATATTCCACCTTAATGCAAATGCGAGCATTGTAACTCTGGTAACCAAACTGGGCTTATTATAAGGGGAAATCTTTTATGTTTTAAGGGCATCTCAACAGCAGATATTTTGGTCAGTTCATTTGATAAAATTAACTTCAGAAATTCTTCCTTCCCTCCCCTGTTCTGATCAAATATGAAAAATAAAACTTGCACTATTTAATATGAAAAACATTCTGAGGATATTCTTTCTATTAATATTTCACTCTTCATCCTTACTGAGTTAAGATAAATGTTGGAATGGTTTTAACTTCTGAATAAACAAACCGATTTTCTGTCAGTTATATTGTTGTATGGTGAAGGCTGTGTAGATTTTTGTTCTACTGTTAAAGAATACACTTATGTAAACAGAAAAACAGATGGTATTGCCCTATACTTTTAAGAAACTTATGGAGGTAAGTGGTGTGGATCCAAACAGTAACCTAACGGATATTTCTGGTAAATGCTGCTACTAAAAATAAAGAGGGAATAAATAGGACAATTGTGTAGAATGGGAAGACCCTACAATTCATACAAGAGCACATGAGTTTTTGGTGTGTATACAGTTACCAGAAGAACAAACCAGTATCTATAAATTTAGAGGACTAAAAAGTAACCACAATTTGTCTGTGTGTACTTTTTTTCTTTCCCTAGCAGACTAAATTAGTGCATACTTTATTTTTTTCCTAGCATACTAAATTGGAATCAGAACAGCTAATCTCAGTTGCCATGAATTCAGTTACTATATTCTGCTATGAAAATTAATGAGAAAAATAACTAAACAAGGAGGCATTAAAAATGAAGTGCCACAATTATACCAAGAACCTAAAGTGAGATAATCCATACTGGCAAGTATTTGCAATGTGTGCCAAATACATGTGACAATGAAAGCATAATAGCTATTTCTCAGCAAATACTCTTCCTCAAAATACTGCAAACAATCATGGAACTATGTAGCAGCAAACATGGTGTGTTGTAATTGATTTTGTTTATAAATGCCTAGGAACAAAACAGGAAGAACATTTTCAGTAAGTTAGAACTAAGGAATCAAATTGCATGGATAAAATATCAAAGGAAGTAAATATTCACAGCAGGAAGTACAATCCTATAGTCCACAATATCTCTGGAGAAAGTATACAAAAACCCCATAAAACCTATTCCTAGACATCCACAAGCTTTAAACACTTGGGCTTTCCCAAACATTTGGTCACTTACTGTAGAGAAAAACTCTCAGGTACAGGGCTGCCTGGGCTCTTTTAAAGGGTAAAAGATGGATGAAAAAATCATAAGTACAATTTGTTTCTTTCTCATTCCAGTGGGGAAAGCATGTAGTTCAAATTGTCCTTCAGTCAAACGAGAAGCATTCTTAGTGACTTTCACTGGCAAAGGCTCTGACCACACAACCCAAGCATGGGAAGGCAGATGCAGGGACAGTGAGAATGGTGACCCTAGGCCCACTGTTGGAGAGGGTCTGGTTTGAGACCATCTTAAGAACCTGAACGTGCACAAGTCCATGGGACCTGATGAAATCCGTCCACAAGTCCTGAAGGAGCTGGCGAATGAAGTTGCTAAGACACTGTCCACCATATTTGAAAAATCATGGCAATCAGGTGAAGTTCCCGATGACTGGAAAAAGGGAAATATAACCCCCATTTTCAAGAAGGGGAAAATGGATGACCCGGGGAATTACAGACCAGTCACTCTCACCTCCCTGCCTGGCAAAATCTTGGAGCAGATTCTCCTGGAAGGCATGCTAAGGCACATGGAAATCAACAAGGTGCTTGATGACAGCCAGCATGGCTTCACTAAGGGGAAGTCCTGCCTGACCAATTTGGTGGCCTTCTCTGATGGGGCTACAGAACTGATGGATAGGGGTCGAGCACTTGACGTTATCTACCTGGACTTGTGTAAAGTGCTCGACACTATCCTGCACAACATCCTTGTCTCTAAGCTGGAGAGACATCAATTTGATGGATGGACTACTTGGTGGATAAAGAACTGGCTGGATGGCTGCACACAAAGAGTTATGGTCAGTGGCTCAATGTCTGGCTGGGGACCAGTAACGAGTGGTGTCCTCAGGGATCGGTGTTGGGACCGGTCTTGTTCAACATCTTTGTCGCTGACATGGACAGTGGGATTGAGTGCACCCTCAGGAAGTTTGCCGCGATGACACCGAGCTATGTGGTTTGGTTGATAGGATAGAGGGAAGGAATGCCATCCAGAGGGACCTTGACACGCTTGTGAGGTGGGCTAATGCCAACCTCATGAAGTTGAACCATGCCAAGTGCAAGGTCCTACACTTGGGTCAGAGCAATCCCAGACACAGCTACAGGTTGGGCAGAGAAAAGATTCAGAGCAGCCTTGCGGAGAAGGACTTTGGGGGTGTTGGTTGACAAGAAAATGAACATGAGCCAGCAGTGTGCGCTTGCAGCCCAGAAAGCCAACCGTATCCTGGGCTGCATCAAAAGCAGCGTGACCAGCAGGTCAAAGGAGGTGATCCTGACCTTCTACTCTGCTTTTGTGAGACCTCATTTGGAGTATTGTGTGCAGTTATGGTGCACTCAACATAAAAAGGACATGGAACTGTTGGAACAAGTCCAGAGGAGGGCCACAAGGATGGTCAGGGGATTGGAGCACCTCCCATATGAAGTTAGGCTGAGAAAGTTGGGGCTGTTCAGCCTGGAGAAGAGAAGGCTGCGTGGAGACCTCATAGCAGCCTTCCAGTATCTGAAGGGGGCCTATAGGGATGCTGGTGTGGGACTCTTCATTAGGGACTTTATGACAGGACAAGGGGTAACGGGTTAAAACTTAAACAGGGGAAGTTTAGATTGGATATAAGGAGGAAATTCTTTCCTGTTGTGGTGATGAGGCACTGGAATGGGTTGCCCAGGGAGGTTGTGAATACTGCATCCCTGTCGGTGTTCAAGGCTATGCTGAACAAAGCCTTGGGTGACATGTTCTAGTGTGGGGTGTCCCTGCCCATGGCAGGAGGGTTGGAACTTGATCTTGAGGTCCTTTCTAACCCTAACTATTCTATGATTCTATGAAAATCAGCCACAGATCTGCCACATGTGTGGAATCTAATTGGTCAAGTCTAAGCTAGTGTCTGAAAAACTCCTTGTCACCTTTACTTTGCCTTAGTTTGCCTCTCTATAAATATCTCATTAGAAAGAACTGCAGTGAGGATTTTGCTGAATTCCAAGCTTCGTCATCTGAGTATTATGCCAAAGATATTGTAGTTACTCAAACAAAGATTAGATATATATAAGATGCCTGTTTAAAGTGATTAATATTTCCATAAAACAGATGGACAAATATTGAATTGTGACAACAAAGGTTTTTGAGCAACAGCATTCTATATTGTCCACAGGAATCACTAAGACTTGTGGCTATCCAAAATCTAGCAGCCATAGAGAAAGCCCCTTTTTAGACTGTTAAGCTGTTTCTGTCACACATACTAAGTGCTATATAAAAATCCATTTAGCAACATTATCACTGAGCCCTGTTTTACAGATATTTCCATGATCAGTGGATAATGTTTCATGACTGAGGAAAGATTCAGGGAAGAAACCTAATTTTAAGCAGTGTCTAATCATGTAAAGAGTTTCACAATCTATTCAGATTCATTTTCCAGTGTTGCTTCTCAGACTCTTTCTCTGTAAGCCTGTTTAAAACGCTAATATACTTAATACCTATTTGCAATACATACGAAGTAATCTAGTCCATTCTAACTCAACACACACTAATTTCCTCAAGAGTCTTGAACACTTTATAGTGCTAATTATGTCTATTACTGTCATTTACTTTGAAATGATATGCGTGCTCCCTTCTGAAATGGAAATCCTCAATTTTGCTTAGTAATGAAGAAAGTCTTATTTCAGTAAGCCTTTCTGATCTAATGGCTCTGATTTCATTTAGAAATAATAGGTTTACTTGTACAAAGAATGGTGACACATATGTTTAATTCAGATAACTGACTTCTTATCAAATTTGTTCTAATTAGACATTTTTGTGTTATAGGATTAATGTAGACACTGTTGGGACACTGCACAAGAAGCATGTGTATTTCACAAGTGAGATGATTTTGAAAAAGCTATTTTGCATTCTTTCATGCTGTTTCTCCAATGTACACAGGCTTAAGTATAGTACTAAAAATAGTCAGTGTCACTAGAACAAAACTGGGAAACCTTTGAATCTATTTAATTCTGAACCAGATACATTGCATATTCCTGAATCTGTCTATGTGAAGCTATGAATTTGTTCATTTTTTCATGAGCATGAATACCAATTCAATCACCTTTTGTTAAAACACAGTAATTTACAGAATTGTGCACCATAGTCCCCTTTGTGAAACACCTTTTGAAAAACTGAATTACTAGAAAAACAAGTCTGTCCTTTTGTCTGGGAACTAGACAAAATGGATTTGTACTTGAGGTTTTGTTTGCTGAAAACCAGCTTTACGTGCAGTTGTGTCCTCATACCGAAGGCATGGCTAAAGATGAAGGCTCTAGTTCTGACCAGAGTGGGACCTTTAAATCCTGAAAAGAATCTAGTGTGCTTAAAATGTTGTAAGTATCTTCCTGTTTTGTTTTGAGCTTATTTTTGTCAGAGAATGCTATTTCCTTTTAGTAAGATAAACATGGAATAAGTAATCTTCCAGTATATGATGCCAAGAAGCTGTTGTATTTAAGATCTTTCTTTGGTCTACCCTGCACTGCAAAAATACCTGAAACTCATTTAAGGCCTAATAATCATCTATGCCAAAATTACTGTAGAGAAGGAAAGATGGAAGGAAGGTTTGATCTTTCAAGAGTGTTAACAACTACATGAATGAGGAAGGGCTGAATTGTTTTTCATGTGCATTTTGGATAAGGCTAATGTTAGCAAGATTTATAAAGAATTCGGGAATTTTACAAGGAAAAAGATGTTATTAACTGCTTGGTTCTAAAAGGCTGAAGAAAGCAGGAGTTTACCAGAAGGAACTCAATCCTATAAGTCACATCACAGTAGAACAGAGATTGAGGAAGGAGGGACAGATGGGTTCAGAATATGTTATCTGCCTTCTGTTTGTTTCTAGTTTGGGGGCGTTTTTTGAGTTAGAGATAGCAAGGCATATTGTTTCAAAGGTACATACTCCAGTTGGAAAGAAAATCTAAGGAAAAAGATAAGGAGGAAGAGCAGCACTGAGAAATTTTGGGGAGAAACCAGAGAAACAAGTAAACATGATGTTTTACTGATGGGAAAAAGAAGAAAAACTTGATAAATCTGATCAGTTAGTTTTTCTGAGAATGTCAGAAATGCCTATTTCCTAGAAGAAAAAAAAAGGAAGACAAATTTTAAGAGGAATCTGAGAAAGCAAGCAGTGATGAATGTAAGTCACCAAAGGTACTCTGGTATTCATTTATTACAGTATGATAACAATAAATATATCTTGCTGACCTATGTTGTATGATAAAATTCACCGCCTGAACAATTTGCATAGATTGTTACATACATATGTATCTTAAAACAGTCTGATCTCTAGCAGGGGGCACAGATGATATGATATCATAAACACAAAAGGACCCTAAACCCTCCAAGATTTTAAATTATAGAAGGAGGTAGCTAATACCAGGTTCCAGTATAGGCTGGGGAACGACCTGTTAGAGAGCAGTGTAGGGGAGAGGGACCTGGGGGTCCTGGTGGACGACAGGGTGACCATGAGCCGACACTGTGCCCTTGTGGCCAAGAAGGCCAATGGCATCCTGGGGTGTATTAGAAGGGGGGTGGTTAGTAGGTCGAGAGAGGTCCTCCTTCCCCTCTACTCTGCCCTGGTGAGACCTCATCTGGAATATTGTGTCCAGTTCTGGGCCCCTCAGTTTAAAAAGGACAGGGACCTGCTGGAGAGAGTCCAGCGCAGGGCAACTAAGATGATTAAGGGAGTGGAGCATCTCCCTTATGAGGAAAGACTGAGGGAGCTGGGTCTCTATAGTTTGGAGAAGAGGAGATTGAGGGGTGACCTTATTAGTGTATATAAATATATAAAGGGGGAGTGTCACGAGGATGGAGCCAGGCTCTTCTCAGTGGCAAACAATGAAAGGACAAGGGGTAATGGGTACAAATTGGAGCACAAGAGGTTCCACTTAAACCTGAGAAGAAACTTCTTCTCAGTGAGGGTGACGGAACACTGGAACAGGCTGCCCAGGGAGGTTGTGGAATCTCCTTCTTTGGAGACATTCAAAACCCGCCTGGACACGTTCCTGTGTAACCTTATCTAGGTGTTCCTGCTCCGGCAGGGGGATTGGACTAGATGATCTTTTGAGGTCCCTTCCAATCTCTAACCTACTGTGATACTGTGTAATAAAGGAGGAGAAGCATAATGAGACAAGTAGTTGAACTCATCTGTTTTTAATACAGTACCACAGCACCTGTTAGTAATTGCACTTATACTGAGTCAGTAATTGTTAAAATGTTATGTAAAATGAGTTCACCGAAAGAATGTCTGAGGAATTACTTTGAATTACAACAGATTAGAATCATATGCATATTCAGTGTGTATGTATCAAGTGAGGTGTGGTAAAATATTAAAGATAACATAATTATAAATGGTGGTCTAATCTATGCCATAAGGGTTCTGTTGTTGTGCTGTGCTTGGCAGACTGGTGAAGAAAACAGTTACAGTTTTGGCTCCAGTACAGAATGCCAAATCTAGTATGACTGCTAAACTGTGATGCATTTAAGCCTGCTTAGCTTATAGTACGTGAAGTCCTAGTGAACTCAAGGTGACTCTTTGTGAGATAAGTACTGCTAGTGATGAATGAGGTCACCACAGTTAACTGCTTATCTACATGTCACTTTAAAAATAATTCACTTATTATTAGAAAGTAACAAGATCACATCAACCTCAACAAAACTGACATTTGTGCTGAAGAAAATGACAGTAATTGGATACCAACTTTTGCTGGAAAAAAGATACTATAATATTAATTTAATTGTATGCAGATATAAAAAATTGAAACAGTTGATTTTACTGAGAGCAACTAAAACAGAAATGGAAAAAAAACACATTCGCATAACAGAAGGATTCTTTAGTCCCATAAATATAAATAGCAGAAAAAGGAGAAAAAAGACCAAAGTGCTAAATAAAATAACAAATTAAGCAGATACAGGAAAAAAAACAAAAACAAAACAAACAAAAAAAAACCAAACAAAACATCAACAACAAAAAAAACCCAAACAAACAAAAACCCCATGTGTAAGAAGATAACTTTTTGACAGAGAAAGATTAAATGTCTTAATTAAAAAGTACTGGAGTTATTAATTTAAACAGCTTATGTTTTGCCTAGCAGTTGGAAACACTGCAGGATTTATAAAGTACAATTTTCTATTAAAAGCAGTCTGTGGAAGTATCAGGAAAAAATGCAGAGAATGCATATTTTGGATCCACATAATGACATCTACCACATCCCTGTAGGGGTACTAGAAGGAGATGTTTAAGTTGTGTACCAATCTCATTTTGCTGATAACACTTTTCATCAGAAAAGATGAAACAAATGTGACTTTCAGAATTTAATCATGAAGGACAAGGACACTGGATAACAGTAACCACTTTAAATGTCTCAGGAACTTGCACTGTAAATGTGCATGTTATCAACTTGAAGGCAGACCAACACACTTCAAGGCAAAGTACCCAGATTATTTTAGCTCTTGAAGCAGGAAGGACACATGGTACTTTAAATGTATTATACAGGTTACAAGAGAGGCATATTCTCAGCATCACATAAATATGAAACAGCCTGAGGTAAAAAACAGCTGTGACCAGAGGCCATTAGACTGCTTTTAACTGGATAAATGACTCAACACCAGAGCAACTGTGCAGCAATTCACAAAAGGTACAATGCTGCATTTGTAAGCATGTCTTCTGTCTGAAGTAGACAGAATGATGGTATGATAGCAACTAATACTGGACAGAAAAAAATATTTTTAAACTACTTCCTAAATTGCAGAGAACAGTTTTGCAACTGAAAGATAGGAATGGATTTGCAAGAATGCTGGCTAAAATCAGAGAATAATTAACAAAGACCTTACTAGAAAAAAAATAATATTCAATGAGTCTGAAAACCTGATTGTAAATATGACAATGACACAAAGAATAACAATAATCTCTTCATATGCTGCTGAAATGCATATTATAAGAAGGGCCAAAAACCTGTTTGCCTCTCTAGACTCAGCTAAATGGAAAAGTAAAAAAAGACTTACCACTGACTGCTCCATTCTTTTTGGGAAAAAAAAACTGACTAGAAAATTTTATTGAATTAATTATACTGGCATTTGGATTATACAAATAAACCAGAGTAAAGCATGGTCAAATATTGAATCATAGAGTAGTTAGGGTTGGAAAGGACCTTAAGATCATCTGGTTCCAACCCCCCCTGCCATGGGCAGGGTCACCTCACATTAAACTATGTCACTCAAGGCTCGTCCAACCTGGTCTTGAACATGCCAGGGATGAAGCATTCACAACCTCCCTGGGCAACCCATTCCAGTGCCTCACCACCACAACAGGAAAGAATTTCCTCCTTATATCCAATCTAAACTTCCCCTGTTTAAGTTTTAACCCGTTACCCCTTGTCCTGTCACTAAAGTCCCTAACAATAAGTCGCTCCCCAGCATCCCTATAGGCCCCCTTCAGATACTGGAAGGCTGCTATGAGGTCTCCATGCAGCCTTCTCTTCTCCAGGCTGAACAGCCCCAACTTTCTCAGCCTATCTTCATATGGGAGGTGCTCCAGTCCCCTGACCATCCTTGTGGCCCTCCTCTGGACTTGTTCCAACAGTTCCATGTCCTTTTAATGTTGAGGACACCAGAACTGCACACAATACTCCAAATGGGGTCTCACAAAAGCAGAGTAGAAGGTCAGGATCACCTCCTTTGACCTGCTGGTCATGCTGCTTTTGATGCAGCCCAGGATACGGTTGGCTTTCTGGGCTGCAAGCGCACACTGCTGGCTCATGTTCATTTTCTTGTCAACCAACACCCCCAAAGTCCTTCTCCACAGGGCTGCTCTGAATCTTTTCTCTGCCCAACTTGTAGCTGTGTCTGGGATTGCTCCTACCCAGGTGTAGGACCTTGCACTTGGCATGGTTCAACTTCATGAGGTTGGCATCAGCCCATTCCAGTCATCAGGAGCTTCACCTGATTGCCATGATTTTTCAAATATGGTGGACAGTGTCTTAGCAACTTCATTCGCCAGCTCCTTCAGGACTTGTGGACGGATTTCATCAGGTCCCATGGACTTGTGCACGTTCAGATTTTTAAGATGGTCTCCCTGTATTCTTCCCAGGCTTCCTGTCCTTGCTTCACTTTTTATAAGACTCTTTTTTCATTTGAATTTTCCTCAGCAGCTCCTTGTCCATCCAAGGAGGTCTCCTGGCCCTCCTGCTGCACTTCCTTCTAGTTGGGATGCAACACTCCTGAGCTTGTAGCAGGTGATCCTTGAATATCTTACATAGAAAATACGTATGTAAGAAAAAAATTTCCTCATTAGGTGCATGCTTTCTCCTGTACAACTGTGAAGTCAGGGATGGCTATAAACTGGGTCATAGGCAAAGTGTATATACATTAAATTCACGTACATCCATATCACTATTGGTATGTTTTTCTCTCATGTTTTCCTCACTTAGGCCTTCTTACAGACCTCATAGCAGCTTTCCAGTATCTGAAGGGGGCCTATAGGGGTGCTGGGGATGGACTCTTCATTAGGAACTGTAGTGGTAGGATAAGGGGTAATGGGTTAAAACTTAAACAGGGGAAGTTTAGATTAGATATAAGGAGGAAATTCTTTCCTGTTAGGATGGTGAGGCACTGGAATAGGTTGTCCAGGGAGGTTGTGAATGCTTCATCCCTGGCAGTGTTCAAGGACAGGTAGGACGAGGCCTTGGGTAATATGGTTTAGAGCGAGGTGTCCCTGCCCATGGCAGGGGGTTTGGAACTTGATGATCTTAAGGTGCTTTTCAACCCTAACTGTTCTATGATTCTATGATGTAGTCCTCTGCTTGATAAGTTTGAACACTTCTTCCCACATGAAGTGAATTATTCATACATGTACATAATTAAGGACTCCAACACTATCTTAGAATCATAGATTGAAGGCATTTATCCCAGCACTGAGACTGTAAAGTGTACAGTTTAGGTCTAGATCGAAGAACTGATCTACATTTTCACCTAATTCTCCATCTGATCTTGGACAGAGGCAGTTTTGATGTTTGATTCATAGTCAATTCATTCTTAAACATTGTTATTCCTTGCCATTTCATGGTATCACTATACTGGTCAGGATGAAGTGTATCCTAAAAGATAATCTGACAGATTCAGGGCTTTTTCCTTCCCTCCAGCTGTTTCTTAAACAAAAACAGACCTGTATCCATGACACCTTAGGACTAATACTGTAAACTTGACAGGTACAGATAAAACTTCCTGATTGCTTTTCTGAAACTTAACCATTTTTTCTTCATCCTCACTACTATTGAAAATATTTAATACACTGAACAAACTCATCATACTGTTCAAAACTAAATGTTGAAATGATGGGCAGAATATATAAAAAGCATTAAATTACTTAGATGGATATATCTCACAGTTTTTCGCTATGAAAGTACTAATCCCCATATATAGCTTTAATTCTCTAGGACTGGTGACCTTATTAGTGTATATAAATATATAAAGGGGGAGTGTCACGAGGATGGAGCCAGGCTCTTCTCAGTGGCAAACAATGATAGGACAGGGGGCAATGGGTACAAACTGGAACACAAGAGGTTCCACTTAAACTTGAGAAGAAACTTCTCAGTGAGGGTGACAGAACACTGGAACAGTCTTCCCAGGGAGGTTGTGGAGTCTCCTTCTCTGGAGACATTCAAAACCTGCCTGGACACGTTCCTGTGTAACCTTATCTAGGTGTTCCTGCTCCGGCAGGGGGATTGGACTAGATGATCTTTTGAGGTCCCTTCTAATCTCTAACATACTGTGATACTGTGATACTGTGACTATCAAACCATACTGTTGATGAAAAATCAGAAATTTTATAATGATAGAAAACCTGGCCTCTGTAATGCATAGCTAGAAACCAGCCATTCTGCCACAATGGTCTGAGCTTTCTGTAACATTGGAATATTTTTATTTCCCAGAGTAGCTTACATACAGACTTGTAAAAGAATTGTCATTTAACAGAGATTCTCTCCTCACTCTTCCGTCTCTGACAGAGAGAGTAGACTGAGGTATTTAGCAAATGAGTAACAGAAACAGGACACATAAAGGTATCTTTTACCTAGGGTGACCTCTTGGCTTCTAGCAATCAGCACTTCATCTGAACTATCACTATGCAATTTGCAAAGAGTACCTGATGGGGGAAGCAAAGATGCAAAGAGGGACTCTTCTCAGTGGCACCTGGTGGCATGACGAGGTAATGGGTGCAAATCAGTTAGACAAGAAATGCTGACAGTATATACTGTGAGGTTAGTTGAATACTGAACAGATGGCATGGGGAAGTTGTGGAGTTTATCCTTTAAATTACTCAAAACCTAACTGAACATGACTCTGAGTTACCTGCTATAGCTCATCCTGTTTTAAGCAGGGTGTTTTGCCATGTGAGCTTCAGAGATGCCTTCCAAATTTGTGATTCTGTGATTCACTTAAGGGTGAGAAGACTTACGGTATCAACAAAATGCTGGACTACAGAATTGCAAATGGTAGCAAATGCACCAAAGAAAGCAATGTTTATGCTACCTTTTGGATTTCTGCCTGGGAGTAACAGAAGTATAACCTGCACCCTTAAATATGCTTCTCAGGCAGAAATGTATCCACTAGCATATCAATGGCATTAGCAAAGAGAATACAATTCAAAAATACTAAAACAACAGTCTGAAATTAATTATAGCCTCTGGCTATAATGGTGCTGAGCAAGAATCGTTACTCCTGTGCTGTCACTTGACTTTAAATGTAAAAAAAAAAAAAAAAAAGAAAAAGAAGCAATGCTGTACTGAAATGATAACTGATATCCTTTTCGCTCACCTGTAGGAAAATAATCTCAAGGTACAAATAAACAGTTCTGTAGAAAGCTGGAAAAGATAAACTGTTTGAACTGGAAAAAAGAAAAAAGAAAAATATGTTATAAACACATGCAATGGACTCCTAAAATAAAAAGTTCAAAGTAGATGGAAATCCAAATATCTGAGGAAAGGGTAATGATGTGTAAATTCCATATTAGACACCTCAGGTGGCCTATCTAAGCCATAGAGTTTTCCTGCTCATACTCTACTTTCCTACTCATTACTGACTGTAATAGCAATAGAAAATTTAACTAAGAACTGTTAGATCATGTGTAGCTTTCATGTGTAACCTTCTGGAGTTTTAAATTCTCCTTTTAACAAGGAAGAGATATACAGTACTATAAGATTCATAACTGGGGAGCATACTTGAGATATTGACTCTGTTTCCTGTGTTGAATATCTTCATTATAGTACTTATATCCTCAAACTGTTTATGGTGTTACCTTTCTTTGAACAGTGTTGTGGTTTAACCTCAGAGGGCAACTAAATCCTGCTCTCACTCTCAACCTGCTCACTCTCCCTTCTTTCTACCCTCCCTGGCTGGGATGGGAGAGAGAAGCAAAAAAGTTTAAAACTCACAGGTTAAAATAAGAACAGTTTAATAACTAAAGTACAATCTACTAATACAAAACAACTACTACTAATGAAATAACAAGGGGAGAGAATATCAGACTACAAGGGAAAAGGAAATAAAACAATAAACCCAAGTGACAATTACTCACACTCACTGACTGATACGCAGCCTGATCCAAGCAGCGATCTGGGCCTTCTGAGTAACTCCCCCCAGTTTATATAATGGGCATGACATGCTGTGGTATGGAATACCCCTTTGCCTAGCTTGTGTCAGGTGTCCTGTCTCTGCTCCCTCTGGCTTCTCGTGCTCTCTTCACCGGCAAAGCATGAGCGACTGAAAAGTCCCTTAAAAAGAAAAAAAAAAAAAAGTATTTCAATATCAACACATTATAAAATAGTTAAACAGTAGAAATCAGAAGACATATGGAAGTGCTATTGTGGAATAGCAATATCTGGTTTTGCTTATTATTTCCTGTAAAGAGTGGCAGGATAATATTTTATACAATAATCCCGAATTATGATTAGAGGATGTTCTTGTACACAGAACAAGAGATAGACTTTTGTCCTAGAGTTCACAGTCAGACAAGAGAGAGAGATTTTTCTGTTTCGAAGAACAATTAAGTGGCTTGCTGTTGTAGGACTTTCTGAGTATGCACAAATTGGATTCAGATTTTCTGAATCTCTGTTCTCTTCTTGACATAATCTTGTTTCTCTGTGATCTTTTGTCCAGGACACCTAAAGGAGCAATGAATATTTATAGTGAATATTTAGTGAAGAGGAAAATCTTTTAAGCTTTTCAACACATATTTCATGATAGATTTAAATCAGAGCATCATAATAATAATACTCCTAATATCAATAAGAATTTCAGAGAACTATATTAAGAAAATATGCTGAATTAACAAGTGCATTCTTAAAACAACAGGTACTATAATTAGGTATCAGTAGAAAAATCCATCAATATTTTCTTTTTTTTAATGGTGTACATAAAATGGTGAAATCCTGTATTTGGTATTATTAGTGGACCAAAAATGAAAATTAAAATAAACTTCATAAATAAATTTTAAAAAATGTTTGGACTGAAACACCTTGGCAACTGCAAGCAGAGTAACAATTAATTATGCCCCTAGAATCTAAGTGGTGCAATTGTAAAACTCTCAGAATTATCTTAATATGATACATTTGTTCTGCTACATAGGGAAAAAATAGAAAGGAAATGCATTCAGCTGATGGAGTTATCCTTTTTTCCTTTTAAAAGACAATTGAAAATAAGGACAGTCATCCCTCTGGGCAGCTTTAAAACACTATGGCATCTGAAATAAGTTAGTGAATATCACTAGAGAAATGGTAGGAAATAAAATGTGCATATTTTTGGTAATAAAATGACACACTGGGTTGCTATCAAAATCAAACATCAGTCACAGTAATAGGCTTGTCAGAATTATGACTAGAATTGGACAAGGACTACTGAAGATAACAACAGTCTTGGATTAAAGGTAAAATGCAGATCTTGGGGGACTGTGTCTACGCAATCAATTTAAAAGAATTCTGCAATAGAAGTGTTACATTAGAGGGTACTAAAAAAACAACATTCATCGTCTTTGACCTTGAAGCATCAAAAAATTATTTGCACAGGGCAGACCAAGTATGGGAGCATGCAGAAAACACTGAAATTAGTAGTGTAAGATACTGCACTAGCAATTTACTTAGTTTTTAAGTGTTAGCTAGTACATGTGAAGGTATGGCATAAAGGAAAGAAAGCATCAGAACACAGCAACCAGGCACAGAGCTTAATGTAACAGGAGATTTGATTTTATATGTGATTTGCCTTCTTAAGAAAACAAGAATTAAAAGCTACCATGAAAAACTTTGTAATCATGGTAAATTAGGACCAGTTTCATCAGACTACGGCTATTTTCCCAACTGTTTATCTGAAAGAAGACCGTATGTATTACTCAAGCCAGAAATTATCAATTTGTAGTCAATCAAAACTCAGGCTTATCTACAAAATGGCAAGCAGTTAAAATTTCTGAAGGGAAGCTTTTCTGCAACATTGTCTATGAGAGTGTTTGAGACAGCTCTAATTACCAGTTCACGTCATTTGCTCATTAAGAGTGAAGCTCTAAACTTTATGGATATTATGAAGATTGAAGGATAATTCTTATTCCCCTCTTCATTAGGGCTGCAGAAGTGACCTAGACCTAGAGGACAGCAAAGTGAGTTTATGCTGGCTTATGGGAATAACACATCTTAGAAAGTCTGCCTTTCATATCTTTAAAGCACTTTTTAGATTATGAAAAGCTCTGTACCTTAACTGTTTAGATCAAGTTTTTGAAATTTGGCCTGGAGAAAACTGTGAAGTAAAAACACAAATCCCAAAACCTTTTCTTCTGAAATTCAATTTAGGTTTGGGTGACATGTATTATGGAATTGTGTCACACTTTTGCCAAAGTTCTTATCTCATGTTAAGGTAACAGAGCAGGAAGGGTATGCATCAAGACAGTCTACAAACCACCTGAAAGTAACTGCAGCTGGTAACGCTGTTTAGTATTTTTCCTCATGAATTTCAATTGTTTTTTGCAAAATCCAATTTCTTAAATCTGAAATGTTGCATTTAAAGATCCTGAAGCTCAATGACCTTTGTGCCAAATATCTTTTCAGGTAGCCTGTGTGAGAGCTATTGGGTTTACACAAGAGCAAGCATGGAAAAATAATACATTAAAAATAGTAAAATAAACACATATCAACTAAATATTTTTTTTCTGTTTCTTTTAGGAGAGAGAGGTCATTCCCAAGGGAAAAAAAAAAATAAATTACACGTCAGAAGAGAAATATGATATGACAGAAAGTTCCTACTTGCCAACATCTGAGAACTGATAGCAATTTGTATTACCAGTAACAGAAATCCACCTAAACATCAGAGAAATCCGTGATGTGTTAGTAGAATAGCTAAGAAATGGTTTTGTTTGTGTCTTTGAGAAAAAAACAAACCTCATAGATTATTATATTTTACCTTAAATACTTGATTTCTATCAGGAAAATTTTATTTTTTTAATTTGTGAATTAAATAAAAAGTAGGTGCTAGCATAAATGTAACTTGGTTTTGCCATGCAAATAGCGATACAATATCCCATGATGTCACACGCTTATGATCTAATTAGATAGATCTGTCTCTTCTCCCAGTTTCTTACCACCATCACTAGAACCCATACATTCCTGATGGCAGACAGGCAACTAAGACCTATGTGTTGGGGGCTTTGTTTCTAACATAGAGGCCACAAATGACATCTCAAGTAACTTGTGATGTTCCCATATGTAAATTCTTTTCTCCCTTCTTCTGATCTCTGACACACTCAGAGGGTGAGGTGTGAATTTTGTATCAGGAACCAAAAATCCTTCTTAGAGTTTGTATTCCACAAAGTTATTTTGCAAAATCAGATTGAATATTGGTTGCATAATCAGGAATTTGTGTATTATAGCTTTAGTATTGAGTATTATTTGACAGTTGAAAAGGCAGTAATGATGTAATTCCACTTGCAAGAATTCTTCCTCATGGGATTACTGAAACCCTATTGAATTCGGGCTTTTACGTTTTAGTTAATTTGTTTTCTTGTGTGAATGTCAACCTTTATAGTTGCATAGTACTACCTTGAAAAAGGATATATACCTTTGATGGAAGCTTGTCACAAAATCCCCTAGAACTCCAAAACAAAAGAATAGCTTGGCTTTTATTCGACAACTGCATTTTATGTAATGGAAGGATAAAACCAGGTATCTTTGATTATTGTCAGTATAGTGTATACAGGTATGTACAGCACTGTAGTTTTACACACGTATGTCCCTGAGGTCAAGTGGTGCCTACTTTTTATGACAAACGTTTTGTAAGAACCCACATAGTCCTACATGCATTTTCTGTCTTTACTAGAATTGCTCCTGGTTTTGTATCCATCCCTTTCTAGCCTAGCTAGTCTGCCTTCTTCATCTACTACTGTTTTGTGCAATACTCTGCCCTGTGTGGTCTGAGTTTTCAAGGTTTTGGACAAGGCTGTGTCACCTCATTACTTGAGTTTTCTTCAGTTTGAAACTGGTTGTGAGATAACTTATTCTGCTGCAGCTGTGAAATAGGGTCAGATTGCGCACCAAGTCTGACATGCTCTGTATGTATTAGACGTGCAGAATATGTGCAGATCCATTGGGAATGTGCAACACCTAAAGCAGCCCCTTCTCAGAGACAAATGAGTGCTCTGTGTTTGCTCTGTTACTCTTGAAAAGTTCTTTGCATTGAAATCACCTCT
Organism: Neopsephotus bourkii; assembly: GCF_033783945.1. Classification (NCBI taxonomy): domain Eukaryota; kingdom Metazoa; phylum Chordata; class Aves; order Psittaciformes; family Psittacidae; genus Neopsephotus; species Neopsephotus bourkii. The sequence goes on along the minus strand of NW_026902254.1, from coordinate 10,670,090 downwards.
TACACAACATGTAGCTATTATATGATCCTAAAGATCTGGATCCCATTTTCTTTCTTACACTAGATGATAAAGCTGTAGCCCACCTATCTTTCTGACAGGCAGGAACTGTCAAATCACCTTCAAAAACAACAGAGTTCATTAAAAAGAACTCATTTTTTCACAAGGATATCTCTATCCCCAGTGAAAGCACAAAACAAAGACTATGGAATAAAAGGACATATGAAAAGAAAATCTTGAGGAATAGGCTCAGACAAGTGAGAAATGCAGAGGCGAAGAAATGAAAGGAGTTCATCTAGTAAACATATCAGAAACAGTAAAATTAATCAAGACAGTTCTTCAAGCAGAAATGAGATGGCAGAGTTAATGAGAGAAAAAGTGAAAAAAAAACACTAAAAACAGCTCTCATGCATTTTGTGTATGTGGCAATAATGTAGAAATTACTAGAAAATTGTTTGCAATATCAATTTGGTTTGAGAATGTAAACTAGATTTTACTTCAAAAGCAATTCCATAATAATGACTTTTCACATTAAGGAAATAAAGCAAAATTAGACAGGAAATTCAATACTGAAAGTATTTATTTGGTTCTATTCCAGCTTGTTTCTTTGCTTCCTGGATGTCTGCTTTTATTTTTTAATTTTTTTTTTGTATTTTGTCTGTAACAGACCTTTACTCTGTTTGGCTTACATTTTAGGACCAAAGTTACTGTACCTTTTGTTCTGTGATTGATATTTGCAAGACAGCAGGTGCTAATGGTGCAGAAAAGTGCATATGAGCTTGAGAGATCATTGTTGAATCACAGCATGGAGCCACAGATAATATGGATATATACACTCTAGTTTTACTGAAGAAGACTTTGAACTGTCATAGGTTTGGAAAAGAGTTGGTCAAATACTTCATTTCAAGGAAATTATTTTTTGTGTGTGTGTGCCAAAAGAAAATATGATGTTAATCCAGTGAGACTTGGGCCCCACGCTGTTTCAAATAAGATTAAAGGGATTGCCTACCAGGGTGAAGTTCTATTAAGTTTATAAATATTCATTGCTATATTGAAAAGTTTAAAGCAGACTGAAATTCAGTTAATTGCTCACAGAAAGTAATCTTATTTAAAAGAATACTGTTAATTAGATTTTCAAGAAAAAAAGACTGAGAACCAAAGATTTTTGTACAAAGAGAGGGCTTCAGGCAGCTGAATCTTATGAAACACAGAAGTGATCAGATCAATTATGAGGGTTAAATTAGTTGCTAGTTTGGTATGGAGATATTTTGCAGTTACAAGACAGTATGTTTTTAAAGGATTCATTGCAAATGAATGTCTCACCCACTCAGAAGTTCCTGAATATAAGTTTAAAAGTTACAGAATCCCTGGCCACCTAAAACAAATTAAAAGACATCTATATCATGCAAAACCACAGACTAGAGGTGTCAGTAGAACAGTCATTTGCATTAGAGGGGCAATAATAAAAACAGAACACCCTGAAACTCTCCCCTTCAACAAATTTGCTGCCCAGCATCAGCAGACAGCACAGCTCATACTATTCCTTTAGAGTGGCTATAATGTGCTGTCAATAGCAAAATAATCCCTTGTTAATAAATGTGTAAATAATGTTAACAAAGCAGTATTATCCTTATAATGCCTTGCAAAGTGCACTGCTTGATTGTATTTCCAGCAACAGCATTAACAATGCATACTGTTGGAATTCAGTATGACACCAGAAGGCATCAGTGGTAATGAAAAATGATATAATTTATTTGCTAATAATCGTATATATTCAGGGAGCTCAAGGTTAGAAGCTACTGTTTTGTCTCATTTGCTGTTTATCACAGGCTGCAATAATCTAACAGTTGTCCATACATAAAAGAAAACTGTGTTTGTCTAGGCTTGTATACATGGGAAAATAAATGGGGAATGAGCTCAAACATGAAATGATAGGCCACTAACTCCTCTTGTTAACTCTGCAGAAGAGCACTCCTAATGCTGTAAGAGTGCTGCTGTAAAATTGATTTTGTTATATTTGGGAACTTTATGAAAATAAAATACATTAAAGTTTTCTTTAGTAGGATGCTTTCTTTGCCAAACAGGAGATTATAGAGAGCACCACTGTAAGACTGGCAACAGTAAAATAAATAAATCCCTTCTCCTCATTAACTTCCACATGTAGACAGTTTCAAAATAACACGTAGTTAAAATCTGTCACCCAGGATATGCTGGTAGAAAAAGAATCCACTTTGATTATTTACACCAAAGGTTAATCATCCTTTTAATAAGGATGTTTCTTTTCACACTTAGAATATATAAAAACCTTGTCTTTTGGTCTGAAGTTATATTTTTCTTCTTTTTAAATATTCGATTAAGGAGCTACTTAGTAATCTATTACAAAAATACACCCTGAACTGAATTGAAAGTTAAAGTCAGTAGAGAAAGCTCTCACTAACTTCAAAGAATTTTAAACTGCTTCAGAAAATCCTAAATATTTTTTTCCCATTCCTTTGTGAAGTTTATTTTCCAGTCTGTTGAATAATGCATTTATTTTGTTCAACATTGCCAAAAAGGCACAAAATAAATCTGACTGGCTCTGAGGGCAATGGATAACCTCTGTGCTGTTGATGCTGGTAGGGTTTAAGCTCTTACATGTAAGCTATCAGTCACGCAGAAGTGTTCATTCACCCCCTAGGCTGATCTCTTCTAGGTGGTTATTAATGTAGGAGTAAGCCCAGGAGAAGAATATGTAATTACATGGATCCAGTTGTTCTGATATTTCTCACAGCTTGCATAGTTCTAGATCATACATGGGACAGATGTCTGCCCTGATGCCAAGTAAAGGCAAGTTGTTGCATTATTCTGCTTGGGTATCTGTTATACTGGAAATGAGCTTTGAATACCTCTGAAAGCATAGTTTCCTAAATTAAGTTCTCTTTGAGTTTGACTTTAGAAGAAATAAAAACTATGCCAATCCTCCAGAATTAAGATATGAAAAATCATATAATTTCAGTCATTAATATTCCTCTAACAATTACAGAGATATGCCCCTGTTCTTTGAACTTTGGTTTACAAGAACAGGAGTAAATCAAAGCATTAATTTTAAAAGTTTATCAGCCCAAAATACTATAAATCAGAAAGATGAAAGAAAAAAAACCTCTATACTTTGTTGTGATAGCTATGTTTGTAAAAGCAAAGATTCCACATTTATATTGCTAGCTTTTCCTTCTAAAATGCAAAAAGCCATCTTTTTTCAAGTACATAAGATATATGGAAAAGGTATCTTAAGATGATGCAATGCTAGTCCCTTTTCAGTCTTGCCTATGTCTAGAGAAAATGTACTGATTCTGCTGTGCTAAAAAAATAGTAAACTATTGTAAGACTGTCAGAGACAACTTCATGGTTTGATCTATGCCACATAAAATGTTTAAAAAAATGCATTTTTTTATCTTCTTAAGTTAAGCAAAAACATCTCCCTAATGATTTCTAGTTCTATATAGGCAGCAGAGGAAATTACAAAATTATAGAATAGTTAGGGTTGTAAAGGAACTTAAGATCATCTAGTTCCAACCTCCCTGCCATGGGCAGGGACACCTCGAACTAAATCATGCCACCCACGGCAATGTTCAACCTGGCCTTGAACACTGCCAGGGACAGAGCATTTATCACTTCTTTGGGCAACCTGTTCCAGTGCCTCACCACCCTCATAATGCCAATCAGACATAACACATCTCACAGAAATCTCTGTGCAAGTATATTTACAGGTCTGCACAGAACAAGAAAAAAGATATTTCTGTGTGTATCTATACTAGTTTGTTTGTTTCTTCCCTCCCACCGGTAAATCTATTTATTATTCATAAATATTACCGTAAAAATAAAAATGTTTCTATTTTGTGGAAGATTTTTATTTCTTTCCATCTTGGAATGAAATCTAAAAATTTTTATGTCTTCCTTTGAAAAGGAAGTGACCATAGATTGTGTAAATTTTAAGGCCTCAAGTGCTAGTTTTATGCTGGCACATAATCCTGCAGGCTTTGAAGCCTGTTCATGAAGATATCTATGAAATGCTTGTGATATTTGCAAACACTGATCAGGATAAAATTTGAGAGATTTTAGAAATTGTTCATTAAAAAATTAGTTTTAGTTTATACTTACTTTTTTTCCTACAGCTGATTTTTTTTTCCATAACCATTGATGGTGTTTCAAAAGAAGCCCTTTCTTCATTGTTTTTTTTTCCTTTGGGTACACGATTCCTTAACAAATGGATGTTCACCAGGAAAACTTTAGACAGCTATATTTTATTGCAGTATTTTACACAATTTTAGTTTTTTACTTTTCAATCTATTTAGTATATGCTGCTTTGATGTAAATATCACACTGATAAAGTTCTTAATGTCGATACTTAATAATAAAGTAAGGTACCTTTTTCACAGAAATAATCTATTTTTCCAGCATAATTTGGGATTTCAAACTCATTGCAACCCAGACTAAGAATTCATGCATTTGTAATCGTAAGCCTTCGGCCCTAACCTTCTTACATCTAAAAATCTACTTTACAAACTCAGCTGCTAATACAGTAATAAAGCCATATGGGACACAAACCCCAAACTACTTTTATTTAATCAATATAATCACATATTATTAAAAACCCCAAATTGTTTGCAGTCTATAATCAGCTTGAAGTTTATTGCTCCTAATCTAGATCAAGAGAGGGACTTCTGTGTCCAAAAGACTATTTTTTTCAGCGACATTCAGTTGGGTTCATAACAATTCTCTTTCATGACAAACCTTTGAGAAAATGAAACTATTTGCTGATAAAATAACGTTTCCTTTCAAGTAAGGTCAAAAGAGGACAGGAATATTCTTTAAAACTAGCACTGACGATATAAATTTCTGTGAAGGAACAATCATGCTGCCCACTTATTATAGATATGCGAAGAAACTTTAACTGCACCAAGTCTTTTATAAGCAATAAGAATAGCACATAAATGTTTTTAGGTGGTGTGAAATTTCAGAGTCATGGTTAGGAACGTGGAGCATATTTGTGTTTAAGCATATATAGCCATCCTTAATTTAAGGAAAAGGCATTCTCCATGACATTTCAGCAAGTTTCCCATAAATTCACCAAATGTGTCCTTTCATCTTTTTCTGATTAAATAACACAGAGTTATCTCAAAAACATTTGTATTAGAGTACTTAATCTTGCCCTGCTTAGTTTAGGTTGTGTGACATTTCCGTCTCATGTCTAAAATGGAAAAAACTGGCAAACTGATCTTGAAATTGTATGTGCTCCAGTCACTAATCTTAAGAGTTGGAAGTAAAAATCAATATTTTGCTAACTCTTGGCAGAAGTTAAAAACACATACCTGGATACATACTGACAAAGCAACAGAATGTTTTTGAGGCCAAATTTTTGACATTAATTTCCTTAAGACATTAACAATGAGAAATAATCTGCACATGACAATGAAGCTAAATGTACTGCCAAATTCTTTTTACATAAAGGTTATAGCAACTAAATATAATTTTCTCTGGAAAGAGAAATTTTGTAGAATTAGTGTAGGCTGTGGAGACAAGGGACATGTGAAGAGTTAACTGCAGCACATTCCCTCTGTGTCTTTTAGTTAAGGACACTGCATAGAAGGAAAAACACCATCTGTTTATAGCCAGAAACAATTTCTAACTTTAGGTGTCAAGAAAATTGGAAAGGTAGCAGAACTTATCCCTAAGGAGTATTGTGTGGAAATACTGAGAACTTCCTTTAAAGTCATTGAGAGATGCAGCTGTCAGAATTCCCAAAAATCAGATTGACCAAAAAATTAATTAAAATTATGCTAGATTAGCATATATGTCACACTCTTATTTTATCCTGACACTTTTGTGTATTATTTGGCAGCGGTCAATGAGACACTTTGTACTCAAATTATTATTTAGAATTTTTATTAGTACAGTGGCAAGGGACCATATTAAAAACTGTGCAAGTCAACAGAAAAGAAGTCTGGTCTAGCAGATAAACACTGAAACATTGCTTATTAGAGATAGAGGGGAGCTGACCTAACATCCTCGTTTTAAAAGGCAAGGAAAAATCTGCTTCAAAGTTAAATTTAAAAAGAAAAAAAAATAAAGAAGGCAATCTACTTCCCAATACATAATTCTTTTCTTATTCTTTTATTTGCTTTGTCTTTAAAATGTTCATAACTGTGTTGAATATTATGATCTAAACAATACAGAACGTCATTAAAAAGAAGCATTTAAATGAAAATGAAGTATGAAACAAATTCTTCTATCATGTGATAGCTGAGCAAAATAATTTGCAATATTAATTTTACTTTTCCATATTTACTATTAAAAATTCAGGGATGGATACTTAAGTTTAATATTTTTTTTTAAAATACCTAGAGCAAGGTTTTTAAGTTTGTTGAAAAAATTAGGAAATGAAGCAAATGAGTTTCATTTTGGTTAAAAAAAAATAGAACTAGATAGAATGGCTTTTTCCACCTCCGGTATACCAACTTAAAGTTTAAAAAAATCCCAAACAACTCAGAGAAACTTAGAAGAGAAATCTGTAGTTGCAGATCCTGGTAGTTCAAGGTCTGGATACCTCAAGATACCCAAAAAGAAACAGCAGCAATATCTCTTTAGAAGTAATCTAAAATTGATACAGTTTATAAAACGTCCAGTATCAGCCAACCATCATCTTTTTTACTAGCTCTGCTTTAAGGTATCTGAAAAACTTTGTTTCTGCATAAAGGAATTTGATTTGCAATAAACACAAAACCCCCCCAAGGTTGGATATCAATATTACATCAGAATGGAATAAGAAATAAATATTTTAAAGCAGAAGACTGCAGTTTATAAAATGAAAACATGCCACATACTTAGCATTGTTATTTTCAGTATGTACAGTGAGTACAATTACAAAAGTGTTTTCCATGAATTAGGAAGCAAAATTTTGCTTTAAAATCTCAAATGCTTCTGAATATCTTGCTTATATTATAAAAGTGTTATACAATGTTCAGGCACTATGTTGTGTACTATTTTCCTCCACCCTGTCATATTTAGCATTGTAAAACAATAACAGAGGAAGAAAAGAGTATCTGCTGAACAGCATTTATAACTAAACATGGTTACTTATAAATAACGGTCAGTAGAAATTAAATACTAATTATATATGTTAAAGAAAATATGGGAGAAAAACATTATGCATAAAGCAATTTAAGCACATACAAGAATCACAAATTCACTGTCTGGAGAGTTAATGATGAACTTAATTTTTTCTAATTGAGAAATTCATGAATTCAAGAGATGTTTCCTTTTGTTTTTTTTTTTTTTTTGTTGTTGTTTGTTTTAAACATCAGAATGAATATTCTGATACTTTGAAAACAATTAGAACTTTTTCTTTCAAAATAACTTTCTCATAAATTCTTAGGAACCTTGCAATGTAAGAGAAAACCCTACAACTTAAAATGCCAAAGCAAAACTGGTTTGATGTGCCAAGGTCATGTTTATTCATTCTTACAATGGTGTTTTAATTTGAAAATGACAAGTAATTTTTACATCAGGACCATGGATTTTTAGAAACTTCTTTAACAACTGTGTAAGTTTTATCTGACAGAAATATAAGGACCACCACCATTTCCTGAGGTCTTGAAACAGAAGATAACCCTCATTCTTGTGATGCACTACAGAGAATGGACTGACATTATAAACAAGATAAATGTGGTCAATATATTCCTTTAAACTGAAGGCAAAGCACACCTCAATGTTGGTTTCATATCTGTGTGTCATGATTAATAGGAAATTAATAAATGGAATTTATTTTTCCCTACATTCTTATTTTAAACTGTTCATGAATTAGTAATTTTCTCTTTTGGGTGAGAAGAATGGGACTCAGAGATAATAACTCTGGATTTTCTAACAGACAGTAATGAAAAATATTACTATAACTTACAGTTAAGAAAACTAAAGTAACCATTTCTGAGCTTTTTTTTCCAGTAACATGATTCATGCAGGGTTTAAGATACTCATCTGTGGTATAAAGTTTTACTTTATAGCCTGGACAGGTTTCTACAATATAATCCTGCTTCCCTCATTTAGAAGAAATATAGCTTTGCAACAATCAAGCCAAGTCTATTGTACCAAACCACAAATAATGCTCAAATCACTATGATTTCTGGCTTAGTGACAACAAACATTCCAGTTGCCAGAATGAATTTTTCACTCTCTGCAGATTCTCTTTGTTTGTCAGTACTGCCACTGAGGCAAAGAAGATGATCTTTATTCAGCTGAGACCTGTGTGCTCACTTTAAAGTGGTAGTTGCAGTATTTACTGGTAAAAAGGTAAGTTTAAATCTCCTGTTCAACCTGTGAAAAAATAGAGTGCTTATGAAGCAACCAGTCAAGACAGCTCTTGTGTAGGCTTTTCTGAACAAAAAACCCCACAAACAGAAAGCCATTTTCGTGTCTACCTTTGCTATGCCTATTCAGTAAAAAAAGTGAATTCTTCTATAATAGAAAGGCCAGATGGTTTTGGCAAATGAACAGAACTGCGGTCAACTTTCCTCTCTCTCAGTTTTGCGTCATTTAAGGAAACAGCATTACACAACACCAGTTTACAGCATTCACACGCACTTAATACATCCTAGCATGGACGGTATGAAAGCTATCATGAAAAATACAAATAACTGCAGAGAATGCAGACCAACAAAAGTCTGTTCCATGCTCTAATATACCAAAATTCACTGTGGGAACAGGTAATTCTTTGGTAACTGTTCTGGTTTGACATCTATTAGTGTGATATTGGGATACTAGATAGATAGATAGATAGATAGATAGATAGATAGATAGATAGACTATATAGAGATAATAAGGTTTTGGACCCAAGGCATTTCCTTTAGGCTTTCTATACAGCAGTAAATATTATAAAGCTTTCCCAATTTTATCTCCACTAATGTCATGTATACTATTAAATCAACAAAAAAACAGAAAAAAAATAAAACAAAAAACTCAAACAACAAAACCCCAAAATAAGACAAGTACAGTGTTCTGCTTTGGTTGCTGAAATTCCTGAAATAGAGTAATTTTCAATTTCAGGTCTTTACAATGGGGCTTAGGTAGCCTAAACTAGATTGAAAGGATATTATATCAATTGCTTTTACTGCTCAGCTCCTGTGTTTGAGCATGGGATGGGTGCTGGGGCGGGCAAACAAATGGGAACAGACATGGGGAGGGACTGAAGGGTTGTTGAATAAATGTGGATGGGAGTGAAGGAGGAAGCATGGAGAGTGTATAGGAATCGGGAACAGGTAGAAAAGTAAAAGCTGGGTCATGCTATAGCCACAGCTTAGGTGGTTGCTTTGAAACTGGTGGAGAAGGAATGTCGGGTGGAGGTGGGGGAGTGGGCTCTTCTTCTGTGGAACCGGATCAGTGTGCGTGCTATGGAGAGTTTGGACACTGGAAGTGAGACTGCCCTGAGGGGAGTGCCATGGGGTGACTCCGGTGACTGAATTGGAACTGGACTGACGGGGGCCTGGGGAATCTACCCTAGCAGATCCACTGGTTAAATTAAAACTAGGCACTAATAGAAATAAAGAGGAATTTTAGTGAATAGAGGAGAAACTTATTCAGTGTTAAATCAGAGAGAAAAGAATTTGTTACAGATCTGGGAGCTACTGGCCATCAAGGAAAAAAAAAAAACAAAACAAAAGAGGCATTCTTTCTGAAAACTTTAAAGTACAAATTGGGAAAACAAATAGGAATGCATAAATTTTTATGGCATGCCAAATTCTCTAAAATCTCTATCAGGGCAAGAAGTAACATTTAAAGAAAGCAAAATAGAATTTAGAGCTAAAAACAATCAATTAATTGCAGTTTTGAGTTTCTCTTTAATTCAGCAGAAAACAGGAGGACATCCCTGAAATAGAAGAAAAACCTTAATCAGGTATATCTGGGAGTATGGGCATCTGAAGTTCTAGGTAAGGCGAAAATGCTTTGCCTGTTAAAGTGGAAATAAAAAAGGGGGGGCCTGCCCAATTATAATAAACCAGTATCCCTTAAAATTAGAAGATAAAAGGGAATAAAAAAAATCATTGATAAATTTTAAAATATAGATTATTAATTGAATGTGACTTGGAATATAATACTCCTATCTGGACAGTAAAGATACATGATGGGAAAAGCTGCAGGTTGGTTCAATATCTCAGAGCATTCAACAAAATTGCAGAGGATATTCATCCAGTAGTAGTTAATTCGTATGATTTATTGACTAAACTGAATAATAATCAGAAATGGTTTGCCATCTTGGATTTAAAGGATGCTTTCTTTTGCTTACCATTGGCCAAAGAAAGCCAAAATCTGTTTGCTTTTGAATGGGAAAATCCTGACACAGGAAGGGAAACTCAATTAACTTGTACAGTATTACCTAAAGGGTTTAAAAACAGTCCAGCAATTTTTGGAAATCAGTTAGCACGAGAACTAGAATCATGGAAGCCACCTACTCAGACAGGGACTCTGTTCCAATATGTGGATGACCTACTAATTGCTAAAGAAACAAAGGAAGAATGTATCCAGTGGACAGTGGAATTATTAAACTTTCTGGGACTGAGTGGTTATTGGTTATCCAGACAAAGGTCCAACTAATCCAAACCCGAGTTTCCTACCTAGGATATGAAATAACAGGAGGACAGAAAGGACTTGGAACTGACAGAAAAGAAGCCATTTGCCAGACTCCATGATCGTCGACCGTCAAGGAGCTCCGGACATTCCTGGGAATGACAGGATGGTGCCGACTTTGGATCCATGATTATGGTGTTCTGGTAAGACCACTATATGAACTGTTGAAGGGAAACACTCCCTCTTTGGACTGGACTGATACAGCAGAGGAGGCTTTTAGAAATTTAAAGATAGAGTTAATGAGAGCTCCAGCTCTGGGACTTCTGGATGTGACTAAACCATTTTGTCTATATTCCTATGAAAAACAGGCAATAGCTTTGGGGGTCCTTGCTCAGAAACTAGGACTCTACAGAAGGGAAGTGGCTTATTTTTCAGAACAGCTGGATGAAGCAAGCAAAGGATGGCCCTGATGCCTAAGGGCTGTGGCAGCAGTTCTCATGAATATTGAAGAGGCTCGCAAATTCACCCTGGGACAAAAGACTACTGTACTAGTGTCCCATGTGGTATCAGCAGTCCTGGAGCAGAAAGGAGCCCACTGGTTATCTCCTTTATGATTTTTAAAATACCAGGCCACCATTGTAGAACAGGATGATATAGAAATTGTGGTCACTAATGCGAACCCAGCATCCTTTTTGCAGGAACAATCAACAGAACCACTAACACATGACTGCTTGGCCACCATAGAGACTGTATATGCGAGCCGACCAGACTTGAAAGAAAAACCTCTGGAAGATGGTGATTCTTGGTTTACTGATGGTAGTAGCTTCATTAAAAATGGTGAATGAAAGGCAGGATATGCCTTTACCACCACTTCACAGGTAATAGAAGCTAAACTTTTAATCGCAAACACCTCTGCCCAGAAGACAGAAATAATACCATTAATGAGAGCCCTGAAATTGGCTAAAGATAAAAGAATAAATATTTGGACTGATTCTAAATACCCATTTGGTGTGGTACATGCACATGGTGCCATCTGGAAAGAATGAGAACTTTTGAACACACAAGGGAAACAGATTAAACATACTACAGAAATTCTACAATTATTGGAAGCTGTTCAGCTACCTGAAGAAGTAGCTATTATGTACTGTAAAGGACATCAACAAGGTGACTCTGATCAGGAAATTGGAAATAATTTGGCCAATTTTGAGGCCAAACGAGCAGCTGAACAATCTCAAATCATGTCCTTTATCCCTGATGGCAAACCATCAATTGAAAAATCTAAACCTAGGTATTCAAAAGAGGATAGAAAATTGATTGAGGATTTAAAAGGACAGGAAAATAAAGAGGGTTGGGTTCAGATACCTGATGGGCGAACTGTAATCACCCATAACCAACTCTGTAAGTTAGTTCAGGAAGAACATAATAAAACTCATTGGGGTAGCAACTCTTTGTATACATATTTAGACAAACAAATTGTAGGAAGGAATCTATACACCACAGTTCAATCAGTGATAAAACAATGTCAGCTGTGTCTTAAGAATAATCTTAAAACTAAAAATAGAAATCAAATTGGGACAACTGGGAGAGGAATTTATCTGGGACAGCAGTGGCAAATAGATTTTCGTGAATTACCAAGAAAAGGAGGTTATCAATATTTGTTAGTGTTAACGGATACTTTTTCAGGCTTGCCAGAAGCATTCCTTTGTAGGATAAATTATGCGAGACAAGTGATTAAAACATTAAATGAAATAATACCTCATTTGGAGTACCAGTGGCAATTTCTTCCTACCAGGGTTCACACTTTAGAGAAATTGTTACAAGAAATCAGCAAAAAATTAGACATGTTCCATACAGGCCACAGGCCAGTGGGCAAGTAGAAAAGATGAACCATCTGATTAAACAACAGATGAGTAAAATATGTCAGGAAACTAATTTATATTAGTACAAAGCTTTACCACTGGCTCTATTAAAAATTTGAACTAAACCTCGGTCGAAAGAAGAGGTTAGCCTGTTTGAGATTTTGTATGGAAAACCATATCAGTCCCAGTTTAAAGGAGAAAGTCTTCAGGAAGTGGGGGAAGGCTATCCCCAGCAATTTCTGATCAATCTGGGAAAACAATTGGAGGAGATAAATAAGAGAATAGTAGGGACAAGAGCAAGAGGTTTGGATTATCTGATTTACCATTCCAGATCTGGAGGCTGGGTTTACGTTAAGAATTTTTCAGGTGATCCTCCAGGAAAAGTGGAGCGGACCATATCAGATACTGTTGACCACCTTTACAGCAGTGAAGATAAAGGAACAACCTGCTTGGATACATTATTCAAGAATAAAGAAAGCACCAGAGCCAGAGAAGACATGGCAGATCAAACCTTCAGGACCCTTACATATGAAATTGAGTCAGTCATAATTTGGACTCATCTGATAACTGGCACAGAAGCTTGGGACTAGAACTTATACCTTAAATTTGTGCAGAATGTTACTAATGTTTTCAATTGTAGTGACTGTTGGGTGTGTGCACAGTTGCCTAAATCAGGAGAAAGCCTGGATCTCCCATTAACTGGAGTTCCAATTCCTAACACTGTCTCATCAACAAATTTGTGGGTGAACACTAGCAATCTGTTGTCGAAGGAAAGGTTAAAATTTGGAATAGTTAATCCTAATCCAGGTAATAAATATTATACCTGTGCACAAAGATGTATTACACAAGGATGCAGGGTAGGAGATCATGCTTGTTTAAATGCCACAGATGTAGGTCACATTCAAATTGCAATCATACTATTCATAGAATCATAGAATAGCTAGGGTTGGAAAGGACCTTAAGATCATCAAGTTCCAATCCCCCTGCTATGGGCAGGGACACCTCACATTAAATCATGTCACCCAAGGCGTTGTCCAACCTGGCCTTGAACACTGCCAGGGATGGAGCATTCACAACCTCCCTGGGCAACCTATTCCAGTGCCTCACCACCACAACAGGAAAGAATTTCCTCCTTATATCCAATCTAAACTTCCCCTGTTTAAATTTTAACCCATTACCCCTTGTCTTATCACTACAGTCCCTAATGAAGAGTTCATCCCCAGCATCCCTATAGGCCCCTTCAGATAATGGAAGGTTGCTATGAGGTCTTCATACAGCCTTCTCTTCTCCAGGCTGAACAGCCCCAACTTTCTCAGCCTGTCTTCATACGGGAGGTGCTCCAGTCCCCTGATCATCCTTGTGGTCCTCCTCTGGACTTGTTCCAACAATTTCATGTCCTTTCTATGTTGAGGACACCAGAACTGCACACAGTACTCCAAGTGAGGTCTCACAAAAGCAGAGTAGAGGGGCAGGATCACCTCCTTTGACCTGCTGGTCACACTGCTTTTGATGCAGCCCAGCATACGGTTGGCTTTCTGGGCTGCAAGTGTACACTGCTGTCTCATGTTAATTCTCTCACTGACCAGCACCCCCACGTCCTTCTCCATAGGGCTGCTCTGAATCTCTTTGCCCAACTTGTTGCTGTGCCTGGGATTTCTCCGACCCAGGTACAGGACCTTGCACTTGTCATGGTTAAACTTCATGCATCAGCCCGCCTCACAAGTGTGTCAAGGTCCCTCTGGATGGCATGAATTGTTAATATATATGGTGTCGTAGTTCAGTGGTGGCCCATTCCTGAAGGGAAAGGATGATACTGGTTATGTGGAAAAAATGCTTATAAGAGTCTACCCCCCAACTGGAAGGGGGTATGCACCTTAGGTGCTGTAATACCAATTTCTACTATTATCGACAGGTATCCTTCTATTGTTGAACGGCACACCATATTTCATAGTTTTGTAAGAGGGCTAATTCCATCTTTGGGAGTAAGTGAATTAGAGAAGGCAATTGTAAATTTCTCACCAACCATAGAGGAAATGGAAAGTAAAAACATTGATATAACCCAGGCAGAACAACAAGAGATAACCAGCTTATTTAAGGTGGTATTACAAAACCAAATGGCTCTAGAAATGTTATTGGCATAACAAGGAGGGGTTTGTTCCATAATCAATGAAAGTTGTTGTTCCCATATAGACCAAAGTGGCAGAATTGAAACAGATCTGGAGGAAGTTTGGAAACAAATCAAGATATTTCATGAAATGGCCATGGATGACACCTCCTGGGGTTTTGACGAAATATGGAAAAAGCTAACTTCATGGTTACCTAATCTCTCTTGGTTGAGGCAACTGGTTGCAGGAATATTGATGTTAATTATTTTAATATTGATTACTTGTGGTATGATACAGTGTTCCCTCTGGTGTTGTAAATAACCTATGATAAATTATGAAGATTGGAAAAGGAATTAAATTAAGCACCAAGTAGAAATGGGAAATTATTTCAAAAAGACTTTAGATAGTAATGGTAATATATAAAATGTTGCAAAAAATTTGCAAACTGACAGGAAAAGGGGTGATTTGAGACAAGGGGGGCACAAAATCACAAAATGGAATATATAAACCTTTAGAATTAGTTTTAAGTAATGTTAAGTTTGATGGCTTTGTAACAGTAGCAATAGAAAATTACTGAGGTGCATGATACATAGAGAAAAAAAGCCAGAGTACAGCTAAAGAACGTACTGAGAATTCTTGTTCAAGATAAATTGTTATAGTTGACATAGTTTTAAGAAAAACAGTCTAGAAGAACAGGACACAGGGATAAGGAGTATCTGGGAACGGCAGGTGTCTAGGATGGGCTACAGTTAAACTAACAGATAAGTGGAGGATAGGAGGATTATTATGTGTCTGGTGCTAATGAACCAATTAAACTGGTATGAACATCTACTGCGTATGCTTTGAAGGCTGCCAGAAGTAATGAAGATTGTTGGAAGAAGTAAACGACCCTCAGAGACCCCCACCACAATTCTGTATGTATGTGGGGAACTTTCTGGAAAATTATGTAATCCATGTGGAACCTCATGAATATGTATATATGCCCAGTGGCTATATAAGGATTTCTCCCAGCACTGCAAAAAAGAATACCTGCTTGTCAGCTTGAAAACTGTGTTGGCAAGTTTGTTCCTGGAGTTTTCTCTGAATCACACCTACTTTCTAAATGTTTTAATAATTTAGTTAATACCTTAATGGCATTTTATGAGACAAATGCCATTGCCAGTATAATATTTTAAATGATAAAGCAGGATTATTGCCACATTGCTCTGTATAACTTTATGTTAATTGTTGCAAATTTTGAAAAAGACTCAAGAATTTTCCAGTGTTTCAAGTTCACTATGTATGTAATTATGCTACTGTGAACTCTGCCTTGTAACATAAATTTTCATGCAATTACTCTGAAGATATACAATATTACAGTTACCATGTGCACACACACTTACAAGGTTATAGCTATAAATCTGATTATTTAATGTTTCTGGTAGCAGCTGGAAGCTGTAAACATTCATTCTCAATTACCCTTTTAACATAATGTGAGGATCTGGGCTCAGGTAAGCAAAATATTTTATGTCATTTTTGGGAGCTATGTTTTGTCTGAAGGACTTTCAGTATTTTAAAACTCTTTAGAGTATTTGTGTGGTAAGTGTAGCACTGGTATTAAAAGGTCAGAAAGCAGGTGCATCTGTAAAACTGCAGGAGTTCCCTCGCATTGGCATTTTGTGGATGTTCAAAATAAATAAAGGGGGGAGGAAAGAAAACGAATATGTCAGGCACTGTATTCAAAGATTAGGGAGATTTTTCCCAGTCTATTTCTCCTTTGTCCTCTATTAGATTCTTTCATTACAGGTACTTTAAAATAGCTTCTAAACTTCAGATTTGTTTTATACCAAATAATAATTTAGTATTTTTAAAAAGTTAAATCCAGTATGGAAGTAATGCTATCAATATTTCATTGCCATAAATGTTTTCCTGTTTACATTATATCGTATCATATATCAGGGAAATTTCAAATATTTATATCTTAATGAGTGTCTTCAATTTTAATAGACACATTATTTATGGTTGCATAACATCTGCTGGTATTAAATAATAAAACTAACTAGAATTCCTTCACAAAATATATTTTTCAGTTAATACATTACCATCTACTGTTCGAATTCTAGCAGCACTTCGTCTAAAACTTCTTAAAAAAGGATAATCACACAAAACCTACTTTACCCATTATTTTCATAACCTTTTTTAATATCACATGCTGCTTTCAGCCAAAGTA
Organism: Neopsephotus bourkii; assembly: GCF_033783945.1. Lineage (NCBI taxonomy): Eukaryota > Metazoa > Chordata > Aves > Psittaciformes > Psittacidae > Neopsephotus > Neopsephotus bourkii. Next base: position 10,653,327 of record NW_026902254.1, on the reverse strand, counting down.
TGAACTTCTCTCCAATAACCATGTGTAATGATGAAAGAACAGCATTTGAAATAGATGTACCATTGATTGCATGCTAAACTTAAGCAGGTACTTCTGTGGCCGAACACTGTTCTCCACAAAAAGCACTTGGGGAGAATCCAGCTTCTTTATGAGAATACTTAACAATCCAAAAACTTGATGACCTACACAGAAAAGGTTGCTTCTTCAGATAGATTATATGCTAATTATAACTTCATTAGCCAATAAGGAAAAAATACAGACTTGTGTTTCTGTGTTTGTGCAGCAATGAGCATGTTATGTGCATGCATCTAACCACAGAGGATGTAAAATCATTTTGCGGAAAATAACATTAGGAACTGTCGTTGTAATTCTGTGCAGTTGTAGAATGCAGGGAAAAAGCTGGTGATTTTGTTCATGATTCCTTTTTGCAATTTTGTTTATATGTAAATTTGTTTAATGAAAATTGTAACACAGAAATCAGTTTTTTTTATTTGGTTTTAGAAATCCTGAGGTCTTGGCTAGACTTCCCTGAAAACTTCCTTAGTTCTTGAACTTGTTCTATTGATCCAGTGATATATATTACTGTTAGGATGAAAATTGTGCAATACTTAGTCTGTCTAAATAGGAAATAAATATGCAAAGTTTAAGGATATTCTCATTCTTTCTAAGAACAAAGTAAGAGATAGAAAATAACCAACATCTGCAAGAATTCAAGAATCACTACAGGAATAGAACTAAAGACTTACTTATTTTTGCTTTGTGTCAGAGGAAGCTTTCCTTTAGATAGGATTATAGTTCTGCAAGGTCTATACATACAACCAGAATTCACACAGAATAACAGTACATAGATATAAAAACTGAATGAGCTCCAAGTTACATTTCTAAAATAATGCAGTAGACAGGAAAAATTTCAGACTGCAGAACCTAAAAGAGTACAGTGCCTTCAGTTTGTTCAACATTAGGTATTATTTTAGAGTGTGTGGTCTGATTTAACAAACAGACTTATGGAGCAGTATTATGTACAGGGAGAAATAAAAATGGTACATGAAAGAATTCTTCTTTAACCAACTCTAAGAAAAAAACAACCATAAAAAAAATTCTGACAGATAATCAAAGAAGTTTAAAAAGTATAAAATAATACATGGGTAAAGAACACTTTGTAAGATACCAAACTATCATCTATAGAAAGAAAAGATGCTCTTTTGAGCAGTTAGATTGTGAAACATTAAAAAATAATCTATTACTCAGCACCATTTAAACATAAAATCTTCAATGAAAAAAATAATCTTCTCTTGTTCAGTGGCAACTCTGCACCATCAAAGATTAAATTTAAAATATTGTATACACATCTATGTTCCACTGCCCTCAACTAGATACAAAATTGTAACTCCACCAGGCGGACTGGGGTGGAGAAGGCAGGAGAATAAGGAACTGAATAAAAACAAACCAGATTTTGTTCTTCGTTCTACAAATCATCTGGTATTAACACTGTGTACCACTGTGTGTACCACATGTGTGTACCACATTCTGGAATAAGATTCTATACACAATTTTTTTTACCAGTATTAAACAGATCTTCTAGATGTCTGTTTGCAGGTCACTGGGAAGAGCATGTGTGCTTATGGATTTATTTTTTTTTACATGACTTACAGGGCATTTTTGGTGTTGGAAATCTATTTTTCATTCCAGTTTGAGAATACTATGATAATTTGCTCTGAATAAGTAGGGAAGACTTTCAATGGCCATAATGCTCTATGAAGATAATATCTAGATACTCTCAGGTATTAGGAGTAAATTTACTTGTTGGTGAACCTGTTTCAGAGTTTTTATCTTTTTTTATATATATATACATATATACACACTGTTGATTTTTGGAGATAAGATGCTAAAACTTTTTAATCTCATGACTAACTTTCCCTTGTTACCTTATATGTGGAAAATGGCCACTTTAAAATTTAGTATCATTTAGCGTTCCTTCTTTTAAAACAAACAAACAAACAAACAAACAAACAAACACAACCAAGACAAAACAACAAAAACAGACAAAACAGGCTATACCTGTGAAAGGTTTCTGTTTTCAGAACATTCATGAAAATTCCACATAATAGCTAAAGGTGGTAAAGGCCACAGAATTCATAAAACCACGGAAGCTTTCAAGTTTTGTAAAGGTTCTTCCTTCAAACTTTGTTGTTTAGTCTCCAAATTTCCTATATTATTATTTTGTAGCTTACAAAACCTGGTATATATCACTTCTATTTTGCTAGAGTAAGAAAATAATTAGGTCTTGATCAAATTATTGGTGCATGCCTTTATTTTCATTTATTTGTGTAATACTTCACTCTAGACTGGGGAGAGAGAAATAATCGGTAGCATGTAGTGTTTTGTGCAGGGCAAGCTATTCAGGTGAATTACTTTGTTGTTAGGAATGATACTTTGCTGTTAGGAAGTTTGGTATGATCTAGGAGAACAGAGCCAGAAGTTTCTTATGACCCTTCCAAGTTTGACTGCAACAGGTCAGTGGCGACCATCTGCAAGTCTTGTGTGACTGGATTGTTTTTATTTGCCATCTGAAAATACTAGCAGAAGTTGAAAGCATTCACAGAGGAGAAAGAGAAGGAAAATCAAAACACTGCAGTGGAAGACTAAAATGTCAAACAGCTCTGTTACATGCCAAAGGATTAACTGTACTATACAGAAATACACTCCTCGTTCTGTTCCTCTTCACCCTCACTGCACACCTATGTAAATGTTAAATAAATGGAAGCAACAAATTGGAAAATCTATCACTATTTGTATTGGTTGCTTATAGAATTCTATTTTTCCTGATCTGATTTCCTGATTTCCTTCTGTTTGGCAGGAAAGGAAATAAGAGATCTGACTATCTTGATTGACATAATGAAAACATATCACCTACAAGTGACTAAATGAAATCTTATTTTGCATAAGCAACAAAGGATTATAAAACTGATTTCTCTTTAATGAAAAGTTATGTTAAAGGTTATTATATTTCTTTAACAGTCATTATGCTCAATTCACTCTTTCTCTATGCTGCCCATCACCTTACTCTCAAGACTTCCATTACTTCCTACATTCTTGTGTACTAAGTTTTCCATAAGCATAGGCCAAATCCTCCTCATTTAATATCAGGGGACTGGAGCACCTCCCATATGAAGATAGGCTGAGAAGGTTGGGGCTGTTCAGCCTGGAGAAGAGAAGGCTGCGTGGAGACCTCATAGCAGCCTTCCAGTATCTTAAGGGGGCTTATAGGGGTGCTAGGGAGAGACTTTTCATTAGGAAGTGTAGTGATAGGACAAGGGGTAATGGGTT